>NC_062554.1:83911143-85120762 GCF_016906955.1 Phacochoerus africanus | reverse complement strand
CACTTTTCAGGAAGCCACTGGAGAATGTAGTTCAGAAAAATGAAAGACACACAATTTAATAGACGAGGCATTAAAATACAATAGAGAGCAAAGGAAATGACCAGGATGGTGATGAAGGATGGTTAAAACTCTGCACACAGGTACACAGGGCAGGAAGTCCAAAGTGGAACAAGTTGGAAGGTTCTGCTCAGATTTTTTCAAGAAGAAGAAAATAACTGAATGAATACCTTGAATTGATTTGGTCAATTGGCAGAGAGTTTGGGTTGAATAAGTAATAGTAACCAACAAAGAGTGTATTAGTTTGCTAGGACTGCCGCAGACTGGGTGGCTTAAACAAGAGAAATTTACTTCCTCAGAGCTCTGGGGTAGAAGTCCAAGATCAAGGTGTTGGCAAGACTTTGAGGCCTGTCTCCTTGGCTTGTACATAGCCATCTTCTGGCATCTTCACATGGTTTTCTTTCTGTATGTGCACGTCTATTTCTCTCCCCATCTTTCTCCATATCCTAATCTCCTCCTCCTATGAAGACACCTGTCATATTGAATTAGGGCCCACCCTAATGACTCCCTTTTAAGGTCATTGCCTCTGTCAAGGCCTTATCCCATTCTGAGGTATTAGGGGCTAAGGCTTCAACATATGAATTTGGGGGAAATTCAGCCCATAACAAAAAGGTACTTACGGAATCACACAAGTACAAAATTCAGGAAAGTAGAGGAAATAAAATAAAGGAAAAATAAAGAGATCTTAATACATGGCTTAATTCTGGAGAACACAAATTATCGTAACAATGTAACCAGTGAATACAATTCAACCAAAATTACAATATAGCTACATCAGGGAATGGGAAATGGAAAATACGCGTGTGTGTGGAAAGTATGGAAGTGGGGGCAGGAAAGAGAAAGAATTAAGTTCTCTTCTTTGTGGAAACTGAATAGCTCTTGCATAAAAGTGAAAAATCAAGTAGCACCAAAACCAGCATGTGACTTTGAGACACTGATAAAATAACAAAAGCTTACTTAAAAGAATTGAAAGTTGTTGCATATGAGGACTGAAAAACTAAGAGAACGGTGTGGGGAAATATTGCTAACTTTTAGAATTAGCTAATTCCTTGAACGATTATAAGACATACAGCTGTCAAAACAATTTTTTAAAAAGAGTAGGTTATTAATATTCATTCTGTGCTTACTATGTGTGATTTTCTTTGTTCAATACTTCACATATGCCACTGCCTTTCTTTATCCTGAGAGCCCTTAAAGTAGTTATGAAGAATAAATTCCCCGTATACTACATAAGAAGAAACAGAACTCTAGACAGATTTTGTGATTTGCTAAATATTATCATCTGATTAGCGACAGGATTATAACTGTACCTGAGCTCTCCATTCAACATCCACTTATTAAATATTTATTCTGCTCCAGATTCTACCAGGAATTATATATGTAGATTGTGGTGCTATTCTTTTAATTCTCATCTTTTTAAACATTTTCTAATGAAAAACAGGACACACTAGTCATTTTTAGCTTCCTAGCATTGAATCCCCCCCACACACACACACAATTCAAGAAATTCCTCATCTAATGAGCTTTGGTGGGAATCAGAACCTACTCCCCATTAGGGAAGGTGTTCTCTGATGCATCTGCTCTGAACTTCAATTCAAGAACTAGTAGGGCAAAGAAGTGGAGACGGTTTAATGTTAAATCTCATGGTGGCAGAGAAGGAGACCGCAGCTATTATGTGCCAGCACAGTGCTAAATTCAGGGGTTATAGCTGTGAACAAAACAGACAAAAATCCATGTTTTTTTCCTAGTGGGGAGAGAGTAAACAAACAATAAATACAATAAATAAATTATAAGTGCTGTGGGAAAAGACAAAGCATGGAGATTGGGAGTGCTAGCAGGGAGATGATGTTATATTTTATAAGGACATTCAGGGTAGGCCTGACAGAGGAAGTAATATTTAAACAAATTCTCTCTTTCTCTCTCTCTCTCTCTTTTTTTTTTTTTTTTGCTTTTTAGGGACATACCTGCAGCATATGGACGTTCCCAGGCTAGGGGTCAAATGGGAGATGTAGCTGCCAGTCTACCCCATGGCCACAGCAGTGCCAGAACTAAGCCACGGCAGAACCTACACCACAGCTCACGGCAACGCTAAATCCTTAACCACACTTAACGAGGCCAGGGATCAAACCTACATCCTCATGGATACTAGTTGTGTATGTTACTGTTGAGCCACAACAGGAACTCCCAAATAGATTCTTAGTGAAGGGAAGGAAGTAGGCCACTAGAATATCTGTAGGAGGAGCACTTGGGGACTAGCCAGAGCATAAGTCCAGAGATAACAGGCTGCCTGATACTGTGGGCAGAGTGAGCTGGGAGAAAAGGCAGGTAATGGGGTCAGAGAGGTTTGGAGCCTTGTAGGTACTATCCCATACATCCCCAAATGCACAGGACAGCCCCCACAACTAAGAATTATTCAGTTCAAAAGGTCAGTAGTACCAAGGTTGAAACACCTGGGGGCAAAGACATCTAGATAGACCATAGATGAAAGGACATGATAAAATATTGAAAAATTCTATAGTTATGTGTTATTTGAAAGTATATTATTGAATGTTTGAGTATTGAAATCACAATATCCCTAAACTTATATAAAACTCTAAGTATTAGTTGGGAACGATTTTAACAATATACACTTAATTATAAAAGGAGAAAAAAAATTTCAATATACTTTTAGGATTTTTAAGTTAATTTTTACGATGTAAAAACAGTGCATTCCTTTGTACATTAATTTAGCAACCTAAGTGTCCATCAACAGATGAATGGGTAAAGATGTGATATATATACACAATGGAATATTACGCAGCCATAAAAAGAATGAAATAATGTCATTTGCAATAACATGGATGGACCTAGAAATTATTACACTATGTGAGTTATCTATGCCAGACAAAGACAAATATCATATGATATTGCTTGTGTGGAATCTTAAAAAAAGGGATACAAATGAACTTATTTATAAAACAGAAATAGACATACAGAGATAGAAAAGAAATTTTGGTTACCAAAGGGGAGGTAGAGAGAGGGATAAATTAGATTGGGACTAATGTATACATACTACTCAGTATAAAATAAATAACCAATAAAGGCCTACTGTTTAGCACAGGGAACTCTACTCAATATTCTGTATAACCTAAATGGGAAAGGAATTTGAAAAAGAATGGATGTATGTACTTACTGTACTCCTGAAACTAACACTGTATTTTATTTTACGATATCAACATTGTTAAATCTGTATTTCAATAAAAAATTTAAAAAATTTATGTGTAATACCTGGAAACAAAATCTACACTTTAAAAACATTCAGAAATAATTACTTCTATAGAATGCAGACATTCATTTTCATGTTTTCCCCTCTATCCCATGTCCTTGAAATTCTTATTTTTTTTCCAAAAAAAAAAAAACACACAAAACATTTTACCTTTCTTGGCTAAATCATTTAAAATCATAACTAGATACAAGCACTGAAGTTTTGTTTTGTTTTGTTTCTTTTTGGGGCTGCACTCGAGGCATATGGAGGTTCCCAAGCTAGGGGTCAAATCAGAGCTCTAGCTGCTGGCCTATGTCACAGCATAGCAATGCAGGATCCAAGCCACGTCTACAACCTACACCACAGCTCACAGCAACACTGGATCCTTAACCCACTGAGTAAAGCCAGGGATGGAACCTGCATCCTCATGGATGCTAGTCAGATTCGTTAACCACTGAGCCACGATGGGAACTCCTGAAGTTTTATTTAGGTTATTTATGTTGACTTACTTTCTTGAAAAGATTTTAAATATTTGGAAAAATAAAATTCTCTCAACAAAGTTGACGTAAGAGATATAATTAATATCACCCTGAGGTAACATGTAAGAAAACATGTAAGAGCCCAAAATTATATGGAATGCATGTTTGTTCATTTTATTCTTTAATTGCTCCTATGCGCTAGCATGGGGGTTGTGCTGCTCTAAATAATTTTTTGAAACAACGTATGGTATGTATAAACAAACAAATAGATTACATATATGCAAACATGACTGAAGGAACCAACTAAAATTTGCATGTTGCAAAGCTGCCTGGAAAAAAGTAATGTTATTCAAAGAGTTTTTTACAAATATATAAAACTATACATTAAAAATAATTATTTCAATTTTAAAATTGTGATTTGCTAATTTTGCACATCACTATTTCTTTCTAAAATATATAAATTTGTGCTATTTACCAGATTCTCAACATATGCTGCAAGTCTGGGAGATAGGAAAAAATAACATCTTTATGACATACAAGAGTGAACTCACAATCTTTATCTTAAAGTGACTTTGCTCATTTTAGTGTGGAAAAACATTATTATAAGTAAGTATCTTGATTATCTTGTAGATGATAAAGTTTATAAACAATGACTTTGCCAGAAGAGTTATTTTTATTTAAATTTAGCTTGTAAAATTTGTCAACTGATCAGTTTTTGCTACATGTCAGAAGTTCAGAATCCATTTTGGACAATTGCTCAATGAGACATTATACATTACATACAGGTTTTCTTATCTGTGCCACAGTAATCTGTGACAAATGAAACAACCAAAGTACTGCTAGTTCTAGAAATACGATACTAGCATTGTGGCACTAATATTATAAGCTTATTATTAAATATTTGTAAGAAACATTCTGAGGCAATGGGACAAAACACAAATAGATCGAATCTATATAGACCATTTGAAACTGTAGAATAAAATACAAATCACTTAGATAAATCATCTGAGCAGACCCAGCTTAGAAAAGCTGAAAAAGATGAACTGTGAGCTAAAGTTCCCTTAGTCAGGCTTGCTAGAAAATGAGACCAGTCAGGGTGTCTTTACAAGATCAGTTAATTTGCACATAAGAGCAGCTGCCTTCCAAAGATGACATAGAAAGAGAGGAACTGTAAAACCAGTGAGTATGTACCCAATACATACTTCGGAGAGCTTCATGGAGGAAGCAGGGATGCCTGAACAAACCTGGGAAAGCTGGGGCATTGCAGGTCCTTAGAAACAACTTGGACCCATTTAATATGATGGTTCAGGGTCAGACCAGAAGCTCAGTTTTATTATCCACTAGGTAAAAATGGGGAGAAGTGTGCACCCTTTTAGCATATGAGGCTCCAAACTACATTCATCCATTGTCTTCCCAAACCACTGCTTTCTCTCATTCCATTCCAGGCATTTTGCAACCATAATGCCCTCACCGGGAGCACAGCCTCTCTCTCTGTCCTTCCTAATTCTATCACTGAAGCAGGTACCATCACCTTTGCATTATAATTCTAAATATTTACATTCCTCTGTCAACACTGATGTTTTTCACCATGTTTTTCCATACCATTTCTATACTAGCACAGTAAGTTCTTATTGGCCAACCTAATGTAATCTAGATTTTTAAAGAAAACTAATACTCAAAATTTTACATATGAATTTTGATGAAGTACTATTATAGCTAATATGTCCATCAGCATCTTGTATCCTGAATGCGATTTTTAATTTTTCAAGGAGTGTGAATACTCAGGCATCTTGGCAACCAGTAAATTACTGATCAATAGAAAAACTCACATTAGCTTATTCATTCATCCCATGACCAAGTAAAACTTATTTCAAATATTATATTATTTGAAATAAGGATTATATGGACTAAATAAGTCTATTTTTAAAGAACAAAGTTAAGTGATGGTTATTTTGGAAATAATATAATTTGTTGAATACAAATAACCAAACTCAGGAACAGAATTTAGCTCTCTGTAGCACCCTTTCCCCATCAATCCCCCTTCAAAAGCAAAAGTACAGTTGTTAACAGTGTATGCAATTCCTTCCTAAGTACATAATATATCCGTTGAGTCGCTTGTGTGAAAATTCAATGACTGGCTGAAGGTGGGACAGTGTCCACAAGAAAGCCAAAAAATATTACAAAATCCCTAATTGCCAACATTTGTACATGTTCTTTCCTTCAAAATTGAACACTGAACACCCCAAGGAACACACATGAAAAACAGAGATTAGTCACTTTTCCCATGCTTAAGGAGTTACATCTTTTTCTAATCAGAGGTCACACACTGTGACCCAGGATAATTTTTGGCAGAGTGTTTAAAAGAGTTTTGAACTTGTGTGCCCTTAAGTAGTGAGTGCACTTTGCACTTCAGTTGTTAGCTGCCTGGGCCTCAAAGGTATTTGTGTTTGTTCTCCTAGAAATTATTTCAAGCTTATGAAACTAATGCTTGCACGTAATACTAGAATAACTTACATTTTATATTTTCTACTTAGTTAAAAAGAAAGATGGAAAATGCAATGTAATACTGAAATACTTTCATAAACATGGCTGCTTAAGTATTCAATGCTGTGAATCTGGACTATTGCTGGATGAGCAGGCTACTGCTGGAACAATCAAATTATCATTTTTTAATCAGCTGGTGTTTGAAAGATTAAATTCAAAATGCTAAGACTGGATCATCAATTTATAATAAACCAAATGCAAGCTGTTGGAAAGTCAAATTTTAGAAAGTTTAACATGACTAAGCATAATGGTTGTTTTGGCTTGAATTTTAGTTCACTCCTACTCTTTGATTTGGAGGGAGCTTGAAGTACCACTCAGGCCCCCACTACAGAGAAGGCAGTGGGAGGGCCCTGCCAAATAAAGCCCAGCCTCTAAGAGAAGCTTCGAGGGCCAGTCAGTGACCTTGAGAATCATTCCCTGCGGTTGGGGACATGGTGGCTTAGAGTCTGGCACTTCCTGAAGAAGCTATATCAGCTTGGGTGACAACTGGGAGGTAATGAATCCCTCTGACAGCAGGACAAAGGTGTGCGAGTTCTGGGAAATGTATGCAGACCACTGGAGGAATGTTGATCTAGGACACTTTACAAAGAAGCCTACCCCAGTGGGCAGTTTGTCAAGGAGAGAAGATGCTCAGCTGTAAGAGCTACCAAGATACAAGAGGGGAAATCAGGAGTAGCCAGCAAAGAGCCATGAGAGTTGGAGAAACCTAGCAGGGGAGGTTCTGAATAACCCATTAAGAGAGAGAAAAAAAAAAAAAAACTTTAATCATGTTAATAAGAGAAGATGCAAATCAAGTAAGAACTTTGTTTTTCCCCTCTCCTTTCCTCTGCCTCCATACTCCCCATTTCATACTAACCTGAGAAGACAGAGGTACTGGGGAGAGGGAAGGAAATCCACCAACCACAGCCCCCCACTAATAAAGAAAGCAGGTAGCCATCTGCAATCAGCCCTAGCTAGACAAGGGATGGGAGGTGGAGGGGAGTCTCATTTATGAGTTAACATATTCATCTCCACATTTTCATTTCTGAACAGAGACTATGACTATACTCAAAAAGGACTGTAAGATTTGAACTACATAAGAGAGATAAGAAAAGTCATGAGACTGCCCTCAAGTTTCTTCTAGGGACCTGGGAAGAAATAGCCCCCACTAAGCAGTTTTAAAAGTACATGGGAGACAAAGTGAAGTTCCAGTCTGATATCATTTCACAAATCATGCTATTCAATATGCCAGTTTGTATGTAAATATATATATATATATAGTTTCTTATCTAAATTAAAATTAGGGTTATAAAATTGTAATATATTTAAGGATTAGTTTTATTAAAAACATGAAATTAAGATAATAATTTAATTATAGAGCCATGTAAAGATGAAATATCATACTACCTTGTTATGATGCAGCCATAAGTATTTTAATTTTTTAAACCTAGAAAGATCAATGACTTCTGTCAGTTCCCTGGAAAGGAAAACAAAAAGTGAACATTAGCAACAATTAGTTCATTTATGGGTAAGGCAGCTTATATGACTCTCAAGGAACTGGAAATGATTATTCTCCGTCCTTTCAAAATTATTGGTACACTTAACATACTAACTTCCTAAAGTCCATCTTAAAAACATCACTCACCTGGGTTAAGATTTTGTCAGCCAGATAAAGCAAATGCTAAAAGTTTTGGAGAGAATTTTATTACATTTAGTAGAAATTTATACCTCAATATAATTGAATTTATTGTGACCCTCCCAAATTTTAAAAGATTTCACTGTAAAGAAGGCAGAGGAACTAAAGTAAGTGCAGAAGACACCGGACTTACAAGGAAATGTGGGAAACACCACTGGCTTCTGCTTCACCAGTGCTGGCTAAGTAGATTTAAGATGTGGAATTTGTAAGAATCCAAGAGACAGAGCTTGGATAAAGTGTTTTACTCTCCTTTTGTTGCTTATTAAACATGGGGTCAAAAATGTTACCCATCCTTCTGGAAGTGTGCAGGATTCCAGACAGCCAAGTGGCCCTGAGTGTTGTTGCTGCTGCAGCTTACTCAGTGAAGGGGCAGACCTAGGATGTAGAGGGGGAACTGTTGGCAAAGAGGTCACAGCCTCTGCAGATCATTGGCCTTTTGATGGCTGTAGGCTGGAGTGTTCTGATCTCATTTATTTTTCAGGACAGAAATTGTGAGCCCGGGCCAGGTATATATACGTATACATCTCCATCTATCAAACACTCACAGAGCACACCGTGTGTGCAAGGTACATTTCTAAAACACTTTAAAAATACTGTTAATTAATATACATTAATTCATTTGTAGCAACCTCCTTTCATAATTATATTTAACCTTGGGACATTGAGGGACTATTTTTTTTAATGTTTATGAAAACATTTTTAAAATCATGAAATGACATTTCTAAATAAAAGAAAGCTTTCTTGCAAACTTTTTATATTGGAAAATTTCAAACCTCAGAAAAGTTGAAGGAATAGTACAATGAATGCCCTTACTATTTTTAATATTTTGCTATACCTATGCTCACTCTCTTATCAATTTGTTGGTTGATAATTGTCTCGGTAAATCATTCGAAAATAAGTTGCAGACTTATTGTAAGGCTCCCACTGGTAAATACTTCAGCATGTACATCCCTCAAATGAGGACGTTCTCCTGCATAACCACAACACCATTATCACACCCAAGAAAATTAAGATCTAATTCAACAATGTCATCTAATATAGTAGTCACATTCAAATTGTTCTTGCTGCCCCAACATTTCTTTTATAGATTTTTTTTCCTTTGTTTAAACCCAGAATCCCATCAACATTCATTCATTGCATTTTCAGTTGGCATAACCCATTAGTCGTCTTAAATTTAAAAGTCACCTTCTTTCTTTTTTTTCCCTTTAACATTGACTTTTTGAAGAGCCCATGACAGTTGTCTGATAGACTGTCTCACATTCTTGATTTGTCTGATTGCTTTCTCATGATTAAATTCAAGGTAGATCATTTTTCAATTACAAAGATGGTAATTACTGCATCACATCAGGAGGCAGAATGATGTCATTTTGTCCCACTCTTGATGAAGCTAAGTTCAGGCATTTGGTTAAGGCAGTATCCAACAATTCTCTTCAATGTGAAAGTATAAATTTTGATATTGAAGGATAATATCTGGTAATATCAGACCACATGTATAACTTGTTCTCCAACAGCATTTTTTTTTTTTAAGGGCCACATCTGCAGCACATGGAAGTTCCCAGGCTAGGGGTCAAATCAGAGCTGTAGCTGCTGCCCTACGCCACAAGCACAGCAAAGCAGGATCCGAGGATGCTAGTTGGGTTCACAACCCACTGAACCACAATGGGAACTTCCCAAAAAATTTTTTTAATAAAATATATTTGACATATATCAGTCTCATGTGTACAACATAGTGATTTGACATGTGTATACTGCAAAATGACAACAACAGGAAATCTAGTTACTGTCACCATACCAAGTTAATACAGTATTATTGGCAGTATTCCTCATACTGTACATTATATCCCCAAAACTTGTTTATTTTACAACTAGTAGTTTGTACTTCTTGATCCCATTCACTATTTCTTGCTCCCCGAAAACCCTCTTCCCTCTGGCAACAATCACTCTGTACAGAACAGATTAGTGGTCCCTTATATCTATTTATTCAGTGGCTTTAGCCTCAATTAATAATTGTTATCTGAATCAGTAAATTTACGATTATTTTTCTAATGCTCTCATACTTTTTACATGTATTAACTCTCATTCTGTGAAAAAGTTCTGTCCCTCCCCTCTCTCTCATCCCTTCTCATTTCCACTTTCTTGGATTTGAAGGTGGATTTTTTTTTTATCTTTTTCACTCTTTTTTCTTCTTTTTTTAATTCTCAAATTATCCTAAACAGAAGTCTTTTCAAGCATACCACCTTGTCCTTTATACACACCTTAAGTCTTTGAGCAATTCCCCGGCAAAACAAAACATTCCAGGTTCTTTCAAAGAACCTTCTAATAGACTTACACACATGGCGCATTCTCCTCTTCTAGTGCAGATGTGTAGCCGATCTCTAGGAAGGAGCACTGAAGCCTGACACACTTAAATGAATGCATTTGGCAATAATAACAGTATGTTAGCTTCATCTTTTCCCATGAAAAATAAGGCAATCATTACATGGTTGCAGAGAAACTCAAGCCCCTTAGATTATTTCTCCAATGATTCCCAGAAAAGCTACATTAATACATTAATGCTTTAAAATATCAATTATGTCAAATCACTGTTATTAATTTTCTCATACTAGTAGTACTGATGATGAATTTTCAGCTACTGGATGATGTAATAAAGTGATTCACTTTTAAGGAGACTTTTACTCAAGTCAGAAGAGTTGACTCTGCATAGAAGACTGTCCTCAATCAATAATGGACTATTAATTTTATGGTTAAGCCAATGGAAGACAGTGACAGGAACTTCTATTAATGATGACAATGATTCGTGCTGACGATAATATGTCAACTCTGTTGTTACAGTATACGTGCACTATGATTTCTCAAGGAGAGATTGATAAGATGCTTTCTTTTCCTCAAGGGCAACAGAGACTTGGGCAAATAACCCAGTTTACCCAGTTTATTGGCATCTGGACTGTGAAACATTTTTTTTTTGTACCCAGATGGATTAAATGATAACTTGGTATTCTTAGGATATAAAATGTCCTTTAGCTGAGAAGATCACCAATTATCCACCGTCAGATCAATATTTCTAATTTTTCTAGTGCTTTAAAGTTTTTCTTATTGTTATCTGCTTATCCTAGTGATTAATCACATGCCATTGTTAAAATCATGAAAGGCTTAGAGATGTAAGCTTTTGATGACAAAAAATATTTATTGTTTTCATAAAGCTAATTGATCTACAGAAAGATTCAAAGCCTGACCTTAAGTTTGTCAGAATTACCTACCATGCTTGTTCCATCCTAAATACATATGTTTAAAATTTTTAAACATTTCTTTGTCAGCTATTTATTCCCATACTAGGAAGAGATTCAGGACTATTACAAAGATAAATATTATTCACTCCACCAATAAACTAAAAATACATAACAAAATAGGTATGTTTATTAATAAAGGATGTTCTTAGATCACCAGAGATAAAGTGATTAACTTCATTTATAAAGTAGGATATTTTCTTTAAAAAGTAGCTGAGTTCCAAATATTATATATGAGTAGAATATATCTTAAATCTATTTAAAAATAATACATATAACTCACAGAGATTAAAAAGTACGAAGGGGAAAAGAAGAGTAGGAATAGGGTCATTGTCAGGAAAATGCTAACTGGCTGTACGAGGGTCACTTGTTGGCTAGAAAAACTGTGTCAGCTTCCAAACCAACCCTACTTCCTCTTCCACGTGGGTTCTGTAGAAGAAGAGCCCACTATGCCATCTGTCACCTTGGGGAGCTGGAGTGGAATCAAAGGAAGTTGTTATATAAGGGAGAGTTCTTCCTACTTACCAGTAAAATTAGTATAAAGCTAGAGGTTATATCTAACAGGGGTTAGAGGTATAGTATAGTGGTATAATGTTATTATTATCTAATAATGATAATCATATTAACTGTACCAAAGCTAACTGAGTGCTTTCTGTGTACCAGGCCCTTCCCTACTTTCTACCAACTCATCTAATCTTCACAACCATCCTGTGAAGCAGGTAGTATTGTTATACACAGGTAAAATAGGTTTGCCAGATAAAATCCAGGAAACACAGCTACGTGTAAATTACAAATGTCCCAATGCATTGTAGGATATACTTATACTAAAAAAAAATTATCTCATTTGTTTCCCTGAAATTCACATGTAACTGGATGGTCTAAATTTTTAATGGCTAAACCTGATAGCCCTAGAAATGAGGTTTTTGACGTGTCCAAGATCACCAGACTAGGAGAGAAAGAGCTGAAATGCAAATTTAGCCGGACTCTGTAATCTTTATTTTTATCCATTTCAATATCCTGCCTCTTCCATAGAGACTATGGATACCAAAAAGCATCTAAACTAATTAGAATATGCTACTTACCTATCCACAGAGGGAGAAAAGATCAGAAAAGAACATTTGAATCTATGAAACATAACATGACGCTCTTCTACTTCTTACATAAAGTACACTTACTTTTGAGAAAGAAACAGCTCAAAGACATCAGCATCCCTCTTGTGGCCACATATCTTAAGTTGATCTTCAACTGCCTGATAACATATAATTAATCTGTCAAGCCACATTCCACTGAGCAAAAATACTGAGGCATTTGCCGTCAATAACAATAATGTCTACAAGAAGATCAAAAGAAAGGTGAATATGGAGGCAACAACTCTAAACTGATAAATTCCAGTACTACAATTATACATAACTTAATAATTTGTGGTTGAATTTCATTATTCTTAATCCTGGGCACAGTTGTGTAAATAATTTTTAATCAAGATTTTAAAATGTGTATGTGTACATATACACCAAAAACAAGTTTTCAATTCTCCATGAGGAAGAGTAATTTAGTCTTTAAATATTTCTTTCAACACAAAGAATGGATATTTGGTAGGTTTTCCACATTTTCAGAAGACAAGGTTGGAAAGGAAGTAAGAATATAAGGTACGTTATCATAGAGTTTCACCCTGTGAGTTCTCAATAAATTTCAGATGAATGAATGCATGAGTGAATAAATGTCATTTCTTTTCTCTACAAAGAGACAGTGTCTTCATTTTTTAAGAGGTACTAACTTACTTGCACTATGGGGATTTTTAGTGGCAAATAAGCAATTTTTATTCCCATAGGTTTTGTTCTGAAAATACAAATCGAGCAACAGCTACTTAAGTGCTTTGCTTTTACTTCTTCAAGTCTTTCACTAAGTTACAAAATAACATTTATAGGTCCCATGGTCTAAGATGATGTGGAAATTTTAAAGCCCATTTATAATTTGTCAATGAAGGGGTAAAGCTAACAAGACACAACAAAAGCAGGAAAGTCATTGCACTTCTGGAATCTGACTAACATTGTAATTACCAGAGTCAAAACAGTCGCCACATTTCAGCTGGGATTTGTTGTGGGTGGTGAGGGTGCAATGTCAGTAAGTGATTTATGAAATTTTGACAACAGTTTGGTTATTTAGCAGAGGACTTTAAGAAGAGTTAGATTTAATGGGGTAAACAAATATCTAAAGACGTGAGTAAGACAGATATCCCAGGGATGGAGAACAGCTGTTAATTGATATTCCAAACTTCCTTTGTTACCCTGTTACACAAGCAGAATCTTGGGGCCTGGAGAATTTATTGGCTCAGGTATAGGCATTTCCATTAGGGCATTCTGTGACCCTGATAAGCAAGCTGAATCTAGGGCTTGGAAAAACCTACTGGATCAAGCTTAGGCATCCACATCTGGATATTTTAACTTAAACATCTAAACAATCAGCTTCTCCTATACACAGTTAATCTCAATTTTTCCAGAGTGTTTGGGATGTGAAAGACAGGTCAAGGTAGAATTAAAATTTTGCAGATATCTAGTAAAATTACAAACATGTTTTTAATTTGATCTCATAATTCCACATCTACCTCTCAGAAATACACCGGTACATACACGCACACAAAATGTGAATATCACTGCTCATCTCACATACACATTGTCTGTGGTTGTGAAATATGCCCCATTAATTGGAATACAGGTTAAAATGAGATGTAACTTCATAATAGAATACTGTGCAGCAGTTTAGAAATATAGCAAGATGGATATCTAGACCTATAAAGATATTCAAAATATATTTTTAAGTAAAAATGCCATTGGCAGGATAAAGTGTGTAAGTGTAATAATATTTTTGTTATCAATAACATTCATGTGCACACAAAATGCACACACTCCAAACTGTTAACAATAGTTATCACTCGAGATCATAGGGGACTGTCACTTTCTAAGCAATTCATTTTTTAATGTTTGAGTACTTTTTGATAAGAACATATTAACTTAGCAATCAGAAGTTAATACACATTTTGAACATTTTAGTCATGGAATGAATATTCTAAGATTTAAGTAAAATTTTGAAAATAAAAAGATGAAAGGGAAATCAAAACCCTCATCATAATATGTAAATCATTGACATAATTAATTATTCATTCATGCTGCTTTTTCATGGCGTATTTCCTTCCAACCAAAAACCTCATATGAATCTGGTAACAAGAAAGTGTCAAAGTGCCAAAGAACTCGAAAATGTGCCAAGAAGTTTCAAGTTTCAGTGAATCTGTGGTGGAGCAGTTCCAGTTCCCAATCAACAAACAACTTTACTAGCAGCATATTCCTTTCATCTAAAGAAGCGCAAGAATTCCTTCCCCGAACTATTTTTTTCTTGTGGTAAAACATACATAATACAGAATTTACTGTTTTAACTGCACAGTCCTATGGCATTAAGTATGTTCACATCATTGGGTGGCCATCATCACCACCATTCATTTTCAGAAGTCTTTCATCTTCCTCAAATGAAACTTTGTACCATTAAACACTAAATCCCCACTTCCCCCTTCTCCCTAGCTCCTGACAACCACCCTTCTACTTTCCATCTCTATCAATCTAAGCACCTCATATAAATAGAATCATGCAGGTTTGTTTTTTTTTTTTTGTGACTGGCTTATTTCACTCAGCATAATGTCTTCAAAAATCATTTATGTGGTAGTGTATCTCAGGATTTTCCTCCTTTTTAAGGCAGAATAATATTCCACTGCGCGCGCACGCGCGCGTGTGTGTGTGTGTGTATACACACATTTTGTTTTTCCATTTTACCATCAATGGACACTTGAGTTGCTTCCACTTTTCGGCTTTTGTGAACAAAGCTGCTATGAAAGTGGGTGTACAAATATCTGAACCCTTGCTTTCACTTCATTGGAGTACATACTCAGAAGTCAGAATCTGTTGGATCACATGGTAATTCTATGCTTAATTCTTTTAGGAACTGCCATACTAGTTTTCACAGTAGCTACACACAACGGCATACCTTAACACAAACATATTTAAAGTGGTAGGTTCAAACAGATTATTAGGCTGTGTATTGAACCACAAACTACTTAGTCTTAGTCCAGGCTGTGACTAGTTTCATCTATGATTTGGTAGTAACTGTAGCAATGAACCAGGTAAGGTGCCTACTCTCTGCATAGACTTTTAATAAGAGAAGAAAGGACATACAATGCTGCAAAAGAAGCTTGCAAATGTTAAGAGCTATGAAAAAAAAAAAAAAGAAATATGCTCTGGTAAGTGCAGAGAAGAAGAAATACCGTCAGCCCTGGGAACTCTGAGACAATTTTAGGGGAGGATTGACAATTGGGCTGGGCCTGAAATGATGAAGAAAATTAGACACAGATATTGATGTGTGTGCATTTTAGTCAGAGAGGAGTAAGCACACAAAGGAGAACAAGTGGGGGAAGAAAGCAAAAGGCATTAGGGCCATAAAGAATTTGGCTGCTATGAAAGGCATGTAGAAGGCAACCTTGAGGAAAAAATTTTAAAAGGTGGAATAGGGCCATATTGTTTATGCTAACTTTGAAATTTAGGGTCAGAAGCCTGCACCTAGTGCTAAAACAAAACTTCTGTAGGCCCTAAGAACTCTAACTTAAAATCACATATTTTATGTAATCTGCAATTTAATTTAATATGATCTATGTACATATATAGGAAGTATGTATATATACTAACTGCATGATAAAAATCTGTGTAAGAAAGTCCAACAAAGTTCTGATCTTTCCCATGACAAATACATCAATGCTTTTAAGCAATAACCAACATCAAGTTACTTCAAAATTATTTTTTCTTCCTCTTTTAGTGCACTTGCTTTATTAGACTGTAAAAGAATGAGTTTAATAACTATTGACTAATTCATCCTTGGACTCGATTCTGGGGTAATAGAGAAATATTACAGGATTTTTAAAGTGTAGAAAAGATGTGACCAAACTAGACTTCAGGAAGATAACTCTAGCAGCACCATGTATGATGGCCTGGGGTGCAGAACAGCAGACAGGAAACAAAGTTGTCTCTGGGAAAATCAAGTCAAAAGCTGATGATCCTGCTCCAGGATAGCAGCAAATGAGAAGGAGCAGTGAACAGATATGACAAGGGATGTACAGAGGGAACTGATGGGAACTGGCAAGTAACTGGAGGCAGAGAATAAAGGCAAGGGAAGTCACAGGTGATGATGATAATATGATGACATGATGATGAGAAAGGTGACTAGAAGGGAAGATGAATGCAGCTGTGAAATGCTGAAATTGAAGTAGTGGTGGAACACACAGGTCAAGGGGTCCATCAGAAAGCTGCAGGTGGGAGAGCCGCTCTCACCAGAGATGTCAGGCATGTACAGCCTGGCCAGTCAGCCAGCACAAGGAGAGAGTGGGACCCAGGTAAGAGCACTGTGAAATGTCTACATTAGAAAGAGAAGGAGGAGTTCCCATCATGGCTCAGTGAAAATGAATCTGACCAGCATCAACGAGGATCCAGGTTGGATCCCTGGCCTCGCTCAGTGGGTTAAGGATCCAGAGGCTTGGATCTGGCCTTGCTGTGGCTATGGCATAGGTCAGCAGCTACAGCTCTGATTTGAATCTCCATATGCATGGGTGCAGCCCAAAAAAGACAAAGAAAGAAAGAGAAAGAAAAGAAAGAAAGGAAGGAAGGGAGGAAGGAAGGAAGGAAGGAAGGAAGGAAGGAAGGAAGGAAGGAAGGGAGGGAGGGAGGGAGGGAGGGAGGGAAAGGGAGAAAGAGAGAGAGGGAAGGAGGGAGGAAGGAAGGGAGAAAGGAAAGAAGGAAGGAGAGAAACAGGTGGGTAAGAAGAAAGAGGAGGGATTGTTATAGTTAGGAGAAGAAACAAAACGACAGTGGGAGTTGAGAGGCCAGATTTCAAGAAGGTAGAATTTAAATCTGCTGTGATGCATGGGGTGGTAGATGATACAACTCAGAAAAGATATTCAGCTTGGGAAGCAATATCAGTAACCTGATGAGAGGGATAAGTAAGATTTCAAATTAAATGACTGACAAAATAGAAAAATAAAAATCCAACAAAGAACTAGGTTGTAGACTGTTCCAGGATAGAAAGAATAAAAGCAGTTTTTTTCCACTGCCAATACCTTGGGATCTAGATAAAACAGAACACAATGTTTGAAAATTGCAGGACTAGGAGTTCCCGTTGTGGCTCAGTGGTTAACGAATCCAACGAGGACCTATGAGGTCGCGGGTTCGATCCCTGGCCTTGCTCAGTGGGTTAAGGATCCAGCATTGCCGAGAGCTGTGGTGTGGGTTGCAGACGCGGCTCAGATCCCGCGTTGCCATGGCTCTGGCACAGGCCAGAGGTTACAGCTCCAATTAGACCCCTAGCCTGGGAACCTCCATATGCCGTGGGAACAGCCCAAGAAATGGCAAAAAGACAGAAAAAAAAAAAAAAAGAAAATTGCAGGATTACTAAATCCTAGAAGAATAAAGTCTGCATTAAAACCTAGAGAAGAAAATATCTTCACTGTGACGATGTATACTGTAATGATAGATAAATTCCTATACCTACATGCAGTACATATGTACCGCAAGTTAGGACTTAAGTGAATAGCTGTCAATTCATTACAGAAACCCCAGCCTTGATTAATCATTATAGCCTTAAGCCTCTCTAGACAAGTGTGGGAACTGCAGAATGCCTTGCTAGGTCCCAAGTGGCCCAACAAAATTTCTGACATTTTTTTCCACTTTTTTCCATTTTTTTTCTTTTAGCCATTATCTTAACTGTCCTCAACATCTGGTCCTCAGTGTGTCAGTTTGTGCTTTAGGGGAACAACATTTCAGGGTTATATCTGTTGGAGAGTCAAGACTACAAATTTATGGTCTTATTACCTAATCTGTCAACTGACATAATTATATGTGCAGGAGATATGATGAGAGAAAAGGTCAACATAAATTAATTAGTGTGGATCAGCTGCAGTCCCCAAACCCCTCCCAAGAGACTACAGGCCTCTAGCCACAGTGGAGGGCTTACCTGGGGTCAGCCATTGCTCCATCTCTCTGCCAGGGACCCCACGGGTGGCCTCCAGCAGACTGGGGCATTTTGCAGACCGTGGAAGGCTCCGTGGTCTGGGCAAGGGGGTATGACTTACCCTACTACTTATTTCCAGTGGGGCTTCTGCCACCTTCCCTAGGTTCGTCGTGCGTTGAACAGCACATTGCAGATGGTTGGGGTCCCAGGTCATCAGAACAGCGGGGCACGCAGAAGCACCTATGATGAACCTAGTCTGGCAACGCAGCTCATTGTTCTGACTGTTACCAGCAGTTACCACAACCTCGACGACTAAAAGCCAATCCAAAGTAGGGGAAACTTAAAAGCCAAATCCTGACTTCTGTGACGTTTTCATCTGTGGCCTGCAGCACCCACCGCGTCGTACCTCGGAGACAAGAGCGTTTCTCCTGCGCGGGGCACTGCGTGCGGTGGATGTCGAGAGGGTGATCCGCTACGCCAGAATCATGAGTGAGTCAGACGGCCCCAAATGCCGTCATCCAGTAATAATAATTTTATTGATTTGACAAAAATTATATTTCTGAAAATTAGATGTCTGGTCACCACTGGCCCCATGTGGAGGGGTGAAAAACTGCCTAGTGGGAGAGTCCTAGCTGAGCTTAAGGCAAAAGGAAAAAAAAGAAAAAATCCATGCTGCTGATCCTTGTCTTTATTTGTAATTTTGACATTTTGTTCAATATGTACGTTTTGCATTAATTATGATTTTCTAAAAAACAATATTGCATTAAGATTCATTTTGCTTATGAGATCCTGCTGTATAGCACTGGGAACTATATCTAGTCCCTTAAGATGGAGCATGATAATGTGAGAAAAAAGAATCTATATATGTATGTGTGACTGGGTTACCTTGCTGTATAGTAGAAAATCGACGGAACACTGTAAACCAGCTATAATGGAAAAAAATAAAAATCATTTAAAATTAGAAAATAAAATAAATAAAATGTAGGTTAAAAAAAGATTTATTTTGCTAAATTGAGCCACTATTTGGCCAATCTCTTCCAATCTTGAAAAAAAGATATACATAATAAATATATGTATGCATATATATTTTTTAATTGATCCCTCTCCAAGTTCTATTAGAACATCTAGCATAGACTATCTTATGATCTTATTTATATGAATTTGGTTCTCTTCTAGCTTGGGAAACTTTGGGGCCAGGATTCTATACTCTGCCAGGACCTAATGCACTGCTTTCAATAAGTGTTGATTCAATTGAATGAGTTGGTTTTTTGGTTCCACACTTGAACTTGAAATCTAGAAATTAAATGTAATTTTTTGAAATGGATCAAGATAATTGTATTTTAAAGTGCTGGTATTTGGAATACAGCATTTAAAAAATTGTCTCAGTGAAGAAATCAAACAGACAATTTTTACTACTTCTAAAAAGTATCTGAGGTTTTTGGGGTAGGCGGGTAATTTTCTTTCTAGATATTGTGGAGCAAGTAATCATCTGAGAACTGTTGTTTAAATAGTTTTTATCCCAGAAATTTAAAAAAAAAAAAATGAGAGGAATGACCCACTGAGAAAACGTATGAAATAATCTACTAGTCTCTCGTCTCCCATTTTTGCTGTTAAAATGTTTTACAGCATTTCAGAAATCATTCATGAATATGCTACACAGAAAAATGGAAGTTCCCATCCTGGCGCAGTGGAAACGAATCCAACTAGGAAAATGAGCTTGTAGGTTTGATCCTTGGCTTTGCTCAGTGGGTTAAGGATCTGGCGTTGCTGTGAGCTTTGGTATAGTTCGAAGACGTGGCTCAGATCCTACGTTGCTGTGGCTGTAGTGTAGGCCAGCAATTGTAACTCCAATTAGACCCCTAGCCTGGGAATCTCCATATATCACAGGTGCAGCCCTAAAAAGCAAAAAAAAAAAAAATGCCATGTAGAAAAATGGAAATGCATGCTACTTGGTCAATTTTGTACATTACACAAATGTAAGTTTTAGGACCATATGCAAAAACATTCAGAGAGCAACTTACAGAAGTAAACTTTAATTTCTACTAAAATCAAAATTAAAGATTTTATTCATGATTTATTTAAAAAATATTTTTACCTTATAACTGAGTTAAGAAAATAATTTTTTTATTTTTTATTTTTTTTATAATGATCATAATCTGATTTCACAGGATTTCCATCCCACAGCCCAAGCACTTCCCCCACCCCCTAAACTGTCTCCTCCGGAGACCATAAGTTTTTCAATGTCTGTGAGTCAGCATCTGCTCTGCAAGGAAGTTCCATCTGTCCTTTTTTCAGAGTCCACACGTCAGTGAAAGCATTTGATGTTGGTGTCTCATTGTAGGGCTGACTTCACTTAGCATGATAGTTTTTAGGTCCATCCATGTTGCTAAAAATGCTGGTATTTTGTTCTTTTTAATGGCTGAGTAATATTCCATTGTGTATATGTACCACCTTTTCTGGATACACTCCTCTGTCGAAGGACATTGAGGTTGTTTCCATGTCTTGGCTATTGTAAATAGTGCTGCAATGAACATTGGAGTACATGTGTCTTTGTGAGTTGTGGTTTTCTCTGGATAGATGCCCAGGAGTGGGATTGCTGGATCAAATGGTAGTTCTATGTTTAGTTTTCTGAGGAATCTCCATACTGCTTTCCACAGTGGTTGCACCAATTTACAATCCCACCAACAGTGTACTAGGGTTCCTTTTTCTCCACACCCTCTCCAGCACTTATTGTTCATAGACTTTTGGATGATGGCCATTCTGGCTGGTGTAAGGTGGTACCTCATCATGGTTTTGATTTGTATTTCTCTAATAATGAGTGACGGTGAACATCCTTTCATGTGTTTCTCGGCCATCTGTATGTCTTCTTTGGAGAATTGTCTGTTTAGATCTTCTGCCCATTTTTGGATGGGGTTGTTTGTTTTTTTGGTATGGAGCTGCAGAAGGTGTTTATAACTTTTGGAGATTAATCCTTTGTCAGTTGATTCACTTGCAAAGATTTTCTCCCATTCTGTGGGTTGTCTTTTTGTGTTGTTTAGGGTTTCCTTTGCTGTGCAGAAACTTTGAAGTTTGAGTAGGTCCCATTTGTTTATTTTTCTTGTTATTGTCAATACTCTGATAGGTGGATCTGAGAAGATGTTGCTGTCGTCTATGTCAGAGAGTGTTTGGCCTATGTTTTCCTCTAGGAGTTTTATAGTGTCTGGTCTTATATCTAGGTCTTTAATCCATTTGGAGTTTATTTTTATGTATGGTGTTAGGGAGTGTTCTCATTTCATGCTTTTCCATGTGGCTGTCCAGTTTTCCCAGCGCCACTTATTGAACAAGCTGTCCTTTCTCCATTGTATAGTCTTGCTTCCTTTGTCATAGATTAGTTGGCTGTAAGTGCATGGGTTTAATTCTGGGCTTTCTATCCTGTTCCACTGATCTATATGTCTGTCTTTGTGCCAGTACCATGCAGATTTGACGACTGTTGCTTTGTAGTATAGTCTGAAGTCCAGGAGCCTGATTCCTCCAGCTCCATTTTTCTTTTTCAGGATGTCTTTAGCCATTCTGGCTCTTTTGTACTTCCACACAAACTTTAAAATATTTTGTTCGAGTTCTGTGAAAAATGTCCTTGGTAATTTGATAGGGATTGCATTGAATCTGTAGATTGCCTTGGGTAGTACAGTCATTTTGATAATATTAACTCTTCCAATCCACGAGCATGGTATATCTTTCCATCTCTTTGTGGCATCTTTGATTTCTTTCATCAGTGGCTTGTAGTTTTCAGAGTACAGGTCTTTTGTTTCTTTAGGTAGGTTTACTCCTAGGTATTTTATTCTTTTGGATGCGATGGTAAACGGGATTGCTTCTCTAATTTCCTTTTCTGCTTTTTCATTGTTAGTATATAGAAACACTATCAATTTCTGTGTATTGATTTTGTATCCTGCAACTTTGCCAAATTCGTGGATAAGCTCTAACAGTTTTCTGGTAGAGTCTAAGAAGAAAATAAATTTTAAAAAGAACAGCTCTGCTCTTAGGAAAGTAACCAAGAAACTAATATATTCTAAAATCTTCATGTGTTCCTCCTTCAAGAAAAGTTTACAATTTAACTGATCACAAGGACTAAAAGAATGCAAATTTAAAATAGAATGTGTGCAGTACAACGGAAATGAAGAAACATTGTAAATCAACTATATTTTAATTTAAAATATTTTCAATAATGGGATGTGAAAGATGGGGGTAGTGAAGGCACTTCCTGGATAAAAATTTCTTCCTAGTCATCCTCACATTGGTGGTTTACAAAAGAAGTGTCCCTAGCAGAGTGAGCAGAGAGAATTTTTACCTCCATGTGGTGGGATTATAGCCTGAGGTATTCAGCCTGAAATTTAAAAGATTCATGTAAAAATGTACATTCTCCTTTATAATCAATCTTGTTTTAATATAAAAATAAAGTAGTTCCCCCTAACTCCCCTCAAATCTTGGAGTAATATTTACATTGAAGTAAGACACCCTGTGTTTATCCTGTGGCTTTACCTCCCTGGCATGCTGCCATTGCCTCCAGGGGTATGCATACCCCAGTTTGAAAGCTCTATCATATCATGTATATGGATTTGGATAAGAAGAAAGGGCCCTGGACTCCAAGTCAGGGCATGTGGGATTTAGTCTCAGCTCTGACATTAACTAGTTGTTGGCCACCTTCAAGTCACTTAACGTCTCTGGGCCTCAGTTTCTGCAATGGTAAAATGACAAAGCTGGAAGTTTAGCTAAAAAAATCTATTATTTAATTACACTCTCCCAGATTGGTAGTATGTATTGTTCACAGTAGAAGATTCTTCTTGAGATGTTGACATGTAATGGTTTTTTAAGAATAATTTTGTAGTGAAAGATGTACAAGAAAAAAAATGCATGCAATGGCTATCATTAATGTTACATAATTTAAAAAATTCTCTTTCTAATTTTGTCTTGAATAATTCTGGTCTGCATGTTATTTTTCTAAGTGAGTAAAAAAATTACTAAATAAAATAATCATTATCACCCATTTCTACTGTGTAGAATGAGCAAAGAATGAGCAATAGATCAGCCACAATCAAATCACACATAAAAAGATTTATCTTTTTATGATATATGATGACCAGAACATCAATATTTTAACTGTCATACTTTTAAGTAAAAGAACATACCATTTCAATTGACAGCTACAGAGTTTTGTTTGTTTCCAAATTTTCCAAAATGAAAATAACAACAGAATGTGGGAATTCATGGAATTCTCCATGTGTCTTTCATGTTTCTTCACAACTTATGAGAAAAGACACCAGCTGCCTTTGTTCAGGGCCACATTTTAAAGCATCATAAAGGATATTTGTGATATTTTTAAAGCATCATAAAGTATATATGTAAACAGCCTTGGAAGTTGGAGATATTGCCTACCCCCAGAACGAAGGGACGGTGTTTTGTTCTTTTGTTACTGTGCAGCATAATAAGGATATCTCCCTCACTTGTAATATAGATCAGGTCAGGCAAGCTTACTACACAATATAAAAGATTTGGCTTCCTTAAACTCAAGGCTCCTTTCCTATAACACAACCCACTGTATCTGGCCATATCATATGGAGTAGGAATTGTAGCAAAGGGAACTGGTGCAAATATTAAAACTCTTGTCTATGCTGTTATTGTGAATAATAAACTGTCCTTAATCTCTGGCCCCAAAATCTCATATTTTCTGCCAACACCTATAAAACTCTGGCTGGCTAACTTTTTCTTCTGCTTGTATAGGGTTTTTTTTTTTGTTTGTTTTGTTCTTTTTTTTTTTTTTAAACGTAATGCATCCTTGTAATGTGTTTTTCATCTTTTATATTTTTCCTTACCATTGCATTAACCTCCATCTTTTAAAATCAGCTAATGAAATGAATTGTTGCATAATGTTCCACTGGAATGTATTTTATGGCTTATTTACTCATTACTTTATTGATGAACATCTACGTTGTCCAGATTTTTGTTTGTTTGTTTTTTGATATGATAAACAACACTGTAATAAATGCTTTTGCGCTTCTGGGTTAGTACTCCAGCAGGTTAAATTCCTTGATGGTATTAATGAATCATCAAAAAGAGGACCTCTTTCTCTGTAGGCTGATATAAACTTGTTGAATTTTTCCAATCTAATTAGAGACAAATTTTATTTCCATGTTTTCATTTGTGTTTATTTAGTGAAGTTATGTCTTTTCAAATGCTCATTGGTCAAAGATCCTGTCATGGCTCAGCAGTAACGAACCAGACAGTATCCATGAGGCTGAGGGTTCAATCCCTGGCCTCACTTAGTGGGGTAAACAATCTGGCATTACCATGAGCTGTGGTATAGGTCACAGATGCAAATTGGATCTGGCATTGCTGTGGCTGTGGCATGGGCCAGTGGCTACACTTCTGATTCTACCCCTAGCCTGTGAACTTCCATATGCCACAGACGCTACCCCTAAAAAGACCAGGAAAAAAAAAATTCTCACTGGTCATTTGCATTTATTCTATGACTTGTTGTTTCATATTAATTGCTTAATTTTTAATATGAAAATGCCAGTGACTTAAGCTTTACAAGCTAAATCTGTGAAGTTTTCCAGATATTTCTTGAAGTCATCAATGAGTTGCCTTATGTCATCTTATATATCCTGTAAAGCTTACTTTGTCCTCCTCTCCCTGGCAATGCCTATTGCCCTTCGGACTAAAGAAACTTCATATCTCTATCTCCTAAAGTACCCCTTTGCTGACCTCCATAATCCATGCTCTCAATGATCTTCTAAATGTTGTGTTTTTTGAGTTATCAGATGGTTGGTTCTGAGCCAAAATGGAAAGCAACAGTCTCTCCTCAGCCCATGGCATGCTTGGTTATTGGGGTTTTGTAGGAACACTGCTCACAAGTAGTATTTCTTAAGCCCTCAGGAAAGTAGCCATTTCCACTTCATCTTGACATACCTGTTTTCTCTCAAAATTCACACACAATCCTCTAAATACCTCCTGTATAGGTACAGGAAGTGGAAACTTACTATACTGTCTAGGAAAGCTACAAACCTCTAGATAGAACAGCAGCTTAACCAAATAATATAATTTTCAATGCCCAAACTGAATTTACTTCAATGTGATTTCACATCTTCTCCCAATAGCTCCATGGCTAAACTCTGTTCATCCCCCCAAATAGCTCCCCCTCAATTATCCCTTGTGCCTAGGGAGTCACATGTCCATCAGGGTCCTAGGTATAGAGTGTGAAAAAGATGAGGGGGCAAGAACTCCAGGTGGTTCCATCCATTTGTCCCATAGTATAGTGGGTGGGAGTGGTAGGGGACAGTCCAAAGGAAGAACTGAGCAGAGCCCACTAAATCATGGAGCCTAGGACAGAAGACCCTTGCCTGAAATTAGGGATGGTACTGAGTGGAAAATTCTTACAAGTCAGAAATATTAATTTCCATTATATATAGGACTTCATTGTGTGATATTGTAATTAACCTTTCCTTACTTTGCTTAGTTTAGACTTGATGAGTTATTGATGAAGTTTATCTTAAGCTGGCAGAGAAACCTTGTTAATGCTAGTAAGAATACTGTGTTTTATAACACATATAATGATCAGGTATTTCAAGCACAAATTCTCTCGATATATAAATGTGTAGGTATGTATACATATATATGTATTTATGTATGCATACACACATGCATGTGTGTATATTTATATACATGAATACACATGCATGTGTGCACACACACACACACACACACACACACACGCAGCAGGCAAAGTCTACAGTGCCCCTAGTGATCCCTACTGATTTTCACATCCTTGTGTAATTACTCCTCTCCCCTTGCGTGTGGGCTGGACTTATGGATTCACGTCTTCTTCTTTTTTTTTTTGTCTTTTGTTGTTGTTATTATTGTTGTTGTTGTTGTTGTTGTTGCTATTTCTTGGGCCGCTCCCGCGGCATATGGAGGTTCCCAGGCTAGGGGTCTACTCGGAGCTGTAGCCACCGGCCCATGCCAGAGCCACAGCAACGCGGGATCCGAGCCGCGTCTGCAACCTACACCACAGCTCACAGCAACGCCAGATCGTTAACCCACTGAGCAAGGGTAGGGACCGAACCTGCAACCTCATGGTTCCTAGTCGGATTCGTTAACCACTGCGCCACGACGGGAACTCCGGATTCACTTCTAATGAACAGAATATGGCAAAAGGATGACCTACCACTCTGAGAGTGGGTTACAAAAAAATTGTGGCTTCTGTCTGGGGCACTTTCTCTCGTTCTCTGGCCCACTCTAATGTAAACCAATTGCCACACTGTGAGCTGACCTACAGGGAGGCTCAGATGTAAAAGCATTGATGTCTCTGGCCAACAGCTAGGGTGGACCTGAAGGCTGCAATGGTCCTGTGAGTCAGCTTGGGAAGAGTCACACACTGAAGGCACACCCAGATTCCTGACACTCAGAAATAGAGATAATGAGTTTGTTAAGCTGTTAAGTTCTGAGGTAATTTGCCATGTAGAAATAGATAACTATACCATTATGTATTATATATAATGTGTATATTATATATAAATTTAAATTTAAAATATTCAGAAGCCCAAAAGATACATTTCTTTGACCAAACTCAACCTTAAAAGAATTTTTGTCTGTTACCACATGTAGTAAAAATTTGACAAAATTTCCATCCTGAAAATTTTCAGATTAATATCTAAATCTGGAAATACAGATTTACCCTCGGAATGTTATTTACATGCAATCACATGATTAAATGTAAAAATAAATTTAACTTTCATAATAGACAATAATTTAGTTGGAGGATAACTTTTTTTATTAAACTACAACTTAATCTAAATTGAGAACTGACTTTTTAAAAAACACCATCTGGAGTTCCTTCATGGCTCAGTGGGTTAAGGATCCAGCATTATCACTGCCGTGGCTCTGGTTACAGCTGTGGTGTGGGTTTGACCCCTGGCCTGAAAACTTCCACATGCCAGGGGCACAGCCAATAAACAAACAAACACTGTTTGCCAGAATGAATACTATTACCAAATCAATAAATATTTTTCTCATTTTCTTAAATGAAAACTTTCTCAAATATGCTATATAATACAATGGGACAGTGTAATGTACTATTATTTTGTCAAATGTGAAATAGTATCTTGGAGTTGTTTCCCCTCTATTAACATATAGATTTATCTGAGACTCTTCTAACTTAATCATCAGACACTACTGGGATTTCTTCTCAAGTTCTCATAGTTTTAAAATTTTAGGGAGTTCCCACTGTAGTGCAATGAAATCAGTGGCATCTTGGGAGTGCTGGGACGCAGGTTAAATCCCCAGCCTGGCACAGTGAGTTAAGGATCCAGTGTTGCACAGTTGCAGCTTACGTTACAGCTGTGGCTTGTATCTGATCCCTTGGCCAGGCAGCAGTGTGGCCAAAAAAGAAAACAAAATTTCACAGCAAGGAGTCATCTTGTAAGTCATCTTCCTTTTTGACCTGGGTTCGTTTTGCAGAAGATCAGTGTTAGCACTGACATCCAGGATTCTTGGAGACAGATTCTTTGTTGCTCTTACCTACATGCTACAGTGGCCAAGAAAGACTTCCAAACAAGCTCCAGGAAGCCTGAGTTATGGTGTGTGGTCACACCTGGCCTATCAAGCCATTTATTAAAGAGTTCTCACTGCATGAGTAAGCTACTTTAGGTGACCTGACACCCTTCATTTATGCATTCATTCAGTCAGTCAGGCATTGATATTGACCACACACTGTGCCAGGGACTGGAGCACAGGAATATGACATTCTCCAAGGAAAAGAATTTAGGAAGCAAATCACATGAGTACCCACAGCTTTAAAAATACTTTAACTGAAGTTGGTTCTACTTGATATTGGCTGGCATTGCAGTAGATCACTAAAAATATTACTATTATTTGCTTATTGCCTGAAGTGTTTCAATAACCTCTGTACATAATTTCAAATGGTCTTACTGACCATATTAACTATGTACTCTTTATGGCCTTTATTCAGCTGCTAGGTTTTTACTAATGATACTTCCATTATCACCATTTTTCACACAAAGCAAATAGAAAAGTTCAATAATCATTTTACTTAGACTCTATATTGGAAAGAATTTCAGAATAAATTTTTTTATAGAAAGTATAAAGGCATTGAGAGGTTTTTTGATTTGTTTTGGGTTTTTTCGTGTTTTCTTTGGCCACACTTGCAGTATGTGGAATTTCCTGGGCCAGGGATACAACCCATGCCACATCAGTGACCTGGGCCACTATGCCAGATGCTTAACTTGCTGTGCCATAAGGGAATTCCAGAAAATAATTTTTTTTTCATGAATTCACTTTAGATTATAAAAAAAGAAAAATTTATTTTCACAATTAAAGTATATTTTCCATGAAGCTTGGAAATTTTCCATAAGTTTGGATAGGAAAGGTAGACTAACAGCTAAATTCAGGCTCTACCCAATACTTTGTCTTTTACCTAGAGAGATGACAAATACATAAGAAGCAGAAATCAAGCTGAGAGCTATCAGATTCCTACCACTTTTGTAGTAAATGATGGCCATGAGTGGCTCCTGCAAGCATGGACTATTAAAAACAGGTGAGAGAATAAGTGACCAAGTGAAAGAGAACAGAAGAAAAGAAGGAGAAGGAGGAGAAAAGGAATAAAAAGAGGAAGAAGGTGCAGAGAGGAGGAGAAGAGACAAAGGGTGAAGAGAAGTAAAAAGGTAAAAAAGAAAAAGCTGCAAGAGACAGGAAGGAGAGAATCAGAGGGAAGGGACACGTTATCATTTATTTAATCATCCTCATCTTTTGAAAAAAGATGTCCTTCGTTGAGGGTACTACTTCCTTCCCAATCCTGTGGCCCGGAAAGGATGATAATCATAGTTCTCTAAACTCCTGGTATTAAGGAGATTCAAGAGAGGATAAGCAGAATAATTCCTCCCAAGTTGGAACTAAGGGGAAAGGAGGAGTCCGTTCCTTGTGGTAAAGCTATGCGGGATAAGACCTCAAATATCTGAAACTGGGAGGACCCCAAATGACCTAATTGCACATTCCCTTCCCTACTCAGCTCCCACTGATAAGGTCCCCTAGACAAGCAATCCTCCTTAGCAAACAGACCAAGTACAACTGCTGCTTATTCCTAAGCAGCAGATTTCAGTTGCCTGCCAGCCCACAGAATTAGTCAAACACTCCAATCAGACCCTGGTGTGGAAGCCAAGGTACCCCCACCCTCATTTTGCTAAAATCCTGCCTCTTAAAGCCACTGGTTTGTTCCTTCCTATGGTCCAAACTAACTTCGTGAGGAGTCACCCAATGTTTTCTGCAGTAGCTGCACCATTTCACCTCTAGCAGCAACGTATGGATTTGGATTTCTCTACCCCTCAACAACACTCATTATGATTTCAATTTGCATTTCTCTAATGACTAATGATGTTGAGCATATTTTCCTGTGCTTCCTGGCCACTTATATAATCTTCCTTGGAGAAACGTCTATTTAAGATCTTTGCCCATTGTTTAATTGTTTTATTTTTTGGTTGTTGAGTTGTATCTGTTATATAGCCTGTATACCAGACCCTTGTCAACTATGTGGTTTGCAATATTTTCTCCCATTCAGGTTGGGAGGTTGTTGTTACAACAGGTTAACATAACAGTTTGTTATAACCTGATGATTTTTCTAAGGCTATTTTTACCCCTTTTCTAATTAGTGCTAATTAGAATTTATCTTACATGTATTACTATTGGATATTCATTTTTCTACCTTATTCATATAATGAGAGGTTTGATTAAAGAGCCAGAGTGTTAGAATTGAGTCTGCATGACCCACCTCCATGGTCACAGTTTTTGGTCTCAAGGTACAGATCTAAGCTTATCCAGAGCTCACCACAATTGGTAAATCACATAAGCCGGCCAATCAGAATCCTTCTCTAGAACCTTTTCACTATCATTAAGCTATTAGCATATGCACTTAGAAATTGCCATCAGCAATGTTTCTTTCTATATGGAAAGTGGATCTACAATAGAAGAAAATAAAACTAACATACAGAGCAAGAGAAGTTCAAGTCTAATGGCATGTGAGTCCTTGATTGTAGAGAGCTCCATACCAGCTTCCACTGCAGTTTGGTTATGCAAGTCAGCATACGACCCTTTGGGTTAAAGCTGTTTTGCATTAGATTTTTCTATTTTAAATCAAGAGTGTGACCAAGTTAATTGATGTGGTAATACTGTCTTGATGGTATACCTCATAATATCACGCTATTTTCACATATACATGTCATTTCTTGGGTCAACATCTTGCCCACACTGACTCTAATATTCACTACAGTGCTTGCCCAGAGCTTGTGTTTATTGATCTCCCTGCCCCATCCCTCCCCCTAATTAAGAACTAATAAGAAAATTTAAAATAATTTATCTTTTCTTTCTCTCTAAAAATTTATATTAAAATTATTAGACAGCTGCCAAGAGTTTGAAGTACAGCTGCATTTTGTGAATTAATTAAATACCACAACCCTATTTGCAGTTTCTGTCAGTAACTGGAATGAATGTTTTAAAAAGAGCATTTACTAAAATGAATGCACTGTGTAATTTAATGTATGCTAAATGTAGGTGGTCTGAAAATATTTTACTGCATTCCTATCTTTACTAATAAACCTTTAAAATACTGTCACTAAAGTGTGAATACCATTTGACAAAGGAAGTCAACTAAGCCCTTTGTATGACATTATTTTAGATAATCTTTTCTATATTTTCTAAGATTGTAGAGTTAGTTAATCCATCTACCTATTGTAATGTTATCTGGTGAAAAATGTCATGCATCCTGTCTTCGGCATGATTACATACATTCCTTTTCAGTTTCCTTTTGTTGACTTTTGTTATATTTTGTATCAGAGCTTTAGTAACTAGGATGTCTTTTGGGTGAAGAAAATCCCTTATTTCCGATCTTCGTCATTTACCAATTAATGACTCAAGGTATTATGAGTGCACTCCCACAACTGTTTATCTTGGTGTGGCCCATGCTGAAAATGATTTCTCCTATCAAAATTATTCTGTTCTTTGACAATGATCTCTTGGTATTTTTTGGTTCTGTTTTCTCTAAGAGTTTAAGAATTGTCTGTCGGAAGTCCTTTGACAAGAAAATTTACCAAGAACATTATTAGACTGGTAAACTTGACAGTTTCTTTGCTAAGAAATTCTAGCTTCCATAGCTTAATTTCTCACCCTACAGCTATTTTGTTCTCTCTCATTTTTTTTTTCATATACTATTCTTATTTGAATAAACCATTTCTTAAATTAACTTTGTTACTTAGATATGGATCACACCTAAACTGTGGGTAGCTATGGTAACATAACAAGTTCACACTTTGTATTAATTAAGAACACTCATGAAGCTTCATTTAACCGGTGGAATGACCCTGAGGCTCTTGTCTGGAGTTCCACATAAGAGAGACACATTGGAAAACCTTACAGTCTGGTTGTGCCTTTTTCCCAGGGCAGCTTCTAAGCTCTGGATCTTGTATTGTTTATCTACAAATGATCATGGTTGTTGCTTCCAATAACCCAGAATATAATTTGTTGTGTACAGATCCATAAGCAGACTCTAGCAGTGATAGGTGCTAACTTCCAGGGGAAGGTATGATTCTAAGTTAGGATTTTTTTTTTTTGTCCTTTGTCTTTTGAGGGCCACACCCGTGGCATATGGAGGTTCCTAGGCTAGGGGTCTAATCAGAGCTGTTGCTGCTGGCTTACACCAGAGCCACAGCAAGGACAGATCCGAGCCACATCTGCGGCCTACGCAATTCACAGCAAAGCCAGATCCTTAACCCACTGAGCAAGGCCAGAGATCAAACCCACAACCGCATGGTTCCTAGTCAGATTTGTTTCTGCTGAGCCACGACAGGAACTCCAGGATTTTTTTTGTTGTTGTTATAATATCAAGACACTAGGCTCTACTTGTTTAAACAGTAAAGAAATGTCTTATCTCCCTAAAAAGGAGAGGTCCAAAGGAAGAGCAATTCTGGGTTCCATACAGAATTGGTTAGGGCCAGAGCTCCAGAACTTTGTTAGTTTTAAATCCTACACTCCTCTATGTCATTTTTTTTTTTTCAGGTTGCCTTCCTCTATCCATCACAGGACAGCAGTGGCAGTTCCAGGTTTCATATTTTGACATGCCACTATAGAGAGGAATAAGAGGAGCTAACTTCCATTGTCACTTTCCAAGAGTGGAAACCTTATCTGGAAACTTTCTTTTCCTGAATGCTTTCCTTCATGTATCCTTGACCAGAATGACATCACAAGTCCTCCTAAATGCTGGCAAGGGAAGCGGTATTACAATCAAGATCCACTTTGATGTCCAGGTTGCCCTGCCGGGTATACTCTCCCCTCACTCATCCAGAAGGCTGACTGTCCACACCTGTCTGCTGTACTCCCCTGTGGACGCCCTCCTTCCCCTGCTGGAACTCTGACACCACCCACTGGGCTGCCTCCTTCCACAAGGACATGCTTTGCACCTAGCTTGAACTCTGATACTGCAACCACCTGCCATTCCATGGAGCTACTGTGGCAATGAGCTGAGGCTCTGAATCCTCAGAATGGGCCGGCTCCATGCATGGATCCATTCTTCACCCAGCTCAGGCCCCGACATCCATGCCCTTCGTCACACCCTGAGATCAACTGCTTATCTAGCAACAGCCTGTTCCAACAAGGGTTAAAATTTGGCTCAGATGCAATTTGTATAGCAGTCTATTTAAAGAAGCAAGTTGATATGGCAATAGCTATGTACAAAGTAAAAAAAAAAAAAAAGAAGCAGCAGCAGCTATGAGATTTATCCACTCACTGGAAAAAAATGGGAGTTGTCAGAACAGAAAGATGTGATAGTGCATGCGCATTGTTGCTAAAGTAATACAGCTAATAAATGTGGTTTTCATAAATTAAAAAAATACATATATAACTATTCACCCATCCTATCAGCAGTATCTCTTTACAAAAACAGAGAATAGCCATTTCACATGATGTTTTAACTTTTAAACTATATAGTGATACTTATCAAATGGAAATATAAAAAATAAGAACCTCATCCTGTTTTGCCAGAAATGAATTTAAAATAAAAAGTTGCATTTTAAGAGTTCATGTCATGGTACTTCAGATGAGTCTCTACCATAATTTCATCACTATCGCCACTGATGGCAACTTAAGACTGGCAATAAACTTTTTATGTTGCTGTATTTACCTGTAAGATGTCCAAAACAGGCTCAATTTATGGATGAGAAGACTGGGGCATAGAGTTAAGAAACTGACACAGGGTCACAGAGTAGTAAGAGGGTCAGGCAGGACCCACCTCCTACAGCCTGGCTCCCCTGCCCTTATACTCCCTAATGTGTTCTGATCTGGGGGAAAAAAATACGTGACTGTGTTATTATCTTTAATGGGAGAAAACTAGGGAATAAGCATAGAGGGGAAAGGATTTATGGATCATCTGTCCTGAAATTAAACAGCTGTAAAAGAATGATGCAATAGAGTCACATTTACCGGTGAGGAAAGATGTTTAGTTTATCACACGATGTTTGCTGTAAAAACTGAGTCAGGGCCGTCTACAGATTATAAAGAAAGTGTTTATATAAACTATAAATGCCTCAAGCAGGACTGGAAAGATTCCAGGCAAATTATTCACAGCGTCAGTCTGGGAAAGCAGACGTGGGATATGAATCTGGAATGTGAGAGGAGAGCAGGATTTGGGATAGAGAAGAGGAACCTCAGGGGATGGAGGTAAGTCAACACAGGGCAGAAAGGGAAGGTCAAACAGGTTGGGTGAGAGAGAGAAAAACATCCAGTAGGTCCATGCTACCCAGGGCATGGGGTGGATCCCACAGGCAGAGCCTAGGGGCCCCCATGTCTCTGCTCCATGCAAGGAGGTCAGCTGCTCAGATCAATTCCAGGGTGATGTTGGGCATACCTGGGCCAGGTGTGCTCACCTGGGTCCCTCATCTTTTCAGGGTTAAGAGGCACTCCTTGCCTACCATCCCAGGTAAATGCTGGACAGAACTTAGGTCCATGAAGGGAATGTCACTAGAAGGAAAAGCTCAAAGAGGTGTAAGGGACTCAGAAATCCATTTTGGAGCTTCTACTGGGGGTTAAACAGCCCTCAGTCTTAAATCGTCTGTTCAGAACATCCTGACCTACATTCTGTTTATCTCCCTTAGGGAGAAGCTCAGGAACCTTTATCATCTTCTAGCAAGGCAGCTGATGTTAGAGGTGAACACAGGCACGAGACTAAGCTCTTGACCTGAGGGGGTGAGCTGCCATGGTTAATCTACCAGCCTGCTGCCTTTGAAATTTGTGTCATTCCATTTGAGAGGCCGCATTTTCTTTCTGACAATGAGAAAATACCAACATCCAGAATGCAGAGCCATCTGGGTAAGCCAGGAGACTCAAACCCCTCCTGTCCTGATGGCTCCTATTTTTGTACCATTCACTATATGATGTTACTTGTCATCAATCAAGTAACATCGGATTTTCCTTGCTGGACTCAGAGCACAAAATAGTCAGATCCTGTCCCCAGCCAACCAGAACCTGGATTCAGAATCAGCCTGGCTCCTAAGGGCAGCTGCCTTTAATAGAAAGGTCACAAAGTTCAGAGCATTTTTCTGAAACAACCTGGCTATTAGAAAATGTCAAAGACATTTTGGGTGAGATCTGGTGACTTATAGGAGGTAGAAACTTGATGAAATTAAAATGAAAATAATCTTAGGGAGGAAAAAGTCCAATTGGAATTTTGACGGGCTTGCACTAAATTTATAGATTAATTTAGGGAAAATCCAGATCAAAAGAAATGATTAGCACTTCCCATGAAGGTGCAGGAGTGTGAAACATTATTCTACTTATTGAGATCAATATCTCAGAGGGCAAGGCCATCTTCTTTATCCTCTTTTTTTTTTTTTTCAGCCATGCCCACAGCATGCAGAAGTTCCTGAGCCAGGGATCAAACCTGTGCCACAGCTGTAACCAGAGCCACAGCAGTAGAGAGCAGATCCTTAACCCGCTGAGCCTTTACTTTAAAAAAAATTTTTAAAGACTGACTTGACTTTGTGTGGTTAAATATGTGATGATGGGCATAGTCTATGGCAGGATTTATACTTGATGTTAATTGGGATAAGTTTTCTTAATATTTGATAAAGTGGTAACAGTATCATTTCAATATACTTGGTGAATCATTTGACTATGGAAATGTCTTACTTGGTGATTTTTGAAATAATTAATAGCAAATTAGCCACAGTCATTCTGATAAATGATAACATTAAGAGCTTTCTGCCTATTCCTACTTTTCTCAAGAGTTTCATTTACCCAAAATTTGTTTATACTTTTTAATGTTATAGGAAATGTGTTAGGCCCTAGGGACATATCAGAAAAAATAAAAGACAAAATTTCTTACCCTCATCAAAATTACATTTTAGTGAGTACAGTGCAGTTATTTAACATGATATATCTTTATCCATATGTTTCCATGAAAAAAACAAGAAAAAGTCAACTCTCCATGAGATGTGGTACCATTTGATCTGCTTGTAGTATTTCTGATCCTCCCCACCTCCTAGCATGTGCCTAGATTACACTTCCTTGACCTGTTCTGAGGGAGTGATGCCAGGTGACTAGTTATTACCAGTGAGTGTAAATAGAAATAATTTAGGTCACTTCTGAATGGGAGTGTTTAAATGCCAGTGTAATATCCTCCAGGACATTTCTTTTGCTCTGATGTGAGGATGGCAACCCTTGAGATGGTGGCTGCTTAGTCAATCTGGGCTCCTGAATGACTGCTACCTCCTCCCAATGGACATGGTGTGTGACAGAGATATTTTGAGGTGTTGATCCTCTGATATCTTGTAGGGGAGGCATTACTCGTTACTGCAGCATAGCTCAGCCTCTATTGACTGATATATGTTTAAAGGAAAACAAAGTGAAGAATTTCATATTAGGACCTGTGAGCCATCAGGTGCCAAATTATACTTGCACAACACAAGTTGGTTGACATTGAACAACCTTTGTAAAATATTCCTTCCACTGGAATTAACAAGTTTCAACTAGTAAATCTCTCTTTTTGTCTTTTCTGTTTTCCTTTTCCTAATCATTGGTCCCACATTCCATGGATGCATTTCTGGTTCCTTTTCTATTCAGTGCTTGATGCCTTCTCTTCAGACACTGTGTAACCCTCTTGAATTGCATCTGGCTTTGACCTTCTGTTATTAATACTACACATTTCTGGTTCCTGTACTCCACACTGCACCAAGTGCAACATGAACATCTTGCTTGCATTCAGTCTAGATAACATGATAATTTAGTGGGCTAAGATAATGTACAGTGTTCAAGTGCATATTGATACATTTAGATTAGCTCTATTATTTTCAGCATTATTACTTTATTAGTAAGTGACATTCTCATGATCATATATCCAACCCCTTTTCTTCCCCAATTTAAATAAACAGGGATGGGTCAGACTGGAGTATCAGTTAAATAACCAGAACTCTGGGGTATGTTTCTAGGGTAGTGTTGGGCTTTTTTCTCTGTTAGTTTTTGTTTTTGTTTTGACATTGGTTATATGATAAAATTACATGAGGAGATCTGCAAGATCCTAGAGCCCAGGCAGCACTCCATGCTGACAGCAATGGAATCAGACAGACTAGAACCTTGGCATCAGTAATTTGTTAAAATCCCCTCATTGACTCTAACATGCAATTGAAGTTGAGAATCACTGTTTTACTTTTTTTTGTTAATAATTTTTTTATTTTCCCACTGTACAGCAAGGGGGTCAGGTTATCCTTACATGTATACATTACAATTACATTTTTTCCCCCAGCCTTTCTTCTGTTGCAACATGAGTATCTACACAAAGTTCTCAATGCTATTCAGCAGGATCTCCTTGTCAATCTATTCTAAGTTGTGTCTGATAAGCCCAAGCTCCCGATCCCTCCCACTCCCTCCCCCTCCCCCTCCCATCAGGCAGCCACAAGTCTCTTCTCCAAGTCCATGATTTTCTTTTCTGAGGAGATGTTCATTTGTGCTGGATATTAGATTCCAGTTATAAGTGATATCATATGGTATTTGTCTTTGTCTTTCTGGCTCATTTCACTCAGTATGAGGTTCTCTAGTTCCATCCATATTGCTGCAAATGGCATGATGTCATTCTTTTTTATGGCTGAGGAGTATTCCATTGTGTATATACACCACCTCTTCCGAATCCAATCATCTGTCGATGGACATTTGGGTTGTTTCCATGTCCTGGCTATTGTGAATAGTGCTGCAATGAACATGCGGGTGCACGTGTCTCTTTTAAGGAGAGTTTTGTCCGGATAGATGCCCAAGAGTGGGATTGTGGGGTCATATGGAAGTTCTATGGATAGATTTCTAAGGTATCTCCAAACTGTTCTCCATAGCGGCTGTACCAGTTTACATTCCCACCAACAGTGCAGGTGGGTTCCCTTTTCTCCACACCCCCTCCAGCACTTGTTATTTGTGGATTTATTAATGAGGGCCATTCTGACTGGTGCGAGGTGATATCTCATGGTAGTTTTGATTTGCATTTCTCTTATGATCAGCGATGTTGAGCATTTTTTCATGTGTTTGTTGGCCATCTGTATATCTTCTTTGGAGAAATGTCTATTCAGGTCTTTTGCCCATTTTTCCATTGATTGATTGGCTTTTTTTGCTGTTGGGTTGTATAAGTTGTTTATATATTCTATAGGAGAATCACTGTTTTAAACATTAGTGATGGGTCAGGTGAAGGGAGGAAAGTGAGGTAACTGAAAGCAGGACAGAGAGGAGACTAAGGCCTAGTTTTGCAAGGAAATCAACAAGGAATCACCTACTATAAATGTTATTCTTGATATTCATCCAAGTTGGGCTTAGACACACTTGAAGACAGCCAGGACTCTATTATTTGTGCCAGCTTCTTCCTATCTCTTCTGCCCTAGCCAGAGCATAAAAAGCTAATTCTAGGCTAGCAAATATTTAAAAGTCAAAGCCAGGTAAAGAGAGTCATATTGTTGAGGGCAAGAGCAGAGAGGTAAATCCTAAAGTGTCAAAGATTGGAAGATGCTGGAAGGGAATTGGGGAGGAGCAAAGAGGGTAGTATGAAATGGCACAGACAATGACACAACTAGGCTGGAGAGACCCATCTCCTTTGCTGGGGCAGTCACCTTCAGAGTGCATGGTGAGCCTGGGAGGGAAGAAATAGGAGGTGGTATGTGACACATTTTGAAAAAGAAACCAACACATAAGCAAGAAATAAAAACAAACTTTTAGCAAAAGTTCTTCTATATTTATTCTACTTGAACAATAGAAGGGCTATATTACAATTTGTTTAGGCAAAGAATATTATTTATGAGAAAAAAAATCCAAACAGTTGAATGCTTCATAAAAATAGCACATGTTAGAGAGAGGTAACTTGAGTTCACCATGATATTCTACCTCAATATCATCCTTCCATGGTATGTTGAGGTAAATGTGTTGTAAATACACCTTAAAGATGTATAAAAGATCTCTGTAGGCTGATTCAGTATCCACTTTCATGCTAGCTCATTTGTCCTTTCTCCCCTCAAACCCCTTTCACTCATTTTTTTTTCTCATTTTCTTCTTGCCTTCTGCATTTTTTAGGTCCCCAGCCCGTCATTGTGACTCCCAAGACCAGATCAGCACATTGGGTGTGCTTATTCTATTCCCTATCCATTTATTCCCTTTCATCAATACCACCCTTTCTTGCCACTTGCGTCTGTTCTCTAATCTCAAATCCTTGCCTCTGTCAAGAGGTTTTTCCTTAACTATGTGACCTCATTTCTCAGCCGCCTCCACAAGATTCCCTGTGAAGCCTGAAGCTGCTGCCAAATCTCTCCAGGCCTCCTTTCAGTGACTTACCCAAAGAAGCTCTGTTTAGCGTTCCCACGGAATGAGTCACTTGAGCCATCCATGTTTAGGTAAAGCTCCTGCTTGCCTAAGGAGGCTGACAGGGTGACTGAATGCTCTTTGAACTTGAAGTCTTGCAAACCCCAATTGAGAGTTTTCATTATTTCCTCTCCTTGATCTTCTTGCTTTGGATCCAATAGACCATCTCCTTCTTCTCTCTCTGTTCCAGCTGAAGGCACACTCTGCCAGAAATCTGTCTGGGCATGATTTTCTTGATGCTTCATTGCTATATCTTGTAGTGGGGGAAATGGCAAGGTTTCAGGTAGGAGAGGTTGGTGGTGTTTCTCACCCTTTGATACCCTGGGACTGCTTGTTTCTCCGTCCCATCTGTCCCCAAAATACACACACACACACATTAAAAGGAAAGTCTCAAAGTAATGGTGATGGGTGGGAGGGAGAGAATACAAAACATCTCAGAATCTTAGGAGGTGAGAAATGGTTTAAAAACAACTTTTCACCATTATAAGACTATTGTATGTTTTTTAAATAAATAAAGAAGCTTTGTAAAAGTTATGCTCAAGTGACTGCATATTGGTTAAACGCAAAAAAAAAAATTTTTTTTTTTCTTTTCAGGGCTGCATCTATGGCATACGGAACTTCCCAGGCTAGGGGTCCAATCTGAGCTGCAACTGCTGGCCTACACCACAGCCACAGCAATGTGAGATCCAAGTGACCTACACCACAGCTCACAGCTCCTTACACTGGATCCTTAACCCACTAAGCAGGGCCTGGGATTGAACCCGCATCCTCATGAATACTAGTAAGGTTCATTACCGCTGAGCCACAACAGTAACTCCTAAATGCAAAAAATTTTAAAGATGACTTATTTTTTTCAAAATAAGGTTAATTACTGTTCAACATAAAATTCCTTACTGGGTCCACATTACAAAATACAAAATTAAATTCTTAATGTGTTACTGAAGAGCTACCACACACACATCTCCACATACAATATGATCTCAATATAATTTTTCAACATATTCTATTTATTGATACAATTTCTAAAAGTATAAGATCTATTTTAAAGCTCATGAACCCTGGATAACCATATTCTTTCTCCCTCATGTGCATTCCTTTATCATTAACACTCTTGATGACATTTTTTTTCTATTCTTTAACTTCTTTTAATAAAAAATGCAAATATATGTTATGTGTAGAGAAAATATCTTGTTAATCTTGTTTTATTTATCTGTTCATAATTTTTTAGAGTATTTTAAATCAAATCCCAAATATCACCTCACCTTTGGTCTGTTAGTGTAAGATATAGGACTCTTTAAACATAACCACAAGGCATCTGAAGCAACTAAATTATTTTAATAACTGCCTAATATCATGTATTATTCATTCCATATTCAAACTTATTCAACTGTCTTAAAAATGTGTTTTTACAATTAATTTATTTCAATCAGGATCTAAGCAAGAGCCATAATGATTATTAGGTTAATGTGTTTCTTAAGTCTCTCTAATCTACTTCTATTTACTACTCTCCTTCATTTTAATATCCTTTAGTTGAGTAAAGGTCATCAGTCCTGTATAATATTCCATTTTTTTGCATTTATTTACTTGCCTCCTCATGGTACAGTGGATCCTGTGAATTTCATTCTTCTACCTCCTGAATTTTCCTGTAACTGGGAGGTAGAGCTATTCGGAAGCTTGACTTAGACTCTAGCACATTTTTTGTTTAAGGCAGGAATACTTTTATAGATGGCATTGTGTACTCTTTATTACACCATTCAGGGACCCATGATGTCCTCTGGCCTACTGTTGGTGATGCTAAGATTGATCAATAAATTCAGAAGTTGTCAGCCAGATTATCCCATTGTAATACTCCCTCTCCACATTTCACCTAAAGGTTTTAATACTACTTGGCATTATTTGTTTCCTTATTTCATTGAGGGGTTGCAAAATGGTGACTTTTTTTCCAGTCTCAGTGCATGTATTAGCAGTAATTCTTCTATAAATAATTTTTTCTTATTGATGATTTAGTTACCCAGAAATACAGTTTGTTGGAAAACACAGCAAATGCATTATTTTTTCAATTTATTGATTCAGATTCAGAGCAGTAGACTGGTACCAGAGACCTGCAAGGATGACCAATGAATTTTTCTTCAAGTTTTATTATGAATTCATGAATTTTTGCTTGTCTTAATCCATTGTAGTCATTATTATTTTTAATCTGCTATCACTATACTTCAAAAAATATATATAAAACTTAAAAAAACTTCTTGTGTCATGGGGATACACAGATGACAGAAGAAATCCTTAATATGACCTGTGTGTCAGGCTGTGGGAAGTAGAGGATGATATTGTTTCATGTATATCAAGGTGGGCCTGGATATGATAAGACTAGTAGTAAGGTTATAGTAAAAACTAATGGATATGTGGATGTTCACCATAAAATTCTTTTAACTTTGCTGTAAATTTGAAATGTTTCACAATTTAAAAAGAAAAAAGGACTTGGACTTTAAAAACTGAGTCACTGAAATAAATAAGTAGGACTATATCAAACTAAAAAGCTTCTGCACAACAAAGGAAACCACCAACAAAATGAAAAGGTAACCCATGGAAAGGGAGATGTTTGTATATCATATACCTGATAAGGGGTTAGTATGCAAAAAGTTTTAAAGAATTCACACAGCAAAAATAGCCCCCAAAATTCTATTTAAAAATGGGCAGACAATTTTCCAAAGAAGATATAGAGATAGCAAGAAGGTACTTGAGAAGGTGCTTAATCACTAATCATCAGGGGAAAGCAAATCCAAACCATGGTGAGATTTCACGGTACACCTGTTAGAATGGCTATCATCAAAAAGACAAGAGATAGCAAGTGTTGGTGAGGATGTGGAGAAAGGGGAAACTTTGTGCATTGTTGGGGACTGTAAATTGATGCAGCCACAGTGGAAACAGTATAGATTTTCCTCAAAAAACTGAAAGTAGAACTACGATCCAGTAATCTTACTTCTAGATATATCCAAAAAAAAAAAATGAAAACAGAATATCAAAGAATGTCTGCACTACCATATTCATTGCAATATTATTCACAATAGGCAAGACATGAAAACAACCTGTTTGTCAACAGATGAGAAAAATAGAGAGAGAGAGAAAGAGGGAAAGAGAATAGAATATTATTCAGCCAGGAGAAAGAAGGAAATCCTGCCATTTACGACATTTGGGATTGACCTTGAGAGCATTATGTTAAATCCTATGCTCAGACATAAGCCAGACAAAGACAAATATTGCATAGTATCATTTATATGTGGAATCTAAAAATAAAGTCAAGTTAATAGAAACAGAAAGTAGAAAAGTAGTGACCAGGGGATGAGGGGTAGGGAAAATAGGGAGAGGCTGGTAAAAAGGGTACAGATTCTCAGCTCTGAGACAAAATCTAAGGACACAATATGTAACATGGTGACTAGAGTTGATAACATTGTTTTACATATTACATAACTGAAACTTAAGACAGAAGAACTTAAATGTTCCCACAGAAAAAGAAAAGCTAAGTACATGAGGTAATGGATGTTAATTAATTTGATGTGTTAATTAATCCTTCCAAATATATCAAATCATTACCATGTATACTTTAAATACCATTTTGTCAAGGATACTTCAATAAAGTTATAAAACCTCACTAAGTGAACACAGGGGAAAAAAGAGTAAAGACATTTCTAAATTTGGGGTACAAAAGATGATATATATTATATCTTTTCATTAGTGCAATGAAATTTTTAACAGTGGCACTCATCTACAATTTCTGTTGACCTCTGATAGGTGAAGTTTATCTCAAATTAAATCAAGACTATTTAGCTATATAGGGATAAAAGAATCTTGATTTGTTTGAGAAACACATTTGGAAAAGTTATGATGAACTTTAATGGGAAACACACTTGTAGAGAAGGCTGGGCATAAGGTTGAAATTGATCATCACATTGTTTGTTTAGAAAAGAAAACATAACATTCAAAGAGTATGTTGGAAGCATTGGATTTCTTCACATGAGAACACACACATTGAAAATGTTGAGGCTTGGATACAGCGTAAATTACAGACTACTTTGTTCTTTAGTTAAGTGTAGCGATTTAAAGTTATGCATATATTATTGGATATACTAAAAATCAGAATATTTTGACATGGGGAATGTTTTTTGGAAAAAAAAGGAGACAAAATATTTTTTTTCAATGAATAGTGCTAATCACTAGACTTTGAAAATAATTCTACAAATGGAAGAGTGAATGATAATTTTACAGCAAGCCAGATATGTGGATTTTAGGTGGCGGCCTATCATTGCACGCCTGGGTGGTCTCCCATTTCCCAGAAGGAGGAATTCCTGAGCTTCGTGATAGAGTCATGACATACTCAGTACCTAAGGGGCTTTTGGGGGCGGGGAGGGGGAGGGGGGAATAACTTTTTAAAAAGTCATAGAAGGAGGTCAAAAAATCATACAAGAAACTTTGTTATATAAACCAACTATTTACCCCCAAGAAAAACCACACCTAAATTCTTCCAGACAGATTAGAATCTTTCCTCTTTCTAAAGACCTCCAGAGAAGGAGTTTCCATTTCCTTACTTTAGTATTGAACAGACTTCACTCTCAAGAGCACAGTTCTCTTGCCTATGTTAAATCTTTCTTTACAATATCCTCTGCAGGGAGGAAGAGAGCTGAATGAACTTGCTTCAGGAACTCTTTGTCTATTCCTCTTTCCCCCTTGGCTCTTTTTTCTCTACACTTAAAATTTACATTCCTTGAAAAAGGTAGGGATTGCTGGGGCCTTTTGGGGGTCTAGCAAATAATATGTAACTTTATGATTGGAGAGTATAGGAAGTGGTGACAAAGTAGAGAAAAGTGCTTCTTTAAAGTCACTGCATTGCATGTTTATTATATGCACTCATTAGGCCAAAACAAATGTGACTTTGGAGTGAATTCTGCTTGAAAACTGCCCTCTTATATCTTTGCTTTAGGCCTTTCTTAAAAGGGTAGAACACAGTAGTCAGGTTGCATTTGCCTGTGCCAACAAATGGAAAGTCAAGGCTTATTTAGCTCTGGTGAAAGATTCTTGTCTGTATTCTCCCAGTACTAGAAGCCGTCTTATGAAAGTACTAGAAAAAGTCCTGGACACAGATATTCTGCAGGAAATGTTAGTACACATCTTAGCTTCAAGATGGTTCCCAATAATCCTTGTCTCCAGTATTTATACCCTTGTGTGCTAGCCCTGTGTGAGCAGTTGTGTGGAAGGGATGACATGCTGCAAGGTTATGTAAGCATGTCAGCTTTCACCTCCATCTCTGGAGGAAGCCAGCACCATGCTGTGAGGACACTCGGACAGCACTGTATAGAGGATCTGAGGCCCCCAACCAACAGCCAGCACCATCTTGCCAGTCCAATGAAAGCCACCTTGTATATGGATCCTCTAAACCCAGTCAAACCTTTAGATGATTGCAGGACCAGCCAATATCTGACTACAAGTAAATGAGAAACTACAATTAAGAACTGCACATAAGAACTTTTCTTGAGTTACTGACCAACAGAAACTTGAGATGTAACAAATGCTCAGATATTGTTTTAAGTCAATGAGTTTTAGTGGTGATTTATTAGGCAGCAGATGCTAGGGCAAATAAAGTTGGTAAATTTAGGGTTGTATATCCAGAACTGCAGTCATCCGTCCGTCACTTGTAACAAGTAGAAGAATAAATCCTTGTAACTCAGTCCTCTCAGTTTTTTAAAATTTTTTTCTGGCTTTAAGATATAGCTGACATTGTGTACTATTAAGGTATGAAATGCGATGATTTGATACACCTATATACTGTGAAATGATTCCCATAAGATTTGTTAACACAGTCGTTACCTTCCATATCTTCTCAGTTTCTTCACTGAGAAGGGAGATGTTGTGCTGGAGTGTGGAGCTATGACTAATGTAAAATATAAGTGATTTTACATGGATATATGTCACATTTTTCCATGCTACATGGGTTTTTGTTTTTGATTTGTTTTGTTTTGTTTGTTTTTTAGGGCCACATCTGTGGAATATGGAAATTCTCAGGCTAGAGGTCAAAGTGGAGCTACAGTTGCCAGTCTACACCACAGCTATACACCACAACTATAACAATTCAGGATCTGAGCCATGTCTGCAACCTACACCACAGCTCACAGCAATGCTGGATCCTTAACTCACTGAGTGGGGCCAGGGATCAAATCTGCATCCTCATGGACACTAGTCGGGTCTTAACCCCCAAGCCACAGTGGAAACTCCCTACATTGGTTTTTAATAAACACATTCACCAACAGCTAATATTAATTGAACTTTTACCATGTGGCAGCATTATGTTAAGAGTTCTATTTGAGTAATCTTCATAAAATCCTCACAATAGCCTTAACAAGTAGCTACTATTACTATATCTTGCCAGTTTACCTTAAGACTACCCTAAGGAGCTGATAAATAAGCTGATGCCTAAGTAACTTTGATTAGAAAAAAAATGCTACAAATTTTCACTGCCCTAAAATATCTCTACAAATCAGATATAAAAATTACTTTAATTCCATGAATATGAATGTTAAGTATTTTTCAAAAGTATTAAATGGGGTACTCAGTCAGTTAATGAGTACATGTTTAGCAGGTGTGTCTTGCACCTCTCCCTGTGAAACTGTGCAACTTCCTATGAAAATGAGCTTCATGATAGCAACAAGCGCAAGTGACAAGGGAACCAGGTACTGTGCTCTGATATCCATCACTGTCTACACCAAGGTCATACTTCCCAGGAGCTGTTCCTGGTTGGTGACTGAGTATGCCAGAGTCACTACATAGTCCTGCTTCTGGAGGACACAGGACTCCTCTGAAGGGTGACTGTTCAGTGACCCTGCCTAGATCAATTATAATGGCATTTCAGTCTAAGGCTTTTCTATCTATCCTTTTTCCTTGCCTCTCTCATTCACTGTGGTCAGACCTGCACCATAGCCTAACCAGAACCCCTTCCCCTCATTTCTCCTCATATTTCCCTCACAGGGGTTTGCTGCCCCTAGTAAGTCTTTTGCATAGTCAGTCCTATCTTGTCGTCTGCTTCTCAGAGGGCCTGGACTAACATTTACTGTAGCATCTGTGACCACAATGTGACAAGAAAGTAGCATGAGCAAACCTAAGAGGACTTGAGAAGACTTAAGAGGTAAGTAATCAGTTGTATAATTTTGTTTAAGCAAACTGGTGCTACACAGAATCAAGTAAAATATTAGTCATGACGAAGTTAAGTATAGACCTATTTGTAGCCAAAAAAACACACCTGTATTGATTAGAAAAATGAAGACACACAGGATGAGTGTATGTGGTGTTCTGTTTGGTGAAGTTAGGTAGATGGAGCCAACACTTTTGGTGCCCTGCTTCACCTGTCCTCAGCCCACCTCTGAGTTTAGCTGCAGCAGAGGAAGACTGTTCTCGACAAGTTCAGGCTCATGCCAACAGCAGTCCCACTACAAGCACTTTGCCAGATTTGGTAGGGTTGCCAGGTTTAGAAGAGGAAAAAAAGAATATATAATGCCTAGTTACATTTGAATTTCAAATAAATAAGGAATAATTTTTTAGTGTAAGTGTATATCATGTAGTATTTATAATTTTAGAAGTTTCACTGTTCATCTGAAATCCTAATTTAACTGGGTATCTTGTATTTTCTTGGCATCTCTAGGCAGGAGGGTCTCCACTTTTCCATCTAAGAGCTCTATGCGAAGCCATGGGAGCATCTTCAGCCTGTTCACATGAGCCCAGCAATGAGAGAGTTAATGTCCCAGGAGTAACCCTCAACCAATGGAGAATGGTACTGTGGGTCAGCACGTGGCACCTGTCTTTCCAGTGCAGAGTGAACATTCTGTATGTTTCTCACAGGTCACTGCAGTATCCAGTTGCAGTTCCCTGCAACAGCAGCCTCAGTAATGTACACCTGTACCAGCCTCTCCTTCCTTTCTCTTTCTCCTTGTTGCTTCACTAGGCTTCCTACGATCACCCTTCAGATATATCTAATTCCATGCCTTGGGATCCACATTTGGGGGAATCTAAATTAAGGCAACATGTTAAGGATAAAAACAAGTATAGCAATCTCTTTCCCCCAAAATAATTTCAAGAGGCGATAAATTTGAAAAATGACTCTGCTCTAATGAATGAACACTTAATTATATGAAGATATAATTTTAGGTTCTAAGAAAATAAAAAATTATACAATTCAGGAAGGGACATTTTCCTTATTTGACTGTGAATAAAATAAGTCACTTGCTTATATTCACTTATGGTGAAAAATATGTATTTTCTCATAAAACAGTAAACTCCAGTAAGTATAAAATGAGCAACTAAAGCTAATCAAATTAATTTGTACATATGGACTTTAAAGGTAATGAGAGTTTTTATTTAAAGAAGTAATAGAAACATAGTTTATATAAGCATATCAGTAGTAGGTTTGGAAAGTTTGTGATTTTTAGTTCTCAAGTACTTCTGGTCATCAGAATAAATATTGTGACACTATTTAAGAGTTACATTCATTTTTGGCAATGTTTCCCATTTTGTCAACCACAGATTTCAAGTACCTTTAGTGTGCAAGGTTCTGCATAAAACAATCAATCATCTCCTTTTGGCTGTTTGGCAGACACAGTCAATGGCTTGTTCTATCATGAACTGAATTCATATATATTCATGAGGTACAAAGAAACACTTCATTGTTTCAGATTGTTTTGTTATTTTAGAATAAATCATAAAGACACCATCCCACCCATAGATGGTAAAGAAATATTTGTCCTATGATCCTCACCTTTGTGGTTTGTAGTGTTTTAACTTGCACAGTTTAGCCCACATTACGTTACTTTTTTTTTTTTACACTAAGTTACATAATTTTTTTTAAAGCACCATGTCTCTGTTACCTTGTATCAGGAAAAATTGGAAACATTATCTAAAAACTGAAACATACGTGTCCTAAATTAGTGTGATTTAATTTTCACCGTCGGCAGAACTCATGGCAAAATGATGAACTTTGTACATACAGGTAGATACTGTCTGAGTTCCCAAATTCCATCAATCTCAACATTTTTTGTTCTTTCTTTATTTGTGCAGAACCCTCCAAGAATCTGTTGTAATTGCAAAATTTTGCATCCTGGTAGAATGTCTGCGTGAACATCAGTCAGAGCAACAATAGCACACACAGCATGAAAACAACTTGCTGAGAAGGCTACATTAACACCTCTGATAAACAGAAAAAGAGGTGAATATTTGTATTTAAAGTAAACCAAATACCTCACTTTCTCTGCCTTTACTAACCAGTGTAATCCTATGCTGGTAAAATCTTGTAAAATCTGGGGAAATAAAACCCAGACACAATGAATCCCAGAGACATAAAGGCCATTGAACATTCTTGATCATCACCAACATGGTTCTCAGAAAAGACAGTTTATTGGATCTTCCCTAAGAATTACGTTTTCAGCAACAGGATGATTCAAACGTTTAGTGTCTCAGATTCTAACAATGGCTATTTGTTTAGGTCACACCGTGCCTATTTAGAACTTAGTCAAATTCTTGCCATAGGGATCAACAAATTTTAAAAAGGACAAGTGGCAATAAATGGCAATAATGTGGCTCCACATAGGATTGGAATCAGACACTCAGGTTTGAATCCTGGCCCCTGGATGAGCTGGTGAACTCAGACAATTTACTTGATTTTTAATTCTAGATTTTTCTCAACTGGATAATATCTATCTCACTATTATGAGAACATATCCTGGCCACAGAGTAAGAAGTTTAGTTATTATCATTATTTATCATTATTATCAGTCATTATGCTTGGCTGTAAAGAATAGAACCCACCCAGCTAGATTAAACAAAAAAGGATTTTTTTAAAGGAGACCAGGTGACTTTTAGATTCTTGAGGTCAGAGGGACAGAGACTCAGACTTGGAAGTGACTTAAGAAGGACTTGCTGAAATCATATTATAGAAGCTGCTAAGGGATATATTCATAGGAGCTTACCCAGGAGCAACATAAATTGTAGAGTCCAGTGTAAAATGAAAAAATGGGGCCACTTTTTAAAAAAGTAAGAAAATTTCCATTAAAGACACTAAAATATAAAGCTCTTTCCTTTTTTCTGCAGTCTCTTTCTCAACTTGCCATGGCATTTTTTAATTATTTCACATTGTTCTAAGTAAAGAAAAAGCTAACATTAAAAAAACTAGCAAAAATTTTACCACTCATCTTGGTATTGGACAATGTCAGTCTTAAATGCAAATATAAAACCATTTCATTTATATGCAAAATTAGTGAAATCACAATTCATGTATATAGCTTATGTAATTTTTGCATATGTATACACAGATGTATTTTTTTCTTACCAGAGGAGTAGAAATACTACACAAAAATATCACAACTGTTTTCTTGATATATGGACATTCTATCAACACTTTCTACCTCTGCCATGCTGATGAGTAGGGAAGAACTGAAAAAAGAAGATATGGTTGCCCTAACTTTCCCTTGTCTTCTATGTCATCATTTTCAGTGTAAGAGGTTGTTATTACAGAGGATTAACAGGAGTAGGAGAATCATAATAGGATTCCTTGGTTGTTCATGTTTCTTCGAATGACACTGCCTTTGTGTTTTTCATTTTTTTTGTTTCTTTTTATGCCACACTTGCAGCATATGGAAGTTCCAGGGCCAGGGGTTGAATAGATCTGCAGCTGCCAGCCTATGCCACAGCTTGTGGCAACACCAGATCCTTAACCCACAGAGTGAGGCCAAGGATCAAACCTGCATCCTCATGGACACTATGTCGGGTTCTTAACCTGCTAAGTCACAACGGAAACTCCTTTTCTTTGTGTACTGGTTCAAATGGGAAAGTGTGGCCTCTCAGAGCTGTCGGTGTCCCCCCACCATCCCAGTACTCCTTAGTAGACATTAACACATTTATTTTGAGCTTCCCTGAACTGCCACACATTGTGGGGCTCCCACAGTGCTGTGCTCATGGGTCAGTAAATGTTACCTGCAAATGGGTGATAAGCAACTGGGATGGACATGTATTTTGAACAAATATTTACATTTAGTATAATCTAGTTAGGGTATTCTTTGGAATATTTTATTTTATTTTACTTTATTTTATTTTATTTTATTTTATTTTATTTTGGGGGAAGGAATTTCACTGCACCCCAGCATGTGGATATTCCTAGGTCAGCGATGGAGCCTGTGCCACAGCAGCAACCAAGATGCTGAAGTGACAAAGCCGGATTCTTAACCTGCTGTGCCACAAGAGAACTCCTGGAAGATTTTACTCATAACCCAGAAATGCAATACTTTACTATCTGAATATTCTTTTCTAAGAAAGTAAACACTAGTGTCAGAAATTCCATCTATTTAAAGAAAAATACATATAGGCTACAGGAGTCTAAGCAAAAGAAAGGAGTATATAAATTCATCTTTGTCCTGTTAGGCACCAAGAGCCTAAGGGCAAAAGTCATTTACATATTATGTTGCACTGTCATAATCCAGAACTAAAAAAAAAGTCTATAATAGAAAAATTGTCAAGAGCTTAAGGAATCTGTGTTAACTACAAAGTCAGTTTGACTGAGATACAGTACTATGTCACTCAGTTCCCAGGGATCTTCTCTTGTGACTTGTCGTCAAGATACACCCTCAATATACAGATATGCCAAACTGGTATCAAGAAATGCCTCTATTCAGGGTGTGGAGAAAAGGGAACTCTCATTGTTGGTGGGAATGTAAATTCGTATAACCACTATGGAATACAGTGTAGAGGTTCGTCAGAAAACTAAATATAGAACCACCTATGATCCAGCAATCCCACTCCTGGGCATATATCCAGACAAAAATACAATTCAAAAAGATACACATATCTCTATGTTCACTGCAACACTATTCACAATAGCCAAGACACAGAAACAACCTAAATGTCCATCAACAGATGAATGGATTGAGAAGATATGGTATACATATACAATGGAATACTACTCAGCCATAAAAAAGGACAAAATAATGCCATTTGCAGCAACATGGTTGGAACTAGAGACTCTCATACTACGTAAAGTAAGTCAGAAAGAGAAAAACAAGTACCATATGTTATCACTTAATGTGGAATCTAAAATACAGTACAAATGGTCATATCTACAAAACAGAAACAGATCACAGACTTAGAGAGCAGACTTGTGGATGCTGGGGGAGGGGAGAAGGATGGACTGGGATTTGGGGGTTATTATATTTATAAGAGATAAGCAATGAGATCTTACTGTATAGCACAGGGAACTACACTCAGTCTCTTGGGGTAGAACATGATGGAAGATAGTATGAGAAAAAGAATGTACATACATGTATGACTGGGTCACCATGCTTTACAGCAGAAATTGACACAACACCATAAACAAACTATACTCTAATAAAACAGAGAAAATCATAAATTTTCATGTCGTCACAATACTAAAATAAAATCAAGCATAATTCAATAATATTCCTAAGCAAATAATAAAAAATGCATAACAAAGTAAAAAAAAAAAAAGCCTCTTTTCAAATAACTGGATTGAGAGTTCTCAACTGGGTATCTTGTATTAATGAAGTTCATTTTGTTTGTTTTTTGTTTTTTTTTTTAGGGCCACATCCACGGCATATGGAAGTTCACAGGCTAGGGGTAGAATCCAAGCTGTAGCTGCTGGCCTACACCACAGCTACTACAGCAATGTGGGATCCAAGCCACATCTGCGACCTATACTACAGCTTACGGCAACACTGGATTCTTAACCCAACTGAGTGAGGCCAGGGATCGAACCCGTGTCTTCATGGATCCTAGTTGGGTTCGTTACCATTGAGCTGCAATGGGATCTCTTAAACTGCCTTCTATTTCTTCACTAATATTTATTAATCCAGATGATTTGGATGAAATTATACAATATAGATAAACGCTGGGGACTGTCTCTGTTACTTGACTTTGGGTGTGTTTTTCAAGACTGATGTAGGAACTTATTGCTCAATAAACATTTGTTAGGATGAATGACTCTGTAAATTACTCTGATGATTCTAATGAAGATGCTGAACCACTTCATAATAGCTAATAGATTTAAGTCAAGAAACTTCATGAAAGTAGATTTGCTATTTTGGGTTACTAGCATTTTCAATTCAAGTTTAAGAAGTTTTTCAAAAGGGATTACATTAAGCATTTAAAGAAAACAAAAGTAAGAAGCTTCCCTGGAAAAGTGGTGGTTTAGGTGCTATTCTAATCTGAATCATGAGGTTATTGACTCTACTACCGACCCCCTTCATCCTTAGCAAAAAAATAATCAGTTAGGCACATGGTGGCCCAGATTCAATTTCCCAGACACTCTTCAAGAGTGGCTGGCTGTGGCCTTTTGACTAGATTTTAAAGACAAATGAGATATGAGTAGAAGTCTTGTATACAATACAGATTATGTTGGTAAGAGCAAAAGAATAAAAATCTATCTTATACAAGTCACTATGATTTTGGATTTATAGTACATAGAGCCAAATCTTTATTCTAAATAATGCAGTGCCCAAGATAGAATGTTTTTGGTGACAAAAAAAAAAAATGGTAAGAACCTGTTAAGTGTACAGTGAACTAAATTAATGGAAGATGGGAATATTTTGCATATATATATATACATATATAATATACACACCACACATATGTATGTATCTATGTGTATGTACATATGTTATAGATATTTAAAGATCTTCCAAATAATTTGCCTCAATTCTCTACTTGGTTTTGGAGCTCCAGTTTTCCTCAGGTAGCGAGCCCTTGCCTAATCAGCTCTGGCCTTTCAGAGAGGGTTGAGTGCTAGTCAGGTGGTCCTGAAGAGCTTAAAGAGAATAAAGCTAATTTTCTATACAGACACGCAAAGACCTAAAGTCATTGTTAAGTAAGAAAAAGCAAATTGCAAAGTAATGCATAAAGTATAAACAAAAAAGAAATTTATATATATTAGCTTGGTATACACATATGTAAAATCATGTGAGTGTATGTGTGTGCATGTGAATATATAAACAGAAAATGTTTGTAAATATATATCAAAAATTGTTAATGGTAGTTTCCTTTGGAGATGGTCAAATATTTGGAAGGGAGTAAGATAAAGGTGAAATTGAATGTCTTAGTTCATATGCCTCTTTACATTTGAATGCTATATAAAAAATATTCATTCACAAATCAGTCATGGGATTTATATATGTGCATCATGAAGTTGAAATATATTGTTTATACTTTAAAAATATTTGTATATGACAAAAGTAAAAATGAACTTAAGAAGGCTTGGTGTGATTTTATTGCCTGTGGGAAAAATCTTGATAATTTTTTTTTTTTTTTTTACTTTAGCATTAAACTGTCCTAGGATTGACTCCTGGTTCAATAACTTGCAAGAAGGCTAATGGGTAAATTACATGTATTCTTTGAAAAGCAAATGTTACAACATATCCTTGTAGGGTGTCTGCCAAGATTGTAGGTAATATCACCTGATCGTTCCTGAGCCAATGCCTACTATATTAGAGACACTCAATAGACGCTATCACTATTGAGATTATTCTTAAAATGTAGAAAATCATAATGAAGTCTTTTCTATATAACATGGTTATAATTTCATTCAGCCATGTAAAAAAATCACAATGGAGGAAAAGAGGAAGCTTGACAGGATTAAAATATAGACAGTGTTGTAAATAAGTATACTTCATAAGTTAATTCAGCAAAGCTTTAATTTTAAAATGTTTTCTAATGGAGTTATAGCGTAGTGAGTTAAGGATTTGGTGTTGACACTGCAGCAGCTCGAGTCGCTGCTATGGTGTGTGTTCTATCCCTGGCCTGGGAATTTCCACATGCCGTGGGCATGGCCAAAAACAAATTAAACAAACAAACAAACCCCAAAGAAGTCCAACTGAGAACACTTTAAAATATTTTATAACATTTATAACATTATTTGTAAATAAATCCATAACATTATAGATCATATAGAAGATATAATGAAAGAGGTTTATTTAATACAGAAATCAATAATAGCCACAAATATTAGAGAATCATGAAAAACCTTAAAAGGAAATCTGTAAACCCTAGAGAAAGAGAGGTTTGCTAAAAAATATATGAGACTTGAATAAATTTAGACATCTCCTGCTCCTAAATGGAAAAACTGAGTGTTGAAAGAAAGTCAGTTTTTCACACTTAATTGACAAGTTTGGCACTATTCCAATTAAATGTGTTGTGGTTTGAGTTCTCCAGAGAAAAAGGATGAGATGGAATTTATAGTAAAAAACTTCTTTGGGAAGTGACATATGAGAAAAGGAGGGGAAAGTAGCAGAATAGCTCAATGAGTATTTATTAGGATAAATGACTCTATCAGTAAGTTGCTATGACCATTTTGATGAAGATGTTGGCCCACCTCATAATAACTAACAGCATTATAAACAGAAGAAGAGGACCAAGATGCAGATGCAACAAAGCCTCAGCTAACCAACTGGGAGTTGTTGGTCCCTGGAGTCATCGTAGGCCAGATGAAATGACTGATCTTTTTATTCCATTTCTTCCAGCCACCTGATGGAAGGGGCCTGTGGAAGGGTGAGACCTTGAAAGAGCTGACAGCTGGAAGGTATCTATGTAGTCCTCCCAGGTGGGCAACAAGCCCTTCCTTGAAGGGGTTCTTGGCGGTGAATCTCCATGTCTGCCACATATTGGGGAGAACTCAACAAAGGGATTTTAAAGTTCCATTAGAAGAATAAGCAAACAAGAAGAGCCAATACATTTTTGCAAAAGAAGAATAAGAGAAAGGATTTGCTCTGTCAGGTATCAAAACATAGTTGAAAAGTCTCAGTAATCTGTTGTAGTCCTATCATAGGAATAGATTAAAAGCTCAATGACACAAATCTGAAGACCAAAAATAGCCTCCTGTACACATAAATAGTTAGTACTTGATTGTGGGGGAACAGTTTGCTTTTTTATTGTTTTGTTTTGTTTTTTTGAGACACTCAGAACATTAAGGCAATGATATCATTCATGATTATCAGGGTGCTGTTTCTTATAGCCCACCCTCATGTGGCTATGCCCTTGCTGAGAGTTAGGTTTGTTTTTTAAAAATTCTGGATAATTTCATGTTCTTAAAAGTGTCCATAAATGGAAACAATTAGATTGTTGATCCAAGTCCTTCTGGAAGGAGGATATAAACCCCAAATATTTAAAACTTATGGCAAAGCTAGAGATCGGCTATTTACTCTACTGTGAGAAGCCTCTATGTGGAGTGTCACCAGCAGCTGAGTCCAGCTCAGAAACCAAGAAAAAGCATCTTGACATAATGCATCTGCTCCTCCTCTGCAGATATTTACATATATGTATCTTTGGTTAGCTAAATCATAATTTTGTGTGAAAAAGAGTAGGAATAGGAAGATTAGTCTCTCTTGTTACTCTTTATCTTGAAACTTTGAAATGTTAAGGAACAAAAATCAGTGAGAAAAGATTAGTTGTTGAGTCAACCTTATTTTAAAGTGCATTTGTTTTAAAATTATTTGGGAAAAGAAAAAAAAAGAAAAATAAATAAATAAATAAAATTATTTGAGACAAATAACAAAAAAAGTTCACTGCATTACACAAATAAACTTTTTTTTTCATCTTTGAATAGCCTTATTAGCTATGTTTAAAAGATATACATAACCCAAGATCTACTATAATACTATACACATGCAGGCAACATTAGCCAAGCATCACTAAATTTATAGAAAAATAAATTTAGAAAGCAAAACACACTTTGAAATATTAAGCACTTGATATTTGAAAAAGGTGGCTGATTATGTTATAAAAGATAAATGTAAATTATGTGTTTTTCACTTACCAAATAACCTTTATATAATAAAGAAAATGAGAAAATAAATCATGAAGAACTAAAATACATTTTATCTTACCCTGGTGATAGGGAAAACTTTTAGAGGCATGAAAAATAGAAACAAACAAACAAAAGACCTGAAGTATATATGTTGTCATACATAGCCCATGCCCACACAATGACAGACAAAACTTGTATGTAAAAAGCATATATGACTTAGCCTAAGCAGAATCTAAGATAAAGATCCATATGTGAGTAGTTTATTTGGGAATGTGATCTCAAACAGGAGGAATGAATGACAAAAGGAGGAAAGCAGACTAATAGAAAGAGTCAGTTCAAAGACACATGATCCTATTGGCTACCCTCTATATGCTGGGTGACTCTATCCCTAAAGGTGTTCTGAGATAACTCAAAATATCCACTTGAAGGAATAAAGAAGAAGCTCCAGGGGGTTCTCTGATGGCCTAGAAGGTTGAGGCTCCTGACTTCTCATTGCTGTGGCTATGGTTGCTGCTGTGCAGTGTAGATTCAATCCCTGGCCCAGGAATCCCCACATACTGCCTGTGCAGCAAAAAATACAAAAAAAAAAAAAAAAAAGAGAGAAGAAGAAGAAGAAGCTCCACTGAGATCTCATTTAGCAAAGGTAGTAGAGTAACTACAGAGTGTTGATTCCTCCATATTTAAAAACATGCAAAGGAGTTCCCACCACAGCACAGTAGGTTAAGAATCCAACTGCAGCGGCTTGGGTCACTGCAATTTGTGGGTTTGATCCTCAGCCCGGAGCAGTGAGTTAAAGGATCCAGTATGGCCACAGCTGCAATACTAAACCCTGATAAGAGAGGGACTTATACACCAAAGATAAGTGTGTACATAAAGCTCTGGAAACAATTTGGCGTCATAGATCCATTTTAGGAAATAATAGAAAATACAAATATTTATGCAAAAAAGTCTTTGCTTCAGTGTACTTAAATTATCAAGGAACTAGAGACAATTAAAAAGTGTCTATTTGGGGAGTTCCCGTCGTGGCGCAGTGGTTAACGAATCCGACTAGGAACCATGAGGTTGCGGGTTCGGTCCCTGCCCTTGCTCAGTGGGTTAACAATCCGGCGTTGCCGTGAGCTGTGGTGTAGGTTGCAGACTCGGCTCGGATCCCGAGTTGCTGTGGCTCTGGCGTAGGCCGGTGGCTATAGCTCCGATTCAACCCCTAGCCTGGGAACCTCCATATGCCACGGGAGCGGCCCAAGAAATAACAACAACAACAACAACAACAAAAAAGACGAAAGACAAAAAAAAAAAAAGTGTCTATTTGAAACACAACTAGAAATACCCAGAGTTAAAGATAAAATATTACATTCATTCCTACTTAAGTCAGGAACAGTACCAGATTGCCCATTATTACTGATATAAATTAAGACTGGTGGAAAGTCTTAACCAGGAGAATAAATAAAAATATATAATGGGAACAAAAATATAAAATATTGAAAAGGGACAAAGTTATTGTTGGAAGCTGACAGGATTACCAGGAAATACTGAGAAAATTAAACAATACTAGTACTGCAGTCAGTTATATGATGAATTATAAATTCTACGGTTTTTCAGTAAATATTTAGAAAATTTGATATGAGAAAATCTCATTTCAGGAACAGTCTAAAATATAAATACCTGTGATTAAACATAAGAAATGTGTGGAGAGATATAAAGAAACTACAAAACTTGACTAAAGGATGAAAGTAAATGGAATACATGGACAAAAATATTGCATAAAGAGGAAATATTGTAAAGATTTCAGTTAAATGCTCTTCCCAATCAATCTGTCAATTCAATATCCTATCAATAAAATTATCACAGATGTACCTATAAGATAACTGTGGTTATCTCTTGGTATATAAGGATGATATTTTAGTTTACTTTTTCCTTAAACATCTCCTAGTTGTCCTATTACAAAGATGTTATTTCCTTTGAAAAATTATCAGTTTGACTGGAACAGAACTTTGGCCCATTCTGATTACTTGAGAATCCTGAAAAGTTGTTAAGTTCTGGTTCAGTTTACTAAACTTTAGCCAAAACCAGTACTGAGTAACTATCATTTTCATTTCCATGCTAAAGATGTTTATCCTCTAGGATTCTGGCAATGTTGGAATACCTATCTGTAAAGAGAAGGGACTCAGTGTTCTACCATAAACAATAATGGTCTTGTTGGGGCACGTAAAGAAAAAGAAGTTCTATTCAGGGATGATTCGTTGGTTTATCAATTTAGTCAAGAAATATTGGGCACCAACTTTGCCATACATACATCCTAGGCATGTGGGAGCTAACGGTGAATAAAATAAGTCCCTCCTCCCCGGGAGTTGACATCTTGGTGCAAGGGTGGGAAGACAAAAAAAAAAAAAAAAGCAAGCAAGGCAAATTATAAATAGTGATGAGTGCTACTTCAACTTAAGGTGATTATGAAAACCTTCCAGTTACGGAGACTCCCCCCCCCCCTTTTTTGGCCATACCTGCAATATATGGAAGTTCCCAGGGCAGAAACTGAATCTGAGCCACAGCTGTGACCAGTAGCACAGCTGTGGCAACCCCAGATCCTTGAACCCACTGCATGGGGACAGGGATCAAAACTGGTGCCTCCATGGTGACCTGAGCTGCTGCAGTCAGATTCTTAACCCACTATGCCACAGTGGGAACTCCCGGGTAACTTCTGAGAAAAGGATATTTTGGGGAGAAATGTTCCAGGCAGAGGGATATCAATAATGCAGACACCCTGAGACATATAGTACATTTCAAAGAAAAAGTCGCTCAATGCAGCTTAATCAGAGAGAGGATAGGGGGAAATAGGAGGAGATGGGGGCAGATAGGTAGCAAGGGGCCAGATCATTCACTGTTTACAGATTATAAGGTGACGGAAAACCACTAGAAAGCTAGCAGCAAAGGAATGATGTTACAGGCTGCTAGAAGGATTGAGTAGCCTTAGTAATTGTCCAGGTTAGAGAATATGGTAGGTTGGGTCAAGGTTGTCATAGCTGAGATGGTGAGAAGTGACTGGACTCTGGATATAATTTGAGCGAAGAGCATTTGTAAATTTGAAATACATGTGATAAAAAGAGAGCCACTAAAGAGTTCTTGACCAAATCAATAGGATATGGTATTCAGTTTATAATAATGGAATATTTAAAGAAACATCATGAATTTCTTTGTTTTTAGAACAGGCCAGATTAGCCTGAGCAACTGATGTTAGTTGTTTGGATATCAAGGTGGAAAAGAAAAAAATCTTCCCAAAACTTTTTTAAAAAGGAAGCAGGAGGAAATTTTAGAAGTGATGGATAAGTTAGTTGATGGCCTTGATTGTGGTAATGGTTTCATGGGTATGTGCTTCAAACTCATCAAGCTGTATACATTACATATGTACAGCTTTTTGTATGTCAATCATACCTCGATAAAGCGTTTTTGTTTTTTTCAAGAAAGAAAATAATTTGAATCCTATTAAAAGAAAATACACTGTCCTCTCTGTTGCTCTTTGAACCCAGACTGCAGAGCTAGGACTTAAGCACCAAGTGTACCTTCCAAATGACCTCTACATTTTCCCTCTATTCTCTCCAGCCTTCAGTTTCCCCTTATTTTTTCCTTCCCTCTCCTCTTTGGTTTTTCCTCTCTAGTTTTTCTTCTTTTATGATGGTCCTGACCCACAGGAGCGATGGTTCAATCCTTTTTCCCAGCACTGTTCTCAAGACCAGTTCCTCTCCTTAGTCCTCCATAATTTGACCTGAGATGTGCTCACTAAATGCTAAATGTTTCTGAATCTAACTTTCTTCTACACTCCCTCAGAGTTATCAATTAAAACCCTGAACTCATCATGTCACTGTCATGCTCACAATTCTTCTAAGAAAGTCCACATTGACTTTGGTATAAAGTCAAAACTCCTTAGGAGGGCAAAAAAAAAGTTATTCAAGTTCTTGCCATGCTTATTTCTTCCATCTCTTTTCTGGCTATTCCATGGGAGGTATTTCACAATCAAGCAAAACAATTTTAGTTTCTAAAATTTGCCATGCTAGGAATTCCCATTGTGGCTCTGAGGGTTAAGAAACCGACATAGTGTCCATGAGGATATGGGTTCAATCTCTGGCCTCACTCAGTGGGTTAAACATCTGGTGTTGCTGCAAGCTTCGGTATAGGTCAAACATGCAGCTTGGATCTGGTGTTGCTGTGGAGTAGGCTGGGAACTTCCATGTGCCACAGGTGCGGCCATAAAAAGTAAAAAAAAAAAAAAAATTGCCATGCTTCTTCTTGCTGCCAGATGTTTCTGCATATACTATTTCTTCTACCTGGAATATCCCCACCCACTTGCTTTCATCACCTGCCTACTTTTATTTTTCTTTAATGCTCTACTCAGGATTACCTCCACTGGAAATATTTTCACTTCCATCAGTGGCTTTGAGTACAACATCTATTCTCCTATTCTACTCTGCCCTGAGGTATAGCCCTTTATGGTAATTATCTGTTTAACTCACTGCCTCTACCTTATATGCAGTGAGATTAGAGGAGGTAACTTAGTGCTATAACTGCAGGGTAAGGCACACAATCTCTCATACATAAAGCAGTAGATAAATGTTACTTACAGTAAATAAATGAAGGGGAACAAAGAAAGCATATTATAAATCCCACAGGGGAAAAAAAACTTATTTCCTGGCATTGATAAGGAAAAATTAGTTTTTAGGTTACACATGAGAAGGTTGGGCGATGAAGATGAGGATTTAAGATGTGCATTCTTAAAAGGCTGTAGGCCTTGTTTTGAATCATATGATGATTTCACTGGATCAAAGAGTGGCTTGGCAAGCAGTTGTTAAGGAACCCTGAAACTGTGCCAACATTTCTGAGCTGATCTGCTCAAGAGTGAATAAATTTTAAGGAACTGTAATTATCATGTGCATTAGCCACCTTTATAATTGGGAAGGTAAAATAGCGCTGAAACTGTGCTGTAAATGACAACATTTATGTGCTTAAGGGTTGTCTTTAAAGGCTCAGTCTTATGAAGATTTGATCTGCAGAGATACAAGCCTTTCAAGTGCTTCAGCCTGGGACTTGTATGGTATTTGGAGACAGTCACCCTGGGGCGTGGCTGTGCACAGTTGTACTTTGTTTTGCTCAACTTCTGAGACTAGCCAGATTCCCAGGACTACCAAGTATGGCAACAAAACCAGCAGACATTGAGACGGTCACTAAACGGCTTGCAATGTCCTGGCAGGAGTGGACTTCCCCTAGTCTCTTTCAAGTTCTTCTTTGGCTGTTTGTCAGAGGAGCCTCGCCTCCCCATGCATTGTTGGGCCAACAGCCCCCAACTGCTATATAAACATGCTAGAGAATTAGGCCTCAAGACAATGTAAACTGTTAGTTGACATAATAAAATTCTAAGCCATAAGACACTTTAAGGATCTTTTCTGTCTTTCCTTTTAAAAGCAATTTTAATCAATGCTTCTTAATTAGAGAATAATAGTTAAATTGTTTCCATGAGGTTTTTAATTGACTTAATCTTTTGCCAACCTTAAACCAGGCTAAAGACTTCAATAAAGATTGCAAAAGTACCAATTAAAGGTAAAAGCAAAGGCAAACAAAAATTGAATGGCCTAAGTACAAGCATGGCAAAAAGAAATATTTTTTCCTCTTCAAAATAAACTAAGTTTTGTCTCTTCATATTATGTGTTATAAATTGTTTGATGTCAGTATGACATTAAAATGATATAATAAATCCTTAACAGCTCAAGACTATAATAAAGGCATGGTTTATTTTTGTTGGAATTATATTATGAAAGAACAAGTGGATATCACAAAATTCCACATTAACGATGTCAAAATAAAAGAACATTAATTCAAATAGGAATTTTTTTCTTTTAATCAATGAAAAAGAATTGTCTTCTATGGATAAAAATCCTCTGTAATAATGTGCAACTTTAAATATATCAAGATATAGCTAAATGTTTATGAAAATGGCCTGAGTCCTGGTCTAGAACCTTAGATATTCAAAGAAAATACATATTGTTATTTCATTATATATATATATTTTTTTTTTTTCCCTTTTTTCTAGAGCCCCACCCAAGGCACACGGAGGTTCCTGGGTTTGGGGTCTAATCGGAGCTGTAGCCACCAGCCTACGCCAGAGCCCCAGCAACACGGGATCAGAGCCACATCTGCGACCTACACCACAGCTCAGAGCAGCACAGGATCCTTAACCCACTGAAGGAAGCCACAGATCGAACCCGCAACCTCATTGTTCCTGGTCGGACATGTTAACCACTGAGCCACGATGCGAACTCCTCATTAGATTCTTTAATCTATTTATTTATTTATTTATTTATTCCCTTTTTAGGGCAGCACCTACAGCACAAGGAAGTTCCCAGCTAGGGGTCAAATCAGAGCTGCAGCTGCCGGCCTACGCAACAACCATGACAACTGCTGGATCCAAGCAGCCTGCCAGCAACTCCAGATCCTTAACCCACTAAGTGAAGCCAGAGATGGAACCTGCATCCTCACAGACACTATACCAGGTTCTTAACTTGCTGAGCCACAAGAGAAATTCCTTAAATCAATTTAATATAGAAGCTTCACCCTCATTTTCCTTTTATTCCTTCCTTTTCCCCCTAATAAGAACTTGTCAAGGCTTCCTCCACATGGCCAAGAAACTGGTGAGGTTCCTCCAGGCTCTGTTCATTAGCAGTCATTGCCCCCGGTCACTACTGAGCTCTTCACATCTAGTCTTCATGCTTCCTTTAGGCACAAAGATGCTGGAATTACTCATCCTATAGAAACATTTACTGAATGCAGTTAGAGTGACTGACTTTCTGAAGCCTAGCCACCTGTCTGGGACATTTAGAGAGTAAGGCTTGGTTGGCTTCTGGTCTTTCGTGAAGCACACATACCCAACCTCACTCTTCCATGCCCAATTCTACTCCCACCTCAACAACCTGGATGAAGGAAAAGGGAAAGACATGGGGATAAAAATAATAATTATGCAAAACAAATAGCTTGCCACAATTATACAGGAGCAAATCTAAAAACCACCTAAATGTTCATTAACAGAGAGCTGAATGAGTACTTTGTATCAAATCCATACATCCAAGCAATGCAAGGATTAAAAAGAATGAGGTAACTTTCTACATTCTGATACAGAAAAATATAGGATAGGTCATTAACTACAAAATGTAATTTGAGAAATCATATGTATATCATGAGCCAGTCCATGTGAAAAAAAATAAAATAAAAATATACCTGTACATATACACACAGCCACCTATGCTTAAATGTGCTTATAAATGTAGAAGATGTGGGAAAACATCACAAGAAACTCCTAAGTGTTATTATCTCCAAAGAACAGGATTAAAAAAGGGATGGGGGAGTTCCCGTCGTGGCGCAGTGGTTAAGGAATCCGACTAGGAACCATGAGGTTGAGGGTTCGATCCCTGTCCTTCCTCAGTGGGTTAACGATCCGGCGTTGCTGTGAGCTGTGGTGTAGGTCACAGATGCGGCTCGGATCCCGCGTTGCTGTGGCTCTGGCGTAGGCTGGCAGCTACAGCTCTGATTAAATCCCTAGCCTGGGAACCTCCATATGCTGCAGGAGCTGCCCAAGAAGTGGCAAAAAGACAAAAAAAAAAAAAAAAGGATGGGAAAGGTGGATTTTATCCTTCTACTTAACAAACTATTGACATTTTTTTACAACATGCATATACTATTCTCACAATTTTATAGCCCTAATTTTTAAAGGATAGATATCTGATTAATCTTTTCCACAATATAATAATTTTTGTACTTGTTCAATACATTTTAAAATGTGTGTAAGTGTTAAGTAATCATGTTAATTTCTTGTTAATGGCATGAGAGTATTAGAAGGATACATATTCAGAAAATTTGAAAATTGAAAGCAGTAGTCTTTCAAGCTTCATAAATTACATAAATATTGCATGCTGAAAATCTGTATTTATACATTGTTCTATAATTTTAATGCGTCATATATTACATTTTAAATTATTTTACTGATCTTAAATGTGTTTTTCTGTATGTTAGGGCCAAAAATGTCAATCACACGATTTTACTGAAATTAAAATAAATGTCTTTATTTTATTTTATTTTTGGCTTTTTTGCTATTTTTTGGGCAGCTCCCGCGGCATATGGAGGTTCCCATGCTAGGGGTCGAATAGGAGCTGTAGCCTCCGGCCTACGCCAGAGCCACAGCTACGCAGGATCCGAGCCACGTCTGCAACCTACACCACAGCTCACAGCAACGCTGAATCATTAACCCACTGAGCAAGGGCAGGGACCGAACCCTCAACCTCATGGTTCCTAGTCGGATTCGTTAACCACTGCGCCACGACGGGAACTCCACTTTATATTATTTTATTTTAAAGTGTAATACATAATTCTCAGAGGTCCATCTCCTGCATGTTCAGAAAAGTTTCCTTTGCCCCGATTGTCCTTTTCCTTGTTTCTCATTAAGTAAGTCTGTATGTTCAAAAAAAAGCTGTAGAGTTTTAAATTGTAAAAATAATATTTACAGGAAAGAAAGGCATGGGAAGAAGCCAATCGAATGATGAGCATGAGAAACTATTACCAAAGCATAAAAGTAAGTAAGAGAGTGGTAAGAAATGAGGGTAGCTGGCTTATGGAGGTGTTTGTACTGCAAGTAAAAGGAACAAACGGCGCCCTTTTTTTTTTTTTTGGCTTTTTAGGGCTGAACCTGCAGCATATGGAGTTTCCCTGGTTAGAGGTCGAATCGGAACTGTAGCTGCCAGACACAGCCACAGCCACAGCCACAGCCACACGGGATCGAGGCTGTGTCTGGACCTACACAACAGCTCACAGAAACGCCGGATCCTTAACCCACTAAGCGAAGCCAGGGATCAAGCCCTCATCCTCATGGATACTAGTCAGGTTGGTTAACCTCTGAGCCATGACGGGAATTCCTAGATTTCCTTTTTTAAAGATAATTCTGAATCTCACTGTGGAGAGTACATTTTAAGGTAATGAGAACAGAAGCCAACAGATCTGTTAAGAAATTGTGAAAACACCAATTCAGGAAAATAATGATAAAGCCTTGAATTAGGCCAGCGGCCTAAAGCTAGAATCTGGATAATAATAAAGTCTAACCTTTTTTCTTTTCCTTTGTGCTTAGTCTGGTTCCACTGGCTGGTAGAATCCTCACACACAGCCCTGCAAACCAGAGTTTCCACAACGAAAAGCTGCAGCCCACACTTCAGCACAAGCCTGAGGGTGACGCTCCAATTCAAGATGGCGGCGAGCACGTGCAGAGACGCTGAGCCCCGCCCGGCGTCTGGGCCAGTCAGCAGCCGAGCACCACAGCTGCATCTCACCGGCTAGAACTCTGCCCCCTGCTCTCTGATTATGAGAACCTTTAAAGTAGTTACGCCCACAGCAGGTGGGACCAGTGCTTGCTCTAGATCAGGATCTCCTGCAGCTCCATTCTCTGATCAAAGATTAAAACTTTCCAGAGTTCCCGCTGTGGCTCAGAGATTAAGGAAGCGGACTAGTATCCATGAGGATGCGGGTTCGATCCCTGGCCTTGCTCAGTGGGTTAAGGATCTGGAGTTTCTGTGAGCTGTGGTGTAGGTTGTAGACTCAGCTTGGATCCAGTGCTGTGTATGGTGTATGCTAGCAGCTGGAGCCCCAATTCAACTCCTAGCCTGGGAGCCTCCATGTGCCGCAGGTGCGGCCCTAAAAAGAAAAAAAGAAAAGAAAAAAAAAAAAAAAGCACTTGGCTTTCAAACCAAATTCTGTCTTGTTCCCTTGGCTCAAATGACATTGGGCAGAAGGATCCTTGTTGGGGACTGACTTGGGAGGGTGGTAACATAAATACATCAACACAACACTTCATCCTGTTAAGGAGCTATTAAAGGAGGGAGTTAAACTTTAAAAATCTAGGAAATTCCCTTAAGGATCTAGTGCTGGCACAGCTATGGTGTAGAGAGTCCCACAGCGCAGGTTGATCTCTGGCCTGGGAACTTCTACATGCTGCAGGTGTGGCAAAACAAAAACAAAAAACCTAGTGGCATAATTAGGTGACAGACAGTACACACAGAAATGAAAATGCTATTTGACAGTATTTGACGGTATTTGACAGTGTTATATGACAATGGGTTTCTAAACCAAGTTTATTGTGATAATATTATAGGATTCTAGTGAAATACCTAGCTGCCAGTCAATGCACAGTTTCCTTGAGCCCTGATTCTAGGTATCTGCTAGACACTTCTGGGTTCCCATCAGCACCCTAACCTCATTCAAACTTATTATTAAACTCTGAACTCTGCCAACCCTGGTTCTCCTGACACTTCAGTCTCCCCATAATCCAGCTTTAAAACTTTGACTTCATTTCTAACCTACCTCTTCAGTATCTCTAATCTCTGTCCTAGCCTTTTCTCTTTCTTTCAAGTTCAGGATCTTATGCTTTCCCTTCCTATGTTGAGTATAACCACACCTAAACCATCTCCACAGACGGCAGCTAGATTCATTCTCCTGAAACATCATATGGATCTTGTGCTTTCTCTGTTTAACATTTGTCAGGACTGGTAGAAGTTGTATTTAATAAAATCACATGGAAAACTCCTTGATATTACCTACTAAAGCTGAGCATATACACATCCTATATCTCATCTATTTTGCAACAAGATGTATATCCAACAAAAATGTATGCCTATATACATTGAAAAATAGGTACAATAAAGTTTATAGAAGCATTATTCATAATAGCTAAAGGCTGGAATCAGTTCAGTCTAGACTGGATAAATATACTGTAGATATCCATGCAATGCAATAGTCTGCAGCAACGTAAAAAGTCATTTCTAAATCAAATTCTCAAACCAGTAAAGCTAATAACTGGTGTCAGAAGTCAGAAAAGTAGTTTACATTTTTAGGGAGGAGGAAGAAATTGGTTAAAAGGATAGGACAGGGAGGGAAATTCTGGATACTGGAAATGTTCTAACGCTTTACCTAGACATAAATTACACAGTGTTTTCATTTTGTGAAAATAAAAATAAACACACACACACACACACACACACACACCTTCAATGGCTTTCCATTGTCCACCAGATAATGTCTAAACCTCTAAACCTACAAAGTGGGATTATAGTCAATGATCTGCTCCAATCTCCCTTTCCAATAGATGTGATTAAACTTGTTTCCCATGGAGCTCCCGTTGTGGCTCAGTGGTTAACAAATCCGACTAGGAACGATGAGGTTTCGGGTTCGATCCCTGGCCTTGCTCGGTGGGTTAGGGATCTGGCATTACTGTGAGCTGTGGTATAGGTTGCAGATGTGGCTCGGATTCCTGCGTTGCTGTGACTGTGGCATAGGCCGGTGGCTACAGCTCTGATTGGACCCCTAACCTGGGAACCTCCACATGCCGCGGGAGTGGCCCAAGAAGTGGCAAAAAAGACAAAAAATAAATAAATAAATAAAACTTGTTTCCCATATTCTGAATCGCATTCCCTTCACTTCAGCTATGTTGTTACTGTGGGACCATCTACACCACAGCCACCATCTGTACTAACTTAGAAGCTGATAACTTCATTAAAAGTATCAGAATTAAAATTAGAAATTCCTGTAACAATTTTATTTCCCAGAAAACACTATGGTGTTGTTGAGCCAAATGCTCTGCTAAATTCTCTCTGTTCTCCAGTTTTCTGACATCTCAGGGACCTGTCAACTGTTAAGTCTCTACTGATGATGTTATGTCATAATCAACATGGACATGGAACCCATTGGTACTTAAATATGAGACTCCTCTGGAAAGAGTGCAGCCAGACTGCATGTTGCCAGGGCTAGGAGCCTGACTTGGCTGTGTGATGCTCCAGACACTGGTGGATTAGGGATCCAAACCAACAGTGACTGAAGTATTTTGCCTAAATCTAGGTTAACATTCATACCTGAGAGAATCAGATATGGCTGCCAAAATTTCTAGTGAGCAGTGGTATCACTGTAGGTGGTAATTGTTGTGACCATCTCTGTGGGACAAAGCATTAATCAGTCACTGAGGGACACGGAGAACACAGAGCCTTTGGGGATAAGTAAATACAGGAAAAGGATATGGGGTTGGGTTTTGGCCAGTTGGGCTGAGCTTTAGGGTAGGGTTTGCATCTGATCATGCAAACTGGAAGAATCTGAAGTAGAAGCCCAGTTAAAATATATGAGGTGACTCTGATGGAGATTCTGAGGACAGGCCACAGTCAAGAGGGCATATGCGTTTCTAGAAGAGTGTGTCTCAAACTTCGGAGTTCCCGTCGTGGCGCAGTGGTTAACGAATCCGACTAGGAACCATGAGGTTGCGGGTTCGGTCCCTGCCCTTGCTCAGTGGGTTAACAATCCGGCGTTGCCGTGAGCTGTGGCGTAGGTTGCGGACGCGGCTCGGATCCCGTGTTGCTGTGGCTCTGGCGTAGGCCGGTGGCTATAGCTCCGATTCAACCCCTAGCCTGGGAACCTCCATATGCCGCGGGAGCGGCCCAAGAAATAGCAACAACAACAACAGCAATAACAACAGCAAAAGACAAAAAAAAAAAAAAAAAACACTTTAGCACACATAAGAATTGCTTGGAGAGCTCTTTAAAACAAGGTTTCTGGGTTCTACTGCAAGGAATTCTGATTCTGGCCTGAGGGCAGGCCCAGAATTTGCATATCTAACAAAAGTAAAACCAGATAAAACAAGGTTTTAACTATCGGGCTTGTGGAACAAAACTAATTCCAGCTCCTACCCACCATTGGGGGCAGGATATTTAATATGCTGCCACCCTTGGTCAAATTGAGGTTAGGGACTTGAGTGGGCTAAAAGCACAGAGTAAGGACAACAATTCCTACTAAATAAGGTAACAAATGCCAGTAAAAAGGATACTTACCACTCTCCCTAGTCTGTACAATCAGAAGGGAGCCTTATCCTTACTGTTCTAACTTGCTCCCTAGAGCAGGCCTGAGAGGTTTTCCTTAACAGCAGCTTGCTGGCATTTTTAGGAAATTTACCAGAGAATTTGTCTAGACCAGTACTTTATAATCTAGCAGATTTTGTACACCACAGATAATCTGGTGATGTCTGGAGGTTTTTTGGATGGGGCGAGAGAGGTGCTGTAGGTTCTAGTGGGTAGAACCCAGCCATGCTGCTAAACATCCTGCATCGTAGAGGACAGCTCACAACAAAGAATTATCCAGCTGAAAATGTCAGCAGTGGCAAGACTGAGACATTTCATCTAGAAATATAGCCAACAGATTTGGGATTTCCATTTGGGTTTTATAACAGTTTACACTGGATTATAAGCAGCATTACCTAAATAAGTATTATCTCTGTTGAGACAGCTTATAACAAAAGAAATATATATTCTACAAATAAAACCAAAAGCATACTGTATAGCACAGAAAACTATATTCAGTGTTCTATGATAAACTATAATGGAAAAAAGAATACAAAAAAAAAAACAATAAAAATGCAGAGACAACTAAGAAAGTCCATAAAGGAGGAAGAAATGGTACAGTAACATTGGGTTAAAGGGACCCCTTTAGTGGAATTCTAAACAGGAGCTTTTAGGAAAAGGAGGGAAAAATTCCATACCTCATTCAGCTCTGCAGTCCCTGGACTACAGAATCTAAAAAAAACTCTTGTCTCAACACATGTTGATATGAAATACATGTGGTATGTTAGCCCATCCTCTTTTTAAGGATTTTTATGCAAGAAGATTCTGCAAGTAGTTTTTATTTTCTTCTAAAATCATGATGGTTACTTTCCCAGTTAACAAGTTCTGTATTATGACCTGGAACACCACTGAAAATAGTTTAAATCCATAGAGGACCATATAGAGCTCATCACTGCAATCAGTAAAGAATCAAGAATTTATTCTGATTCTTCTGTCAAAGATCAATGTCAGGCTAATTATTTTCTTAATGAAATAACATTTATGTATTATTTCATATTTAATAAAGCTAAACAATTTCCCTTCTCATAACTTTTTTTTTTTTGCTTTTTAGGGCCACACCTGCCACATATGGAAGTTCCCAGGCTAGGGGGCAAATCGGAGTTACAGTTGCCAGTTTACGCCACAGCCACAGCAACGCAGGATCCGAGCCACGTCTGCAACCTACACCACAGTTCACAGAAACAGCAGATCGTTAACCCACTGCGCAGGCCAGGGATTGAACACACATACTCATAGATACTAGTCGGATTTGTTTCCACTGAGCCACAATAGGAACTCCCCTTCTCATAACTTTTTGCTTTCCATCTTAAATAGGATAATTGCATTTATTCGAGACTTGTAATTTTTTCAAAGTCATTTTTAAATTTAAAGATTCTAACGAGAAACAGCAGTCTTAGATGCATATTCCATGACCACTCTTTCTATGTTTCTTATGGCCAGGTTTTGTGCTAGCTACTTTAATATTTTCTTATTCTCTGTGAGGTAGATGAGCTTGGTCATATTGTACAGTTGAAGGAACTGACTTAGAGAGTTTCACGAAATATATCCAAGTTTATACAGATTGTAAATGGTAGAAATGAAATTCAAATTCAAATTTGCTGACTCCTGTGCCAGGAGTCACATGATAAATCATATTATTTAGAATATTAAATTACTTTGAAGTTTTTGCATATCAGACCAGTAGTAGGAAGTCTTGTATCATTCTTTAATTATTAATAATGGCACTGCATTGATGACTTGGCTGAGGACTGAAAAATAAGTTTCAAAGCTTGCTCAAAAGAATAAGAGTTGTTCAGTCACTGTATTTAATGATTCCACATCTGATGCTTTCAAGGCCCTAGCATTCTTTGCAAAATGAATGGCTTAATTACTGTATATTCTTCTTTTTTTTTTTTTTTTTAGGTCCACACTCTCAGCATATGAAAGTTTCCAGGCTAGGAGTAGAATCAGAACTACAGCTGCCGGCCTACACCACAGCCCCCTGGCGACATGGGATCCGAGCCTCGTCTATGAACTACATCATAGCTCAGGGCAACACCAGATTTCTGACCCACTGAGCAAGGCCAGGGATGGAACCCACATCCTCATGGATACTAGTCAGATTCATTTTGGCTATGCCACAATGGGAACTCCATATGTCTTCACTTTTTTTTGTCTTTTTTGTTGTTGTTGTTGTTGTTGTTGTTGTTGTTGCTATTTCTTGGGTCGCTCCCGCGGCATATGGAGGTTCCCAGGCTAGGGGTTGAATCGGAGCTATAGCCACCGGCCTACGCCAGAGCCACAGCAACACGGGATCCAAGCCGCGTCTGCAACCTACACCACAGCTCACGGCAACGCCGGATCTTTAACCCACTGAGCAAGGGCAGGGACCGAACCCGCAACCTCATGGTTCCTAGTCGGATTCGTTAACCACTGCGCCACGACAGGAACTCCTGTCTTCACTTTTTAAAGCCAGTAATACTGTGTTAATCACATATGTAACAAATTTGTAACAAATTTTCCCAACTTAGTCAAAACTTTTATTATGTCACAGTTCCTGTGAGTGCCTCTGACTTAGAGTTTCTTACAAGATTGCAGTTGAGGCTTAAGCCAGGGCAGCAGCCTCATCTGAAGGACTGACTGTGGGGAGATTTGCCTTCAAACTCACTTATGTGTTGTTGACAGAATTCAGGTCCTCTTGGGTCTTTTGGCCGAGGGAGGGCCTCTGTTCTTTGTTGGTAAGAGACATCAGTTCTATGCTGCGTGGTCCTCTCCATAGGAGAGATATCATGGTAATTGGCTTCCGTTGAAGCAAGAAGCAAGAAGTGAGACAGCTAGAGCAGGCAAGCATGACAGAAAGTCACAGTACTTTGGTAACCTAATCATAGAAATCACATCTGAGAACTGACTTTCCTATCCACATACAACAAACACACTGTCTCCGTTCCTCAGGTGATATCTTAAGGCTGAGCCTATAGAATACTAGGTTCAGAGCAGATTTAATAATTATGAGTTGATTTGGTCAATTAGATTAGCCCAACCTAACACTTAACTGCAAATTAAAGTATCTCTTTCTCCTGACAAGAAAATAGTAAGGGGGAATAGATTAGATATTCTGACCCTCTTACTTCCTTCAGGAATTTGGTCTATCAGATGGTGGTTAATATTAACATACTTCACGTAATTAATATCAAGTCCCATGATGAGCAGGGTAAGGAATTCTACATAGTGTTTCTGAAGGATGCCTGGTGTGTAATCTCCATGTGCACAGAATAAAATATGTTATTTTCCAAGAAGGATGTTAGACTAAATGACTACATGAAATCTTAAGATAGGGATCTGATTGGCAGTAAACATTAAATTGACCTTTGAGAATTTAGTTTTTAAAATTTTGATTATGTGGAATTTTGAATATACACAAAGTAAACAAAATAGAATATCCAGAATCCAGCCCAAACAACAATCATACTATCCCCACTCACACCCCTAACTACTCCCCTCCTATGTTATTTTGAGAGTTTATTTCAGGCATCATATTATTTTATCTAGAAGTATTTCAGTATACACCTTTAAAAGAGAAGTAGGTGAAGTTTTATTTTTTATTTTATTTATTTATTTTTTATTTATTTGGCTGTGGCATGCAGCAGCTTGATGTGGGATCTGTTTCCAGGCTAGAGCTTGAACCTAGTCTGCAATGGTGAAAGTACCCAATCCTAACCACTAGACCACCAGGGAACTCCCAGTTGTTGTTTTTAAACAAAACTACAGTACCAGATATCCCTGGTGGCCTATTAGTTAAGGATCTGGCATTGTCACTGCTAGGGCTCAGGTCACTGCTCTTGCTTGCGTTCAGTCCCTGACCCAGGAGCTCTTACATGCCATGGGCGTGGTCAAAATGAAAAAAATAAATAAATAAATAAATAAAACAAAAAACCACAATAACATTTTTCTCCCAAAGAAGAACAATAATTTCTTAGTATTATTAGTTAGTCTTTTGTTCTTAGTTCTTTGTTTTTACAGTGAGATAGAAAAATGGATAGATAATAAGTAGTTCTCAACTGGGGTGATTTTAGCTTCCAGGGCACATTTAGCAATGTCTGGAGACATTTTTGATTATACTGGGGGTGTTACTGGCATCTAGTGGGTAGAAGGCAGATATGCGGCTAAACTCACAGAACAGCCCCCCAAAACAAAGAATTATCTATTCCAGAATGCCAATAGTGCCATGCACTGTGGAAAAACACAGATGATAGATTGATAGATGACAGCCAGCCAGACGGATGGATACATATGAATAGCTTACAATCGGTCAAAGTTAATCAGGTCAGTTTAATAGCCACACAAAGGGCAAAAATGGATTTAAAATTGAAGAGATTCAGAATTTTTGTTCCAATCAAAATGCCCCACCAATCAGGTGGAATGTTACAATTGTTTTAAGGATAGAGATCAGCAGCCTGGTTAGTAATTAAGAGAGCAACTGCAGTATGTATGGATAAAGAAGTTCTGAAAACTACCATGTTTCTTAGGTGAGTAGCAGAGCCAAAGGAAGTAAGGAACAAAATGTTTAGTAAATACAGGTAGAACATGTGTTCTGCAGCAAATGAAAACCTTGCAAAAATTATTTTGAATTTGCCAAACAATAATCTGTCAGAAATGGTTTTCTTTCATGTAAAATGATGCTATGAATGTAATGCTTATGTCATATTTTAAAGACGAAAGTTGATATTAGCTACTTTAATGCAGACAGAGCTATGCTCATTATTCTCTGCAGAGAACTCCTGGCAATAAGTTACCTAGCAGCACAGCAGTTTATGCAGATCAAAGCTGCATTATTTAAGTGTGTCCAGGGGGCAGAGTTTTAGCTCTGTGACTTATACTTTAAAAAAAAAATGGTGGCTTGCATCTTGAGAAACAAGATATGTTTAACTAATAAAGTGCTTCATGCAAGCCCTACAACATTTAAATCCCTGAGTTCCTCCTGTTATCCGCAGATGAACCCCCTCCCTACCCCAAATTTAGAACGACCGTGGGAATGTAAATTTCTTCAAATGAACAGCAGTATATTTTCATTTAAATTAAACCCAAATGTAAACTAGATTTAGGAAAAGAAACAGCAGAGAGAGAGAGAGAGAAACAGAGACAGAGACAGAGACAGAGAGAGTCTGTAGCTGCTATAGAATGTGCCTGGCTGCCTCAGCTCACAGACAAGTAATGAAGTCCAACCCTGAAATTTCAGGCAATTTGTATACCAAGCTCCTCCTTTTCTGTAGTCTTCTCTTCCATTGGTAAAATTCTTTTGCAGGGTCATGTAGGGATCCCACCCCTTCTCTGTGTTTTCACTCTGAAGCTCTACACAACTTTACACCTGAATGAACGCCAAACCTCAGTGGATATATAAAGGGAACCTTGAGGAGGAATTTCACAGTTACAGTGCAGAAGCAGAGGGAAAGGAATTAACCAGCTCTCCAGCCAAGCAAATCCTCTACTCACCATGCTTCCTCCTGCCATTCATTTCTATCTCATTCCCCTTGCATGCATCCTCATGAAAAGCTGTTTGGCTTTTAAAAATGATGCCACAGAAATCCTTTATTCACATGTGGTTAAACCTGTTCCAGCACACACCAGCAGCAACAGCACGATGAATCAAGCCAGAAATGGAGGCAGGCATTTCAGTAACACTGGACTGGATCGGAACAGTAAGTGCATTTTACTTGCATGGATTGGGTTTTTTTCTTATTTGGTAGCCTTAGCTCACATTCCTGTAGAATTGTTTCACTGCTAACTAACCTGAACCATATATGTTTTGTTAGCTAAACAATCTGGGAGTAATCTGCTGCTTGTGTAGATTGGCATTCTTCCCTACAAAGTTAACTTCACTGAAACAGTGATTTGATTATGTAGGCACAGACTTAAGTTTTCAAACATCCCCCAAAAAAATGTTTCCAAGAAATTAAACTGTCGCTTCCTTAAAATCATGCAAAATGAGAAGTTTTTAAAAAATTGTTACAAAAAAGTGTTGTTCTAGATAGTTTACATTCAGGATGTTTTCTGTTTACTTCAGGACCTGTGCAATTCTGTAATGTATATAAAGCTAACTAAACAAGGCATGTATGGGAAATTACAAGGGGGAAAAAAGAAGGCGCTTTCTGGGAGGAAAAAATGTTGCTCACATGTATTTCTAAAATATGTCTAGTGAAATAGTTGAAGTTTTGATGATCATTGAGAAAGAGAGATGAAGCTAAAAATGTAGGAGAAGCTTATTTTTTCTGAAATAATTCCTTATTAACCAGATCAAAATTTAGGTAATTGTATATTTTTGTGAAAGACCAGGGAGACTTTCATAACTTTAGAGGCTTAAAATAGTGACAGTACAATAATACCTTGTAGAGAAAGTATTTTTCTTCTTTTCTCTTTGCTTAATTGACACACTAACCACAAGCTAGAAGGATTCAAATTTCTTCTTCTAAGTTTTGCTTTACTCCTTTCCTTTAGAAGAGTTCACATGGTAATCACCAGGTTTTAAGAGACTCAGAGAAATAGTGCACAGGAAATCTTACACAAATCTGTTGCTCCTCCTCAATTCCGTTCAGGTGCAAAAAGGGGTTTTGACTTCTAAAAAGTCAAAGCGAATATGACTGTTAATGACTTTCTAAGAAAACCAAGATGTTTTAACTTTCATGAAGATGCTTGCTTTCATAAAGACAGGAACTATCTGATTATTATTAGATTACTGAGCAATGTGGTAGGTATTCATTGTCAATAAACTGTCACTGCAAAAATGCCGAATCTCTATATACACAGGAACAAAAAGCTAGACAGGTCAAAATCATCTCTGGCTGTTTCCAGGTGCATTCCTAAGGCAGCTGCAGGAAGGTGAACTGCAGGAAGGCAGCAGAATCAACCAGCCAGAGCATGCTGAATGGACAGCTAGTTTACACTTTAATTTTAATCTCACAATCTATCTGCACAGATGTATGTATATGTATATTTTTTTCAGAACTATCACATCCCTTTAGACTATATCTCTCACCTTATAATTACTATGGCACCAAGATGAAGTAAAACTCCTAATTTGGAATTTCCTATTAGCTTTCAGTATACTGTGGAAGACAACTTCAGTGTCCCTTCTAATTTCTATTTTTTTAATTTCAGCAGTCTATACTGCAAATATATATATTTTTTCTCATTAACAAGGCTGATTTTTTTTTTCAAACTTGTTACAGGCAATTTTCCTCAAGTTTAGATAACAAAGCAATGGAAAGGAAAACTAAAAAATTTCAAGATTCATTTTTGCTTTAATTACATCAGGCATGTAACAAGAAACAGCCAATTAGAGAACATACTTATCAAATTCAAATGACTAAACAAAAAGTTTGCCATGACCAAGAATCAGGAAACGAACACCGTGATTCCTTTCACAGTTGTAAATCAGACATGTTAGGCAGGCATTTTTCTGCCATAAAATTCATGGAAATGTAGCCAAGTTGTTATGGCAACCATACGTTCCTGATTTAGGGGCTTTTATATTCTTTAAATGTTGAGCTGTAGTGACATTTTGCATTTCAAACATTTTAATATTTGTATTTTTAAAAGATAACTTGGGAATTTATGTTTAAAATGTAGTTATTAAGTTTGATATATGAAATATCAGACGTTGTACACATAGGTATGCATGATTCTCTGCAGCTGAATTTTATAACTGAAACAAAATATTAGGGGTTGCATTGTACACAATATTTAAGTACTTTCCACATTTTCTCAATAGATTTCTTTAAACGTAATTAAAAGCACTTGCAGACATCAACTGATATGACCAGTGAGTAAGAGAGCATTATAGTATAAACCTTCTTAGCTCATTAAAGAATATGTAATATTTATGTGTAATGAGTATTTACGCATAAATATAACAGCTGTTTAATCCTTATTGAGGAGTAAGACTAAGAAAGTGGAATTTTTTCAAATACTCCACTAAACAATTAGCTAATGTTATAGATGAAAAAACAAACAAACAAACAGGCCCAGTTTATCTTATTTCAAAAAATCTACAGCCACGTAAGCTGATGATTTTCATGAGATCTTTCTTTACCACCATCCACGTAGAAATACAATAAGTGTGTTCACATCCTATCTGGCAATTTGCCATCATTTGGACATGATTTTTGTCATTGCAGGTTATCTAAAAAAACAAAACAAAACAAAAATCTGTCCATTTTTTTTTTTTGCGTCTGATGCACATTTTTTTCTTTCCTGCAGCTCGAGTTCAAGTAGGTTGCCGAGAACTGCGTTCCACCAAATACATCTCTGATGGCCAGTGCACCAGCATCAGTCCTCTGAAGGAGCTGGTATGTGCTGGTGAGTGCTTGCCCCTACCTGTGCTCCCCAACTGGATCGGAGGAGGCTATGGAACAAAGTACTGGAGCAGAAGGAGCTCCCAGGAGTGGAGGTGTGTCAATGACAAAACACGCACCCAGAGAATCCAGCTGCAGTGCCAAGATGGCAGCACGCGCACCTACAAAATCACAGTGGTCACCGCCTGCAAGTGCAAGAGATACACACGGCAGCACAATGAGTCCAGTCATAACTTCGAGAGCATGTCGCCTGCCAAGCCAGCCCCACATCACAGAGAGCGGAAAAGATCCAGCAAATCCAGCAAGCACAGCATGAGTTAGAATTCAGACTCTCTAAACTGGACTGACTAGTAACCATCTGCTTTACAGATTTGATAGCTTGGAAGACTCAAGCCTGGCACTGCTATTTTCTTACTTGGAAATATATGCTTTCTGCTTTGATCAAACCCAGCAAGCTGTCCTAAGTATCAGGAACTTCTTTGGGAATAGCTTTTCCTTTTCAAGTTTTTCAAGATGTGTGCATTTCCATGAGTGTGATTTGCATTTAAATTCCACGCATCCTGCAGTACTTAATTCCTCATGGTTCTTGAAAGACTGGTGATACTATACACATCACTGAACCTTTACTTGTCAAAACAGAAAAGGGCTTCTCCGCTACCCTCCATTTCCCAAACCATTTTTCCCCACCTACCCAACAAAACTTCTTCAAAATCAAAAAGTTAAAGGTGCTTTTTTGATGATCTTCATGGGAACAATTTAGCAGCCAAGAATGATCTCCCTTTGAAAGAGTGAAAGACCTTGTGACATTTCACTTCAAAAATAAGCCCTGTAGCTTTTTACAGTCTCATAGTATGAAATTATACCCTGCATGCTGACCCTCGCTTGGAATGGAATGCCAGAAATGCATGGCAGCAGCTAATAAGTAAAGCTGATTAACTATTTATTTGTCAAAGTTATTATTTAATGAGCTTTCACGTGTGATTTTTTTTCAAAATGTTAATTTTTTATGTTTTGAAGCTTTTTCATGTACCTAAATATTTTCTTGTATTATTTGTGGTTGATCTAGAAATATGACAATACATGCTGTAGATATGTAAAATAAATATTTTAGTCTCCTTATTACATATATGTTTTATCAACAATATGAATCTTTTAAAATCAATCAGATGTGTTGTAAAGATGAAATATGTAATGCTTTCTTGTTTAATCTGTGCAATGAGAAGTTGACTTGACCTTCAATTCCATCAGTTTCTTTTAACCAAAATAAACACTTCAAAAAGTTATTGTCCTTGTCTCTAACATGTATAAAAAGTTTCATGTTTACAGAAACTACAGAATAAATGTACCAGAGTAATTGCTTTTTTTAATAAGGCACATTCAAGTTTTGATAGAAAATTCCACAGTAGGAAAAAAAGAGAAAGGGAGGCCATCTATTTCAGTAAACAAGGTGAAAAAGTTGGGTGGCAAACCAGCAGTGATTTGTAAAAAGAATATCATATTTAGGAGTTCCCAATGTGACTCAGCTGTAAGGAACCTGACTAGTATCCATGAGGACATGGGTTCGATCCCTGGCTTTGCTTGGTGGGTTAAGGATTCAGCATTGCCCTGAGCTGTGGTGTAGGTCACAGATGCAGCTCAGATCTGGCGTTGCTGTGGCTGTGGTGTAGGTCGGCAGCTGTGGCTCTGATTCAACCCCTAGCCTGGGAACTTGCCTATGCCATTGGGTGCAGTCCTAAAAGACCAAAAGAAAAGAAAAGAAAAGAAAATCATATTTATATATACACGAGGATGCCCAGTGTGCTGCTCATTATAATCAACAGGGGGAGATATATTATAAAATCAAATGCCTAGGCTACCATCCAATCTACACCATAGTTTCTGAAGATGGAACTCAGTTATCAGCAGTTTCAAAAGTTTTCCAGGTGATTCTCATGTACAGCTATGTTTGAGAAAGGAATTGTGAAGAAATCACTACCGTATGTTGGGAAACTTTGAATACGGTAGCATGGCCCCCAAATCAAAAAATAGAACAACAAAGAAAACAGAAACTGGCCTTTCAATGTTTTCAAGTTTTGATATGTCCTTATATTCCCCAACTTTAATCATTCTTGAACAAGATTATACAATTAAATGGCTGATGTGTTAATTCAATCAATGATTGAGCCCAGCATTCCAAGAGAAGAAAACCAAAGAGGTTTGGTTAGGTGTCGATAAGATTTTTTTTTTTGTCTTTTGTCTTTTCTGGTGCCACACTTGTGGCATGTGGAGGTTCCCAGGCTAGGGGACTAGTTGGAGCTACAGCTGCCAGCTTACGCCACAGCCACAGTAATGCCAGATCTAAGCCATGTCTGCGACCTATACCACAGCTCACGGCAATGCCGGACCCTCAACCCACTGAGCAAGACCAGGGTTGGAACCCACAACCTCATGGTTCCTAGCTGGATTTGTATCCGCTGCGCCATGATGGGAATTCCAGGTTTTCCTTTTTTTGAATCTTGAGTATGAAAGAGTCCTTAGTGCTTTTTTGTAGTAGATTACTCTTTTTGTACTTACAAGTCCAAAAGTCACATGTATACTACACAAAACATAGTAAGCAAAATAAAGACATTAATGTTGTTCCCTCCCTTTGAGAGCTAGAAGTCTCAACACACATAAACACAAGAAAACTTCTCTCAACTTTATAATAATAAATAAAATAAAATAATAATTTATAGTCCACTATTGATTTATTTTCTACACTATTGATTTATTTTCTACTCTAACTGCATCCTAAACTATTTATACAATATCATTATGTCAATACAAATAACATTCATAATAATTATAGGTTGAATATACCAAAAATATATTATTTCATTTATCTATTTTACTTGTTCATTATTGCTCAATATGGGACATTTAACATAGCAGAAAACTTAAGACACTTTAGCTATGTATTCCTTCTCAGCACAATAGCACCTTCTACAGTAGGCCCTAGAGATAATAGCAAAAATTAGTGTGTCCTAAGGTTTGAGGCATAAAAAGGAGTTGACCTGACAATGGCTTCACAATTAAGACTATGTTTTTCCTTTTACTAATAAAGCATTGAAACAAAGGTTTTGGTGATAAAACCCTAAAATCATCATTAATTTGTTAATAATGTTTAGTAAGTGAATGTACTAGAAAAAATGAAACGGAATAAAAGAACATTATACATAAGATTTCTCATCTCTGCTAAGTCAAGAGTTGGATCCATTTCTCATGGTCATACTAAACTTACTGATTCATTTCAGGCCATGTTTCATGTGATGCATTCATTGAATAGTATTTAACATCAAATGACAAGAGAAGGTCAGCAATCAATAAGAAAGACTTAGGATACAAACAGAGTAACTTTGCAGTTATTTTAAATTTCTATAAAGCACTTGCATCTCAATTACTGGTTATATTTCAGTTTCTGTTGTTTTCCAGTTGACTCACATTTTTTAATCCATTAAACTCTGCAGGAGTTTCCTCGTGGCATGGGAAATTGAATCCACGTAGGAACCATGAGGTTGTGGGTTTGATCCCTGGCCTCACTCAGTGGGTTAGGATCTGGTGTTGCCATGAGCTGCGGTGTAGGTTGCAGACACGGCTCAGATCCCAAGTTGTTATGGCTGTGGCACAGGCCAGCATCGACAGCTCTGATTTGACCCCTAGCCTGGGAACATCCATATGCTGCGTGTGCAGCCCTAAAAAGCAAAAAAACTAAAAAAATAAAAATAAACTCTGCATAATTGTATTTTTGCCTTAGTAACTATCATTTCAAAATGATGATGATCATTTTGGCCAAGTGTGACTTCTAGCTTACATGCATAATATTTAGCCATAAAAATTTTGTTTATCAAATTTATTTTGACCAATATGGATAAAGGGCTTTTTCTAAGTGGTTTGATAGAGAGCAGATAATTTGATAGATAGATATTTATATTGATATTAGATATATAGAGATAGATGTTTATATCTGTAACAAGAAGAATGAAAAATTAATAGCATGTACACAAATGAAAAAATCCATATAATATACTACATGTAAGCTAAACATGGACATAGAGCCTTCAGAAATATCTATTTGCAAAAAAATTAATATTTTGAATACAAATCATTTATATTTATTCATTTATGCTAGTCACAAAATAACCACCAATGGGCAATAATCTGTTCACCATGTTTATTTAATTATGCATTGTTCAAAAAATAATGAAAATTAGGGTGTGTTTTGTTTTTTGACTGCTAACATGGCATGCAAAAGTTCCCAGGCCAGAAGTGACCCAAGTCACAGGATTGATGGATCCTTAACATGCTAGGCCACAAGGGAAGTCCTACGGTATGTTTTTTTAATTCAAAAAGATTGAATCTTATTCCATTCCTGCCTTATTACAAATTAGTAAGGTTTTGCCAGGAGATCTTCCTGTATCATTCAGCCTATATGCTACTTGCAATGATTTTTTAAAAATTATGTAACCCAATCTATTTATTTAGCATGATATTTACTTTCATAGATATTCGGTACATTATACTAGGCAGTTGTGAGAGGAAAGAATAGTATTTACCCAAAGCAAAACCAAGAAACTTCCACATTACTGATTAAAGTCTTTGAAAGTTTAAATTTAGTGTGTTGTAGAGTTCCCATTTTGGCGCAGTGGAAATGAATTGGACTAGGAAGCATGAGGTTGTGGGTTGGATCCCTAGCCTCGCTCAGTGGGTTAAGGATTGCATGTGTCAGTGGGTTAAGGATCCAGTGTCACCATGAGCTGTGGTGTAGGTTGCAGACGTTGCTCAGATCTGGAATTGCTGTGGCTCTGGCGTAGGCTGGCAGCTACAGCTCCAGTTGGACCCCTCGCCTGGGAACCTCCATGTGCCATGGGTGCGGCCCTAAAAAGACAATAAATAAATAAATAAATTTAGTGTGTTGAAATATATAAAGTGCAATCACCATGAAATTTAGGTATCAAAATCTCATTCATTATGTTTGGAACAAAATTATGGTTTGGATTAGACTTAACTCTTAAAAATGTTTTTTACCACTAAAGTGGCAATTCACTACCTACTGAAAATTCAGCACTTACATGCTTTCTACAGTCACATGGTTGTAATGAAAATAAAATGCACGGCAAATCTTTGATGAAATCCTTATAGACATTCAAAAGAAGTTCAGTGGGAAAATGACTTTGGATCCGCAGTGCTACAGCGTATTCTCTTGTTAGAGTGTTTCTTTTCCTCAAGGACATGGTGATGACTCCATTTTGGTTTAATTGAACCTATTTTTTTTGTGTGTGTGTGTGTCTTTTTAGAGCTGCAACTGTGGCATATGGAGGTTCCCAGGCTAGGGGTCAAATCGGAGCTGTAGCTGCTGGCCTATACCACAGCCACAGCAACAATGGATCCGAGTCACATCCTCGACCCACACCTCAGCTCACAGCAACACCGTATTCTTAATCCACTGAGCAAGGCCAGGAATGGAACCTGTGTCCAGATTCATTTCCACTGAGCCATGATGGGAACTCCAATTGAACCTATTAAAATATAGCTTTGTGTTGAATTGATATTAGTCTAGGCTTGTAAACTGAGTATATATTTGGTCATTAGAAATCTTTGTTACTTCCACAAAGAGAGAGCTACTAGTATAAATATTCCCAAAGACTTTCTCCTCGTCAATATCTTTTTAAATTCAGTTCGTCTGCCCATCATTTCTGACTCCATAGTTAACATCCCATTGGGTGCCTTTGCCTACATATTTTGCAAATTGTCTCAAGGAGCTACAGGGTATCAACTACTGCAGAAATCTCAATGGGAAGATCCAGTCTCAAGAACTGATTTAAATGAATTAATGACAAGCTGATTGCATAATTATTTCCAGTGCAAATTCGGCTAAGTGATAGTGTATCATCTGCATGGATTTATTTTTTGTTACAAATGAATATTGAAACAGTTTGGAGATTTACAAAGGAACTTAAATATTTTCTTTTAGGAGTTCTCTTTGTGGCTCAGTGGTTAACAATCCCAACTAGGAACCATGAGGATGCAGGTTCCATCCCTGGCCTCACTCACTGCGTTGCCCTGGGCAGTGGTGTTGGTTGCAGACATGGCTCACATCTGGCATGGCTGTGGTTGTGGCTCTAACTCCAATTTGATCCTTGGCCTGGGAACTTCCGTGTGCTGCTGTTGCAGTCCTAAAAAGGAAAAAATAAATTTCTTTTAGTAACTGCAAACCAAAGGTTACCTTACATTATTATCTCATTTTCTTTCCCGTGGTAGAAGTAGATGCATGAATCTGAGACAGAATGTCTAATTTAGTGATATTATCAGTGATATAGACATAGTCAGTGAAAGTTCATTGTCATTAAAACTGATGACAAATTATTAGTCTTTTAAATTAACTACACTTCAATAAAACTTAAAAAAAAAAAGACACTGAAGGAACACCAGCTTAAAAATAAATACATAAAACTGATGAAGAGTTTGATATGCTTAAAGAAAACTTAAAATATAGATGTCAGGATTTCCTGCTGTGGCACAGTGGGTTAGGAATCCAGCAGCATCAGCTCACTGTGGAGGCTCAGGTTCAATCCCCATCCTTTAGTGCAGTGCATTAAAGGATCAGGTGTTTCTGTAGCTATGGCTAGGATTCAGTCCCTAGCCTGGGAATTTCCATGTGCCACAGGTGAAGTCATAAAAAAAATAGTAATTAATTTTTTAAAATTTAAAATAAAATTTAAAAATATAGGCATCACTCTTTTCAGTAGGAATAATTTTTTTTGGAAATTTACTGCCATTAAATTCACACAAATTTAAGAATGTTTTATGTTACAGTTTCGGTGAATTTTCACAAGATGATCATTTGAGTTCTTTTATTTATTGAGGTGTTAACATAAATTTGGCATTCTTAGCCTATAACACTGAACCCAGCAGCCCAATAATCAGGACTTGTAAGAATCTATTCCAATCTTTAATTAGCACTATATTTTATGTTAAATAGTTGACAGCTTTTTTTTTTTTTTAACTAACTGGAACTTTCTCTGTATTTGTTTGCCTTGTTTCCTCTCTTACTTTTCATATGTGGTTTATGGGTTATAAAATAATTTCTTTTTGTTTGTTTTATCTCCTCAAGCTTAAAGAGTTCAACAATAAGAACAACTCTTTCTTGCCACAAATTTTCTTATTGCAAACCAAAGACAAGAATTGCCAAATTCATTTATTACTCTAATAAAGAGTTGCCATTTTGCCTGTTGACACTATCTTTCCTAAGAGTTGACTAATTTTGTCCACTTTGTATACTAATTAAGAAACATTTTGCATTTAGATTATGACATGGTTTGACACTTTAAAGAAGTAATAAACAAAAGCCAGTATTATATAGCTATTTTAAAATAATTGCATACTTCTGAAATAATGGCATTGTAATCAATTTGCTCTGGGAAGGGGCCGGCAGTGATGGAATGATCTGCTTTGCAATATATGGTAAAGTCCCAGCAAAGCAATCTCCAAAAAGACGGAGGGTTTTATGGATTACACCAGTTGATGGCTATATCATGCAAATCATGCTGATATTACATAAATTAGGCTAGTTCATTTGAGAGTAATAATTTCTTTAAAGACTTGCATTGTATTTGTGTAAATGTATATTTTATCCTCATTGCTTAATTCATATAATGAGGGGGAAAATCCAAGAGAATGCCTTCAGCAGATGTTGGAGCTGGAATAAGGATCTTTTTTTTTTTTTATATCATTGTGTTCTTTTGGAGTTGAAGTATTTATGATTCAGTAATAGGATTAAACTAAACAGGTGTGGTTCCTGAACCTTCTGGGTTATAAGAACTTGTTGTTGGGTTTCATTATCTCTTTTATTACCAGAAATAATGATAAGCATGTTCAAGTGGAAGATGACCACAATACCAGAGCAGCTGGAGGTGGAGCTGAAATAAAAGGCTGGAACATGCTGATGACAGGGAGAAAAGGCTCGTAAGGACACACAATCAACACCATAGCATAGCACTGGAATGAGTTCTGAAAAGCCACAATCACTCAGGACTGCTGCCCAAAATAGGAACCTTCAAACACTGCATAATTTCCAGAAGGTCTGCTGCTCTTTTCCCTGGTAAAAACAACAAACAAACAAGCAAAACAAACAAATCCTCTCTCCAGCTCTTCCCTAACTGCTGATAGTTCATTAACTTTCTAACATCAACAATTTTGATTCCTCTCAAGTACGAACATCTCCGGAAGAGAAAACACTTTAAGGTTTGCAACCTTACTGCCTACCAGACCAATAAGTTGGGAGTAAGGCAAGGGAAAAGGACAATTAAAAACAAAAACCATAAAAAAGGGCAATTTTACATCTACTCTCTCTTGGAGTAATAAAACTCTACTGAAAATCTAAATATTTTATATGAATTTTCCTAACTTATAAGTAGTAGCAGTAGACTTTAAAATTCCTGTACTCGAGGGAGTTCTTGTCGTGGCTCAGTAGACATGAATCTTACTAGCCTCCATGGGGATGCAGGTTTGACCCCTGGCCTCGCTCAATGGATGAAGGATCCGGTGTTGCCGTGAGCTGTGGTATAGTTTGCATAGCTTGGATCTGATGTTGCTGCTGTGGTGTAGGCCAGTGGCTACAGCTCTGATTCGACTTCTAGCCTGGGAACATCCATATGCCGTGGGGGAGGCCTTCAAAAGGAAAAAAATAAAAAAATAATCCTGTGCTTGATAAAGTAGACAGAGCTGCCTCATTGTTAGGTCAGTTTAAGCTGGTCTATGAGCCTTATACAGTGTTTAAATAATCTCTCAGTTTAGAATTAGGAGAACTTAATTCCAGTCCTAAATGTGCCACTTCTGAATGGCCTTGGGAAATTCCGCTCAACTGTAAACTTCCTGAGATCTGTGTTGACATCTCTGTATCAGTCAGCATCCCAAAAGGAAACAGACAATGCACACAGAATAAGTTAATAAGGATTTATTTATAAGGGGACTAATTATAAAAGTCTGACTGGGGAATCAGGAATGCACAGGGCATAGTGCAGGAGGCCAGCCCAGCAACAGCAAAGCTGTCACAAACACATGGTCTTAAAAAAGAGGGAAGGATGAGCTTATTGGAGCCAGAAGGTGAGGGCACACAGTGAGAGGAGAGTGGGTTATTGTCACTGCTGAGCAGTCTGTCAGAGGACCTTGCAAAGCCAGGGGTCCAGAGGAATAATACCCCTGTCACCCTCCTTTCTACTTCATCCTTCTGATCAATCTTCTGCCTGGGCTCCTTGCTAGTTCATTCCATTGGAGACCATGGGCTTAGAAGCTGGTGAATGTAATCTGTGCAGGTCAGCCTTGGGGCAGAGGGCAGAGTGAAGATGGATATTCAATGTCAAACATACCTGCCTGGCAGGATTTCCTCTACAAAACCTGGAACAGTAGATCAGTATATTGCACTTAGTAGGCACTGAATTATTATAGAATCTTTCTTTCTTTTTTTTTCTTTTCTTTTCTTTGTCTTTTTAGGGCTGCATCTGCAGCATATGGAGTTTCCCAGGCTAGGAGTAGAATCAGAGCTGTAGCCGCAGGCCTACACCACAGTACAGCAATGTGAAATCCAGGACGCATCTGTGACCTACACCACAGATCAGGGCAACAACAGATCCTTAACCCACTGAGCACGAGGCCAGGGATCAAATGTGCATCCTCATAGATGCTAGACAGATTTGTTTCTGCTGAGCCACTATGGGAACTCCTCTTTTTTCATTTAAAGTGTAGATATTCAGATGTAAGGATTAAGATCCAAGATCTCTTCTAGTATTAATCTTCCCTTTTCATGCTGGGAAAGAATCTCAAAGAGACATTTGGGAGAGATTCTAAGAGTTTTGGATACTGTACCTTAAGGTCAGATATCATGTACCTCAAGAGATTAATCCAACTATTAAAGCCAGAAATGCACAAAAACTGAGATCACATTTTTTGAGCAATATCTCATTAGCACAGGTAAAACAGGGACGTGTTTACAATAGACTCCTATTTCTTTGAGAAGTTTTCACTACTTGCATTTTATGGGTGGAGTGGGGGATAGCAATTGGGTGTTCATTTTTGCTTTTACTGCTGTCATGTGTTTTAATAACATTCATGTCAGAGTTCCTGCTGTGGCACAATGGGATCAGTAATTTCTTGGGAGTGCTGGGTCTCAGGTTCGATCCCTGGCCCAGCACAATGGGTTAAGAATCCAGCATTGCAGCAGCTGTGGCTTGGGTTGCAGCTGTGTCTTAGATCTGACTCCTAGAGCAGCAACTCCATATGCCAAGGTGCAGCCAAAAAAGAAAAAAAATAACAACATCAAGAAAAACACAATCATGTCATTGAACATGTAGTCAGAGGTGAATGATTAGCTACAAATCAGTTTCTATTTGGGATTTTTTCATGAAAGCCATTAAAACTTTAAATGCTATATTAGTTGGAAAAAGAAACCATCTATTTCACAAATCTATTACACACTGAGAGCTACTCACCAAATATGGTAATTCTCACCAAAAGGCATTATCTAGAATATAAATCTATGCATAATGCTAAGCTTATTCCTCAGCCTGAGAAAAGAAAACATTTGAAGATGGCAGTGTTTAAGCTTGGCAGCCATTACAACCCATAATGAAAATGAAACTTTAGAATTAAAATGCCAAGATTGAAGGTCTATGGATTAAAATGAAAGTAGCTCAGGTAGCTACATAGCCCTACATGATTTCAACACATGTAACTCTTACCCACTCACATTGTGCTCCCCAGCAGTCATCAGTAACCCAGGAATTACAAAAAGGTGCAGCAAAACATCATCATGATTCCATAGGCAGCTGGTCTCTTCACTTGGGACAGTGATAATCATACCACAGCTTCATAGAGTGGGACAGATCCAGGGAATGATGACAGCAGGATGCCAAGACATTTAAAATGCACATCAAAGCCAATTTAGAAACTTGGCTTAGGTGTGGAATGATGGGAAATGAAGCACTTGGCTCTCAGAGTTTCAAAGACTCACATTAAGGGGAAAGCACTACATAGATAAAAGATGATGAGAAAGAATGAACAGCTGTGCCAGGCTGTGCTTGGTGGTTACACTGCTGACCGAGCTCGGCCTTTAGATGTACAAAGGATAAGAAGCACTGCCAACTTCGCAATTTCTTTTTCACCTACCTCTGAATACATAGAAATCACATCTGTAACTGGAATATGTCCCTGTTCCTCTTATTCCACTCCCTTACACTTGAATAGCCATATGTTAGGATGAATCCGCTCATGGTAAATTACTTGGTCCAAATAGAAGTTCTAGAATGTTGGGATCCTAGAAATGAAAATACAAAGAAAAGATTAGATGGGAAATCCATCCAAAATTCCATTTATTTTATTTGGCATTTTGTTAGATAGTGTCACAGAGCAGTCACGAGTACAGGTATTGGAGCCAGAATATATGGTTTTGAATTCTGGTCTTGTCCTTACTAGCAGACTACTTTGAGCAATATATGCCTCAATTTCTCATCTGTAAAATGGGGATAATTATCCTTACCTTAGAAAAATTCCTGAATGTACAGGTGCATAGTGTCAGCTGTTACTGCTATTGTTATTGGTATTATTTTATTTCTTAAGTTGAGACCAGCTAGTTGAAAAGAGGAGAATGGAGGCTTAGGGAAGGACTTCGTCTTCTCCAAGTTCTTGGTCAAGAAAGTAGATAATGAGTGGGTCAGAGAGAAGCAGAGGAAAGACGGAAGAATCAGCAAGGAAGGGGAATGCAAAGTAGAAGGCAAGTGCATCTTTGGAAGGTATTCTGGACTGATCTTATTCAATTTTCAATAAAAATAAAGCTCTGGCATTCTGGTAGTTTTGAAAGAGGAAGTCCTCTCTCTCTCTCTCTCTCTCACTGTTTCAATGCCTTTTTCCATCCCCCCCTCCCTTTTTTGCCATTTTAGAGCCACACCCACAGCCTATGGAGGTTCCCAGGCTAGGGGTCGAAACGGACCTACAGCAGCTAGCCTACACCATAGCCATGCAACACTAGATCCCAGCCACCTCTCTGACCTATACTGCAACTCATGGTAATGCTGGATCCTTAACCTACTGAGCAAGGCCAGGGATCGAACCTCCATCCTCATGGATACAAGTCAGATTCATTTCCTTGAGCCATGATGGGAACTCCTTCATTCCCTTCGAATCACCCTACCTTTACTTTTCTTGGTTATGTTGTCACTTCTCATTTATTTCATATATTTGCATGACACAGAACTTACTGTTGGAAATATTTTCACACAGTTATCCTCCTTTTGCCCCTTGCTTTATCCTGACTGCTATTGTGTTTGCTTACTTTACTACTACGTCACTCCAGGGCATGCCTTCTCATTCATTCTTTCAACAAAAGGAACAGAGAGGTTTGCTTTTACTTCATTCCTACTTCTTCATAATTTCGATATAGTACGTCAATTCAATCCTAAATGTTCAGAATATTGTTTTCTTCTGTTTTTTCTTTTTATAATTTATATTAACTGATGGTTTACAAAAGTCATTCCTATATTTTTGAACATATTTCCACAAGAAAAAAGAATTTGGGGAACTTTTCTCCAAAACGTATTTATTTATTTACCTATAAATTATATATAATCATATTGATCTATTATATACATTATAAAACATATTTAAAAACAGAAATAGAGTAAAATGAGATAAAACTGAATACAGAAAGTTCCCACTGTGGCCCAGTGGGTTAGGAGCCCAGCTGGTATCCATGAGGACATGGGTTTGATCTCTGGCCTCACTCAGGGGGTTAAAGGATCAGGCATTGCTGTGAGCTTTAGTGTAAGTCGAAGATGTGGCTCGCATCCTGCATTGCTGTGGCTGTGGTGTAGAGGGCAGCTGCAGCTCCGATTCAACCCCTAGCCAGGCAACTTCCATATGCCACAAGTGGGTCTCTAAACTAAAAAAAAAAAAAAAAAAAAAAAAAATGAATACAGATTTTCTTCCTGTAGTCCAATGGATCATTGACGCCTAAGAAATAATAATACAAAAGAAGAAAGACATGAGCAAGTGGACTTGACCATATTCTCTGAAAATAATAAATGTCATATAATTTTGAAAAACACAAAATTCTATACTGCTTATTTAACATATACTCCTAAGCATTTCTTACACATTTCTCAATCCTATATCACTGCCTTTTAAAAGCTCTGTTGTTAGTAATTGTGTGCTACAAAGTACAATGGCCTTCAAAATCACAATCTTTTTCTTATTTACTTATTTGTTATATATGTATTTTTCTCCATCTAAAGATGGTTTAATACAGGGGAATCCAGATGACAATAACATAAATGGAAATAAAGTATTTAACACCATTCTAAAAAGCAGTGGCAAAATTCCAGGGAAACATGCCCGCTGTATCTGGAAGTATATTTTATCTTTGGCCTCACAAGAAGATATTTAGAAGAAGTATAAATAGAGGTTCTGTTGGTAAAGATTCTTTCAACATAGTTTACTGATATGAAAAAGCGCTGAAACTTTCTTATACCAGGATATCATTAATATACTTGGCAAATTTGCCTCATATCCATTAGAAACATTATATTCCTGGGAGTTCCCACAGTGGCACAGGGGGTTAAGAAGCAGACATTGCCACAGCTGAGGTGGAGGTCAAAGCAGTGGCTTAAATTCAGTCCCTGACCCAGAAACTTACACATGCCACAGGTGCAACCAAAACAAAACAAAGAAACAAAAAACCCAAAGAGAAAAAAGAAACATTGTATTCCTAATTAATGCCAGCATTTAATATGGATATTAACCTCAATTTGTGTCTTTTTTTAATATTAGAAAAGGAAGACACTAGAAACATTAGAATATTCACTTCTGTAGGTGAAAAAACTTATTATTTTGCGCTTGAAACAGCATGATTCAGTAATTTTAAAATAGTAGTTGGCTATTATTCCCTTTTCTCTCCTGTTTTGTGCTTGCTTTTCATAGATGAAACTACTGTCACATACTAGTTAAAGCAACTCTGATGAGTAAGCTGTTTCTATTATAATAGCAGCATATAAAGCTTGGATTAACAATCAAACACCTTTGGAATGAGAATAGAAATGGTATTATTACTGGAAGCCAGTCTAATCTATTGCCTTTTTAAATCTGAGCCATATAACTGACCAGTTAATTGCTCTAGGTTTTGTGTACATCTTTTTTTTTTTTTTTTTCAATTAGGCTGAACTTTCTTGGAGAGGTAAACCATGTTTTGTACCATCCCCTGTAGCTCTTACATAACAAGTTGGTATTGTCTTTATGAAGAAGAATTCATCTTGTTTTTGCAAACCAGAGAATTCCTTTGTGGGTAAGGGAGTTGGGATTAAATATTGCTATGAGACAAGCAGAGGCTGCTAAAACCCTTAGATATCTAGATGATCAGAAGTGCTGCCTCTTTTTCTTTCCACCATGAGACATGTCTCTAAGCCATAGCAAGGAGCCATGGCTGCAGCCCCACCAGCCTTGGTGGGCCTTGCACAGTCCTTGTTTTCCAGCTGCCTGGGATCCTGCTGTAGTAGATGAGTGCTAATAGACAGTTGTGAAGTAATTAGTAGGAAAATGAGAAGTGTGGGTGAGGTTTGCTGGAAGAGGCAATTCAATACAAAGATTGGACCCAGCATTCCTCAGGGATTTATTGAAAGTCTATTTCATGTGGATGGTGTTTTCCCTAATGTTTCTTTTTTTTTTTTCCTGACTTTTTTCAAGCTCATTATTACAACTCAATGTCACACTCTCAGTTCTCTACTATATTTCATGATACTGTAACTCAGTCCTTTAGTGAGGTGAAATCAGCATCTCTGAAGCTCAAAGAGAGGACTAGTGACTGTATACATTCTGCCCTTGACACAAAGGACCATTGTCTAACGAGAGAAAAATCTTGACAACATGGAAGAAACAGTATGTTTTTTGTGCAAATCTAATTGATGTGTGCTCTCTTTGATATGGTTTTTTACATCAAAATAGGGTTAGTTGAGACAGGCAGTTTTAATTGTTTTATTCCTTCCTGCTTGGTCTTAAATTTCTTTTAAGGATGTTCATAGTAAAAATTATTTTCAAGCCATATCCAAAAGGGTATCAATACCGACACACACTTTTAACTTTATGAAAACTTGAGAGAGCATAAAACAGCCCTTCATTTTAGTGTTACTTCCTACAATTTTTTATTTTTTGAAAAGTTGTCTTTTCCTACTACAGCTGAGACCTGAAACTTAATAAGCCATAGCAATGGTCTAAGGTAAGTAGTATACTCTTAGGCAAGATCTAGCGTATTATTGGAAAGACAAAACAAAACATAAAAAGTGTTAGTAATAAGATTCAGTGAATAGAAAGGATTCCAAAGAAGGATTCCTAACCTCATATGTGAACTACAAGACATTATAAAAGTCATTTGGGCACTTGTGGTTTGTCCTGTGACCTCATTTCTTTGACTGATGTGAGAAGAGTTGTTGATCTTTCAGTTTGTTCAGCTGTTCATTTTTTATTGGGACAGAGTGTGACTTCTAGCTTTTTATTTGCTGAATTGCAGTCCTTCTTTAAAGACTTTCTCTACCTAAAATTGAAACAGCCTCTTTTTTTTTTTTTTGTCTTCTTGCCATTTTCTTGGGCTGCTCCCACGGCACATGGAAGTTCCCAGGCTAGGGGTCCAATCGGAGCTGTAGCTGCCGGCCTATGCCAGAGCCACAGCAATGTGGGATCCGAGCTGCATCTGAAACCTACACCACAGCTCACGGCAACACCGGATTCTTAACCCACTGGGCAAGGCCAGGGATCGAACCTGCAACCTCACGGTTCCTAGTCAGATTCCTTAACCACTGAGCCACGATGGGAACTCCTGAAACAGCCTCTTATCTACTGACAAGTTGCCCTTGCTGTGGCACCTTCCCCTTCTATCATCCTCCGGTAAACATGGTTATCATCCACCCACACTTACCTGATGATATTTGTATCCATTTGTGCCTTCAATACCAGTGTATTACAACCACAACAACATTTTAATAAGCAGATAATAATGAGTAAGCACCTATTTAGATCACACATCTAAGGGTTTTCTGGGGAGTCAATTGATCTAGGTGGGGTTTGGATGATCCTAGTTGATTTCATCTGGGCTCATTTATGCACCTGGAGGTCAACTGGCATTAACCAACCCAGGCTAGGCTCAGCTGGGGCAGTTGGGGTTTGTTTCAGTGTCTCTCAGCTTCCTAAGGGAATCGGCCTGCTTGCTAGGGTATCTTGTGATCCTAGGAGAGTCTCAAGAAAGAAAGCCTAAATACTTTGGTGCTTTTCCAGACTTTTGTCATTCAGGCCCCCTAACATTCCAAATTCCAGGGAAAGTCATATAACTGAATTTAAAGCCAAAGGGTGGGGAAGCATCCAGTATTTTTTTATCAGAAGGAACTGCAAAGTCACATGTCAAAGGGTGCTGATACTTAAGAAGGGGTAAATATTTGAAGCCGTTTAGTAGAATCTACTACACATACTTTCATCCAAATCTAGCCTATGTCCCAGAACTTGGAACACTGCAGTGACTCAGCCTCCTCAGAATATCAGCAATTTTGGGGTAGAAACATATTAAATGGTAAATTGAATTTCTTTCAATATTCATTGTATTCACTATAAAGTACTTATTCTTTAGATGAATGATTTAAAGCCTTATTATTCTTCCACATGATTTTATTTGTTAGATGCATTTGGTAAAAAGAAATGAACAAAGTCCATCCAAGAAAAACCACTGAACTTCAGCACAGATTCTGATCGGACCATGTAAAAAAGAGTGCGAATCTCATCCCAAAGGTAAACTCTAAGCAATTTTACATAATGACAAAAGGATTTTGTCCTATAAGTAATAAAAAGAAAAAAGTGTTTTAAGGGGTGGTCACAATTAAAATATGAGTTTTAAGAATAAAATAAAAATTTCAGTGTGTTCTTGGCAAAACTTACTATTTTATACAAATAAAATAATCATTCACCACAGTTTTACAGAAAACAAAAAATATGTACGCTTGTGAATCCTTTCTTATCCCAAGCGTATCTAATGTGATTTCTTTGGGCCTCTATGTCCTTAACTGTATAAATAGGAGTTGGGAAAGTTGAAACTAAAAGTCTTCCTCTGCTAACATATGCATACTCTATTATGTTGTCAAATTGATACTGTTTATTCCATTGAGTCAGCCATTTTTCCCAGAAAACAACATCCAGTGAAGCAGTCTTTTATTTTCAGGGACTGATTATCTTGGAATAGCTTAGGGTAAAATTGTGAAGTGGACCACAAACCCATTTTGGCTTCTTATAAACTTGAAAAGATCAATGAAATGTTAATAGTCATTCAGATGCTTCTAACGTATATCAATTTAATTTATTCAGCCAAAACTTCTTGAGTGCCTACTTATGGCTAAGCACTGTGACAGGCACAGGCGATAAAATGGTAAACAAATCAGATACGATTCCTCACTCACACACTGATGATGATAAAAGTGGAAATTGGCTTAAACACTTTGTACAACTGTCTGCTATGCTACTGAAACTGAACATATGTACACCCTATGACATAAGAATTATACTATGGTGTATATATACAATAAAATATATACATGTTTACCAAAGATACATACTTTGTTGAATGTATATTTAGAGCAGCATTACTTGGGACAGTTCCAACTGGAAATTATACACATGCAAATCAGCAATAGAATGGATAAATTGTAGCATCTTCGCACAAGCAATGCCGCTGAGCAATTAGGATGATCTACAACTATACACAACACTATGAATACCATAAACGTTATGTTGGACAAAAGAAGCCAGGCACACAATAGTGCCTACTGTATAATTCTATCTATATTAAGTCCAAGAACAGACATAAGAAATCGCAATTTTTAGAAGTCAGGAAATGTTTACCTTTGAAGTGTAACAACTTAGAATATGGTATCAGGAGTCTTCTGGGGTGTTGCTAGTCTTCTGCATCTTAATTTGGCTACTTGTCATATTTGATTTGTGAAAATTCATTGACCGCTACACTAAGGAGATGTGTACCTTCCTACATCGATATTATAATTTGATAAAAATTTATCTCTCTAAGAAAAATAACCATGGGGAGTTTACAGTTTAGAGTGGGAGACAAATAATTAAAAAAGAAATAGATAAAAGGCAAAAGGTGCAATGAAAAAAATGAAGAGAGCGTAGCAAACATTAACCAAGTATCTCCAATGGGGAAAACACCCTGAAAAAAATGACCCTTTGTTTGACAATCACAGTCAATATATGCAGAGCTGTTGGCTATTCAGACATGTCGTCTGCCTTCCTGTATTGCAGGTATACTACTTGAAAAGAAGGTGCCCCATCTCTAGTGGAGGACGTTTTAGGCTGGTCAGTTGATCATTTTGATTTCTTGGTAATGTACAATTATGCCCTGCTCCTTGGATATTTTTTCTTTAAGATCTATAAATATTTTAAATATTCTGCACAAAATGCCTGTGGTTGTACTCCCCCATTCTACCAGCATTTGTTCTCTTTTATAATTCCCCTACCCCAAAGGAGGTATCATTAGCATTTGAGGAATTATAATGGGATCGGTGGCATTAAGAACATCCGGGAACTGGTACTTTGGCTTCATTACGGACAGATACAATTTAGATCTATTAATTAATTAATTTTTGCTAGCTGAGATCCAAATATTGCATGAATCTTTTTTTTTCCATCTTCAAAAACAATTTTTCCCCTTGGCTATATTCTTAGGCATCTCATAAATTTGTTGCATATATTTAATAATGTGAGTAGAACTACTACTTTTTTTTAAAAAGAGCCCCACTGTATTATAGTAAATGAATATTTATAGATCAAACTCTAAATTAAATTCTACTTCAGCCCAATTTACTCACCATCCAAAGGAAGTTGAATTATGTCAGTTTGCTTATGAAATATCCTTGGCATCCTAGGATATAAACATTAGTCAATAACTGAGCTTTCATCTTCATTTTTTCCTATAATGTGCTAGCAGAAAAATCCATTTTTTTAAGTATAACAATTTTAAAAGCACAAAATGTGTTTAAAACACGCTGTTAATGTGTAACAGGCTAAACAACCTCTAAGAAACATAATCCTCATTGATTAGAAAAAGATTCATCTTCACTTACTCTGCGCTACCAAATTTATTTGCTTGGTAAGCAGATGCCTACATGTTGGCAGCTGTCAGATTACATCATCTGCATGAGAATCAACTCATTTTGACAAATTGAATTCTCTAGTTTAGTAAGGAGGCAGCATTTTGAAGGCCCTTTTGAAAAGAGCTATTTTAAGTCAACACGACTATCCAGGTTTTAATTATCTAGTTTTCTTTTCTTTTTCCTTCCTCCCTCCCTTCCTTCCTGTCTGTCTCTTTCCTTCTTTCTTTCTTTCTCTCTCTCTCTCTCTCTTTCTTTCTTTCTGTCTGTCTGTCTGTCTTTCTTTCTCTCTCTCTCTCTCTCTCTCTCTCTCTTTCTTTTTTCTTTCTTTCTTACCTTTCAGGCCAAATCTGAGGCTTATGTAGGGTCTCAGGCTAGGAGTTGAATCAGAGCTGCAGTTGCTAGACTACACCACTACCATTGCAACTCAAGATCCAAGCCACATCTGCAACCTACACCATAGCTCACTGCAACGCTGGATCCTTAACCTACTGATCAAGGCCAGAGAATGAACCCATATCCTTATGGATACCAATCAGGTTTGTTACCTCTGAGTGATGATGGGAACTCCCTGTAGTTTTTTTTATCCAGGACTTTGCCTCTCCTCAAAGTCCTCTTCTTGTCTTTTGACCAGGTCATTCCTCATTAATTGCCTGCCAGGAGTTGGGTAGGGTGAGAAAAGAGAAAGAAACTTAATTGGTCAATTGAGCAACTGGGCCCTCAGTATTCTCACACTATAAACTTTGTAAGATAAGATTCAACTGCTTTAGAAAAGTGCTATATAAAAGAGTGAGAAAAAGTCCATTTAAATTTTGAGTCTTAGGGAAAATATATTTAAATAGTGCTTAAAATGAGATTATTTTCTAATCTTCAAATTCAGGATTCATTTTCTGAGAGAAATATAATGAAAGCTTGAATGGTTAAATTTAAAAATTTATTCTGAAACCTCTGGTTTGTGCATTAAATAATTTCTTGGGTTATATATTTGTTAAAAAAAAAAGTGTAATTAGCCCAAAGAAAGACATAACATTGAGAATGGATGTATTTTGTTCAAACTGAGTGGTTATTTTTTTTTCCTTCAAACATGAAATTATGGCCCTCAGAAAAAATAGGAGCTATATAGGACTTGGTTTTAATCAAAATGGTGCCAATTATTTATATACATTTAAAACAAATATGCATACACACAAATGCAGCAGAGAAACTGCAATATAATTTGAATACGGAGAAGCTTAAAACACTGGAAAAGAATTTAGCACAAGCTCTAGTTTTTTTCAATCTTTTCTATGAAGATGGAAATTGGGGAAAACTTTTACTGAATTAAATCAAATCAAATGTTGAGTAAATATTTAGAAATTTTAATTGAATGGACATATTATTTCCATGAGCTGCTCAATTCATTCATCCAAGAAGTATTTTTTGAGCACCCAGGATACACCAGGCACTGTTCTAACACCAGAGTTGCTGTGGAGATACAATGTCCTTATTTATAGAGCTCTCGTTATGGGACAAAATGACTAAGCAACACCATTGTGGAACAAACTCAAAAGATCATCAATGGTGAGTAGAGCACAAAAATTGCCTTGCTGATTAACTGCCAAACTTCCAACATTTCTGTGGATGGCAGGTTGATTGTCTAGAAAGACATAAATCAAGCATTCTCTCCAGTACATGCATTGCCTTTTTACTGATAAAAAGTGCTTAGGGGGACACAGGTTGGTACTGGCTGGAACCCCTCAAATACCAACACCTTTTTGCTCAGAAAGCATGGGCTGGTTTGAAAACAGAAGGTCGCCCTTCCTTCAAAAACTTTTATTTTAAAGAAAGAATTTATTGTGGGTAAAGCATTGTGCTAGACACAGATAGGAATGCAATAAAAGCATAAGGTAGGGGGTAACTTTCCCTTCCAATCAAGTGCAATTTAGCAGGAAATGAAAGACACACAAGAAATAATCACCAGTGTTAACAGAAAATTTCTTTAGAGTTCACAAAAAACCTTCACATGTATAATTCACATAAATTTTATTCTCAAAACAATCCTGTGAGGTAGGGAGGGAAAATAACATCATGCCTAATTTCTAGTGGAAAAAAACTGAGCTCAGCAAAAATGAATGACTTTTTCCAAAAATAACAGAAAATAGAGCAAGATTTAACTTGCTTCTTCTCATATATGATGTATAATCACTTGCTTTCTATCACATCTTGCTCTTTCCCATAAGAAGGTTAATGTGATATATATATGTACACACACATATATACATTCATTTATTCATATATTTATTGAACATAATGTTTTTGCCAGCCACTGTGAAAAGTCCAAGGAATATGAACTATTGTTTGCTCTCAAAGTATTCACACACATTTGAAGAGCACTTTATCTCTTACAAAACTCTTCTCACAAAAATAATCAATCATAACCACATCCACTGCAATGTATCATTGTTCTATTTTGCACATAGAAGAATTTGATAACAGCTAAGATCATAAAGATAGCAGGGGTCCAGGAAGATTCAGTCATTACTTAAGTGTTGAAATAAATACAGAACAATAGGACATTAGCTCTAAACTTTGTTGGACATGAATTTTTATCACTGAAAAGATTCTGAGTATGCACTAGCAATATGCATTTAAATTTTTTTTTAGGGCCACACCCACGGCATATGGAGGTTCCCAGGCTAAGGGTCTAATCGGAGCTATAGGTGCCGACCTACACCATGGCCACAGCAATGCCAGATCTGAGCTGCATCTGCGACCTACACCGCAGCTCACTGCAAGGCCACTGAGCAAGGCCAGGGATGGAACCTGCAACCTCATGGTTCCTAGTTGGATTCGTTTCCACTACACCATGACGGGAACTCCGAAAAAAATTTTAAATAGTGTAAATATATACTAATGTTAACACATTACAAGAGTCACAAAAATTAAAATTTAAAAAGGCTGAAATAAAAAACAAATACAAATAGAAGCTTTAATATTTATTTTTTGTATCCTAATGGATTATCTTTCACACTGTTGAGGGTATACATACCTTTCTTTGGAGATTCAGTGTTATTGTAGACAATGGATTCTGAATAAGTATTAAAAGGGAGATGACCAATTTGGGTAGGGGGTACAAGGAAGGTGGTGCTTGCTTTGAGTTCTGGGTGTCTGCTAAACTAAATAATCAGCAACCTAAACAACCCTGATATTCATATTCCGATCATGAGTGTCTCTGTCATACTGGAGAGTTTTTCATACTCACTTCTGCCAGTTTGTTTCTAGGTTATACTTTCCATCTGTTTGAAAACCTGATGATCAAAAAGTTTGAATGCTAATGATTATAAGCAAGACATCTTTGAACAAAAAAAAGGGAGAAATAATTAGATTTTATTTCATTCATTAACAATCACGTGAAACCCAATTAAAAGGCAAGCTTCTGAAATTTAGTAACATTTTATTTCAATTCCCAGCTAGCTATTAATATAATAGGTGCTGTCACAAGAACTACACCATTTTAGAAAAACACTTAGCTTTCATTCATGAAGAGATCACTTTCTCTCCTACAATAAACTCTTTAGTTGACCTCCATTTTAATTACTTATAATTTACACAAACTCCTTCAAAGAAAAACATTTTCCACTTCAAGTTTACGATAACATTGAAATTATTTCATTTTTTAAGTGTTTGCTCAATGAAGAGTTTTCACTAGGAAAAAATTGGCAAATTTTAATTCATCTTTTCTTTGAAGGATGTAAAACATGTGATTTAGGCATGTATAACCATTTTTTAAAAATCTCAAACCTAATGTACTTACATATCTGGACAGCCTTCTAAAATTAGTTAATAACAAGCAGTGGAATAATAAACGAAAGTTTTTATCTGTATTATTGCACTACCAAACTTCAAAAAACAAAGTTTACAGTATATTTTCTGGGCATGGTGTCCTGAAATTTTGCAATTTTTCATGGCCTTGGTCCCTGAGTATTAAGCCAGGGCAAGTTATTGGGGAAATGAAAATATTGTTTTCATTTGTAAGAGGTAATAATGTCTCTGTGTTATACAAGGGATCTTTGAAAAATCAATTGAACATATGTAAGACTTTTTAAAAGCTTTCCAAAGTTCAACAACAAAGACCATTAAAAATTAAGTTACTATGGAGTTGGGGGTAAATATTTCATCATCAATAGAGGACTCAGTTTCAGTTTATTTATTTGTTTTTTGTCTTTTGCTTTTTAGGGCCACACCCACAGCATATGGAGGTTCCCAGGCTAGGGGTCAAGTCAAAGCTACAGCTGCCGGCCTATGCCACAGCCAAAGCAACTCGGGATCCAAGCTGCATCTGCCACCCACACCCCACGGATCAAGGCCAGGGATGGAGCTCTCATCCTCATGGATACTAGTCCAGGTTTGTTAACCACTGAGCCAGGATGGGAATTCCTCAATTTATTTACTTATATTACCCTTCTATTCAAGAAGAATTGTGGTGGTCAGAACATTTTTGAAATGGAAAATTTTGGTCAGAAAATTTTTGAAATGAAAAACTTGAAATAATAGAAAATGTTGAAGTCATGTAGCAGAATGAGGAGGTAGTAATATTTGAAGAAAAATATTTAATTTGTATTATAGGATGATGATAAAGAGCCATCATTCAAGAGAAGAAGACATTTTAATTCTTAAGGCATATTACATTTTTTAGTGCCTTCTTCACTTAGTTCATCTCAATTTCATCCAGGAAAGTTTGCTATAGAGGATATTGTTTATTGTTTCCTGAAGAATAACTTATTATGATATTTTGTCAAGATGGGCATTAAAGAGCTGAGCCTCACTCTGAAGAATACTGAAAACAAATTGGAAACACTGTCCTCTTCTTTGGAGGCCAGTATTGTTTGGACAGATCTGGCATCACAGCCCATTCTTCCCTTTGGCAAGTCACTAATTACAGGTTCCACATCTGTAAAAAGGGACCAATGATAACCTTTGTCTCACAGAAGACCTGAAAGAATTATTGACTTATGCATATAATGCTGTGCCTGACATGTAATACACACAATTAACAGTGATTATTCAACAAGCCTGTATCACCATAGAGTAAAAGCAGTTCTGTTCCTTAATTCAGTGTTCAACCCTATTATGCAATAAGGTCTTCTGTTCATCCTCATCAGTTACAGGTTATTAAACTGGGCCAGGTTTCCACCTTTGTATATGGTTTAGTTGAGTGACTAGCAAGACAGGTGCTCATTAGAATAAGCACTTCATGCTCTCACCTCAGACACTGATTCAGCATTTGTAACTGTTAAAACTCTACCGATGATTTTGATGTACAGCCCAGCTGAAAACTAGTAATATAGGTTATGTGCCAAGGAGGACCTGGACTTGCTTTTTACCTGCCAAATCTCCAGCATATCAGGACAAAGCACTTTTACCTTAGTGCTGTTATCACTATGTGGGCTCTCTTTGCTTCCACTTGCAGTGGAATCAAGCTGGAATATACTAGGCAATGGCAAAAGTCAAAGTTCCCTTCCCTTCCCCACTCCAACTGATTTTCTCCATCTGCTGGCAGTTTCTTCCTCTGTTTTCTGCCTGACACACATTAACTTATGCTCTTCAGGTAGCCTGGAACTGGAGAGAAGACTCCAAAAACATAGGACTCTTCATTCAGTTACAGTCCCAAGATATGAGGAAGCAATGACAGCTCAAATGTGGCATATGTGATTTCAAGAGAGAGGTCTAATTCGGACAAATGAGGTTGTGGAAAAGGATCCCATGTCACATGAATGAAATCAGGCCAGAAACATTTTGTCTCCACTAGTGTTACCACAGCAGGTTGTGTGTCAAAAACTGATGGCCAGGTAGTCATTTGGTTGAAACAAGTTTGTGCATCTCCAGTTGATATTGGGCCCTTTGGCTCCCTTTCCAAGTTAGTTCAGGTTTAATGTTCAGAAACTCCAGTTGGCTGGAGTCTATAACTGAGGTTGAAGAAAAGGCCCATATCATTTTGTAGACATGGCTCTTTAATAGGATAAGAGGCCACAACAAATTGAAATATTCAGAGCTTACAATATTCAGTTTGGGGGTCATAGAAGCCACTTTTGAAATTGTTTACAAACTTCCAAAGGAATTGTGTTTGTCATCTCTGTTATTGAAAATATTTCCTCATATTTTCAGTTTTGTTGAATTTTAAATTAAGAACATCATGTGAAAGAGCTTTAACTCCAATTAAAGTTAAATAAATTTCATACTTATGATTGCAATTAAAAAATTGAATGCAAAGATAAAAAATGAAGAACTCTCACCACCACTACTTTGGTCTCTAATGAAGTGCTAATCTACACAGCATAATTTGGAGGAAGCTTTTGCTTACAAGTCAGACTAAAAGATTGTCACGTCTTGGAAATCAGTTTTTTCCCTATCACTTGGCGTATGTATAATACTACAGGCCTCAGTAACAGAAATATTTCTTAGATGTATACTCACTTTGCTAATATTTCAACCCTAGTTTTGGCATTTATGATGGCAAAAAAAGAGGGTTTGGATAGTTACTGAGAGTTTCTAGTAAATAACCTGTAGAAATAGATGATCCAAAGGAGCAGATAGGGCCAAACAAATCACCTTGCATTTCTTTGACCTCTTACTCTTCTGCCCTGCTATTCCCAGGAATCTATGGACTCTGTATATTTTGAGTGGATGTTGTTCTGATCTAAAGACATATAAATCTCCAAAAATGGGTGACTGGTGTCTGCACAAGATTGTCTGCAAAGATGGCCATTAATCATTCCTCCATTCCCTATGAGTATATGACATTCTTTGCATTAAGTTGTGGAACCATTTTCCCTCCTTTTGAGTGTGGGCCAGACTAGTGACTTCTTTTAACCAATATGATGAGTCAGAAGAAGCGCTGTGCCAATTGTGGGTACAGAAATTAAGAGGCATGGTAGAATATACTTTAGCTCTTTTGGAATCCATCCAGGATATAAAGAAGGCCAGGTTATCCGGTTGGATAAGGATTGAGATGCTCTGCCGAAAGCTAGCACCAAGGTCCCAGATCTATGAATGAGTCCATCTCAGATCCTTCTTCAGCTCCAGGTCAATCCCCTGGTCAACCCCAAATGAAAGACAGATGAGCTGTCTTCATTTAGCCCTGCCCAAATTTCTGATCTATAGAATTGTGAGCAATTGTTATTTTAAGATACTAAGTTTTGGAATGGTTTGTTACATAGCAGTAGACGACTGAGAAAAGTTGTAAAAAATACAGTTCTTGTTCTCTAGACCTTTGTCTGATTTGGCAATTATATAGCACACTTATCTTTGACCACTCATTCAAAAATAAGGCATAGTAAGTGGATTGTTTTTAAGGTTAGACTCTCACTGGATTCATGTGTAAGGTGACTTCTTGCTATTATTTCTAGGCCTTAGGAATTTTCAGGGTTAGAATATCCTGCCTTTGGATTATGATTCTGGTATTTAATAAAATGGAAATGTCTGAAACAACTGTTTTTTCCAGGATAAAAGGGATGGTCGTATTTTCGTCACTTTGAAAGCCAGGAGAGCCATAGTGTCATAACGTAGACAGTCCTAGGTCTTAGTAGCAGCAGCCAGTGGGCATGAGAAGTAATTCACGGCCAGGTTCTAGAATATCCCGGTGAGACCCAGGCATCATCATTCACAGAAATGACATTTAAAACCAGTTAAGTGGTGACATCTATTTTTATGTGATTAATCCTCTCAAAGAAGTTATCCAGCCAATTAAGTGGAGATCAGGGCTCTGGTGACTCAAGCCTAGCCAGTCCAATTGGGATTCTGTTCTACTTTATGCCAAAGAGGTATGGAATTCTAAGCAAGAACCAATACTAAGACCTGGGTCAATGGGAGTAGAGTATAAGAAGAAGGGTGCTAGGAGGTGGGTAATCCCTATGAATAATAAGGCAGTTCTACACCAGAGACAAATTCAAGATACAGCCTTCTCACAGGATGGAGCTACCTGTCCTGGTCAGGATTGGCAGGGTTAAGTCCATAGGTGAAAGCCACAGAAGAACTTCCAGTCAGTAGAGCTGATAGTGAGACTCCCAGTTTAGGGGATAGCAGGGAGAAGGGAAAAAGGACCAAAAGACAAGAGTCCAAGATGGTCAAAGAGAAACATAACAAAATTTGAAATTTTGCCCAAAAGTGTTGGTTAGTTTTGTGCATTTTTTTTGTACTATAGCAGTTAATAATCCTTGATTTTTTTATGAAGTTAAGAGAAAATGATTGTTAAGAAAAGATTTGACAAAAGAGAAATTATTATTTTCTTTTTCATTTAAATTTTTTGTCAAGGTCTGGAGTTCTTTTAAGGAATAATGATGGGAGAAGTAGAAGAAATAGGATTTAGGGTGAGGAGAGTCAGTGCTGCTTAAAATCAAAACAACTTTTTTCTTTTGGGAATAGTTTTAAGCACTCTAATTTTTTCTGAAGACTCAGTGTAAACTGGTCTTAAATTTAGGTTTAAATTCATTGGCACATTGCACATTTTTCAATTTATGCATTCATTCTTTCACTTACATTTTAGTAACGCCGGTTAGTGGTAGCCATGGTCACAAATGGAAGTGCTCAATTTCTATTTAACTTATTTCTCTTCACATGCAGCATAAACAGCACAGTGACTTCATTTCATCTTCTTTACAATATACCACGATTTACTTCTCCATGAAACACTGTCTTTCCATCAGCACTAAGTGTTTCCTGTCCAAACCAGTTAGTTTATTGTTTCCCCTAATTAATCTTACAGCATCTGTCCAAAATCCTGTGTACTCTTCCTGTATCTATCTTTTTTGGCCCCATGCTAGAAAGTAGTGAAGCACTTGTTTTTTTCCTAAACAAAATTTAAAAACTTGTTTATATCTTCATATCCTTTGAATATACCACAGAGACAGTATCATCAGTGTCTGTCATCTCTATTTCCCTTCATCCATGTCATCTCTTTGCCTTTCAGTATCCTACCATACTATGGCCCCTTTTGATCTGTTTAAGATCAAGACTTGTACTTTCTTGGGTAAGGCAGTATAAAGCAACAATGTCCCACGTTCAGAGTCTGTTGGACAATTCACATCCTATATTTATCCTGTGCTTGACCAGAGAGAGTGGTGGTGGCTACGGCAATAATGACACATTCAAATGTCCACGTTCTTTTTTTCTATTTATAAAAATTTTTAAAAAGTTTTATTGAGGTATAGTTGATTTACAATGTTGTGATAATTTCTGCTGTAAAGTGATTCAGTTATACATGTACACATATACATTCTTTTTTTTTTTTTTTTCTTATTCCTCGGTAAACAGATATGAGTGAATTCCCTGGGAGCATTTTCTTCTTAAAGCCTAGGATTTTTTTCCTTCTTTAAATCTTTGGTTTAGTAATGAGCTGTAGTTAAAATATATAGGAATAACTGCTGCCAAGATCCTCCCCTGCAGAAATGGCAAATCTTCCTTTTCTAGCTGTTGCTCTTTATTGATGTTTCTATATGTTCTTCCCTTCCACAGATTACAAAAACTGGCTACCATTAGTTCCAGACTAGTCATTTGTTTCCTAAACAAACCTATCAAAGATATCACCTCTCCCACATTTCTTATGCATGGAGGTCATTTCCCTGTCTTAGTTTCTGGATGTGTGTGTCATACTTCAATTGAATCTCGCCCTTGAGTTCCATGCTCAGAGCACAGTTACAGGAAACAATTTCAATTCTGCTGTGAACAAGACGTAGCTTTTGGTAATGTGTTTTTCAACAACAGGTCTGTAGAAATACCATGGAGGGATAATTCGATCCTCCAAGTCTCTACCATTTTTATATTTTTCTTCTTGGCACTTAAGCATTTTCCTCTTGTGTTTCCCTGTATAAATTAACAAGGAAATGAAATAGACATTTTAATGGCTTTCTTATGCAATTTTTATATGGCATGTTTAATATATTACATGCATTTTGCTTTAGGTCTTGAAATTAAATGCATTGAATATAAAGGGAACTGAGGTGTGATCCTTTTTTAATTCAGTGTTTACTTAAGTCTGATTCACACCTAATTAAGATCACCTAAGGAACCCTAAAGATGCAGATTTAGGGGCCTACTCCAGAGTTACTGATCAGAGTTACTGATCAAACTTTCTGATGGAAAGAGACAGTAATATGTTTTCTAAGATTATTATATAAAATATAGTATGTAAATGATTATATTATATAAACTATGTAAGAACTACAATATATATTAACAGTGGTCCCCAAGTGATTCTTACAAAAAGTTAAACTTGGGTAGAATTAATGAAATCAAACTTATCATTCAGACCTAATGCTAAATATTCACCACCATTTCCCTTTTTAATTACACAGGAAAAACAAAGAGGACAGTTGATAATTAATATTGTAAGAAATTCTGAGAAAGTTAAAAGATAATAATCTTGTTGCCATGTAGTGTTCAGTTTGAATTATCCACAGAAAGACCTCAGTTCAGAGCATCACCTTTCTTATGTATAAAAATGAGTTAAAGGTCAGAGGTTAATAGACTGTCTCCTCATTTACATAAGATACACAATGGCAAAACAGGAATTAGAATTCATAGGCTGAAGGAAATGCTGGGACTGGCCCTTGTTCGAAACATAATTTATTTTGTTTGGCTCTGACTTCAGTAGAGTTAAAGGGTAAACCATTAGGCTGTTCATTAGCATTTGTGAGCAACACCCCACTGACCTCCAGAAATGCTATTAAAACAGTAAGTGTGGTTGGGGAGGAGAGGACTGACTGGCAGTGCTAATTATACTTGAATTAACACTAGAAAAATGAACCAATTTGATCTAAATTTCTCCAATAATAGTAATAGTTTTGGTAAAATCCCCAAATAAATCTTCTAGGATACACTGACGTAGAAACAAACAAAAAAAGGGGGTTTTAGGCCTTTCAGATACAAAGAGTACTACCATTTAATGGATATTCTTACATGCATTAAAAAGTAAAGACAAGCCAAGGTGAGGTTATAAACTTGTGGTGTATATTTATCATAAAGCTATGCTTTAAATATTCACAATACAATAGAATGCATCTTGTTAATCTCAAGATAATTAAAGGGTTTATTTTAAAAACGAGTGTGCTGAGGGACTAGTCATGGAACATAGATAAAATGAACAGTGTTTTCCTTCTTTGTTCAACAATAGCTGGATTTAAAACTATGTATAACTTCGTTTGGAGGATATAGCCAACTACATATTTGAAGCTCTTCCTGAGCATGAAGCTATATTAGTTTCTTGTTGTTGTAACAAATTGCCTCAAATTTCATGGCTTAAAATAATACAAGTTTATTATCTTAGTGCTCTGGATGTCCTAAGTATCAAAATGGGATGGCAGGACTAAGTTCTTCCAGAATCTCTAGGAGAAAAATCCATTTCCTCATTTTATCCAACTTCTAGAAACTTCCACAATTCCTTAGCTTATAGCCCTGTATCACTTCCACACCCTTCTCCCATCTTCATACTTTTTTCTCTAGTTCTGACCTACATCTTATGAGGACCCTTGTTTTTACATTGGGCCCACCTGAATAATCCATAACACTCTCGCCATAGCAAGAACTTTACCTTATTCACAGCTGCATCCTTTTATAATACCAGGTAACCTGTGCACAGGTTTCAGGGGTTAGGATATGGTTGTCTTTGGGAGGCTGTTATTTTACCTCCACAGAAGCCCAGACCAAAAACCAGTCTAGGAACTTCTCCCCTTTGCATGCTTTGCATTATAACACAGTTGAGGTTTAGTTTCTCTAAACTCTTCAGTTGGTTACTAAGACCTTTATTACTATGCTATTTTTGCTCAAGACTAAGAAAATGCAGTTTAACTCCACCATTAGATTAAAAAGCAAGGTTGAAAGATCAGTATTAAGAGACAATTGATTTGCTTTTCTGCTTCTACAAACTCATTTATTCACTCAATTAGTAAACATATATTAACTGAATGCATAGTGTAGGCTAGACACAGGTGTGGTGCTGGTGCTAAAAGTCAAGTGTATGCCTACTTTTCTGCTAAGAGTGATCTGACATACTACAAGTAGAAAACCTCTAAACATTAATTGTAATAAAAGTAACAAAAATTAAACTGATAGTGCCTTTAATAATATGATTAAATCGAAAGAAGAGCAAAATATTTAAATCTTAATCTTGTATGCTTTATTTTAAACTGGGAAAATGGCTAAAAATGCTGAATTGGAATATTATAACCTGATAATATTGTCAGTGCTTAAATATTCCTTTTTATGAATCTTGTATTATTGATGGGTGAAGACTGATAAATTAAGAAATATTTAATTACATGTACTTCAATTGTCATTCATTTATTCAATCAGCAGCTTATTCAAGAAATACTTTTTAAGCTTCCCTTATATTACAGGAGCTGGGGACACAACACAAACCAAAAATTAAGGACCCTGCTCTCAAGGAGTTTACATTCCAGAACACAATCTACTCTGACAGCCAAATACATCAGTACCTTTTCATGGTAAATGTTGCCAGCAAGGACAGCTCTAAAAAAGGGCATGATAGGCTTCAGGCCTGGAATTCTTCAACTCAGCCTGTACTTTGTGTAAAGGCCATTAGGTATGCAATCTTAACACGTTACCCAACCTTGTGTTCCGCCCTCTGTAAAAGGGATATAGTAATAGTTGGGTTCCCCTGGAGATTAAATGAGATAATGTGTGCTCACTGCTCAGCAATTAGTATTATTGCTTTGGCGCCTTGGTTCCAAAAAAAAAAAAAAAAAGTGCCTGCACATTAGAAGCACCTGGGGAATCTTTAAAATCATTCCAAAGCTCAGGCCACACACCAGATCAATTAAACCCCAGTCTATGAGGGTGGGATATAGGCGTCAGCATTTTTTGAGCTCCCTAGGGTGCTGACAAATTTGGGAATCAGCAGTTTGGGCTCTCCGATTTTTCACAATAACATTTGCCCATCCACTTATCTTCACCTGAGGTGGAACCGGGAAGCCTTACGGGCTAAATGAAGGTCAGGTAATTGAGATGAACATCTTTCAGTCCTATCCCGTGACTTACACCCAAATCTCTTTCAAATCTCTTCAAGAGGAAAGGAATGGGAGGTAGTCCTGACCTCCACTGCCTGTGCACAGCTGTTAGGTTTCAGGAGATCCTTAGGTATATAAGGAGGGCTGACACTTCCACCTGTGGCGACTGCTAGGCCTGCTGCAGAAGAAACCAAGAGCGGGGGAAATCTAACCCTCCCCGGGGCGCTGGGCTGGGGCAGAGACCGGAGACGCGTGGAGAGGGGAGACTCGCGGCGGTATCGTTCTCCGGGGACGTACAACTGCCAGCCCGCACGGCTCCGGCTGGCGCTGTCTATCTGCGCGCTCTGCTCTACTGCCCTCCCTCCACCGCCCGCGACCCCGGCCGAGGGCCCGAGCCGCCCCAGGGCGAGCGGGGTCTGCCGCGCTGCCTGCCGCCATGCAGTCAGGGCGGCTTGGCGACTCCAGGCCCGCGGAGCCGGGGCCTCGCCTGCGCAGCTTGTGCAGCGCTGACCGGGCGGCCTGGGCCTCCTCGCTGAGCGAGGCCGAGGCGGAAGCCGGATGCTTCGCGTTGGCTGTGGCGGCTGTGTTGCCGGCAGGGGGGAGCGGAGAGAGGATGGGCGTCCCCACCCCGAAGCAGTTCTGCCCCATCCTGGAGAGGCCACTCATCAGCTACACCCTGCAGGCCCTGGAGAGGTAATGCGGTGCCAGGCGCGCCCCGCGGTCCCCCGCCCGCCGCTCCCCTCCCCCCGGCCCAGAGCAGCCGAGACACCTGCTTCTTATGGCCGCGCTGGCGCTGGCGCCCACTCTTACGAACTGTGGGGCGTACCTCCAGCCGCTGGAGCTCCATTTCTTAAAGCCCTTCCCAGAAAGGAAGCTTCCCCTTTAAGAGAGGGGTACTGGCTTGGGGCTGCCCCGCGGGTCCCTTAACTGCCCTAGCTGTCCGCCCTTGAAGCGCAAGGCCATTGATTTCTAACTGTGGCCCCAGTGCGGTCTAATGAGAAGCTGTCGGAGTTTCCAGTTTCCGTGTCTCCTGTTTGCCTGTTTCTTATTCTCACTCTTTCCTAGTCTTTCACATTCTTCACCCTCGTCGCGCGCTCTCTCTCTGCGCAGGCGTGAGTTCAGAGGTTTTTTTTTTTTTTTTTTTTACCTGCAAATTAGTTTCATGGGTCTTTAATCATTTTGTCAATTATTCACAAACATTAACTGAATATTTAGTCTCAACTTGTTCAGCAGTGGAAAAAGTTTCTGAAATCAAGGCCAATGCATGCATTATCTTGTTAGAAAACGGATTAGTTGGCATAATGGAGGGAAAGGGAATGGGTTAAGGTCTAGGGGAGCGGTAGTGAGGTGCAAAGGAGGGGAAAAAGGAAGGTATGTTGTTCTACCTTGTTTAAGGCTTCTTGTAATGTGGAGGAGCATGAGGCTGGAGGGATGGGAAGCAAGGTGATTTCAAAGGTCTGTATAAGTGTTGGTACAGTGTTTTTTGAAGCCACTGTGGAGTTGTTGAGCCTCGGATTAAAGTGAACCGTTCGTATTAGGCTGTAATGAAGGCCCAGCTAATGAGGTTCTAAAGGACAGTAGTTATGTTAATACAGAAAAGAGTTACCCGCCCCCCCCCCCATCTCCACACGCTTTCACACAACCCAGAAGTCAAAGGGCCCAGTTGCTTTGCACGTGGTTATTTTATTTTGTGAATATTATTTATAAAATGAAGATGTACAGAGCCATAATCACTTTGATTAGTGAGATCAGACTGGTGGTTAAACCTGAAACTCATACAGACATTAAAACAGTTACAGGTACATCTTTCACTTCATGGTCTTTGATTTTCTTGAGTAGTTGATTGCTGCTCCTACAGTATTCCACTGTCATAGACATTGTGACAACATAGCTCACTTATGCAGGTAATACGGTGGGACACAATAGAGCTGGGCCAGCAGGATCTTTGTCCACTAAGTAGATAGATGTAAGGGAGTATACTGTGACAGTTCAATTTTCCTATGAAAAAATTTGAAAAAAATTGTATTTTTTCCCTCCCAACTTAAGAGGTAGCGGAAGATAGGTTAATATTAAAAAAACCTTTTAAAGTAAAATGTTCTAGAAGGGTTTTATGGGAAAAATAGATGAACACGTGTTTGCTATTTTGACTTGATGGCACAGTGATAAAATCCAAATAACATTTGTAAGGAATCAAAACCTCCTTTTTGATCAGTGCCCGTCCTGGCTCAGTGGTTAACGAATCCGACTAGGAACCATGAGATTTCGGGTTCGATCCTTGGCCTTGCTCAGTGGGTTAAGGATCCAGCATTGCGGTGAGCTGTAGTGTAGGTAGCAGACAGAGGCTCGGACCTGGCATTGCTGTGGCTTTGGCATAGGCCGGTGGCTACAGCTCCTATTCAGCCCCTAGCCTGGGAACCTCCATATGCCTCAGGTGTGGCCCTAGAAAAAGGCAAAAAGACCAAAAAAAAAAAACAAAACCCAAAACCTGTATTTCAAAATACTTGAGTCATTCTTTATTAGAATGCTTGATGAACTTAAGGAGTATGATTATTTTAGGATATGTCTCAGGAAATTCTTAGAAACTTTGCATTTCAGGGGTGTATGTGTGTGTGCTCCTTCGCCATTTGCTAAAGGAAAGCCAGTCCTCTTCTGGTAAAAAATGAGCTCTGTAGACTGCTGATAGTATTCCTAAAACACAATGCTAAAAGGCCTAGGTCATTTCACTGTGAAAGATGAAAGAGGCAAGTTGTTGTCTTTGGGAATTTTGAACCAATACAGAATGAACCAGTGAAGGCTTAGAAGTCTGGCTCAAAACTGGGATAGAGAAATATAAAGGAACACGAGCAGTTTGGCTTTTAGTTAAATGATGCCATTTAAACTGTTAACCTCCATTCCCTCATTTATGTGGCCAAAGCAAGTAAAAAAGTGTATAACCACACAAGGCAAACATGAAAGCAAAAGGAAGTGCAACAGATACGAAGAGACCATCAAAATTCTGGGCACCACTCCGCTATCATCTTTATTCCAATCAGGTTTAACAGGCCCAAGGAAGCAGAAACATAAGCCTTCCCGTAGAACACCTGTGAAGGAAGCAAGTTGATTTAAGCCATGGAAGCTTAGAAAAGTGCAGGCGTTAATAAAAGTACATGTTTATTCTGAAGATGGGGTAGATGGAGCAACTGCCTACACTTGCGAAGACAACTGGTTATAGGTGGATATATAAAAATTAGCCTTTACGTGTGAGAAGTATGGATGTACTTAACATGCTCACATACTATATTGAGGTGATGCAGCTTGTACAGATCTGTGCCTTTTTTTTTTTTTTTTTTCCAGGGCCGCACTCATGGCACATGGAGGTTCCCGGGCTAGGGGTCAAGTCAGACCTACAGTCGCTGGCCTACACCACAGCTCACAGCAATGTTGGATCCTTAACCCACTGAGCAAGGCTAGGAGGCGAACCCGCAACCTCATGGTTCCTAGTCAGATTCGTTTCCACTGTGCCATGATGGGAACTCCAGATCTGTGCATTCTAAGCATTATAGTAAAAGGATTAAATTTAACTAAATTCTAAGTTGTACTATGAACAGGTCTTTCAGAAGTTGATGAAAAATGCTTCCAGGAGTTGTAAAGTTTCATTGTGACCTTTTAGAGGGGAATTAAAATGTAAATTGAACCTCAGATTATGTCTTGAGGAGAACTTTGATTTTTCTCATTTGGTTAACAGGGAACTGAGATCAAGGGTACTAATCCCTCAAATAATTATGTATGACCTGAAGTTTCTAAAAGGAAACATTGTTCTAAGAAATCATATGGCAGTGGTATTATTGGCAAGGGCATAAAGCTCTGACAGTTAAGCTGTAAAATCTGCTCACAGTTGATCAACTAACACCTAAATTTTACTGTTTAAAAAAATGGATTCCCAGGTCTGAAATAAGTAAATTACTTGCTAGTGATCTAATTTCTGGTTTCAGATATTTAAGGAACATGTCATTAGGAGAGGTGACTAACCTGGGATAGTTTAATAGAAGAAAATGACAACTACCATGAAAGCAAGCTAGAGAGGAAAACTTGGGCCATGCTTACTCAGATTCATGGTGGTGGTGACCTAGGTGGAAATTTCTTGGACAAAATAAAGTTGAACAAGGTCTGACACAGAATCTCTATAGATCATGCAGCATCTTGAGTTCTCAAGGACACTGTTTAAGATGTTCCTTGATAAGGGTCTGTGCTCATGAAAAACTTAGAAATTGGCTTCTGACATAAGTCTTCTATAGAAAGAAAATGTGCTGTAGCATTGATACAAAAAGCATTCCAGAACTTGTGATAATGTATGTCATTGTATATTATTGTATGGACAATTAGATTCATGTTACAGTGCCTTTTTAGTTAATGTGAGTTTTCTTGAGTCTGATAGATCTAGATGAAAGGGAAAAGCTACTTTGTCAATCTGCATGTTCTGGAACCCCTGAGTTTTGACGAGTTTGCTTTATCACTTGGAAAATCAATGAAAGTCCATTTTTATTAAACATTAAAGACTTCATGGTGTTCAACATATTAATTTCTGACTTGATGTTTTGAATGTTTTCTTCTATTTTTTTATATACTTTAAAAATTGAACAAGAAAATACAAATCATAAGTGTTAATCCAAATGAGCAGTATTGATTGTTTGAATTAAGCTGAAGGTAGGAATGGAATAGGGCAGACAGGGGAAATAGTGAGAAGATAGGAATTGGCATTTTTTTAGTCCTCAATTGTATTAGGGATTCAGAAAGAGAAAATGAATCTCAGATGCTTTTGAGTGGTTGCTCAGAGAGATGCATTTGACTTTGTCTTGTCTGGCTGCTCTATGAAAAGTGCTAAGTCTGAGTCAAGGGAAGGAAGGGGCCTATATTACAGAAGAAATACGGTAGAATTGTGTTTTGTATAGGTCAGATGACTGGGGTTTAAATTCCCATTGGCTCCCCCTGGAGGGTCCTGCAAGACAGAGATAAGACCAGGACTGTGGTTTAGACTGGACTACTGGAAGCTTTCAGGGGTCATAATGAAGAGAATTGCATTGTTAAGGCAATCAGGAGCCAGCCCCTTCACACCAGTTCAGTATTTTCTCAAATATCAGGGTAGGTATGGAGAAGGAGGAATCTATTAAATTATGGCCACAGTATGATCCAGAGGCTTAATTTCCATGACGACTCATGGCAGTGAGCCATGGCTGCCAGTGTCCCATGGGGCCAAACTCTGCAGCCTGGGTAAGAGCATTTAAAAGCAGGTTAACAGGGCCTGATTTTTCCATTTGTTTTTTTAAAAGCATTTGTTTAAATTTTTGATTTTCGACTGATCTTAAACTGAGTAAAATATACCTTTAATAATTGTTTTTAAAACATACATTACTGCAAATACATTGTCTTTAAATACACAAAATGCTTCACAGTATCTATAGCTGTTGACACTGTTGGTAGGAATGTAATTAGTACAACCACGATGGAGAACAGAATGGAGGTTCCTTATAAAACATTTAGGATATGAGCCAGCAATCCTACTTATGGGCATAGATATTGAAAAAAATGGTAATTCTAAAAGTACATGCACCCACTATGTTCATTGCAGCACTTTTTACAATAGTCAAGACATAGAAGCAATCTAAATGTCCATGGACCAAGGAATGGGTAAAGATGTGGTACACATATAGAATGGAATATTACTCAGCCATAAAAAACATGAAATAATGCCATTTGCAGCAACATGGATAGACCTAGAGATTCTCATAGTAAATAAGTGGGATCTGAAAAAGGTACAAATGAACATATTTTCAAAACAGACTCATAGACATAGAAAACAAACAGGGTTACCAAAGGGGAAAGAGGAGGGAGGAATAAATAGATGGGGATAAACATATATATTACCATAAAATAGGTAATCAAGAGGGGCCTACTGTATAGCATAGGGAAATCTACTCAATATAACATTTGGGAAAAGAATCTGAAAAAGAATGGATATATGTGTAACAGAATCACTTTGCTGTACACCTGAAACACAAGGTTGTAAATCAATTATACACCAATATAAAAAATTAAAATCTGTAGGTGTAATGGAGGTTGAGGTTAGGTTTGTATTTGCGTATGGAATGTGCTAGGAAGGAAATACTCAGAACTTGATAAAATCCAGCTACAGGGGGTTCTGTGTGGACTTGTTTTTGGCTAGGGAGGTCGACCAGATCCATTTATTCAGCAAATATTTGTTCACTAGGCACTGTGTGAGGTACTTAAGGCTTTTCTCAGTCCATGATTCTACATTATTAAGTTTTAATACTGTAAAAGGCTTTTAATTCTATAACTGGAAAAGAATGTGAATAAATCCTCTCAAATACAAACAGTACTTAAAAAGGCTTGCAAGTGTTGGAAGTATGCTTGGTTGCTGAACATAATACCATAACAAACCCTTTTTCTTATAAGAGTGGTCTAAATCAGTTTTCTGAACACCTTTATTGTGACCAGATACAAGAACTACATTTTTCTCATGATTCAGTAACACATACTTAAACACACAATGTATTTGATAGAGAATTTCATGAAAACAATGTATCTTTACTAGATACACATTTAAATTTTATTAGTTTCTATTCAAAACTGTTAGTCAAAACTTAAGCACTCGATGTGATAATACTGTAATGGGTCATGAAATCTTCAGTTTGAGGAACACTCGTTCAAAGTATTTTTCTATTTAGAGCCTCACAGAATTGTTTGAAATGTCTAAGGCCGCTAGAATATCTGTCTGTAATTTCCATCTACTTGGACTGCTTTCTTTTTGATGGAACATAGATAATCATAGCTATTTTAAAGAATTTGAGTAAATTTGGGATTTATCTTCAGGAGTTTCACTCAAATAGATGTTTGAATGACTGTGGTCAAGCACTATTCTTTCTCCCTCTTTGTGTTTTAATACTGAAGTTCATGTAATTCTTGATCAAAAAAATTTTTGTTTTTAAAAGTTGTCTTTAACCTATTTTTCTTATGAAATAGACTATGGAAAATAAAAAGTGAGTAGTTCAGGGTACAGGTTAAGCTCTTGCCTTACAGACAAATCCTATATACTGATTTAGTTGAACTTGTTCTTCTGACCTGTTTTTTAAAAAAGCTACTGATGTTCTATTTTTGATAAACTGAAATGCATTTGATTACTGGAAGCTTTTCTATAGCCTCAAAAGCAGCTTTTAGTCCCAATTGTTTAAGCTACTTTATCTATGCATTAACTGACTGAACAGATGTTTCTTGAGAAATGATCTGTGAGGTCAAGAATTTTATTGGTTTTTGTTACTGTGTCACCTGTGATACAATAATGTCCAGATTACTTGATGTTCGTTGAATGACTAAGCACATGGATGAAGGAGTAGCTATTTTTGCTTAAATTATGAGAAATATTCAGTAGCAATGAGCTGCTGGAGACAAGATGATCCGAATGTAATTTTTTTTCTCCTGTGGATTTTATGACCTCTCAGACAGTGTTAGTGTGTTTACAGAAGTTTACAGTGTGAGCTCCAAAGTCAGACTGGGGTTTGGCCAGGTCCCTTCATTTTCTAGCTGTGTAGTCATGGACAAGGAACTGCCTGTGTATCATCTGAAATGGAGATAATAGTGACTTCTTGCAGAGCTGATGTGAATATTAAGTGAATATTACAGACAAATACTCCATACAGTGCATGACTCTTAGTAAGGGTTAGGGTTATGAACTGATGAATCTTAGTTGCTGTTCTTACTGCTCATTTTACTAAAGCTTAACATGTGCCGAGCCCTGGACTATAGTCTTTGCTTTCTGTGAGTTGGCAGGCTAGAGAGGGAGATGGAAAATGGAACAGTACAGTATGATGCTTGGTAAGACTCCCTGGTGATAAGAGGACCTGGGGGCTGAGAGCAGGGGTGCCCGCACTCAGGATTAGAGTCCAGGAAGTTTTTCTGGAGGAGGCCATATCTGCATTGATGGCTGAAGAACAAGAAGGACTCTGCCAGGAGCGGGTGGGGGAATGATGAAAGATGGTGGATAATGTTGTAAAGCAGAGAAAGCAGCAGAAGCAAAGATAGGATGGGAGAATGTGGTGGGCAGAGTCAGAGGCTCATGGCAGAGGCCACGTGGTGCAGGGAGAAGGAGGATGAGGTCAGGTCTTGAAGGGTCCTGCTCCAGAGCCAGCAGGGAATGGCGTCAGGTTGACACCTGAGACAAGTCATCTAGAGTTGTAAGAGTGGATTGTGTTGAGATTCAATGAGAAGAAGGAAACCAGCTAAGAGGCTAGTGCAAAAATGGAGAAATGACTGCTTGGGTCACAGCTATGCCAGTGGAGACAAAACTTTGGGCAGCCCCACATGTAGGGGGTCTCAGAGGAACTGTCCTAAGGGCTTTTTTAGCACTGTATAAATTCTGAACCATGTCAGAATAATGAAAGTTCCAGCAGCTGTTAAATTTGCAATGATGGGAGTTGGGGATGGATGGGCTACAGAACAAAGAGCAACACACTCTTAGTCTTACTCTGGAATCCTTATTGCCTGCACAGATGACTACATATTTTCTTGTCTGGTATTCCATGAATATTGTTGCACTGCTTTGTGATGAAAATTCCCCCAGGTATCTGACAATAATAATAATATAGTAATAATAATAGAAATCTCAGTTCTTCTTGGAACCTTATTAGGATCTAGGAATCATTTGAGTCAAACTCCTTGAAGCAAAACAATCTATAAACCACATTGTATAGGAAAGGCATTTTCATTAATTTTCATTTTCTCTCCAGGTTAATGAGAGCTTTCTGTGTTTTCAGAATCCTTGAAACTAAGCTGTGTTAGTTGCTGATAGATGAGACAGACTAAAATCATGCGTTAACAAAACAAATAATCATCAAGTATCTACTAGGTATTAATGTAAAGCAATGGGCAAAACTGATACTGATCCTTGCTATCATGGATCCTACATTCTGGAAGATAGAATGTTGTATTTTGATGAAAAAACGGTAACAAAAATATTTTCAAAGGATTTTCTGGTATCAGATGCTATTACAGGAAAATTAACTATAATGTATTTGTATATTAGGCCTTTTTGCTGTTTCCCATGTGGAATAGTATAGAATATAAGGATTACATGAGTTAGGGTATGACTAATGCTTAAGACTTAATAAGTGCTTAATTGATGATAACTGTGATAAATTGTTTTGCCAGTCTTTCTTGCTGACTCAGGAGGATTATAACCTATAACTCAGGAAGATGATTATCTCTTAAATCTCCCATCTACAAGCTCCATCTGGTAGCTACATCATTAACATTGTTTTGCCCAGACTTAAGCAGCCTCCTAACTGGCCTATCTGCATCCTTTCTGTATGCAATCTATTCTCTGGCAGACCGAGTAAAGTCTGTGCTCTGAAATTTGTAGTTGTTACCACTCCTATAAGAATTTCCATGAACTAAGTGGCTTACAGCAACATAACTAGATTTAGCTTAAACTTTTGGAAGTCAGCAGTCCAAGGTTCAAAGTGTTTTCCAGTCTAAAACCAGGGTCAGCAGGGCCATGTCCCTTTTGGAGGCTCTAGGGACAATCCGTTGACTTGCTAGATGGCAATTCATTTAGTCTACAAGGTTCTCGAACTTCCCGTCCTGTGTCATAATGACCACACGTCTGTTATCATATCTTCTCCCTTGAATCTTGTGCCTTTCTTTTTTAAATAAAATTTTTTATTAAGGTATAGCTGATTTACAGTGTTGTGCTCATTTCTGTGTATAGTATTGACCTAGTCATACAGATATATCATTCTTTTTCTCATGCCATCTTCCATCATGTTCTGTTACAAGAGTTTGGATATAGTCCCTTGTGTTATGCAGTAGGCTCTCATTGCTCATTCATTCCACATGTAATAGTTTGCCTCTACCAACCTCAAACTCCCTGTCCTTTCCACTTGCTGTCCTGTACCATAATGACTTCTGTTATCATATCTTCTCCCTTGACTCTTCTTTCTTTCACCGTTGAGGAATCTTGTGATTATATTAGACCTAGCCAGATAGTCCAGGATGATCTCTGTAACTCAAGATCCTTAATTACATATGCAAAGTTGCTGGTAAGGTTAGTCACATGTTTTGGGAGTTTGGAGATGGGCATCATTTGGGGGGTGATTCTGCTTACCACAGAACCATTAAGTCATGGAACAATAGCTAGAACTTTGAGTATTAATTATTTGAAGGTAAATGTCCTGCATAAATCTTTTCTATGGATTCCTATTATGTTCAGAATTACAGAATAAAACCCTGAACATGGCCTAACGCAGCCCAGTGCCTGCCTGGGCCTCCGGCCTCTTGATGGGCTTTTCTCCCTGCTCCCAGATTTCCATTTCCTTCTAGCTCCTCGGGGTCTTGCCATGGCCTCTACTTAAATCATCCCTCTCACTCTGCCTCCAAATCCCTTTGCCTCTTCTCCTGCCTCTTAGCACCTGCAAACTCTGCTTCTTTAAGGAGCATCCTCTTGGCCCCCTCTCTGCTGGTCAGATACTAGCTGTTTGCATGCAATCCTGGAGCCTGGACCTCTCCTTCACAGCACTAGGTTGCAACTTGTAATTGTTGGTGGTGTTTCTTTGATCTGTAAGCTCTATGAAAGCAGTGACTATTTCCATTGTATACTCAGATATGATCATTTATTCAGTGCTCAAAAAGTGTTAAAGGAATGGACTTAAAATATGTACCTGTGAAGTAGTTCTTGGTTTTGTTCATCAGTGTAGTATTGTCATCACAGGTAGAATGCAGTTGTTATAGGAAGAGTTTGTTCAATAGCAGAAGGTTGGAGATGGTTGAGTAAAGCAAATCGAAGTTTTTATTTATCAATAGGGTTAATTTCATTAGTCAGTAATTTTCATTCACTTTCCTCTTCCCTCTCTTTAAAAAGATGTTCATGACTTTGTACTGTCTAGCACGAACATGTAGAATCTCACAGGCCAAGAATTCCATTTTCTTTTTCTGGCTGTACCTTCAGCATATGGAAGTTCCTAGGTTAGGCATCGAATCAGAGCTATAGCTGCTGCCCTACACCACAGCCACAGCAACTCTGGATCCGAGCTGTGTCTTCAACCTATACCACTGCTCATGGCAACACCGGATTCTTTTTTGTTTGTTTTTCGTCTTTCAGTCTTTTCTAGATTCGCACCTGCGGCATGTGGAGGTTCCCAGGCTAGGGGTCTAATTGGAGCTGTAGCCGCTGGCCTACGCCAGAGACACTGCAACGTGGGATCCAAGCCGCATCTTCGACCTACACCACAGCTCACCAGCAATGCCAGATCCTTCACCCACCGGGTGAGGCCAGGGATTGAACCCTCATCTTCATTGATCCTAGTCAGGTTTGCTAACTGCTTAGCCAGAAAGGGAACTCCCTCCATTTTGAATTAGACTTTAAAGTGATCTCTAATCACAGTTGCTGTAATGGCCCAGAGGCAGTTTTCCTGGCTCTGGCCTGTCAGCTGTGGAACTTTGAAGTCTGCAGTGATGTTAGCATCTGTTAGGACTGGTGTTCAGAAGACGTCTGCCACACTTCAGTGCAGCCTCCTCCAGTCATTGCTGTGGATGTAAGTCAGTAGGTGTTCAAGAGAATGTTCTACAACAGAAAAAACTGTTTTGTATCTGACTTAACACAAGGATTCTTTTATGTTTCATTAAATTGAGTTTTCTATTTTATTTGAGCCTGTTGTATATAAACTTCATTTCCCTATTTAAGCTAAAATATTTCACCTTGATGTAGGTGAAGTTTAAATCTGTTATCCAGATGAGTTGCTGAGAGAGAACTTTCGGAAATCAAAAGTGCTTTGCATTGTTCTTAGCAATTGAGAGAAATATTTGGGAAAAATAAATCAATTTAAAAGCATATTCTTTAATTTTCTTCCAATCTGCTGATAAACTTGATTGGAATATTCAATTTAAGAAATCTGATAACTATATTTCACACTGTATGTATTTTCACACTATGTACTGAAAAATACTGCTAATCTGTGTTTCTATCTATAGTATTGAGAAATTCAGGTTGTTCATCAGCTTCTTTACTAGACCTGATAAAAACACATACAATTGACTTAGTTATTAACTTGCAGTTTTTAATCTCCCTATGAAGATAGATTAGTTCTTGCTGGCAATTCAATTTTCTGTTACTAGGTTAACTGTAGCTGTGTAAGAATGAATTGACAAAGATGTATGCATACTTTCCTTCTAGAGTATGTTGGATAAAGGATATTGTTGTGGCAGTAACTGGAGAGAACATGGAAGCAATGAAAGGTATCATTCAGAGGTACCAGCATAAACGCATCTCACTTGTTGAAGCTGGAGTGACCCGCCATAGGTCTATTTTCAATGGACTGAAAGCACTGGCAGAGGATCAGCCCAACTCTAGACTCTGTAAGCCAGAGGTAGTGATCATCCACGATGCCGTGAGACCATTCGTTGAGGAAGATGTCCTCTTTCAAGTTGTGACAGCTGCTAAGGAGTATGGGGTAAGTAGTCAAATACTTCTAAAAATGGATAAAAGGGGAAAACACCGTAGTAAATATTGATTTGCTAGATTTTGATGGAATTATATTTAAATACTAAGTTAATTGGAATGGGCATTATGACCTAAAAACATTATGCTAGTTTGTTCTAGGAAGTTTATGTTACAGATTGTGAGCCTGTTCTGGGATTTCTTTTGCTATGTGGTCATTTATCATAATGTAGTATGAGCTATTTTGAGAAGAATGTGAAGGTCACTAGAATGTGGATGAATGGATGGACATTAGCTGCATATTTAATTTCATGTTTCATTCCTATTATCTAAATATGCTAAAGAGATCTTATAAAACTTTAGGAGCTATATGATCTTTAAAAAACCTAGCTTATTTCACTCAATTTAAAATTTTTTCAGAAGTTTATTTTCTAGCACAAACAACCAGGCAAGATTTTCTGACCCTTTAAAATGAATAATCTTAGGAGGACAGATTCTATGGTCACTTGTATTTCACCAGAATAAACACAGGATAGCAAAAGACCTATTGTAATCTTTACACCATCTTTGTTTATTTTTTTAAATTACCAGGTAACATCCTGTAAATAATGTAATAGATACTGAACTTAAGTTGGCAATCTAAATTTCAGTGAAAATTGATGGCCCAGATTTGACTGGAATTGGACAGACTTGGATGCAATTATTTTACTCCAGTCATTAGTTTATGTTCAACTTTCTCAGCTTTTTGAGCCATTTTCTAAAAATACAGATGATAACTCTTAAGGTTTTTAGGGTAAGAAACTGTAGATAACTACATAGTAAAGTGCAAAGTACTAAAATGGTACTATTTTAAGAATAATTATAGCATCTGGGCTAATATCTTCTTGCAAAGATTGTAGACCAATGGAAGGAGTCATTTAAGCCTTCCTAGCCATGTGGGTGACCAGAAAGTTAGAAATAATCAGCTGGGAATTTGATTATATTTAGTTATCTGTGTGCATTTGGATATTTTCACTGTCAGGAAATTGCCCCTAACTTCATCGTTCTACAACATGAATTTATTTTAAATGTAGACCTCTCTGGAGTTCCCGTTGTGGCGCAGTGGTTAACGAATTCGACTAGGAACCATGAGGTTGCGGGTTCAATCCCTGGCCTTGCTCAGTGGGTTAAGCATCTGGCGTTGCCGTGAGCTGTGGTGTAGGTCGCAGACACGGCTCGGATCCCGAGTTGCTGTGGCTCTGGCGCAGGCCGGTGGCTACAGCTCCGATTAGACCTCTAGCCTAGGAACCTCCATATGCCGCAGGAACAGCACTAGAAAAGGCAAAGAGACCAAAAAAAAAAAAAAAAAATGTAGACCTCTCTAAGAACTCCACAGGTAAAATGAAACCTTTCTCTTCTCTTTTAGTATAACTTGTAAGTGGTATTTTGACGAGGGAAAATTGTGATTCATGAACATTAGTGACCACAAAACTTTCTCAGGCTCTTGGATTTTGCTGTGATCTCTTCCTCTTCTCCAGGTTCCTTGATTGTAGTAGAGGTTATATGGTCAGTTACAAGGGTAAGGGGGAGAAATAAAAGAACAAAGGATTTATGACTTAAAAGAATTTAGGTGGAACTTGACAAGTTTGAAAGTTCCTAGGGAAGACTAATTTGGGCAGAGAGTTAGAAATTCTAATGCATACTACATTAAAAATAAATATGTGGCTCTTTGCCTTTGTTACCTTTTGGAAAAGTTTTGCTTAAACTCACTGAAAATAGAACTTTCAAATTTTTTGAGTATTCAGTGAATTTCTAAGATTGTTTATAAAGTGATTTTCTTGGAAGTATGTCAGAAAGTTGAAAGATTAGTTTTGCTCCAGTTAGTATTTTGGGAATATGATTTCATAGGTGAGTAATAAACCATATGCATAGTAGTTAGTTGGTTTTTTAAATTGCAGATTTGTAAGAATTGCTTTTAGACTAATAAAGTTAATTAGACTATAATTTGTAAGATTCAATTTCATAATGCACTCTAAATAAAACAAATTTATTTTAATTCTGTGAGACTTTCTGATTTCATTAAGAAGTTCTTTAAAGCAAAGGCTTTACGACTAATTCAAGAAAACAGATTTGGTATCTTAAGGAAATGCTCCCTTGTTTTTGATGGTGTTAAGGAGAAACTTTCAAAAGTGAAGTAATTAGTTTGATACAGTGTAAAGCAATTGGTTTGATACAACTATAAGAAACGTGTTAAAGATTTTACTGTCCTCATTAATGAGAAAACCAGATAGATGTTACAATCCAGAGAAGTAAAATGGAATAAAAAAAATGTTGAATTCACCAATAGACAAAACTGTTTCTGTTCCCCATGGGATGAGGGTACCAGTTAAACCTTCACTGGGCAGTTTGAAAGTTTTTAGACAAGAATGATTTTATTTCTTTTATTAATTTTTTTAAAATAGTTATTTCCCCAACACATTTTTTTTTTCCTACAGTACAGCATGGTGACCCAGTTACACATACATGTGCACATTCTATTTTCACACATTATCATGCTCCATCATAAGTGACTAGACATAGTTCCCAGTGCTACACAGCAGGATCTCATTGCTAATCCATTCCAAAGGCAATAGTTTGTATCTGTTAACCCCAAGCTCCCCAACCACCCCACATCAGTTATTGGTAATTTATGAGAGTCATAAAAAAGCTTAAGGGCAATAAAAAGCTGGCTTCTGCTAATCAGGAAGGTTGTGCTCTAAATAATACTTTTCAACTGGGGACACTTACTTTGGTAATTCTAATTTCCTTTGAATGTTTAGGCTAGTGATTCAATAGCCTCAGGAAATCCAGGCACAACTTTCTGGCAGTTATCCTATACTATTCTAAATACTCATAAAAACAATAATGCAATTAATGGAGACTTAGACTAGTCCAGTAGTTAAAATTCTTGAATTGGTGGAAAGTATTGACATCTTTTTAATTTCAGGTCAAATTGCAGAAGACTAATTTGAATCAAGTTCTATCCCAAAAAAGTGAAGATTTTGCTTACTGCCCCTTCACAGCTGTTGGCCATGGTTTCCTTAGAATCATTCTCCTTTGTACTCCTAAATTTTGTTCCATAGACTTTTAACTGATGGTCCTGTTTTCCTAGCTCATCATTTTCAAGCCATACCCAAATGTCCCTTGAAGAAAAATGATTTCCCGAAGAAATTACACACTCTTACAGGCTCCTGAGGCTTATGATAAGTAATATTTTAAGTTACTTTACATTTTGATTAAAAAATCCAAATTACTGATGATATTGTACTACTTGAAGGGACTAAGATGGCCCAAATTAAGGCTGACATTAGGTTTTCTCCCTAGAGGGGAAAAATTGTTTCCAGGACCCCAGTTCTCCCTGCCCCCCCCATATATGTTCCATTCTTAAGATCTATAGAGCCAAGATAACTTAAGTAGAGCAGCAGTTAATCATTTCTTTCACTTTTTAAATTTATTTTTTTATTTTTATTGCTTACTACTTTTACTTTTGATAGTTGGTCAGGGTATAAAATTTTAAGTATACAGCTATGTTTTTCCCCAGTACTTTGAGAATACATTATGCCATTGTCTTCTGACTTTTAATACACCTTTTTGAGAGGTCTGCTAACCAGTCTGATTGTATCCCTTGAAAGTAATCTGCATTTTCTGTCTGGTGGTATATAAGTACTTTTCAGGTACTGTGCAGTGTCTCTGGTATGTCAGGATGTGAATCTTTTTTTCCGTTGCTTTGGATTTATTTTCATTTATGAATCTTATGATTTTTAAAAATCCATTCTAGAAAATTCTGAACTATCATATTGATTATTGACCTTGCCCATTTGCCAAGAGACATTTTTTCCCCTCCCTTCTCCTTGTGCATCTGTAGACATCAAGACAGGATAAAGTTTATCATATAAACTTTATTTTCTGTTTGTTCGTTCTTGTGGGCTGCCTCCTAGGTAATTTCACTTGTCTATTGTATTCATTCCTTATCTCGAATCTCCTGTTTAAGGACTATTAGAATTATAATAATTACCATTCCAGGAGTTCTGTTTAGTTCTCTTGAAGTGTGACTGGTTTCCTTTTTCTATTTTGCTTTTCTAGTTTGTCTTTTAATATTTAAACGTGTTTTATACAGTGTAGCTAATAGTTCTGCAACTCTTTAATTCTATTCATTTTCACTCATGATGATTTGTTTCCTTCCTTAAGTGTACAGCTATTTTTTTCCCCAGTACTTTGAGAATACATTAAGTTTGGCAGGACTCAACCAACATGAATCTTATGGGCATGAGTTGAAGGTGTGTTTCTGATACATGGATTTGTGTTCCTTCTTCTAGGGATTCCAAGGGCTTTACCAACTTGTAGCAGCTTTGTCAATTCTTAAAGTTAAGTTTTTGTAGATCTGTGGTGGTTTTAAACCACACTTGAAACAAACACAAAGTGTAGATGATCTTTAGGACTTCTCAGGGAAGGCTACTCCCTCCACCAGATCCCAAGCCGGGACAATCTTCCTTATTGTTTTCCCTCACTGAGGGCCATTTCTTGTAGTCTGCTCTTTAAAAGAGTACATAGCTTCTTAAGGATCTTTGAGGACTATAGTTCTAACTAATCACAAACACAGTGACAAGACCTAATTCCTCATTTTTTTTTTTATCATTTATTAGAACTGAACCCTCTTGTTAACCTAAAGCATCTCTGCCATCTTACTTCCTTGGTTTCTGGCTATCCTGTTAGTTGTAAGGTATTTTCATGAGTCATACCTTATTTTTTATTTTTTTTAATTTATTTTTTTTCCACTGTACAGCATGGGGACCAAGTTACCCTTACATGTATACATTTTTTTCCCCCAGCCTTTGTTCTGTTGCCATAGAAGTATCTAGATATAGTTCTCACTTAATTTTTTTAAAGGGCAGTTTAACCGTTACACTTTAAAAAAGCTGTTTATAAATTCTTAATGATTTTAAAATTATAATACATTTTCCCAAGGTACATGGTCTGCCAATTGCCAAAAATAGGAGTCCTCTACAATTAGGAAGTATTTGTATATTTCTGTGTAATTGTAAGTCAAGAGATGTTGTAATAAGGACATGGTTATAAAGGCTATGTTGGAAAAAGTAAAACAGGTTGGAACATTGAAAAATAAAAAAATGTGGCGAGAATCATTTTTAGGAGTAATAAGCTATTAAATACAGTCTAAGAACTTCCAGTGATAGTCTTATTTTCAATTCAGTGCTATCAGTACAGCAATCTCTTAAAGATTTGCTCTTGAGGGAAGACATTTACTTAGTTGCTTGCATATATTTCTTTCCTGAGCCCTCTGTTTTTCATCTTTAATAACATTGTATCCTCTCCTCCCTAAACAACTTCTTACAGTAAAAAGTCATTTTTATTGCTTCTGCTTTTTCACCTATAATTTACTCCTCAGCGCATAGCAGTCTGACCTCTTTGTCCTTGCTATTCTTTTCAAAATCACCTGTAACTTTCCAATTACCAATTAAATGGATTTTGAGTCTTCTGTATAATAAGGAATTTGGCTTTTATCCTTGAATCCTTGTGGGGAGAATAAGTCCTTGGAATTTCTCAACTAGAAGAAGCGTCTTTGTTTTTCCTGAGCCCTGGGGATTTCATTTGAGTTTAGGCTAGTGAGAGGAGATGACTCAGGATAGGGACTGGTTACCAAAAAAGACCAACAGGGCTTTGAACCAGTTGGACCTCCAAGATGAGAGGAATGGTGCTGGAGACTGAAGGTCACATGGGCAGTGATTAATTTAAAAAAAAAATTTTTAGGGCTGCACCCAGGGCATATAGAGGTTCCCAGGCTAGGGGTAGAATCAGAGCTAGAGCTGCTGGCCTATGCCACAGCTACAACCATGCCAAATCAAGCTGGGTCTGCAACCTACACCACAGCTCATGGCAACATCAGATCCTTAACTCACTGAGCAGGGTCAGGGATCAGACCCACATCCTCATGGATGCTGGTCAGATTCTTTTCCACTGAGCCACAGTGGGAACTCCCCTAGTCAATGATTAATTAATCATGCTTAGGAAATGAAATCCCAGTAAAACTCTGAACATTGAAGCTCAGTGAGGAGCTACTTGGTTGGTGAGCAGTGGTGTGATGAAAACATGGTGCTTGCTCCCTGATGCCATAGAGAAAGGGCCCCACAGATAAGCTGTGTTCTCTAAGATCTAACCCTGTGTGTCTCTTCATTTAGCTAGTCTGATGGGTATTTTTTGGCGTAATCATTTACCTGAGTTCTATAAATAGTTCTAGTGAAATACTGACCTTGGATAGAGGTTGCGAGTACCTCTTGAATTTGTGGTTGTTGGGTCAGAAGCGTTGGTAGTCTGGGGGGACCCTACTTCTGTGTGGTATCTGAGGTAATGGTAGTTGGGTCATGAACTGTGTGGCTTTATGCTAATTCCAGATGGTTGGCATTAGAATTGAGTTGTTACAGAGTACACCAGGGTGTACACAATGTTTTAACTTTGGTAGTGTTAACTGGCTCTTCCTTGGAGATCTCGCCCCCACCTTTGCCTCTATGACTTTATTCCCCCCCCCCCTTTTTTTTTGACCACCCTGTCTTGACATGCCTTTTCCATCCTATAAGGTTTCTTTAACTTTGAACAAAGCAATTTTGAGCAATCTCAATCATGCCCTCAATATTTAATACTTCTAAAATCTACTTATATAGATGAATATAAATATACTATGTATAGTAAAACTCAATTTTGGGGAATTTACCATCTGAATGTTTATACCTGTGGAGATTCTTGTACTTGCCAACATAGAACTCTGCTTACACTTGAATTTTCTCCTGTGGCCCCTTGGTATTTAGGCTCTTGTCCTTCTCAACCCTGTCAACCAGTGATGTGTTCTGTTCCTAAATTTGTCTCTTTCCAGAATACTGCATACATTAAATTATATAATATGTAACTTTTTAAGACTATTACTTCACTGAGTACAGCACATTTGCATGCACCTATTATAACTACCTCTGACATGTGGTCCCAAATCTCTCATTCTCAGGCTTCTTGCTTCTGAATTATAGACCTTCTGTGTTGAACTTCCAACTGAATGGAACCACTAAAATTGGCATTTTTCAGTGTCTCTGGAATAATGTGCAGGTCTGAATTTATTAATCCTCTCTGATCTCTTTCCTTGACTTTCATGAATATTAGGAAAAAGCTGATGATTTTTCAGCAGGGAATAAAAGACTTGAATTCTACAAAGATGATGGTCTCCCTGGTTTGGTAGGTTGACTAAGAGTTTGAGGGAACTGAAAATGGTTTGAGACCTACAGTAATGAGGAGGCTGAGATGATGAAGCTTATTGAAGTCAGTGGAAATGCAGAGGGAATTAGAAGTTACTAAAATGTTCAGGAACCTGGACTGTCTGGAGCTGCCTGACAGTACAGTCTTTGAGCCATGAGGAAATGAAATATATCTATTTTGTGTGCTTTTAATTTTTATTTTTCTTAGTGGTAGAAATCCCCAAATCCCTAGGCTCCTGCCCTCCCTGCTCCTGCTTTAAGTTTCTCTGAAATTAGGATTTAGGCACTGGCTTTTTTTACTTGCCGTATCTGTGCATATTTTTTTAAAATGGAAATAGTATATACCTAAGACTTATGACTGCCTGGACCCTTTTCTACACTGGTTCATGGTATATCTTTATTTTTGCCTCATAAAACAAGGTCTTCTATACTTCCCTCAGATATTTGATTTTTCCAGTATGTAAAACAGGTTATTTGCATGTGAAAGCAAGCTCCAGACATTGACTTTTTGCTCTACTTGAGTGTTAAGTTGGCACAGGTTTTCTCATCATTGGCATGATAGATAATTTAGATAAGACAATTCTTTGTTATGGGGGCTATCCCATGTGCTCTAGGATGGGTAGTGTTAATTATTGGTTAGAAAATTGTCATTCAAAGAAGAGAAACAGATTTGTATAATGAGAAACGTTGACATGGGGTGTGTGTGTGATCTCTTACACCTGTGTTGCATGATTTAGGATTAATAACAAACACTTTGGAAATTGTTGAAGTTAATATGTGTGCATCAAGAAGAATATACTTTACCCACTTTTATAACAATGTACAAAGTATTCTGGATTGTTGTAAAATAGAGATAAAAAATCACTTAGAAGATATTTAACTCTGTATTTGGAAATTTGACATAAAAAAGGTAGAATTGACCATGGTTAATAATGACTTGTATTGGTTCTCTGGCTGGCTGTGACTGTGGTGATCTCCACTGACGGCGAGTTTAGTCTTTGGTGGGGATCGGGTAGTAAGCTCTCCTGGGCCAACGGATCCTTTATCTACTAAAAAACCTTGTCATTAATTTAAGTCCTACATGTAAAGAAGCAAGGGGTTCTGTGAGGAAAGTGAGCTGTAATTATTTACTGGGAGATGTTGGCTAACATTTAAATGTTCAGGGAGGATGCTGAACTACTTAGTCCTAGACTGCCATGGAGTGAGGTGAAATTTGATCAGTTTCTGATGCTAGGGAAGGTGCTGTGTGAAAAGCTCTTTTGCTCAGTGACCTGAAACTATATCTGTATAGTTTATGGCCCCATATATCTATTCAGTGATTTACCTTAAAATGAAGTTGGAAAGGTATATCAAGGCATTAAAGTTTATTACGTAATCTAAGCATATTTCTGATCATGTTAGGTTTCAGGTAAATGGCATTTCTCTAATTCTCTGAAATTAAACTTTAGTATACAGTGGAGGCTCCTTACTCATATTTGCTGCAATTAAAGTTTAGGGATGCTTTATAGTGAAACAATAATTTGAACAGGTTTTTCTAAACCTGTGTTTGTATGCTGAATAAATTCTAGATTCTTTCCTCATAAAAGGAGATTGGAAGTATTCTGCTATAAAAATGTAAGATAGTCAAAATCTCATAATTGGTAATGATTAGCTTTGAAGATGTTATTCTGTAAACATGAAGCAGTTGCTGAATAAAGACTACTCTGCTAAATGAAATCGTAATTATATAGTCAAGGGGTTTCTGTTGTGCATTGTCAAAATTAGCTTGAATGCAGATGCCTGAGGAGGAATGCATGTTAGTACCTGCTGTGTGGGTGGGTGAAAAGTATTGTTCAATTTTGCTTTTAAAAGAAAACAGGGGTGTGGTTCATTATTCCATATTCTATGATTATATCTATGATGATTTCCATGCATTGTAATGTGGCAATATTTGATAGATTAGCCTGAGAGGCAAGTCATCACTGTGGTGCTGAGCTGTTCAACTTCCATTCAGAGCTTCTTAGACTGATTCCCACGGAGACAAGTATTTTGATAACTTGATTTCAGATGTACTTGACTTTGTCCGTATGTGGATAGAAGAGTTCTTTTGATTCGTGACCGTTTTCATGGGTATTTTATTGAGGGAGACTTTGGAGACTGAAGAAGAACATCAGTTGTCTTTGTTATGCTACTTTCCAACTGATGTTTTTTTTTTTTAAATGACTTTGATTTTTTCCATTATAGTTGGTTTACAATGTTCTGTCAATTTTCTACTGTACAGCAAAGTGACCTGGTCTCTCTCTTACACACACATATATGTATATATATTCTTTTTTTCACATTATTCTCCATCATGCTCCATCACAAGTGACTAGATAAAATTTCCAGTGCTATACAGAAAGTTCTTATTGCTTATTCACTCCAAATGCAATAATTGGCATCTATTAACCCCAGATTCCCAGTCCATCCCACTCTCTCCTCCTCCCCCTTGGCAACCACAAGTCTGTTCTCCAAGTCGATGGATTTCTTTTCTGTGGAAAGGTTCATTCATGCCCTGTATCAACTGATCTTTTCCACAGAGAAGAACCTAGAAGTTTCTATAGTATACCAATCCTACTACAGTGACATTGCCATTATGAATGATCTCTGCTCTTGAAGTTAGTTTTCAATAATCAGAATGAGAGTCAATAAATATACATCTTAGAAATCTTCTTTTTAAAAATACTGGAAATATGCAGAGAACTTTGAACACTTCCAGACCTGCCACCTGGTACAATAAATAGAACATTACTAGTCGCTCTGAAACTGTGTACTTGCCCTGATCTTACTTACTTTTCCCAGATGGATAAACATTACCTTTAACTTTGTTGTTTTGTTGCCTTTTTTTTTTTTCAGTTTTGTAGCAGGTTCCTAAAGAACATATTTGTTAGGTTTTATGATTGTTTTTTATACTTTTTGAGGTATAATTAATATGATCATGTGGTTATTAACTATTCTGCCTATATTTTGACAGCATATTTTTGCATGGTATATTTGAGGAAATACATTCTTGAGAACCTGTGTGGCTATAATGCATTCATGATCGTTGCTTTTGATATTACAATTTACCTGTTTGCAGTTGGTAGAAATTTCTTTTTAGTTTTTGCTAATGCAAAATTGCTAGCATGAACTCATGTCTTCTAGTGCACTTGTGCAAGGATTTCTCTGGAATCAAGATGTATGCATATTACCAGCTTTACCAGATGAGGCTGAATTAGTTTGAAGATTTGTATCCATTTATACTCAACAGTAGTATATTGTTGCCCCATATTCTCACCATCATTTGATACTGTTAGACTTAACTTTTTTTTTTTTTGGTCTTTTCTAGGGCTGCACTCATGGCATATGGAGGTTCCCAGGTTAGGGGTCCAATGGGAGCTGTAGCCAAGAGCCTACAGCACAGCCACAGAAATGCAGGATCCGAGCTGCATCTGTGATCTACACCACAGCTCAAGGCAATGCTGGATCCTTAACCCACTGAGCAAGGCCAGGGATTGAACCCACAAACTTATGGTTCCTAGTCAGATTTGTTAACCACTGCCCCACGACAGGAACTCCAGACTGAACTTTTTTTCTAATCTAGTTAGTGGAAAGTACTTTCACTTTGTGGTTTAAATTGGTATCTTGTTAACAGGTTGGGTATTTCTTGATTTATATGGCCTTTATGTGTTCTCATTGACTTGTCCATGTAAATCTTTTGCCCCTATTTCTAGTTTTTAAATAAACACTGATGTGTTATTTATTCTGGAAACTAATGCTTCACTAAGAACATGCTATAAGTTTTGTAACTTATGAGCTCCCTTTTAAGAATTCCTTTTTAAGATTATAAATACTACTTTGTGATGAAGAAGCATTTTTTATTGTAGCCCAAGCTACTAATGTCTTAGGGCTTTTGATTTGTTTGGGGTTTGAAAGTGAACATGGGTACCTGGGATTCAGATTATTGCAGTAGAAACAATGAAATGGGGCACTTTTAGGATACATTGAAGCTGATACTTTGCTGATGGGTTGGATATGAAATAAGAGAGAGGGGGAAAAGTCAATGACCTTCAAGGTTTTTGGTAAGAATGACAAAGAATAGAGTAGACATTTATGTAGATCGAGAAGTCTATGAAGAACAATTTTGGTGTGTGTGTGGCATGAGTGAAGCCCAAACTTTGAAATCAGTATGTTATAGATGTGTATTTTGATCTGAATGGAGGTGTTAAATAGGTGTTTGGATGTACAAGTCCAGAAGTACAGGGAATATTCTAGACTAGATGGATAGATTTGGAAGTTCTCCTATATTGTTTGAAGCTATAGGACTTTAGGAAGTCATATATGGAATGAATGTAGCTAAGGAAATGAGAGATCTGGAACTCATTTCCATTTAGGAGGATATAAGGACATAGGATTTAAAGTATGGGAAGATGAGAGGATTTGATTGGTGATAATGGTTTCTGAAAACCAAGTGCACAAATGTCCTTAAGAAGATAGAGCTAGTCATTGGGTTTAGCAATATTGGAGGGTCATTGTGACCTTGGTAAATATATTTTGTGGAAGAATGAGAATAAAGTCCTAATAAATGTAGATTATAGAGAGCGTGGGAGGAGAGATAAAGATGAAGTAGTACGGACAGTTCTTTAAAAGAATTGTTTTAAAAAGTTGCTAGCTAGAAGATGTATGATCAATGGAGGACTGATTTAATGATGGAAGATGTCACAAAATATCTGGACTCTAAGGGCGACAATTCAGTAAAATAATAAAAACTGAGGCAGGACCAAAGACTGTTGCAGTAGAAACCTACCTGAGAAGGAGTGGATGCCAGTAAGTATGTAGAGATAGGAGCTAGGAAATTTTTTACAGTTCTTAGAATGATTTGCATTTACTAAATATATCTAATTAAATATATTGCACTTTTATTAAATATACTTCTAAGTATTCTTTTTGAAGATACTAGAAACTTTTTGTTCATAGATCATATATAGAAATACAGTTAACTTTTATATATTGTCCTCTGCATTCTTGCTGAACTTTTTTATTCTAATAGTTTAATGGATTCATTAGGATTTTCTATATGTAAGATCATAACATCTGCAAGTGAAGCTTGTTTGACTTTTGTTGGATGCCTTTATTACATTTTATTACATAACTGCTCTGACTGGAACTTCCAGCATATTTATTAAAGGTAGCAACATGTACATCCTTGTTCTATTCTTGATGTTGAAGGGAAATAGTCTTTGACTATTACGTACGTCAGCTGTGAATTTTTGTGCATATGCTCTTTATTAGATCGAGCAAGTTCTCGTCTGTTTTTTGCATGCTTTTTTCATAAAGTGCTGGATTTTGTCAGGTACTTTTTCTGAGCCTATTGATGTTCATAGGTTTTTCCTTTCTTATGGCATGCTACACAGGATTTTTGTTGTTGTTGCTGTTGTAATTTTGCTTGAAATAAATTGTACTTGGTCATGATGCACATTACTACTTAAATGTTACCAAATTTGGCTTGTTAATTTTTTTTCTTTTGGGGACTGTTACAGTGGCATATGAAAGTTCCCAGGCTAGCAGTCTAATCGGAGCTAGAGCTGCTGGCATGTGTCATGGCCACAGCAACACCAGATCCTAGTTGGGTCTATGACTTACACCACTGCTCATGGCAATGCTGGATCTTTAAACAACTGAGTGAGGCCAGAGATAGAACCCACACCCTCATGGATACTAGTTGGGTTTGTAAACTGCTGAGCTACAATGGGAATCCTGGCTTGCTAATATTTTGAAGATTTTTGCATTTGTATTTCTCAGGAATATTGATCTGAAGTTTGTTTTTCATAATGTCTCTGGTTTTGGTAATAACTGGTCTTATAGAATGAGTTGGGGAATGTTCCTTCCTATTTTTCAGAATACTGTGTAGAACTTGTATGTAAAAGTTTTATTGTCCTTAACCAATGAAGCCATCTGGGCCTGGACTGTTCTTTGTGGAACATTTAAATATTCCTAATATTGTTATAGGTATTCCTGTTTTCTATCTTTGGGTCAGTTTGGGTTGTATCTTTCTAGGTAATTGTAATTTCAGCTATTGACTAATTTGTTAAAATATACTTGCTCATAATTTTCTTACTCATTATTTCTAAAAGGTTAGTAAAAATGTGCCACTTTTACTCCTCATGTTACTATGAATTCCAGCCCCCCTCCCCCCCCATTATTGTTCAGTCTTTTCAAAAGAACCAATGCTTGGTTTTGCTTTTCCCCTATTTTTCTGTTTTCCACTTTTATGTTTATTCCTTAGGCTTGTGTTAGCTTCAGTCTTTTTCTTTTTCCAGTGTCTTAAGGTGGAAGCTCAGATTTTTGATTTGACAATGCTTTTTCATACAATCAATATGTTAGGACTGCTTTAGCTTTGTTATCTTTTAAGTCCTTGTCAGTTGTGTATATTACTCATCCGAAAGTATTATTTCCATAGTGATTTTTTTCTTTGCCTCATTATAGCAGTGTGTTAACTTTCCACCTTCTTAATCCCCACACTTTTTTTTTGGTTGTTTCTTTAAAACCTTTCTTGAGGAGTTCCCGCTATGGTGCAGTGGGGTCGGCAGTGTCTCTACAGTGCCAGGATGCCTGGTTCAATTCCTGGCCTGGCAGTGTGGGTTAAAGGATCCAGCATTGCCTCAGCTGCAGCATGGATCACAACTGTGGCTCAGATCTGATCCCTGGCCTGGGAAGTCCATATGCCATGGGGTGGCCCCAAAGGGAAAAAAACCAAAAACATGAAAAACAAAACATTGCGATATACAATGTATTGGAATCAGTGTACAACCGTGTTTCATCATTTGTATTCATTGACAAATTGCCATAGTATGTTAACATCTGTTAAGCTACATACAGATTTTCTTGTGAAGAGACTTAAGATCTATTCTCTCTACAACTTAAAAATTGCAATGTATTATTAGCTATAGTCTCCATGCTGTATATTACATCCCTACGACTTACTCATAACTAGAAGCTTGTTCTTTTTGATTTCCCTCATCCATTTTGCTGGCCCCATCAACCCTTTCACTCTGAGATTTTTTATTTTTTTAGATTTCATGTAAGATCATAAGGCATTTTTTTCCTGACTCGTATCACATAATAGCATAATGCCCTTGAGATCTACACATGGCTTTGAAATAGCAGAATTACATTCCTTTTATGGCTGAATACTATTACATTTTATATATTCTGTGTTTTCTTTATCCTTTCATTCATGGTGGATACTTAGGTTCATATGTCTTGGATATTGTAAATAATGCTGAGATGAGCAGAGAGGTGGGTGCCTTTTGAGTTTTTGTTTGCTTCGGATGAATAACCACAAGTAGAATCACTGGATCATATTGTAGTTCTCAATTTTTGAAGAACCTCTGTAATGATAAGGTAATGGCTGCCACACTGTTGGCTAATTTACTATCAAAGAACGTGCTTGGTATGACTTTAATCCTTTAAAATTTATTGTTTTATGGCCTAGTGTATGGTCTGATCTGGAGAGTTATCCATGTACTTGAGGTGAACTAGTCTTTGGATGGTGAAGTATTCAATAGATATGGTAGTTTTAGTGGGTTTATAGTGCTTTTCAAGTCTTATTTACATGGTTTTCTGCCTAGTTCCACTCATTATTGAAAGTGAGTGTTGATGTCACCACCTGTTGGATTATTTCTCCATTAAAGCCTACCAGTTTTTGCTTCATGTATTTTAAGGATCTGTTAGATGAATAGGTTCATAAAGTTCATTTCTTGTTGAACTGACCTTTATTACAAAAGGGCTGTATCTCTACTAAAACTTTGGGGCTTTTTTCTTTTTTTTTTTTTCTTTTTGCTATTTCTTGGGCCGCTCCTGCGGCATATGGATGTTCCCAGGTTAGGGGTCTAATAAGAGCTGTAGTCTCCGGCCTACGCCAGAGCCACAGCAATGCGGGATCCGAGCCGCATCTGCAACCTACACCACAGCTCACGGCAACGCCGGATCGTTAACCCGCTGAGCAAGGGCAGGGACCGAACCTGCAACCTCATGGTTCCTAGTCGGATTCGTTAACCACTGCACCACGACGGGAATTCCCATGGGGCTTTTTCTAATAAAACATATACTCCAGTTTTCTTACAGTTGCTGTTGACATATTTTTTCACCCTTCTGTATTCAATGTATTTGGATCTTTGAGTCTGAAATTTGTGTCTCTGGTCAACAACATATAGTTGGGTATTTAATCCAGTTTGACAGTGTGATTTTGGATTGTTAAATCCACTTAAAATTAATGTTAATATAGTAGGATTGACCTTGGCTAGTTTATTTTCTGTTTTTGTTGATCTCATTACTGCTTTCTTTTGCATTGATTATTTTCCATTGAAATTATTTTATTTTTTCACTTGAATTTAGCGGTTGCTCTAGGGCTTATATTATACATAAAACACAATTCAGATTTGTGCTAAAATTGAGTGAGATATAAAAATGTTACTTTTAAATAGCTCTATTCCCTCTACTCCCTTTTTGTGCTATTAGTGTTGGGTTCATGTATGTTAGAAATGCATGTAAGAAATGTAACAATCCATTGTTACTATCACTTTACCTTAAACCATTTATAGAACCTGAGAAGAAAGATGAGCTATATGTAAGATCTATCATATTAACCTTCTTGATTGCTATTTTTCATTTGTAACTATAGATTGAAGTTACCATCTATCATTTCCTTCCTTAATACTGCTTTACTCATGTCTTTTTCATGATGCCGTCTTTGTCAAATATAATTACAGTATTATAGGTTGATCACTTAACCAATGTTTTTTTATACAATTTTTTTAAACCTCTTAACCTAAGAAAGGAAAAATATATATTTAATACCGTTTTTAAAAATAGTTACTGTTTTTTCATGTGAATTTGAATTAATGTCTGGAGTTGCTGTTTTTTTCTGCTTGAAGATTTTTAGTTTGTAGGAAGAATTGGCTAGCAAAGAATGGTGTTTGTTCTGAATCTTTATTTTTCTTTGATTTTTGAAATGGTCATTTTGCTGGACTTTAACAGTTTTATTTTTAGCTGTCATTATATCACTCACTTATCTTATGGCTTCCATTGTTTCTGATTGGAATTAATTGTTAATCTTACTGGTGTTCTCTTGTTAGGGATAAAACATTCCTCTGCCTGCTTTCAAGATTTTTTGTTACTTTGACATTTTCTCTGAGATGTGTCTGGATACGAATTTCTTTGGGTGTATTCTGCTTTGAATTTATTCAGCTCCCTGGGTGTTCAGATTAACATTTTTCCTTGAGAAATTTTCAGCTGTAATTTCTTTCAATATTTTTTCTGTTCCTATCTTTTTTTTTTTTTTTGGCTGCGCTTGGAGCGTATGAAAGTATCCAGGCTAAGGATCAAATCGAAGGCACAGCTGAGGCCTGTGCTGCAGTTGCAGCATGGTAACACCACATCCTTAACCCATTGTACCGCAATGGGAGCTACTCTGCTCCTTTCTTGCCTTGCCTCTCCTTCTGATACCCTTACTTTAAAATGTGTGCAGTGATGTCCTACATTTTTTTTGTGACTATTCATTTTTCTTTGTATAATTTATTGATCTAACTTTAAACTCATTCTCCAGTTTAGATTCATTATTGAAGTCCTCTAGGGAATCTTTCAGTTTAGTTATTTCTCAACTGCAAAATTTCTTTTGAGTTTTTAAGAATATCTATGTCTTAATATTGATAATACTAATTGTCATCATACTTTACTTCTTTACACATGATATTCTTTTGTTCTTAGAACATAAGACTTCAAATCAGGGATTGCAATTATCTGCTAACTGTGACATCTGGGCCCTCTCACATGTAATCTTTTGCCTGCTTTATTCTTTGTAGAGATCACACCTTCCTGTTAGGATGCAAGCTTTTTTTTGCTTGTTTGTTTCTGTTGAAAAAATGCGTATAGTAAATAATATATCTTGTCAGTTCCAGGTACTGATTCTCTTTCTTCCCTGACCTTCCTGAGGCTTACTTTCTTACTAAAACAGCAAAGTCACTCTTTTTCCTTTATAGCACAAAGCCTCTGAAATCAATTCACAGAAGATACAGTTATAGACATCTATATAGTCACCATGGAATGACAGTGGTTTTAGAAGGTTTCTTTCTCTGTTTCCCTGATCTTTGTTATACTGTTACACCGTCTGCCTCTGACACCCAATTGATAAGCTCTATTCATTGCCTCCTAATGGCTCTTTTTGGGGGGACGATACCAACTATATCAAGTACCCTACAAGTCTGATCCAATTAAATTCTGATTTGGTTGCAGGGGTAGTTTGTGAAGCCAGTATGTGAAGTTTGCTTTGATTGTGAGGTTTAAGCACTGTTCTTGTTAGTTGTCTATTGCCCTGGTTGTCTCTGGTAAACTTGCTTGCTTATGATTTAGCTTTCTGTTCTCATGTAGCTATCATCTTCCTCTTCATTGCTTTACCATGATGATACCCATTTCTTGGAGATAGTGTTTATCCTTAAACTTGATCACACTGACTTGCAATAAAGGAAGTTTCCTTGGGGAGGGTTTGGTAGCTCTCTGTTCTGAGAGCCTCTCTCCCTTTGAAAAATCACCATGCCACTACTTTGGATCTGTGCATGGGCATGCTTCTGTGTGACACCACTACTTGGTGAGCAGAGTGCTACATGGAGAAATTAGACTGATTTTTTTTTTTTTTTTTTGCTTCTCCTGGCAAAGAACCTCTGTCCTATGTGTGACTTGGGTCAAGGGTGATCAGGGCCCCAGTATTTCTGCCTAGCATGCCTGGGGTAGGTTTTCCATGCAATGGGTGGGATGCTATGTGGAAGAAATGAGTCTCCAGCCTCTTGGCCATATTTGCCTGTAATTTAGTTTTTGTGACATGGAGCTGCATGGGATGGGAAATGTCGGCACTCTGCCCCTCCCACTAGGATCTGGGGAGAGGGAGCCTCAATTTTTTGCCCTTACTTGCTCTGAATAAAATTTTAGTCATATTGAACTGGGTGTTGTGGAATGAAGGAAGGAACAGATCTTGCTTCCAGAACCACAGACTATTCGTTCCAAGATCTAGAAGATACTCTTAAGCATTAATGTGCTGAATGCCCTTAGGACAGTTTTCAAAGTTTTAAATGGTTGATTTTTAAAAATGTTTTTCTCTGGTTACAGTTGTTGTAGTGGGAAGAGTCTGCACAATTCCTCATGCTGACATTATGTATGTCTCATGTTCTTTAAAATTTTTATGTCATGGTCTTGCACAGAATTAACTATAAGTAGTTGTAAAAGAAATGTATTTTTTCCTTAAGCATGGTGTACGTGTGTGCATATGTGCTCCTTTCCTGTCCTCTACCTCCTCTGATAGGTGCTAGGCTTGCTCTTTACCTGACTTTCACCTACTTGGATATGACTCCCTCCCTGTCACCCCAGCTGCTTTTCACTTTTGCTTTTATGCCTAGGCTTCAGATTTCTGCTCGAGTCATTGGAAATGGTGACACAATTTGTACACTGTCTACTTGGCTCACACAGGAGCTTTGATTTTCAGCCAGTCTCTTGGCTTTTGTAAACTAGTTTGTGGACTATCTTACTCAGATGTTGGTCTCCTTGAGACCACATTTGTTTTTAGTCATTAATGTTATGTGCTACAATCTCCATGTAGCAATTACATGGACGATGGGACATGTTACAGTCAATATAAGACATCTGGGTTAACTGCCTACCCTAGGAATTTTATTTTAGGCTGTTTTCACTGAGGCAGCTGTCTGCTGATTACTTTCAAGACTGTATTACAATGAAACCCTTCTAAGGGGAAGGGAAAATCTATTAGATAAGGTGTCTTTTTAGATATGTCTATTAATGAAATAGCTTTCATCAGAGCAACTGAAATCAATGGATATTTTGCTTCAGGGAGTGTTGCACTGAGGTTGTATTGGAAGGGAGCTGATTTTTACTGGAAGTGGAGCAAGACATAAATTCATTGTTTTGGGTGGTGGTTGAATCTCATTTTGAGGATCTTACAGGATATGTTGCCTTAACTATCTAATGTGTAAATAAAATATTTGAAGGCACACTAATGAGTAAATATTCATGTAATCCTTTGCAGTTCTTTTGACAGTAGTCTCTCTTTTTCCTCCCATCTTCAGGGAATACCCAGTTGTATCTTAGCATCCTTCTTAAAAAGTATTTGATTCCAGTGGCCTGTGATGAAAAGTATTTTGAACCCATAATAAATTCATTCCTACTTCTTAGTATGTGGAACTGTAGTGATATGAGATTGATTTTAGTTTCAAAATAATTTATAAACCCAATTAAGACTCGTTTAAGTATTATGGTAGCTTGTTGAAGGTATAAGATCTGTTTCAAAAACAAAGATGCAGAGTTGAAAATTTGACTTTAAAACATTTTCTAGGTGAAATAAATATGTTATCTGTGTCTTTGTCCTTCAGGCTTCAGGAGCAATCAGACCTCTTGTATCTACTGTCATTAGTCCTTCGACAGAGGGCTGCTTAGACTACTCGCTGGAACGTGCCAGACACAGGGCAAGTGAAATGCCACAGGCCTTTCTGTTCGATGTGATCTATGAAGCATATCGGCAGGTAAGAATCTTGGCTTCTTGAAAAAGCTGTTCTGCTGGGAGTTGCCAAGACAGCCCTACACTTGGAGATTGGCTAGAACTCATGAAAGTCTGTATATAGTTTAACTGAAGGCTCAAATTGATGGGAGGGAAGTAGTCAGGATATGTTACTGTGGATCTTAAGAGAAAGACACAGGCAGAGGAATCCATGCATAATCTTCTTTATGCCCTATCCCTTGAAAGTTCTCACAAAAAGCACACCTTTGTACTAATGAAAAGGCAGCAATGTGGGTGTGATGTTTCTCCCCAGGGTAGCCTATAAGAGGCCTGATGGGAGTTCCCATCGTGGTGCGGTGATTAACGAATCTGACTAGGAACTGTGAGGTTATGGGTTCGATCCCTGGCCTTGCTCAGTGGGTTAAGGATCCGGCATCACTGGTGAGCTGTGGAGTAGGTTGCAGATGCGGCTCAGATCTCATGTTGCTGTGGTGTAGGCCGGTGGCTACAGCTCCAATTAGACCCCTAGCCTGGGAACCTCCATATGCCGCGGGAAACGGCCCTGGAAAAGGCAAAAAGACCAAAAAAAAAAAAAAAGAGGCCTGATGTCTAAGGTGTTGGGTTGGTCATGTAGATACCCTCTGCCTTTCACATAAATTTCAGGTTGCCTGGAGGAGAGCAGGTGTTCAGCATATAAACCATCTAGGCACAGTGAGCCAGTCTTATCAGTTAACTGTTGACTGGAAACACTCCCAAGAACCCAGTTCCCAGATGCTGGCCGAGGGCCCACCTGGTGAGCACGTCTTTTGAAGTATAGAAATGTCAGCCTTGCTATGATAAATACTGTGCACAGCTGTATAGACAGTTTGTTAAAATTTTAAAGATGAGTGATTTCAAAATACCAAATCATTCTTGTTTAGATTACACTAGATTGTCTTTGTTTCCTTGTCTTGGAAACATTATTGTACCTATAAATTTTACTGCCATTCATTTGTATTTACTGATTGTAAACAGTTATTAAATATCAGGTCTTATGCGTGTCAAACTTGCCCATGAAATGTGATCACTTAAAACAGCTAAGACAGTGCTTGGCTGATGTTAGACAATCAGTAAATAGAGATAGGAACCTTAAGAATATAAGACAATGTTAATATTAACATAAATACTGACATTTTAATAAACTACTGCATTCATATAGAAAGTAGTTAATCACATGATGAATTGATATCAATTACTATCAGTTAACTCTTTTAAATATAGAGAACATAAATTAGAACCAGTTTTACTGGTATGAATAATTGGCCATTGTTTCTATTGTTAAAATTTGTTATACAGAAATTTACCTGTATTTGGTCAGTAATTAAATGCTACGCTATGAAAAACCTCTGAATGTTCCATTGAGAAATCTTAGAGCCTAAATATTGCTGAGCTACACATCTGCCTAATATTTCTAATATTTTTTAAGATTAATGAATTTGTTTATCTTTATATAACATTTACATTAAGTGAATAAATTGTAGGTCTAATTTATAAAATTTAATACTATCTTATCATTGTCCCATTAGAATGCATGTTTCAACAGTGTTTTAAACCCTAATGCACTGAGGCACTAGTTCTCAAACTATGGTTCCCAGATCAGCAGCATAAACATGTTTTGGAACTTGTTAAAATGCAAGTTCTGGGACTCTACCTCAGACCTACTTAATTCTCTGGGAATCAGGCCCACCTATTTCTGTTTTAACAAACAAGCTTCCCACGTGATCCCAAATGACAATGAATTTTGGGAACCACCACCCTAAGCATCTATTCTATGTGATAAATTCTCCTCTTTTGCATTCTTGGGAGAATTTAGAACATAGTCACCAAAAAATAACTATTTGGTTCAGATAAGGAATTCTCACTTAAAGCATTTTTGGATGTTTTGAATAAAAGTTTTTAACAAAATTACTTTTGATCATAAAGGCATGTAAAGGAATATGTGTAAAATATTTCTGTCTGGTCTATATGATTTATGCATATATGTTTTGATTATAATGAATAGAGTCAAATATATAATTATAAAATACAATAATGTAATTCAAATATAAAATATACTAAAATAGGACAGAGTTCCAGGAGTGGGAAGTTGTTTTCTATAGAGTGGTTAGAAGTACTCTGTGAACAGGTAAAATTTAAGCTAAATTGGGAAATAAGTGAGGGGATGAGTCATGCAGGTAACTGGGAGAACATTATTTTAGGTATGTGACAGAGAATATGAGGTTGATCCAGGCTAGAGAAGAGTGGCATCAAGGGGTGGGGATGAAGGGAGGAGTAAAAAGATGTGGTTGGAGAGGACTGGGGTCTGATGTCTTAGAGGGCCGTAAAGGCAATGGTATGGGCTTTAGATTTTTACCATGAATGAAATGGGAAGACTGTATGGTATTGTATGGCATCCCACTTCTGTGGGGTCACCCTGTCACTTGGGATGGTACCTTACAGAAAATAAGGGAAGAAGTAAGCTATAGTGACAATTAAGGCAATTTAGATAATGGCATATTTGGTGTGAAGTGTTGGTGTTCTGAATATATTTAAAGGTAAAATGAGAATAAGCCAATTGGTCATGCATTGGGATATCAGAATGGGAAGAATCATGGGTCCAAGGATTTGTTCTGAATAACTAAAATACGGTTGCTCTTTATTGAGACGGAAAATGCTAGAGAAAGAGATGGGTTTTATGTGACCAGATGAAGTTTGGTTCTGATGAACTAAATTTGAGATTTCTTTTGGACAGAATGTCAAAAATGTTAAGGAAATAGTTGAACATATGAAACTATAATTCTGTAGAAAGGTCCAGGTAAAGATAGGCACTTGAAAACTGTTGTCCTACAGATATTTAATGCCTTGGAGTTAACTCATTAAAAACAAAGATAGATATAGAGAAAATAAGAGGTACAAAAACTGAACCCTGGTGCATATATTAAGTGTGGGAAGATGTATTAGTTTCCTATTACTGCTGTAGCAAATTGCTACAAATTTATGGAACTAAAATAAAATAAAATAAAATAAAATTCTAGGTGTCAGGAATCCAAAATCAAGATGTCAGGGCTATGTTCCTTCATCGACGGGGAGACTATTTCCTTGACTTTGCCAGTTTTTAGAGGCCACCTGCATTCCTTGGCTCCTGGCCTATCCTTCAAACCATGCCAAACTCTTGGTTTCAATGGCATTGTCTACCCTCCCTCTTAGAAGAATCCTAGTGATTTACATCAGGCCCACCTAGATAACCCAGGATAATCTCCCCATCTCAAAATCTGTTACCTTTGAAGTCCCTTTGTCATATACATTAACATACTCAGATTCTGGAAATTAGGACCTAGATATCTTGGGGAAGGGTATTATTCAGAAGAGGAGTGGCCACAGAGTAAGAAGGTCATATCCCAGAATCCTAGTGAAGAAAAGGACTTAAGAATGTTTGAGCAATTACTAAATGCTGTGTAGTGGTCTTTAAAAAAAAAAATTGAGAACTGATGATGAGCTTTCATGGCTTTCTTTTGTGGTGTTTATTTGGGGAGTAGGGTATGGGAACCTGGTTGGAATTGATTGACTACAGAATAGGAGGACCACTATTTAGAGGAGCTTCTATGCACATTAAGCAGAAAAATGGGGTGGTTGAAGGGGGTTTTAATGAAGTTTATATTCAGGTGAATGACATAATAGTGTGTTGATATGCTGAAGGAATAATTTAGTAGAGGAAGAGGTTGATTCTGTATCGAGAGGGCATGGGACATGGTGTATGGATAGTTCATACTATCTATACAGGATGACAGGGACAGCAGGGAAGACAATTTGTGGGTACAGGTGTACATTAGTAGATGCGGTGGGAAGATAAGGAGTTTGTGGTCAGCCTTTTATTTTCACTTATAAGGGCTACAAATGATCAGCTGAAACTTGTAGGGAGGGGAGGGAGGTACCTAGTCTTCAGGAAAGAAAAGATTTGAAAGAGTAAATACTTTTATTCTTGAATTTTTATACTTAGCCTAAAAATATACAAAATTATCCCAAGGGAAAAATACCTATTTTCAAGGCATTTATGGAAAACTGGAATATTAGGTAAAATTTATAAATCCACTGAGTGGCTCACTCATTACTGTGGGCCTGAAATGTGGCCTTGTGATATTTATCAAGGGTGTAACATTGCTTTGTGAAACTCTTGTAGAAAGTAAAGTATTCACCATTTCCTGAGTTGAGCAGATATTGGGCAGTTGTAACTAAGGTCATAAGAGGCTCAATCATACACAGAGGAGATAGCACCAGGCTGGGATCTTTGGTATCCTGTTGGAGAAGAGCAAAGAAGTAGAGTAGGTTTGTCTTTAAAGGGACTATATCTAACTTGAGTCTGTTTGCTGAAAGTATTTTGATAGAAAGCCTTTGAACTGATCTTTAACTATTGGCTAATTTTTTTTTAACAAAATCACAAGTACTAACCCTTTTTAAAAAAATTTTGATTTTCTCTATCCAGAAACATCATGTAATTTTTTTTCTTTGTCTAATGTGATGAATTAACATGAAAGGCACAGTCACACTGAACCATCTTTGATAACATAAACACTAATTGCTATAATGTTTATGCTATTAATTTCTGTTGTACAGTAAAGTGACCCACTTATACATATACTTAGCCACAAAAAAGAACAAAATGCCATTTGCAGCAACATGGATGGAACTAGAGACTCTCAGACTAAGTAAGTCAGGAAGAGAAAGACAAATACCATGTGAAATCACTTGTATCTGGAATCTAATTTATGACACAGATGAACTTATCTACAGAAAAGTAACAAACTCACAAACATGGAGAACAGACTTGTGGCCAAGGGGGAGGGAGAGGAAGTAGGAGTGGGAGTTGGGGGTGAGTAGACGCAAACTATAGCATTTGGAGTGGATAAGCCATGAGCTCTTGCTGTATAGCACAAGGAACTATAATCACTTGTGATGGAACATGATGGAGGATAGTATATACATAGTATTGGATTCAATTACCTGATATTGGGATTTTTTTCCTTTGTGTTGAGTGAAATTATCCTTTTTCATTTCTTGTGCTGTCTTGACTTGATTTCTGTAGCATTGCTGTACTATAAAATGAAGTGAGTCATTTGACTTTCTGAAAGAATTGTTATAAGAAATATAGTGAAATTCTGATAAAATTTCTTTGTATAACTATAACTTTGGAGGTATTTTAAAGGGGAATGGGGCTAGAAGAACAGCCTTTTCCCCCCACTCTTTTGTTATTTGAGGACCTTCCATTCAGTTTTCCTTAGTGGACATTACATACCATTTTACATTCCCCCCCAACAGTGTAGAAAGGTTCTGATTTCTCCATAACCTTGCCAACTCTTCACTTTTTCTCCATTAGATAATATCAGTCCTAATTATAGTGAGATGATTTTTATGATCCCCTGTTGATTGATGATGTTGAGCTTCTTTTCAGATACCTATTGGCCATCTATATGTCATCTTTGGAGAAATGAGTGGATAACTATTTTGTCCATTTGTAAATTGGGTTGCTTGCTTTTAAGCTGATGTTTCGGATTTTGAATATTGACCTCAGGTTTAAATTTCTCATCACAGGAAAAAATTTTGTAACTATGTAAGGTGACATATGTTAGCTAGATTTAATGGGATAATTTTGCACTGTATACAAATACAGAATTGTTACGTACCTGAAACTAATAGAGGATTATCATATGTTAGCAATCATATTTAAAGTATAAGACCCTTTATCAGATACATAGTTTAGCAAATATATTCTCCCATTCTTTAATTAATTCTGCTCTTTAATTCTGCTGATTATTTCCCTTTGCAGAAGATTTTTAGTCTCATGCCATCCAATGTGTCTGTATTTACTTTTGTTTCTTAGATTTTTGGTACTACATCCAAGAAATCATTGCAAAAACACTATCAGGAAACTTTTCCCTCTGTTCTAGGAGTTCTATAGTTTCAGGTCTTAGATTTAAAACTTGAGTTGCAGTTTAATCATGTGTATGATATAGGGGTCCATTTTAGTTAATTTGTGTCTAGATGTCCAGTTTCCCTAGCACCAGTTGGCAAAGAGACTGTCTTTTCCCTATTATTACTCTCAGAACCCTTGGTGGAGATCAGTGGCGCATTGTTACGTGGGGTTATCTCTAAGCTCTATGTTCTATGGTTAGTCAGTATCTCACTATCACACAATCCTGAGTACTGAACAAGGTAATGTACTTTGGAATCAAGAAATGTGAGAGTTTTAGCTCTTCCCCACTAGACCTATCCCTAGTGGATTATGGTTGGTAATTAGATTTCCTTCATGTCCTATAGATGTCCTTAAAGCCACTGTTTATTCTCCATGGTGCCCTATGGTGGGCAAGTCTTAGCTCAGGCTCTTCCATGATGTCCCTCCTCACTGCATGTTGTACATTGGTGGTTGGAGTTGATACTGATACTGTCTCTTCTCTCCCTCTATTGTTTGTTGTACAGAAGCTGTTCAGTCAACCCTCTGTTCTTGAGAAGGAATGGCTCTGTGTGTAAGGTGTAGATTCAGTGTGTCCATGTGAGGAGCTGAGTTCTGGCTCTTCTTATGCTGCCATATTGGACTGGAACTTGATGACTATTATTAAACTTCCAGAAAAATTATAGCATGTCAAGATTGGCACAAAGAATATGACAAATCCTTGATAAATCAATAACCATTGAAGTTGAAATGTTATCAGTTGTATTGATATCATCATATTGGCATATTTTTTAAACCAAAAAGTTTTATCTTTGAGAAGAGGCCATCTCTAAAAAATTAGTCATTTATATATTTCTGGAGACATGACTATTGAATTCTTTCGCTCATTTCAAAAATTGGATTGTGTTTCTGAGTTGCAGGAGTTTATATTCTGGATGATAACACTTTATCAAATAGGATTTTCAAATTATTTTCTCTGTGTGGATTGCCTTTTCACTTTGTTGGTAGTGTATTCTGTATAACTTTTGGTTTTGATATGGTCTAATTCATCTATTGAATTTTGTGTATGTTTTTGGTGTCATATCCAAGAAATCACTGCAAAAGCCAACATCATGATGTTTTCCCCTAAGGTTCTTCTAAAGAGAATTTTCTTCTAAAGAGTATTTTCTAATGGTGTTACAATTTTAGTTTTTGCACGTAAACATTTGTTTCGTTTTTTTTCTTTTCAGGGCTGCACCTGCGGCATGTGGATCCTCCCAGGCTAGGAGTCAAATCGGAGCTGCAGCTGCCAACCTACACTACAGCCACAGCAAACTCAGATCTGAGTCATGTCTGCAACACACACTGCAGCTCAAGGCAATGCTGGATCTTTGACCCACTGAGAAAGGCCAGGGGTCGAACCTGCATCCTCATGGATACTAGGTGGTTTTTTAAACCACTGAGCAACAATGGGAACTGCCTTTGTTACATTTTTTTTTTCCCCGCACTCACACATGCTCGCACTCACTCACTAGCTCGCTCGCTCTCCCATATACTCAAACAGAAAGGCCGCCTCTGTTGCATTTTGAGTTCGTTTTTGTATATGGTGTAAGGTAAGAGCATAGCTACATTCTTTTACATGTGGATATCCTCTTTTCCCAGCATCATTTGTTGAAAAGACTGTCATTTCCCCTTTGAATATAGTTTTTGCACCAAATCATTTGACCAAAAATGTAGGCGTTTATTTCTGGTCTCTATTCTGTTCCACTGGTCTATAAGTCTGTCTTTATTCCAATACCACACTGATTTGATTACTGTAGTTTTGCAGTAAGTTTTGATATCAGGAAATGTGATACCTCCAATTTTTTAAGGATAGCTTGGGCTATTTGGAATAATAATACACTATTTAATGTCACTGACTGTATTTTACTCTGAATCTTTTCTTCTTTCTTCATTGTTTAGCCTAATGCCTCAAATCTAGTAGAATTATTATTATTTTTTTGTTTAGATGTGCATTTTAGTGCTGCTCTTGCAGCATATGGAGGTTCCCAGGCTCGGGGTTGAATTGAAGCGGTAGCTGCTGGCCTATACCACAGTCATGCCAGATCCAAGCCAAATCTGCAACCTACACCACAGCTCATGGCAACACTTGATCCTTAACCCATTGAGCAAGGCCAGGGATCGAACCTGCAGCCTCATGGATTCTAGTTGGATTCGTTTCCGCTGTACCACAATGGGAACTCCTAGTAGATGTTTAATACATATTATTGTCAGAAGTCTGAGAATTGTGAGGACTTTTTATAGTATAAAATAATGGAATGCTCTTAAACAGAAGCTAAGTTTATTTTCCTTATGTACCATGGAATAGAAAACTGGATGTAATGTAGAAACCCTACAGAGGGTATTTTTTTTTTGTTTTCCTCCCATGCTCTTACTCTGGTTCATGTTTGTTCCCTTAGGAACTGTATTAAGATATGGACATCTGTGTTTATTTATTTATTTATTTTTTAAATTATTTATTATTATTTTTTTCCCACTGTACAGCAAGGGGGTCAGGTTATCCTTACATGTACACATCTGTGTTTACCTGCATTAGGTGATTTTTTTAAAAATGCAGTGTGGATGAAGTCCAATCACAAGTGTCTGCAAGAACAACAAAAGATCAGGCAAATAGAGGACATGGAATTAGGCTGGAGAGAGGATAGCAAAAGTAATAGGGTTGTTACTTTCTTCCTGTGGTTTGTCCTAAATTCATGGCATTGTAATGGAAAAATCAGATCCCAGGGAAAAAATTGCTAGTCTGGAGATGACTGGAAATCTCTTGTACGTCTTTTTCTGGTAAGAAAGTTAAAGGCAGGGAACACAATGCGTGGGAAGAGGCATACAATGGAAATAGTTACTATTATAAGCAGTAGGCAAAAGGGCCTCCTGGAGCTGTCAATGGCTTTTTGTTTTATCTCTAAAATCCTGATCTGTTTGTTACAGAATTTGGCAGGAGAAGCTGCTTTTTCAAATGGAAATGAACTGAGACATGCACTATTTTCTCTTCTTGATCTTTCACTGCAGTACTCTGCAGCTCACAGTAGGTACTGACTTGTAGACCACAGTTGGGAGAGGGCAGGATTCATAAGGAGGCTTGAGAAATTAGACACTGAACAATGGTACATAACTAGTAGTCAAATTCCAGGCTTTGTATGTGGAAAAAAACCTGACAGACACTGGCATACAGTCAATCCTTCTAACTCATCCTCTTCCAAAAATGAAAGAGCTGCAGATGACCAAGGAATTCCATGATCACATCATAGACTGTCCTGTCTACTAGCAAAGAGATGCTCTTATTTAGGGGAAAGAAGTAAGGTTCAAAATGAAAAACTTTGGTTCACTTGCTAGGTGTGGGTTAATCCAGAGTCAGATAATGAAATCTTACCTCATTTAGTGGTTTGGGCTTATGATGTTGATTTGTGTAGTATATATATTAAGCTATTCCCTGGTTGTTATCAGTTGATGGCCAAAAAGTTTCCTAGGAAAATTTAAGAGCTTAAATTCCTATCTGAGGCTTTTTTTTTTTTTTTTTAAGAAAAATTGTAGAATGAGGGAAGAACTATGGTGAAATATTTTAAGCATGTATTTTATCATGAAGGAATATAAATTTTAAAATTGAATTCACAAACTAATTTTTTTAGGTGGATGAATTAATGATTCTTTTCTGTTCATCTCTGAATTACATGCTGTTGTGGGGGTATCTGATTTATACCTACCTGTGGTGGGTGTTGCTGTGTTAATTTGGCTAAATTGGGAATTATTTTTCTTGGTTAGGCCACAAGAATTAATGAGTTTTAATTAACTCTGGCTGAATTTAATTAAGGCTGAAAGGAAGAAGGAGCCATTTTTTTCTAAGGTCTTTTTCTATCAGATGGAGTGACCAAAAGACCCAAAGATGCCTGGTAGGTTCCACCCTTTCCTCACCATCTCACTCCATCTAGCTTGTCTATTGGAACTATTGATGATTACTAGCCCTAGTTCACCATCAGTCAGACAATGGGCTGGAGACCTATTGAGGCAGTAGCTACATAGATGCCTCCATGACTTTTTTGTGCTTCCTGCCCATCGTTGGCAGGATGAGCTTATCTGGTGAGGCGGACTCATCAGTGATGCCTTTTCTCATCCTTCAACCTACCTTTCTGCTCCCATGTTTTTCCCAGGAACACAAAACCTGAAGTCTAATTCCTATAATCCCTTACTCCCAAGACTGATGGATCTAATTCAGCTGGAGTTTTGTCCATACTGTGTCCACTTATATCTTACGCAAACAGCTTTTACTGTTAATGTCATTGTTAAATTATTTTCTTAACCATTTTTAGAAGATACACATGTCTCTTATAAAATAATTTTCCAAGGTGTTTGATGCCAAAGTTGTTGGAGGTTTGTAATACAGCTTTCTTCTTGGGTGTTTCACAAAGTATTGCCAAAGGAACCAGTAGGAAAATTTTTCTTTTTTCTTTTTTTGTCTTTTTAGTTATTTCTTGGGCCGCTCCCGTGGCATATGGAGGTTCCCAGGCTAGAGGTTGAATCGGAGCTGTAGCCACCGGCCTACGCCAGAGCCACAGCAACGCAGGATCCGAGCCGCGTCTGCGACCTGCACCACAGCTCACGGCAACGCCGGATCGTTAACCCACTGAGCAAGGGCAGGGACGGAACCCGCAACCTCATGGTTGCTAGTCGGATTCGTTAACCACTGCGCCACGACGGGAACTCCCGGAAAATTTTTCTTTTAAGTGGTTCCGGGAGGGTTTTGTTTTATTGGGCTGTTGCCTAGAACACTGAAAAATCATAGTGACATAAAAAGATTATTAACTATACGCTAATATTAAATCTGGCATATTTAGGAACCAACTTTGTTATGGAGAATAGTTATATCTGAAATAGTTGAGTGGGGTCCAACCTTTCAAACTACATGCCCTTGTGCATGTTCTGAAGTATCGTGGACTTCTAATAAATAAAAATCTAATGTCTTCCCTACACATAATTTCAAAGTTGAAACGTCAGTGTTTTTAATGGCCACTGTTACCTGTGGGCGTTAGTATCTTGGGAAAGGGTTTGATATTTCAAAACATAAGCTTGAGATGTAGTTTAGCATTATCTGGGCCTTAAAGGAGTTATTTTCATATGTTTTTGAATAAATTCAATTTCTTTTAGAACTAGTGGAAATCAGATTTTTTACTGAGAATATTTTGGACAAGAGTTTATTTGGAGTGAAACTTATGACCACTATGATTGCCACGCTGGCCAATACACTTCATAAACCTCATGGTAGATAGTCTGAAACAAAATAGTGTAGGGTATTCTCTGGACTCTGTGCCCAGTCATTTCCTGGGGAGTTTGGCTCTTAGTAATGACAGAATTGCTTGAATAGCCAATCTTCCAATGTATAAAAATTAAAAACTCCAGAATCTTATCTCTGTTGAGAGCGACTGAGACGTGAATAGAGAAAGGTGAATAGAGAAATGCATGTATGTATTTGTATTTGTATGAGGGCAATGAGAAGGGACCAAAAGTGGGCAAAAATTGGAAAGCAAAGCAGAAAATCATACTAGGTAAGACTGACATTTATTTACATAGTGCACCACTCAGCTCTGAATCCTGTCATCAGTGTTGCTGGATCCCATGGAAATCTTTGCTTGGCTGAGGAATTTTAAGCCTCATCAGTGAGGGCGCTGAAGAGACACTGTGGGCGGAAGGGTTTTTGCATCCTGAATCTGGTGTGCTTCCACCCTTGCAGCTGCCGTGGGCATGTGTGTGTGGCCCTCGGTGCCATTTACTCTACAGAGAGTTGTGATGCGAGTTCTGGCCTGCCATTCTCTGTCTGCCAGATGGTGCCTGCTGACATGCTGTTGGAGGATTTCCTGTTCATGGTCCTGGACTGCAGTTCTGTGTGTGCCACCCTTGGTTTCTTGGCACTCTAGTAGGAGGCTTTGGGCTTGTCAGTCCCTGTACACTGTTCCTTGCTCATCAGTCTGAGGCTGCTGGCCATCCAGAGGGGCTTCCGGCTTGCCAGTCCTCACCATGGTTTCTAAGTTGCAGCCTTGGCTTGCTGACCAGTTTACAGTCTTTGGCTCAAGTCCAGCTGCTAAACTTCTCCACTGTACAGTGGGCCACAGCCATACTTGCTCCAGTGTGATCCAAATCTCAGCCTTGGATAGATGCCCCCTTTCTGAGTTTATTCCTTCCGTAGGTGTTTTCCTTCAGACTTAGTATGTTTTTTAGAGTTCTGTTGTATTCATTCTTAGTGTTATTCACTATGTGCAATAATTATAGTATGCCTTAACTCTTTCCTTCTCAGGCTCTTGTGTAGTTTACAAGTCCTGACAAAACATTGAACCATGGATGAAGTGTTTTTTCCCTGAGATCACTTCTCAGTCCCTGTAGTGGCAAGGCAGAGAGCTAATTTTTTTGTCCTGAGAAGCCAGGGAAGTTGGCCATTGAGGGAGATACTCTGGAATGTGGGGATCCACAGAAGAGGGAAACTGGAAACCCACATATAACATCTCCTCAAGCCGTTGCTGATCCTCGAGATCTGCATGTCTGGGGCAGTAGTCCAAGAACCCCAGGGGATAACATCAACTGGAAGCCTGGTGGAGGATGAGCTACTCACCCCCAGGAAGGACCGGATTAGTAGGTGGAGTCTTGCTGTGTTAAAGGGTGTTGGGAAACACCTCTGGCTTTTCGTCAGTATTCTAGAAGAGTATAGATGATGTATTTCAAAATTATTAAATACTAAAAATGTGTGACATGTTAAGGAAACCTCAATAGAAAAAGGTCCAGAGGTTGGAAAAAGCAATATAAGACTTTAAAACTATGACAAATACATTGAAGAATCTATAAGACATGGATTGATAAACAAGATTGATATGTGATGATTGATAAAGAATTTCAGGACAAAATATGGAAAGGGTAAGAAATCAAATGGAAATCTGAGAACTGAAATATATCCTTGACTTAAAAAACAAAACCAAAACACACTGAAACTGTTGGCTCTGATCAACAGTGAACTAAAGAATGGAACAATGAATTTGAAGATAGCCTGGGTTCCAGAAGATCAGAGTAGAAGCTGCCAGTCTTATTCCAGCCCGTGTCCAGATCTTGCACACCATAACTTCTGTAGTACCCTATAGGTCAGAACAGTTAAAGTCCAGCCTGTACATTTAGGCAGGGAGAACAAACACCCGCTTCCCACAAGGAAGTTGGGACTTCAATCCATTGCAATCATCATGTAAGAATAAAAAGTGTGGAATTGCACAGGTCTTAAGTTTTAGTTTTTGTTACTTGTATGTTGAGTAACTTGCTATACTTTGGAGTCTTGATATTTTTGACCATAAAAGGGGGTAATATCTTTGCTGGGTTGTTGAGAAGGAAATAACTAGAAATAGCAAGTAAAGGAAGCTACACATTATTGTAAATCCATTGTTTCAGTTTGTTCAGTCTCTTGTAAAGTGCTAACATGTAAAAACTTACTTCTATAAAAGTAATGTCTTTAAGTTTCTTCTAATACTGAGATTTAGAAGCAACCTAGAATATTTTCCCCTGGAATTGTGTGTGTTCAAATTATACTTTGCTAATGAGCATGGACGGGATGTATTGAGATGAGTAGAGTTTGAAAGGACCGTCTAATGGTCATTTGGTTGGTGCCATGAACATGAATGGAAATGAGATATTAAAGCAAGCCAAGCAGATTGAGCTGATGGAAAGATGGGGTTCAACATATGACAAGTTAGACAAAACACATTTTTCAGATGAATCAGCAAGGATATTTTACACTGTATTAGAGAAGGAAGAGTTGCTTTGAAAGAGATTTCAGGCTTAAGTTAGAAGGAAAAAGTTTCTTTCAATAGCAAAAAATAATGGCTTTTATATATAAAACTCCAATAATAATTGAACCTTAGCTTACATAACTATTAAATCACATTTCTATTCAATGATAAACTTCTTCCTTTAAAACAATTTCTACATAGCAATTGGACGCTAGAATGTATTCATCGAACAGGTAGTAAATCCTTATTACATGGTATAGAGCTGCTTGTCCTTTGCTTTGACAGCTCTCATTTGGGTGCTTACTAAGTTGAAACTTCGAGTTTGAGCAGGTATTTTTGGCTGTTTGTGACTGCTGTGTGAGTTGGAAGTGTTTAGAGAGTGGAATCGACTGTGGAGGAGTGTATGTATGTATCTTCAAGGCTATTGGGTCCCTTGACACTGATTTAAAATGTGCTATTTGACCTGATACTTGTTTTGTTAAATTAACATCAAGTTTCTGTTTCACACAGAAAGGGCAACTAGCTCTCTAAGTACTTTTTGGAGGGCAGAGTAACTGGAATGTGATAGGTCCATTTGGTAGTGAAGTCGAGGGCACTTAAAAAGGTCAATAAGGGTCTATTAAATGGTAACACCAAAATAAAAGTAACAGCCTGATGATAATACCCATTATGTTTCCTGAAACTGAGTCTTACAATGACATGTATATGCTAATATGTTCTGATAAAATTTGGCCATGAAATCTATAATTACTTGGGCAAATACCTTTTAATAAGCTTTGGTAACCCAGGATAAAAAGACTAGATATTATTTCTTTAGCTGTTAGTTGTGAATATATTAAACAGTGCATTTTCATTAGTATGTCATTTGTCTTTTAACTTTGAGATTTAGTTCTAATATTGAATGTTTTTGATATACATGCCATAGAGGAATGAGTATATGTTAAAGTTTTTGATATACATGCCATAGAGGAATGAGTATATGTTAAAAAGAGGATGACTACATTATTTTCTAATGGCTGTAGTGTAGTGGGGGGGGGGTTTGGGCAACATTGTATTAAAACTGAAGCATTTAATGACACTAAACTCCTTTCTTGGGAACATACCCTTATCTTGCCTATTATAGTATTTAGAATAATAAAACTATAAGGAAGGCCTATATCTCCATTTCTAAGAAAAACTAAAAATTTTATTTTTATTTTTTGCCTTTTTAGGGCCACACACATGGCACATGGAGGTTTCCAGGCTAGGGGTTGAATTGGAGCTGCAGCTGCCAGCCAGTCTATAGCACACCTGCAGAAACGCCAGATCCAAGCGGCGCCTACAACCTATACCACAGCTCACGGCAATGCCAGATCCTTAACCCACTGCGTGAGGCCAGGGATTGAATCTACGTTCTCATGGATGCTAGTCTGATTGATTTCTGCTGAGCCACAATGGGAACTCGAGAAAAACTAAAAATTTTAAGATGCTTTGGTCAGACTTTTTTTCCTTGCCCTTAAAACAATCTCAAGTTTCTTTGTAAGTTGAAAAAAAAATATGTCCACAGCCTCTTGGGGCTAATGATAATCCATTTTGTGTAGTCTTTGTGTTCCCTACCACAAACTATTAAATGGAATGAAGAGTATTGAGAAGCCAGACTTCCTGTCCCTAGAAGTAAGCTAGTCTACTTTGTACCTAATTCTGATAAATTGTGGAAAGTGTAAGTGCCTTTTGTTTTCAACCATGTTAAAAATCATCATGTCCTGGTGGTGTATAAAGCCTGTACTACTACATCAAAAAATTGAACTGTACATTGAGGGCTACATTTTAAGTTTGACTTCTTACACTTATGGCTTTCTTACTTCCGATGAAGGAGTTTACTAAATTGAGTTTACTCCTAAAAGGAATATTCTTGCCATCATATGTTCTTTTCCAAGAGGATGCTGTATCAAATTGTGTACTTATGATGTCATCTGTCAATAATGTATTATTTTCAGTTAAGTATTTTTGTAAAAACTGAATTTAATTAAAATATTTTCTTAGAAACTAATTTAAATGGTAAATAGTAAATATTCCTGGTGGACCTGTTGGCTTCTACTTTCTAGAAGATGAAACACTGTAATCATTTAAAATGGTATTGAAGCTTGGTAGCACTCTCATTAGTATGCGTCCAGGTAAAGTAGATCCTAAGGTGTCAAGAATGACAAAAATAAATTTGGAAACACCAATTCCAGTTTGAAGTTTACTTTTTATAATTTTTTCACACTTAAAAATGTAAAGAGGAGTTCCGGTTATGGCGCAGTGGTTAATGAATCCGACTAGGAACCATGAGGTTGCAGATTCGATCCCTGGCCTTGCCCAGTGGGTTAAGGATCTGGCGTTGCTGAGAGCTGTGGCATGGGTTGCAGACACAGCTCGGATCCCGTGTTGCTGTGGCTCTGGCATAGGCTGGCGGCTGCAGCTCCAATTAGACTCCTACCCTGGAAACCTCCATATGCTGCGGGAGCGGCCCTAGAAAAGGCAAAAAGACAAAAAAAAAATAAAGAAAAAAGACAAGGATATACTAATTGATGCTATTGTTAAACTGATGCTATTGTTAGCAAACTGAAGCCAACTTAGGATAAGGGATATAATTACAGTAATGAAGAGCCACTTGACTTTAAAAATCTGACCAGTTGAGTTTGATTCTTAGTTCTTTAACCTGCTTACAATCACACCATTAGTAAGTTTTTCAGCCTGTCATTTTGTTTCCTTATTGATAAAATAGGCGTAGCTAAAAGGAGTACCTATCACAAAGGATCAGTGGGAAGTTTGCACTAACACATGTGAAGTTCCTGGTATAGTGCCTGATGTTACAAGTCTCTAGTAGCTGTTACTATGTACAAATATTCCCCAAACTCTATGGCATGCAGCAACAGTCATTCTTGCTTACTTGGTCTGCAGGTTTGGCTGGGGTTGGTTGGTAAAAGTTGACTTGACTGGGTGGCTCTCATTATGGCTTGTTTTATTATAGCTCCTTGCTGGCTCCCTGCTGAAAGCTGTGCTTCCAGTTTGCCCTATGTATGCTTCTCCTGGAGCCCAGGCTTTAAGGGCAGCAACTAATGTTGGAAGATTTCATAGCAATGGTAGAAACTACAAGAGATGGAGTAGAAACGTGATTCTTCATAAGGTATAGGCATGGAATTAACACATTGCCACTTTTATTTTGTTGGACAAAAAGTAAGCCATGTGACTAATCCTGGCATTAGTGCAGTAAGCAAATAGGTTTGTCATTTATGAGATGATGACAAGTGTGTGTGTGTCAAATTCTATAGGGAAATGAAAAAATTATGACCAATATTTCATTCTTGAGTAGTCAACAGATACTGGGTTTATTTCTGCTATTTCACCCTCCTCCCTTTTTTTTGGTCTCTTTAGGGCCGCATCTGTGGCATAGGGAAGTTCCCAGGCTAGGGGTCATAGCAGAGCTGTAGCTTCTGGCCTATGCCACTGCCACAGCAAAGCGGGATCCAACCGGTGTCTGCAGCCTACACCACAGCTCATGACGGGGTCCTTAACCTACTGAGCAAGGCCAGGGTGCAAACCTGCATCCTCATGGATACTAGTTGGGTTTGTTACCACTAAACCATGATAGGAACTCCCTATTTTATTTTTAATGTCTTTTTTTTTTTCCTTCTTAACATGAACTTTCTGGCATGAACAAAATGGGTGCTTGAATCTGTAACATTCTTGTGGTTTTAGCAGCGTTATTAGTTTGACTAGCCAGATACTATTTTCTCAGCTGACACAAGCTTTTCCCTATGTTCTGGTTTAATTTCACCCCGTTAGAGAACAGCTTAAATGTCATTCCTTATAAAACATTCTTATCTGTTCTTCCTCCTACTTTTATAATTCCCTTCTAAAATTTTCCTTAATAGTACTTATTTTAGTCTGTAATTATGTTCTTGGTCTGGTTTACTTGTCTGTTAGCTTTATCCCCCTGTAAGTTGTAGTCTTGTTCACCGAGTTACTGTGAATGCTGAGCCCAGCACCTGGCATGTAATAGCTACTGAGTTAAAAAAAAACAAAAACCTTATAAAAATTAAAAATTAGGAAGAAATGATGGATATAGGTATATTTTTTTAGTTGAAATTCAGTATCTTTGGTATATCTCATCTTGGTGTAGCATCTTACTACAAGCACTAATTTTTTATTTATTTATTTTTCCTTTTTTAGGGCTGTGCTCGTGGCACATGAAGTTCCCAGGTTAGGGGTAGAATTGGAGCCACAGCTGCAGGCCTATGCCACAGCCATAGCAATGCGGGATCCAAGCTGCATCTGCAACCTACACCATAGCTCATGGCAGCACCAGATCCTTAACCCACTGAGTGGGGTGAGGGATTGAATCCTTGTGGATACTAGTTGGGTTCGTTTCTGCTGAGTCACAGTGGGAACTCCACTTTGGTATTTTTTTATAGACCATACTGTCTATAAATCCTATCACTTTTTGCTTACCTGGGAATGTCATAATTTCTTCCTCATTATTGAAGGATTTTTTTTTTTAATTTGTTGGCAACGAGTTGATTTACAAAGTTATATTAGTGTCAGATGTATAGCAAAGTGAAACAGTTTACACATACACATCCGTTCCTTTTCAGATTTTCCCATATAGGTTATTACATAGTACTGTGTAGATTTCCTTGTGCTATATAGTAGGTCCTTGATACTTAACTATTTTATAAATACTAGTGTGTATATGTCAATGCCAACCTCCTAATTTATTTCTCACTCACATTTCCCCTTTGGTAACTATAACTGGGTTTTCAAAATCTTTGAGTCTGTTTGTTTTGTAAGTTCTTTGATACCATTTTTTAAAATTAGATTCTACATATTTGTGATCTCAGGTGATATTTGTCTTTTTCTGTCTGACTTTCTGTCTGACTTAGTATGATAATTTCTAGCTCCATCCATGTTGCCGCAGATGGCATTATTTCATTCTTTTTTACAACTGAGTAATAATCCATTGTATACATGTACCCCATCTTCTTTATCCAGTCTTCTGTTGATGGTCACTTAGGTTGCTTCCATGTCTTGAAGGATTATTTCATTGGATATAGAATTCTTGGTTGACAGTCTTTCAGGGCTTGGAATATGTTTTCCCACTGCCTTCTGGCTCCATGGTTTCCATTAAGAAATTGTAAATCTTACTAGTGAGTCTTGTGTATAAATTACTTCACTGTTGTTACTTCCAAAATTCTTGTCTTGGGTTTTTGAAACAGTTCAGCTCTCATGTATCCAGATATGTTCTTTCTCGCTTTTTATTTTATTTGGAGTTGATCTTAAATGTTTAGAAAAACATTTTTATCAAACTTAAGAGTTACTCAGCCATTACTTCTTCAGTCTTCTTGCCCTTTCTCTCCTTTCCTCCTAGGTGGGACATTATCATGCATACCAACGTATAAGATCTGTCTTCAATGTGCCAATTGTTTCTTCTGACTGCTCAACCATACTGTTGTGTCTATATAGTGAATTTTTCATTTCTGTTATACTTTTCAATTCCAGAATTTCTGTCTGGTTCTTAATAGTAATTTCTACTTGATTAATATCATCTAACAGATTAGGCAAGTTTCTTATACTTTAGTTCTTTAGACATGGTTTACTTCAGTTTATTGTATTTTTTATTTTTAATTTTAGTGGAGTATAGTTGACTTTCAGTGTTGTATTAGTTTGAGGTGTACAGCAAAGTGAGTCAGTTACATACATACATATATCCATTCTTTTTTCCCCACATAGGTTATAGACCATTTTTTTAATTTTTTAATGTCTTTTGTCCTTTTAGGGCCGCACCCTGAGCATATGGAGGTTCCCAGGCTAGGGATCTAATCAGAGCTGTAGCTGCTGGCCTATGCCAGATACACAGCAACGTGGGATCCAAGCTGCATCTGCGACCTACACCACAGCTCATGGCAACACTGGATCCTTAATCCACTGAGCAAGGACAGGGATCGAACCCACAACCTCATGGTTCCTAGTCAGATTCGTTAACCACTGAGCCAAGACGGGAACTCCCGGTTATAGACTGTTAAGTACATTTCTCTGTGTTATACAGTAAGTCCTTGTTAATTATGATTTATATATAGTAGTGTGTATATGTTATTTCCATCCTCCTAATTTCTCCTGCCACTCCCCAACTGTTTCCCCTATGGTAACCTTAAATGTGATTTTGGAAGTCTGAGTTTGTTTCTAGTTTATAAATAAGTTCTTCTGTATCCTTTTGTAGTATATTCCACATAGAAGTGATATCATATGATTATTTGTCTTTTTCTGAATTACTTCACTTCATCTTAACTCTAGACCCATCCATTTTGATACACATGACAGTATTTTGTTTTTTGTTATGGCTGAGTAATAGTCTATATATGTATATATGTACCATATAGTCTTTATCCATCCCTCTATTGTTGGATGTTTAGGTTGTTTCCATGGTGTGGCTATTGTAAATAGTGCTGCAGTGAACATTGGCATGCATGTATATTTTTGAATAATAGATTTCTCTGGATATATGGCCAGGAGTGGGATCACTGGATTATATGATAGTTTTACATTTAGTTTTTTAATTGTTGAATTTATTTTGAAAATCTTATTTAAGTCTTCCTTTACTAAGCCCAAGGTCTAGGCTGCTTTAGGACAGTTTTCTCTTAAATTATTATTCAGTAATTATCTTCCAGTTTCTTTGCATCTGTTATTTTTTATGGAACTGGTTATTTTTAGTAACATGGAAACTTAAGAAAGTTGGGACCAATTCCCTTAGCATTTACTGTTTTAAATACTATGTTTTTTTCTACTCTTCAATGACTGTCCTGAACTAATTCTCTAATATTTGTAGTTTTTGTCATATGTAGCCATTTAAAGTATATTAAGTTAGCTTGTAGCAGTTAGGTAATGGTTAGACATTTCCTCAAATGTCTGAAACTGACAATTTTTCAGCTTTGTCTAGAAGCTTTCTCTGTGGGAGAATGCTTTCTATGCTCAGAAAAGCAGTTAGTCCTCTCATCAACTTATAAAGATGCAAAAGATCAGCCAGAAGTGAGAGTGTAGAGTCTTTGCTTATTAAGTGCACAGCCCCATGTGTATAGGTGGCCTTTTCTAGATTCCTAGGTATAGGTTGGAGCTTTTCAAGTCCCCAATGGACATCAAAGTTCAATATACGTTCATGATAAAAACTCCTACCAAAGTAGGCATAGGGGGAACATATCTTAACAAAAGCCATTTAGTTTTCCTATTAATTGTTTTGGTTAGCTTATTTGCTAACACCATGTTGGGCAGCTGCAGTGGTAAATAGCACTGATAGTTTTAAAGCTGATGCTCCCAGGGAAACACTGTGCTGGAAAGCTCCATCTCAGGTCAAGTAAAGACAGATCTTAGAATCTGGGTTTTCTCAGGGAACTTCTAGACAGGTCAAATAATGGCAGTTACCTGAGAATTGGGATTTTTAGAAACTCCAACTTTGCTTTCCCTTACTCAATTACTTCCAGGCTTCTGGTTGTCATTGCAGTTGTAGGTAATTGGTTTTCAAGGCCATTTTCCTCAGAAGAGTGTATGGCGAAACAGGGAAAATTCAAACTCTAGAACATAACTTTGTTTAATTTTCATAGTTCTTAAAAGGTTTATTTTCATAATATCTGCCAATTTTATTTCTCTTATGAAATAAAATTTTTGAAAACTTGGCTCTTTGCTGAGTTCCTTCAACAAGTAATACTGCTTGACTTTCATGTGCTTTTTATAAGTCTGTTATTCCTAAGTTGAGTATCAATGTCAAATACTTAAGAGCCAAATATACAAAAGTTGATCCTTGACTATATACTATTTACATGTTACATCTATTATGTTAATTATTTAAAATTATATTTTAGTGCCAAATAAACATTTTCTAAATGTCTTGTTCTTTAAATTGGAAATACCACTTTCTAAAATGTTTGTCTCCTTTGATGTTTTAATTATGGTTAAGTAGACATGCAAGATTAACAGATCAGGCATATTTTCTTTCTCTATACTAGTAGATAATTTCCACATTAGATATATTTAGTGGGTTAATGCCCTATGTGATGAAATAGCTAAAGTGTTTAAGCTTTTACTTGAGATGTTTCTGGAAACAATAACATCAGTGACTAATACAAAGCAGATGCGTACATTGAACTAGTGGGTTCAGAATAAGTTCTTAAGATGTGTAATCAAAGGCTCACTTATTAAATATGGGCTCATTATTGATATAGAGATATCATGGTTGGCATGATACCAATAATTAGAATTTATAAAAAAGGTGTGTATGTGAGAAAGGAAGAGAGGGAAACTAAGATGAGAAAGAGAAACAGATGCAGAGCAGCTAAAGATGAGGGAGTTAGAGAAGAAATAGAGAAAGAGAAACACAGACAAAAGGATAAAAACGGGGTAGACACTTAAAGAGGGAGAGAGAGATGGAGCATATTCTGTGGGAAAGCTGAACTAGGAAGGGTTAAAACCTAATTTTCCAAGTTGTGTTCCATGGGACATTGCTCTTAAGTTTTGAAAATATATTTGGGAAATGCTAGACATGATACCCACCATTTGAATATTTACAGTGCCTGTTAGTAAACTAAAGTCTCTGAAATGAAGTTTCTGAAGTTTGCCAATGCTAGCATGTCCCAAACATAATTGCATAAGGAACTCTTGCTGTAGATCACAGCCAGTAACACTGAGAAAATAGTGGAATTCTGCACAAGAAACTGATGGATTTGTAGTCAATTTTATCTATTTTAGCTTTCATTTTAATTAAAGATAAAGGGGAGATAAGTGAGTAGTGGCAAGTAAAGGCAATCTTATTTTAAATATTCTTCTGGGGATTAGAAATCTACTTTTTTTGCTAAGCTGTATCATAAAAATACTGTAGATAGTAATGAGGTGTTTGATTTTAAAAAAAGAGCTATTTGTGCTATAGAACTTTTAAGAAAAGAAAGATTTGGTCCTTAATGCTTAGCACAATTCCTGACATATGGGAGTTGTTGATTGGTGTGTGTGTGTGTGTGTGTGAAAGAGAGAGATAGCTGAGTGCATTTTATTGTGATCTTTTGGATGATACAGTTCCATGGAATTTATTATTACAAGGAAGAAAGCTGGGGAAAATGAAAGTTATTTTCAGCTTCTGATCCTTGGTGACTTAGCTTTACCCCCTCTAGATGGGTAAATTCAGGGAATGCTATTGAAAACTTTCGAAACAAGCAAGATCGTTTGTTGGTCTGATCTGATCTGAAAATCCCACAGAGCTGAATGCAGTATTTCTTGTACTTGAGGTTGACATCATGGTTTCTAGGGACTTCGCCTTTTTATCTTCTGTTGCTGCAACCTAATGAGAACTGCATTTAATTTGGGACTTTGTTCTTAGTAACTAAAGAGATTCCTTATGAAGATACTTAGTTGAAAGCTTAATCTGACCAGAGAATCTCTGGCTTTTTGTGTGTGTGTGTGTGTGTGTGTGTAGGATTGATGATACTGTTTCTTGGTGGTTCACAGCAGAGAAGAAAAGATTGGGCACAGGATGAAGCAGTACCACTAGGGAGTTAATTTTCCACGTGTATATCATTTAATAGTTTATAATTTAAGTTCATTTTCTCTGTTAATCAATACTATTTGTACATCATCTAAGGACAGTGGAAGGCATGACTACCCTAAAAGCAGTCTTGAGTTAAAAATGGCTGCAGATAAACTATTCTCAGATAATCCAGATGCTAATAGTATGTGGTTTCCAGAGCCATGATTTACACTAAATTTTTTGGTAAGAATCTGTTGGATATCTCTGGAATATATTTTGAAACTATACTACTTTTTCATTAAAAATTTCTATTTTTGTCAGGTACATTTAGAAATTCTAGAAATAAATTGATAAAATAATAAATTCATGGAAGTTCCTGTCATGCTCAGCAGCAGTGAACCCCAGCTAGTATCCATGAAGACTCAGGTTCGATCTCTGGCTTTGCTCAGTAGGTTAAGGATATGGTGTTGCCATGCCCTGTGGTGTAGGTTGCAGACATGGCTTGGATCCCGCATTGCTGTGGCTGTGGTATAGGCCAGCAGCTGTAGCTGTACTATGATGGGACTCTGAGTTTTACAAAGTTTGCTGTAGTGGGTTTGTAATATTTTAATTGTTTCAGTGGTTTAATTCCAGGTCTTCTATAGAAGCTGTCAAGAAGCCATTGGTAAAGGATTCACTTTACCTCCTGTGGCCTGAAGTATGTGCTGTGTTGTTCAGTGGTTGGCAGGCTATCGTGTTAAATGTGACCCCAACAACAACAAAACACAGTAGAAAGTATTCCATTGGACAACTATAGGTAGAGTTGCTTATCTGTGGTTCTTAATATACAAAACAACAACTTAGGAATTCATTTGCAAAATAAGATTTAACTATTGGGCTTGTAGTTTTTATAATTTACAGCAAAATTGAAGGAAGACTAGTCTTTTGAGTGAAGTCTACTGCTTTGTTCTGTGTTTAATCAACATTTTGCACAATGAAACATCCATAATACATAAATTCTTCAGTTTAAAATTGAGGTGGTGTTCTCCAATCTGTTAGGTGATGGAATAAAATAATACCAAGGAGTAAACAACTGGTGGAGGAACAACTAAGAATAAAACCCTCTAAAAATATACTGGACAAATTGAGCTCACTTTTTTCTCACTCAAGATTCTACAGTGAGTGGATGTTTCGGTCACTAATGTGATCTTCCTTTAAGGTGAAATACGTATGGCTTTCAGAAATACTAGATGAAATGAGAAGTTAAACCAAGAAGACTCTTTAATCTGAAATTTATGGAGAGCTGCGAGAAAAGACTAACTCTGCGGTTTCTTAGCCTTCGGCACAGACAGTGTGTAGTATTGAATATGGCCTAGCATTTTGTTGCAAGTCAATGATACAGGACACACCTGGGTCAGGTGTGACAAATTTTCACTTCTGAGCAAAGCAAGGAGAGTGAGTGTGTTGCACATTGAACCTTTATTACTGAACCCAGGAGCAGCCCCTGTTTAGTTCCTGTGTTAACAGCTGGTGGGTAGATGTTGATGAATACATACTGATATGAATATACATGCTAATAGATGTGTTTGCTTAATAAACTGAAAACCACCATATAACTTAAGAACATTTTTGGTAAATTGAATGTCTGAAAGGAAACATAGTTTACCCCAGGGGAGATGTTATGCATCTCTTTAATGGCTTTTCCCTTGGAATTACCATTTTTCTGTTTGTACAAGATGTGCTCTGGGAGTTCCTGCTGTGGTGCAATGGGATCAGTGGAGTCTTGGAGCACTGGGATACAGGTTCCATCCCCAGCCTGGCACAGTGAATCAAGGGTCCAGAGTTGCAGCAGCTGCAGCTTAGGTCGCAACTGTGGTTCCAAACTGATCTGATTCCAGGTCCTGGGAACTCCATGTGCCATGGGGTGGCCAAAAAAGAAAAAAACAAAAAAAAAGGTGCACTCTGAACAAAAGTGCTTATTTCTTGATATCCTTGAGTGCTGACCACCTTCCCTAGTTTTTTGCCAAGTGTGAAATCTATTTGAACATAAACAGTTTGACCTGGAGAGTGAACTGGACAACTCCCCACTCTTGGGAATGGAAAAAGTAAAGGAACTGCTCTTTCTTTTAGGTGATGATTGAAAGAATGCTACAGAATATTTTCATTCACCTAGGAGAAATGGGCACAATTAAAATACGGTATAAGTGAATTGAAATGTCTTATTCTAGGTGCTGATCTTTATTCTAATTTGGAACGACATCATTTCACACTTGTAGTTATTCTTTGCCTTTGCAGCAAGAAAGCTAGAAATGGTCCCAGGTGGGGCAAAGGTGATGGAATTTTTGTGATTTGGTGGTTTTTAGACACTAGATAAAATTGTTTCCAAATTAGTCCTTTGGAGTTACAGTAAGGAGGAAGTTTATTCTCTCTTGCTGCTGTGCATTTGAGTGATCAAGAGATAGCTTCTAGTTTTCAGTGTAATTACCTTGAGATCTTTCATAAACATTATATTTTCTGGGGAAAAAAAAATCACAACTTAAAACTCCACAATTTGGCAAGGATTATTTAAGTACTTTTTGGCTCTCTCAACCTCAAAACATAACACATGCAGAACTCATTAAACGTATTTAACGTAGATTAATCACTTTTTTCAGGACAATTGCATCAGTTTTTTTGTGGTCCCAGTGCGTACAAATAAAGGTAATTTTAGCTTATAGTAGACTTGATGGCTATCAAATCTTCTAGTATGAGATTCTCTAGATAAATAGTACCTTTGTGACAGGCTTTGTAGGACAGATGCTCTATCTTATTCCATGATGTCCCCATTTTAAAAAGGTTTTCCTTCTATAATATCTACATATGTTTCTTACTCTTGATATTTTCACAGTGAAAACTAATCAGAGCTGTTTCTTTTCCTGTTATTTATTTTCTTACTTCACTTAGGCCTGTGTTTGTTGGAGGTCTGTTGAATATCATGATAATCCTTTGGGAAAGAGAATGTGCTTTTGCTTACATTGACTAGCAGAGAATAAATGTCAACACTCCGGAAATAATTATTACAGAGAGGTAATGCAGCTCTTTCAGAGGACCGAGAGCTGGGGTTGAGTATGAGGCCTATTTTTTATCCTTCATGCTACCATTTAAATTTCTTTTTATTTCCAGTTGTTCTCAAAACACATCCAAATCTTTTGAAAGGGTGTTGCTACACTAAGATTTTTGAGCATTAAGGCTAAATTTTTCATGGTAGTTTTTGGGCAGACTATCATTTAGTTATTATGTTGCCAACTTCATGATACATTACCATAACATAGTTGAAAAAGGAGTACCGTTCCTGTTGACATTGTATGTATGGTTGATGTATTCCATTACACAGATTTGCTTCAGAGTTAAAAATGGAGTTTTTTGAACATCCAGTGCATGGTAGAAGGGTGTGTCAGTGTTGATACTGATGAGCCCAGACTCTGAAGACTGAAGGATGTTGTGAAAGGGGTACCCAGGTAGCACTCTTGCCAAATTTAGTCAGTCTTAAATTTGTCATTTTGGTTTGGAAAAGATTTTTGGAAAATTATGATATTTATAGAGTCATCAACGATGCTGTTAAGCTACACACTCATGCTGAAGAATTTCGAGATAATTTCCTCTATGGAGAACTTGTACTGGTCCTGTAACTTCTTCGATAGCTCTTGAGTTTGCAAGGAAGAGAGGCTCAAAGTATTGCAAGAGAAACTTGTAAGTTACTGGGAAAAGATAGTTGGTTGATCACTGGGACCTGAGTTGATTCTAGGGGTTTTGGTTTTTTATGATCCATTTTTTCCTTCTCATCTCCTAAATTTGTGATTTGTTTTGCTGGAACTTCAGCTGTGGTTGCCATTAGCTGCAAGAGGAGTGCATACTGTTGGTAGGTTTGCTTTCCTTTCCCAACTGGCAAATTCTGTCCTATTCTAGTTCAAGTTTCTGGCAGACAGAACCTTCATCAGCCAAGTCACCTAGATCATAGGCCATTGAACATCTGAAGGATTGTCTGCTCTGGGGATAGGTCCCCACTAATAGATGAATCAGCAGAATCTATGGAGTAGGGTTGGAGAGGGAGAGATATGATAGGAGAATAAAAGCTGATGTTTCCCAGGCAGGGACTAGAGATTAAGTATTTTCTTGCAAAAAAAAAAAAAGGGGGGGGCGTGGCATATTTCATTGATGTCCTAATCATGGGAATGGAAGCAGATGTATTCAGGCAAAGATAGAAAACCTCACATTGTTTCAGGCACTTAAACTGTTGTGATAAAAATGAAAAAGATGCAATTAGAATTCTTAGTGCCTTTTATAACTTAGTTGTTAAATTATGGATGGATTACATAAGGCTACTGAGATAATGATTGTGTATAGAAGAGTGCACCTTGTTTCTAGGCCTTGTTAATAGTGGTACAACATATATTTGCCTCCATCTTCATTGGGGGTGGCAAGAGCCAGTGTAGTTCATTGAACACAAAGGTCTAAGGACATTGGAGGTTGGTGCACAGAGTTAGGTGTAATGGCATAGGAGTTGGTATTTGCTCTTGGCATGCCCTGCTGGTCTATGGTGGAGTCCATAGATTGTACAAAAAAGGAACAGAAATGTGACCTACCTAGAGAGCTGTGTTTTCACTCATGTGTTCTATCGTTGTTGTCAACAAAAGAAGTGATCCGTATTCTCGGTACCAAGGAGGAATTAGTGTGATGTTGATGTTCCTGGCTAACTTCCTACTGTCCCCTACAATCTTAGTAAATAGCACAGCTACAGACCAGTGAGGAACTATGGTTTCATCCTTCCCAGGGAGCATAACCTAGCTCTCTGATGGTGAGGGAGGGCCATGCAGGCCTTAGGCCAGTCTCTGGTCACCAGGTGTGTGTTCGTGCATGCAGGTACTGTGCTTTGGGGCAGCTCTTTGCAGAGTGGTCATATATAGGCTGGACAGCTCTGCTCCATTCCTTTATCTTTCTTTGACAAGCAGTCTATTCAGGCTTGTTTGTCTCATGGAGATGGTAGAGCTATAAAAGGGTGGAAACACACAGAGGATTTCTTAAAACCTAGATTTTTCACTGGCACTTGTCGTTTCTGCCTTCTTCTACTGGATAAGGCAAATCACATGGCCAAATTGGCAGTCAGTTCCCTTTCCCCATCCCCATATGGTTGCTAGCCACCATTGATCTGTTTCTTCTTTCTGTAGTGTTTGATTTTCTAGAATATCATATAAATGGAATCATAGCCCTTTACTGTCTGGATTCTTAGGGTAAAGCATAATGATTGTGAAAGCAATCTGTGTTGTTGAACATATCAGTCCAGTGCTCTATTTGATTGCTGAACGGATTTTTGGGGGGTTGGTATTAGTCTCAGTGTCCTAGAGTTGAGGTGAATCTAATTCCTGCTCTTGTAGTTAGGACTTTTTGTGATTGAAGGACGTAGGCTAGGCTGTAGAGAAGAGTTTTTAGGAACCACAGAGTTTCATAGAAAACCTAGAAATGGAGTTTTATAAAGTTTAAGTCAAGAGTTGATGCTGAGGTAATTAGATTGTAAAGTGAGACTCTGAAGAAATATTTTGAAATATTTGTCGTGTGAGATCCAAATTCGGAGAAGGCAGAAGGTACTAAAATTTGTGCAAGGAGTGGCCCAGCAGGAGGCTCCTACTGGGCAAGCTGTTGGTATTGAAGGTGGGGTACTTTTAAAACTATGTTTGGATCAATAAAGGACTGCAGATAATGATTGGGGTTTAAAGCAGATTGTTACAGTCTTAAGTGTTGTAGTGACATGGGTTAAATTTTGGGCAACTTGTGTCAATAAAAAAAAAAAAAAGTAGAGCTGATCTTATTAAATCATTGGTTCTTTTCTTCAGTTCCCCCAGTCTCTGAATGTACTGCTTTAATTGTGATCTCCTTGTCTTAATGTTTTCTTGTATGATTTTCCCTCCCAACCTTATTGATTCTTCTAAGTGTTGCTTGGCAAATTTTCCCTACATATGTACTAAGCATGTGGACAGATATATTTCCCAAGTTTTCTGATCATTCTTTTTCATATTTCTCTCCTAAGTGTTGGGCATGTATTTATAACTTGTCATGAGCATTTCTACTAGATGTCCTACAGGTAACTTGAATTAACCAGATGCCATTAATCTAACCAATAGATCATTTTTTCTCACATCTTCTAACCTAGTTAATAATACTGACAAGCCTGTTGCTACTGAAATATGTTCTGGCTCTGGGCCTTTCCTTTCCTATTCTATTTTCTGGATTTATTTCACCCTCATTATCTCTGGATGAGATAACAAAGCAGCCTTGTAACAGCTCTCTCTGCATGGTTTTAAAGCTGCCTTATCTTTGGGGTTGGGTATTGATACAGGGTTTCAGTTTTTCCCTTAGTTGTTTACACTGAGGCTAGATAATGCAAGTGTGTTAGGTCTACTGATTGTGTTTCTGAACAGTATCTTAATTTCTTAATTTCATTCGCCAACAATGGATTGATTAGCTTACTTTTTCAAAGAAGCATGAGAGGAGTACAGTATTCCAGTGAACCTTTGTTTCTGATAGTGCTTGACAATACTCAATTGTGAGGGTCAATGGAAATGACTAAAAACAGTTACAGAATTGTCAGTGAAATTCGGAGTTCCCGTCATGGCGCAGTGGTTAACGAATCCAACTAGGAACCATGAGGTTGCGGGTTCGGTCCCTGCCCTAGCTCAGTGGGTTAACGATCCGGCGTTGCCATGAGCTGTGGTGTAGGTTGCAGACGTGGCTCAGATCCTGCGTTGCTGTGGCTCTGGCGTAGGCCGGTGGCTACAGCTCCGATTCAACCCCTAGCCTAGGAATCTCCATATGCCGCGGGAGTGGCCCAAGAAATAGCAAAAAAAAAAAAAAAAAAAAAAGAATTGTCAGTGAAATTCATTCCCTCCCCCCCTAATTATCTGAATGCAGAAAGAAGTATCATCTTCTAGGCAGTGTATAACTGATGCATATGGATGGTGTTTGCCTAGAAGTTCATTGTGGATTTTGATTGGGTAGGACTGGTAAAATTGTGAATAAAATAAGTTTTTGTAATTGCTAAGTGTTGGAAAGCCTTTTGTGAATGTAATTCTGTGTAAACTCATCTAAAAATTTGTATGGAAAGAAAGCTTGTCCCTAGCCAGGTCGTTTGTACTTTGCTGAAGACTGAGGGTTGCATCTATATTATCTGCCTCATAGGGACTTAGGTCTGAAGTTGTTTATTTACTCATAAAATGATTGGATATATTGTAAGAACAAAGCTTCTTGGATAACTCCTGCAATTCTGAAATACATTGCATAATTTAAACAATGTAAATGTATGCAAAATGCTTCAAGTTTGATTTTCAGATGATAAACTGAATGCAGGTGTTCATTGTTTACCTCATTGTGCGATAGTCTATTTTGTTTCTACTTGAAACATTCTGAATATGCTCTATAACTTGAGAAACCTGTGCATGCATGCCTTTGATTTAGTTTTTCTCTAATGTGTATCTTCTTTGTTGGGCAAACTTCCCAGGCTGCTTTGCAGAAACAATGCTATGAATGATGTTGAAGCTGGAAAAACAGATATATAATCAGATTATTTGTTCCCATGGACCATTACTTGATTATTATAAAACAATGATTCCTCACTTTTTTTGTGTTATAGAAGATCTGACCCTTGTAGAAGGCCTTCCTAGAAAAATAAATGTATTATAGACAAAATGCTATTTTCAGAGGTTTTTCCAATTCCTCTGAGTCCTATATATTCACTTCATGTTGACAACTCTCCTACATGTTCATTCCCTGTTTATGGGAATATAAATTAAAGCCACTTTTATAGATGACAGTTTGGAATTAACTTACCTAGTTAGAATGCACATATTCCTGTTTGTGGGTAAAGATAACCAAATGAATGTGTATAATTTTGTTCACTACTCAAACCTCATTAAAGCTTCTTAGCAAGGGATTAAATACAACATGAACCCACAAGAATAAGGAGAATCAGAGGTGTGATGGCAAACAAATAATAACTGGAAAGCTGATAAATGAGGAAAATTGACTATGGTAGAATTCCCTAGAAGTTCAGAACCTGGTAGCACCAGATACCCCTAGAACTGAATGAAGGGGGACAAAATAAGTAGGCTTTGCTGGAACATATTTAAGAAGTAGTCTGATACTTAAATCACCTTCTCCACCCCTTGACCCACGCCTCGCACAGAGGCAGATGTGTGAAGGGCTCCTTATGTCTGGAGGGAATATTGGATGCCATTGAGTGAATGAATGACTTGCCCAGAATAGTGACCAGCAGATCATGAGTATACTGCCTGCCCAATTGGGAAAGCCCACGGCCTTTTCTCCCACTCAACAGCCAATATACTAGTGGCCTGGCTTTCTCTCCTGGGTGGAAATTGGAAGTATTTTATTTGAGGATTATGTGAGTATCTCAGTATCTCAAGCTTATTGCCCTATAGTGAAGCTCACTGTTCACAAACCCCACCCATGTACTCTTTGCTTAACAGCTTTTGAATCTTCCACTCTTAAATGTAAGCTGACAGTTTACCATCCCAAGTGAAGAATGCAGTTATTGTGGAATATTGAGACCAAAGCAAACAGAAAAGGGTAATAGGAAGCAGCAAATATGAAGAGAAAGGAGAACTTGAAAAAAGTTAATGTTATTATAAAGATAAAAGTTCATTGCAAACATGAAATAAAATCAGAATGCTCAAAAAATAAAAGTGGAGCATAAAGAAAGAAATAAGAATAAACCTCAGGAACTTTTTCACAAAAGACAAAAAGATGAAATACAGGAATGAAAAGAAAACTAGAAGTCCAATCAAATAAAGCCAATATTCAGTAAGAAAACTTGGCAAAACAAAAAAAATTGAGGAAAGGAAAACTTAGTTTTTACACTCCCTTTCTCAGAAAGCTATTAGAGGGGGTGTTCCACAAAAAAAGGTTGTATAGAATACTGGGGTTGTATAGAATACTGGGGTTCCGTGACAGGAGAAAGATGACGAATATCTCCAGGATCACAGTATAAGGAGTTTTCAGGATGATAGCTGCATGAGACTGTCAGGGGACAACCAGTCCATGTGGAAAAAGGTCAGAAGACTCCCAGGATGACTTGAGGAATGTTAAGTTAGTACAATGCCTATGTGTCTCAATATCTTGAGAAGAGATCTAGATAAATAGCTATTTGCTCTTGAATGAGTCATCAGTATATAGAAAATTAAACACTAGAAACAAAAGAAGTGAAAAATCAAAATTTGTGCAGGAAAGGAATTATATAACTTAGCTATGAGTAATGTTTCATAGTTAACAATGGAAACATTCAGTATTGATTTAATGAAAATTATGATATTGAAGGGTGGGGAATGGGAAATGTTACTGTGCATTACGGTGAGAGAGGAAGGAGAGAAGACAAAATTCTTCCCTATGTGATAGCCAACTCAGGAAAGAGGCAGTGTTACAAGTGTATTATTTAAAGAGGTGGTAAGATAGGTAAATTACTCAGTCCCGATTGCTCAGTCCTCTGGCCGTGTTCTACTTCTGCACATTGCTGTGGCCTCCTGGTGAGGCCTTGGTTCTGGATCTGGCCTAATTTCTGCTCCATGATTCTGGATTTGGTCTGCTCCTTGGTTTCTTGATTTGGCCTCCTAATTTGCTTTGGGATTTTAGGAGATGTGATATAGGCAGACTAGTAAATGTGTCCATGCAGTTGGGCTTGCCCTTTTGGTGCTTCTCTTGCCATAAGAAAGGGATGATAACCTAGTAGCTGCCCCTCCAGTGTGGCCTGCAGAGTGCAACCTATGGCTCAAAACTGCCATGGCCAACCTACGGTTCTGCAGCTTAAAGCACAGTCATCTCAGCCATCCCAGAGTTGAGTGTGTGTGAGAAATAAGTTTATTGCTGCATACCATTGAGATTATGCATTTGTTACTCAACAGTAGTTGAATGTTACACATGCAAATGAGTATGAGAGTTGGGAGAAGGGAAAATGATTGCCTCTAGGGAAGATAATATAGGATGAAAGGAGTGAGGTCAACTTTTTCGTTACAAATCTGGTAGGGATATTTGGTTCTTCAAACTATGCATGTTCATAACTGGAAAGAATGGACTAAAAATCCAGAAAATAGATTGCATGATTTTGTAGTTGGACTTTAAAAAGGAAACCTATGGATGTACAAGAGATCAAGGCAATTGGGGTACTAGTAATAAAGTTCTTCAAGCCTTCAACCGTGGTCTCTTGGTAGATGAAGGGCAATCTAGGAAAATGAACATGTCCTCATCAAGAGCAAATGGAGGAGTTTCTGTCGTGGCTCAGTGATTAACGAATCCGATTAGGAACCATGAGGTTGCGGTTCGATCCCTGGCCTTGCTCAGTGGGTTAATGATCCATTGTTGCCGTGAGCTGTGGTGTAGGTTGCAGACACGGCTCAGATCCCGTGTTGCTGTGGCTGTGGTGTAGGCTGGTGGCTGCAGCTCCGATTGGATCCTTAGCCTGGGAACCTCCATATGCCGCAGGAGAGACCCTAGAAGAGGCAAAAAGACCAAAAAAAAAAAAAGCAAATGGAGGTTTTACAGGGTTGGATGCCCCATTCAGAGAAAAGGGCACCTTCAATCTGGAAGGTGAGTAAAAGAAATGATGGATGCAGTTTCCAGGCAGATTGGATTATGGAATGAAAAGTTAGAGAAGTTACACGTAAAGGTAAAAATCAAGTTCTCAACAATAGGAGTTAGTTGTTTAAGTGAAGTTAAAGGTCCATGAAAGTGGTAGAGTATTGAATGTTGGTGCACTTGGACCTTGGATTCAGCCAGAATAATGTCAGTAATTGGAGTAAAAAGACTGATCCCATGTGCCTGAAACTGTAGAGCCTGTGAAGCATGAGAGACAATAGTATTGTGAAGGTTGGAAGATGATCTGGATGGCATACGTTTTGAGAAAGCAGAGGGTTTTGCATGGAGGAAGAGCAGTAGGGATCTGGAGTGCTAATAATTCTGCCTTCAGACCTGAAGTAAGAGTTGGGAAAAGCAGCAGAAATCACTTGAGAATGCTGGTGAGCAGATGGTAATCCTTCATATCAAGGAGGCAAAGAACATAGTAGGGAACATAACATAATAGCATAACAGAGGATGGTCCAGGGCAGAGGGCAGGGAAGGAGGTTAACAGTAGGAGACTGAATAGCATGGGAGGTATAGTGCAGACTCTTGACTCTTTTTGACATTAGTCATCTAACTACCACATAGAAAAGACAGAAACAATGTACACAGAACAAAATCTTCAGCTGTGTGTAATGTACAGAACAAATCAAATTGGGAAGAGGATATTCATGACTAATTATTTCGATTGAGAATATTTTATATGTATATAAAAATATAAATTATAAAATATATTAATTATAAAACATAGTATATATAAATTATAAAATATAATATATAAATTATAAAAAAAATATATTTTTGTCTTTTGTCCTTTCAGGGCCACACCCTTGGCATATGAAGGGTCCCAGGCTAGGGGTCTAATCAGAGCAATTGCTGCCAGCCTACACCACAGCCACAGCAATGCTGGATCCAAGCTGCGTCTGCGACCTACACCACAGTTCAGGGCAACGCTGGATCCTTAACCTATTGAGTGAGGCCAGGCATCGTACCTCACGGTTCCTAGTTGGATTCACTTCCACTGCGCCATGACGGGAACTCTGAGAATGTTATATATTGAACTTGTGTTATTTTTTTCTATATACTTCCAATTTTACTGATATTTTTTTTTCCATTTTTCTTCATGGAAACGAGGTATAAAGGAAAGTATAATGTTGTACACATTGTCAGCACTACCCCCAGTATCACTACAGAGAAAATAGACTTCTATGCCAACATTAGCCCTTACTAAATTGCATCTGGCTACTTCTTAAACCCCAATTAGTGTGATTAACTTTATGATAACCATTAACCTAGACTTAATCAAGGAATTATCTTAAACTAGACATATGCCAGACATTTCACATGGCTATTAACTTTTTTTTTTTTTATATAAATCTTATTCTCCATTTCTGAAAATAGAATAAGCTTGAGAGACAGGCTGGTTAAATGTCTTCTCCCTAGTCAGATAACTGGTTATGTAGAAGGACCCAACTCCATCTGACTCCAAAGTCCATCCTCTTCATTACTTGGCAATAGTTCATCAAACTCACTCTTCACATATTCACATATACTATCATTAATTGAACCCATCTAAGGACTTGTTATGAATTTTAATGCACAGTTTGCAAATTGCTTTAAATTTACTGTTAGAAAAAAGTAGGAATAAGAACAAGGTGACTGTATAAGGATTGATATCCCACATTTATCATAATGGTAGCCAGATTTGCTATTTTATAATATAGTAGTACAGATTATTTTCAGGTTTGAGTGCCTAGAATTTAAATGCTCTGCAACTTAATTATAACCAGAACATCAGATTGATTTGTTGAAAGTATTAAACATGTATGTTTGCAAACAAAATCTTAACTCTTGTAAGCATATATTTGTTGGAAATAGAATATATTGCTTATTACACTATACTACATGAGTATTATATGAAGTTAATTTACCAAGAAGTGATAGGACAATGTACACATAGTGCAGGTAAAAATCAATGCTTCATGTCAACTTTGTCCCCTGGTCTTTTCTTCCCAGAGGCAAACAGTTTTTCCTGAGGCCTTCAAAGAGATTCCACTCATTCCTGTATGGCTATGAATTTGTTCTCCACTGTTAGACATCCATCCCGAAGAACCACAATCTGTTCTTCCCTATTTCCCCATTCTTTCACTTGCATAGCCATCATCTTGAGACTGTTCATCACTACTTTCCTAGTAATTCTTCTATTCTTCTCCTTTTGGGACATCATTCTTTCTGCACCCTATGTCTTTCCTTTGCACATTTTACTCCCAATTTTGTGGAGCACTGTCTCTTGAGTGGGGAACTTGTGCTTTCCCAGGCATGCAAGGAGTTTAGAAATGGTCATTCTGTCCTAACAAGGGAAAAGCTAAACAAACTGAAAAATTGAAAACATTTCTTAAATCCATTAGAGAAGGGAGGTTACAGAGTAGACTGCTATCCTCAAAATTGGAAAAATAGGCAAATACAGAGAATCACAACCTACTGGAACAAAAATGCATAAATGGAAACTCCTATAGGAACCAGCGCCAGTGCAAGAAAACCTAAACTACAGCTGATGAATTACTGGAGGAAGACACAGTGGGGACAAGTTAAAGTAAAAAAACTCCAGGGGTATTCATCCAGGCATAGGAGAGCCTCTCCCTTAACTTGTCAGTTTTATTTCTGACTCAGCCAGTTTCTCATAGTGAATATACGAAAAAAAAACTCTTCATGCCTCTGGCAAGAGGGAGGGGGAAAAGTAACCATTTTGAAGGAGGCCAGAGCATTTTGTTCTTAAAAAGTTGGGCCTCCAGAGAACCTAATTTATCAGAAACTAAACTTTTTCCAGAATCTAACATACTCAACCTAAGCTCATTCCAGCTGTCTGCCCCACAGGCTCGTTAAATGACTGTGACTCAATCATAGGACTAAGGAATGCTTCACTGCTGCCTAATCTTACCACCACATTACTAAAGGCCTATTTACTGCAGTTCCTTTTACCCAGTGCATCATAACCAGCTATCAAGAAAAAACTGCTAGGCATAATATAAGGCAAAAAGCAGTCTGAAAAGAGCAAGCATCATAACCAGAACCAAAAATGGCAGAAATGTGGGAATTACCTGAGAATTTAAAACATTAATATACTAAGGGCTCTTACAGTTAAATGAGATAGTACGCAAGAGCAGAGGTACATTGTAAAGAGATAGAAAGTCTAAGGATAAAATGCTGTAGATCAAAAGCACTAACAGAAATGAAGAATACCTTTTGTGTCATTAGCAGACTGGACACAGCTGAGGAGGAAAAAAAACTCTAAACTTGAAGATGTCATAATAGAAACTTCCAAAACTGAAAGCAAAGAAAAGACTAGAAAAAATAGAATATCTAAGAACAACTACAAAAATTGTAATAGACATAGAGTGGGACTACTAGAAGGAGAAGAAAGAGAAAGAATATTTGAAGCTGTGACAGAAAATTTTTCCCAAAGTAATGTCAGGAACCAAATCAGGATACAAGAATATTCAGAGCATCAAGAACAATAAAGGCTAAATAAACTACACCTAGGCATATGATGTTTAAACTGTAGAAAATTAAAGAGAAATCTTGAAAAACCCGAAAGGAGGAGGATAACACCTTACCTATGAAGGCACAAAGATAAGAACTACATGTAACTTCGCAAAATTATGCAAGCAAGAAGGGGGTGGAATGCAAGATATAAAGCATTAAGAGAAAAAAATACCAACCTAGAATTCTGTACTATTTTAGAATTATCATCCAAAAGTGAAGGAATAATGTAAAACTCTAAAACCGACATCAAAGGAATTTGTTGCTACACACCTGCCTTTCAATAATATTAAAAGAAATGCTTCAGTGAAGAGAAAATAGATGGGTCAGAAATTTGGATCTACATAAAGAAAGCAAGACCATTGGAGAATAAGTGAAGACAAAAACGTTTATTTTTCTTCTGAATTGAACAGATAACAGGTTCAAAATAAAATCAATGTATATATATATGCTTGTGTATGTATATATGTATATACACACATATATATAAGTGAAATGAATGTTCAGCAATGGTATAGGGGAGAGAAGGGAGGAAATTGGAGTACATGTCAATAAGTAGTAAATGTAATTGCAGATTCTTGGACTGTCCCTAAAAAAAAAAAAAAAAAGCTTAACCAAAACATTAAGAAAGGAGAAAAAGGAAATCATATAAAATGCTTAATTCAAACCACAAAGGGCAGAAAAAGGACAAAAAGAACAAGGTCCACAATAGAAAACAGTTTAAAAATATGGTTGATACTATTCCAACTATAAGAATGCTTTTACATGTCAAGAATCCAAAAGACCAATTTAAAGGCAGAGATTGCAGACTAGGTCAAAAAACAAGACCAAACTGTATGTTATCTACAATAAATCTACTTGAAATAGGCTCAGATTAATAGTGAGGGGATTACGCACATGCACACGCACACATGCACTTTTTTGTCTATCTATCTATCGATGAAATGTTAGGTTGCTTCCATATCTTGGCTTGTGTAAATAGTGGTTCTGTAAACATTGGGGTGCATGTATCTTTTCAAATTAGTGTTTTAATTTTCTTGATATATATACCCAGAAATGGAATTGCTGGATCATATGGTTGTTTTATTTTTAGTTTTTTGAAAATTCTCCATATTGTTCCCTGCAGTGGCTGTACCAATTTAGGTTCTCACCAGCATTGCACAAGGGTTCTCTTTTCTCCACATACTTACCAACGTTTATTATTTGTGGCCTTTTTGGTGATAACCATTCTGACAAGTGTGAGGTGATACTTTATTGTGGTTTTGATTTGCGTGTCTCTGATGATTAGCATTATTAGGATTCTTTCATGTGCTTGTTGGCCATCGATATGTCATTTTTGGCAAAATGTCCATTCAAGTCTTCAGTTCATTTTTAAATAAAGTAGTTTTATGTATTTTGGATATTAATCCCTTATTAATCACGCCGCTTGAAAATGTTTTCTCCCATTCAAGAGGTTGTGTTTTTGTTCTGTTGATTGCTTCCTTTGCTGTGCAAAAGCTGTTAAGTTTAACTAAATCTTATTTGTTTTGTCAAAGACTGTTCTTACAGTTTCTTGTAGGAGTTTTATGGCTTCTGGTCTCATATTTAGGGCTTTAATCTATTTTGAGTTTATTTCTGAATATGGCGTGAGAAAATGTTCTAGTTTCACTCATTTACATATAGCTGTCTAGTTTTCCCCGCACCACTTAGTGAAGAAAATGTCTCTTCCCCGTTTTATGTTCTTGTCTACCTTGTTGTAGATTAATTGACCACAAGTGCATGGGTTTATATCTGGGTTCTTCATTCCGTTGAACTGTGTGTGTGATTTCATGCCAGTACAATGCTGTTGGTATTACTACAGTTTAGTAGTGTAGTCTGAGGTCAGAGAGCATGATAGCTCCAACTCTGTTTTTCAAGACTATTTTGACTCTTTGGGGTCTTCTCTGTTTCCTTACAAGTTTTAAAATTATTTACTGTGAAAAACGCCTTGGTGTTTTGATAGGGGTTGCATTGAATCTTTAGATCACCTTGGGTACTATGATCATTTTAACAATATTAAATTCTTCCAATCCACGTACATGGTATATCTTGTCATGTTTCTGTTGTCTTGAATTCCTTTCAACAGTGTTTTAAAGTTTTTGGGGTACAGGTTCTTTACCTCCTCAGGTAGGTTTATATCTAGGTATTTTTATTTTTTTAATATGATAATAATGTGATTGTTGCCTAAATGTCTTTCTGATAGTTCATTGTTAGTATACAGAAATGGAACAAATTCTGTATATTCTCTTTGTATTCTGTAACTTTACTGAATTATTTAATAAGCTCTTTCAGTTTTTCAGTGGCATCTTTAAGATTTTCTATAATTCTGTGATCTGCAAACAGTGACAGTTGTACATCATTTCCAATTTGGATTCCTTTTTATTTCTTCTCTGATTACTGTGCCTAGGATTTCCAATACTATGTTGAATAGAAGTGGTAAGAGTGGGCATCCTTGTCTTGTTTGTGATCTTAGAGGACATGTGTTCAGCTTTTTGTTGAGGATGATGTTAGCTGTGGGCTTATCATATACGACCCTTGTTATGCTGAGGTATATTCCTTCTATACTTATATTCTGGAGAGTTTTTTTTATCATAAATGAATATTGAATTTTATCAAAAGCCTTTTCTGCATCTGTGCTCAGATGAGATGATCATATTGTTTGTCAGTTTGTTAACATGGTATATCATGCTGTTAGATTTTTTTTTTTTTTTTGACTGTTGCACAATACTCACATCCCTGGGATAAATCTCACTTAATCATGGTATATGACCATTTCAGTGTATTGTTGGATTCTGTCTGATAATATTTTCTTGAGAATTTTTTCGTCTATGTTCATCAGTGGTATTGGCCTGTAAATTTTTTTGTGTGTGTGAAACTTTTTTGTGGTATCAGGGTGATGATGGCCTCATAGAATGAGTTCAGAAGCATTCCTTCCTTTGCAATTTTTTGAAATAGTTTCAGAAGGATAGGTGTTAAGTCTTCTCTAAATGTTTAGTAGAATTCATTTGTCAAGCCATCTGGTCCTGGACTTGTGGGAAGTTTTTTAAATTATTTATTCAGTTTCTTGACTGGTAATTGATCTGTTCATATTTTATGTTTCTTCCTGGCTCAGTCTTGGGTGGTTGTAGGAACTTGTCCATTTCTTCTATGCTGTCCACTTTGTAGTAACCCCTTATGATCTTTTGTTTCCATGGTATAGATTATAACTTCTCCTTTTTCATTTTTGGTTTTACTGATTTGGACCTTCTTGCCTTTTTTCCCCTGCTAGATGAATCTGGCTAAAGGTTTATCAATTTTGTTTAACTTAAAAAATCAGCTATTAGTTTCTTGATCTTTTTATTACTTTCTGGTTTTTATTCAAATTATTCTCTCATCTTTATGACTTCTTTATTAGCTAAATAAAAATTTTAATTAGAAGGTATGTGTGTGCACACATAACACAATAGAATGCTAGGTCATAAAAAATGAAATTTTGCCATTTGCAACAATATGGATGGACTTAGAGGCTATTACTCTAATGAAGTAAGTCACAGAAAGACAAATACTGTATGATATTACTTATTATGGAATTTGAAAAATTATAAAATATAAGAAAAAGAAACAGATGCCCAGATAAAGAAAACAAACCAGTGGTTACCAGTGGGGAGAGGAAAAGAGAGGGACAAGGTACAGTAATAGATGAATAAGAGGTACAAACGATTATGTACAAAATGCATAAGCTACGAGGATATTTTGTACAGCACAGGGAGTATAGACATTCTTTTATAATAATTGATTAAAAATTGTGAATCACTATATTGTCCACAGAAATTTAGGGAGTATTGTTAAGTCTCCTATACTTTAACAAAAAAAGTAAACAAACATGAAACAGCAGACTTCAGAGAGAGTAAAGATACCAAGGAATAAAGAAGGATTTACTTAGAGATACAGGATTCAATTCTCCAAGAATACGGAAAAAGTCTTACTACAAAATGTGCCTAACAAATACATGGGATAAGCCTGGTAGAACTGCGGGTAGAAATGGATGAATCCTCTATTATAGTTGGAGAATTTTATACCTCTTTCTTTGAAATGGAAAAATCCAACAGGCAGCAAATCAGTAAGGACATAATTGAACTCAATACTATCAATCAGCTGGGATATAATAGACATCTATCCACTATTTCATCCAGTAATACTAGAGTATACATCCTTTCCAAGTTGTCATGAAATGTTAATCAAGATTACATACTGGGTCATAAAATGCACCTTAATACATTTAAAATAGTAGAAATCATATGGTGTCTGCTCTCAGACCACAATGGAATTAAACTAGAAATAAATGACAAGAGAATAGATGGAAAATTTTAAATTCTTAGAGATTAAATGATATACTTCTAAGCACAAATAAATTTCAAGAGGAATTTAAAAAATACTTTGGGAATTCCCATTGTAGCTCAGTGGATTAAAAACCCAACTAATACCTATGAGGATATGGGTTTAATTACCTGGCCTCGATCAGTGGGTTAAAGGATCTGGCTTTGCTCTGAGCTGTGGTATAGGTCACAGACACAGCTGGGATCTGATGTGGCTATGGCATAGGCTGTCATCTGTAGCTCTGATTCAACACCTAGCCTGGGAACTTCTGTGTGCCAGAGCTGTGGCCTATATCTATATATATAGATATATAAATTTTGAACTAAACACAAAATTTAACTTAGCAAAATTTTGAAATGCAGCAAAATAGATACTTACAGGGAAATACATAGCACTGAGTGTATATATTATATTTCATTGATAATCTAATATGTTAAGAAATTACATCAAATTCCAGAATAAGTAGAAGAATTAAAATGAAGCAGAATCAATGAAATGCAAAACAGAAAATCACACAAAATCAGATAAAACTTTAAGCTGGTTCATAAAATCAATAAGCCACATAAGAAAAGATACAAATTACTAATATCAAAAATGAAGTAGGGGACATCTTTATAGAACCAGAGGACATGTAAAGGATAATAAAGGAATATTACGAACAGTTCTGTGCCCTCAAGTTTGATAATCTAGAGGAAATGAACCAATGGCTTGAAAGACACAATCCGTGAACACTCATAGGAGTAGACAACCTGCATAGGTCTACATCTATTACAGAAACTGAATTAACAGTTAATAATTTACCAAAACAGCATGAAATCAACATGGGTTCACTTGAGGATTCCAACAATTAAGGAAAAAAATACAGCTATACTCTAAAATTTCTTTTAGAAGATACAAGCAGAAGAAGGATTTCCAAATTCATTCTAATGTTAGCCAAACCAAAACCAGACTAAGACATTATATGGAAAGAAATACATACCAATATTTGATGAATATAAATGTAAGAATTCTCAAAATTAAATAGAATCAAACAATGTATGTAAAAGTTGTAAACTATATAATCAAGTGGGATTTATCCCAGGTATTCAAGGCTGGTTCAACTTTACAAAACATAAGAATACATTGCATCAATGGGATAAAGAAGAAAAATCAGGTGATCATTTCAATAGATGCAGAAAAAGTGGTGAAACCCTGCACCCATTCATGATTGATAACTTGGCAAACTAGGAATAGGAGCTTTTTCAACTTGATAAACAATATCTATGAAAAATATACAGCTAACAGCATACTTAACAGTGAAAAACTAGCAGCTTTCCTACTAAAGATCAGGAACAAGGAAAAGATACTTCCCCTCATCATTTGTCTTGAACATCATACTGGAATTCCTAGTAAATAAAACAAAAGGAATAAGTGCTCAGATTCATAAGGACATAATAAAATTCTTTGCAGATGACATCATTGTCTATGTAGAAAATCTGAAAGAGGTGACAGAAGACCTCCTAGAAGTAAGTGATTATAGAAAGGTTGTAGGATTCAGAGTTAATATGCCCATGTCATTTGTGTTCTGTATACTAGCAATGAATAGGTAGAAGTTAAAATTACAAACATACACTTTAGTGCCTCAAATTAAATACTTATAAATCAAACAAAATATGTATAGGGCCTATATAATGAAAACTATAAAACTGAACAAAATTTTAAAAAGAACGAAATAAGTAAAGATTCTATGTTCATAGATAGGGAGACTCAATATTATCAAGATAAATTTCTTCCCAATTTGATTTACATACTCAATGCAGTTCCGAAAAATGCCAGCAAGTTTTTCTTGTTTTTATTTTTTTAAAATAGATTTTGATATACTTTCTTTAAAGTTTGTATGGTGAAGCAAAATACCCAGTACTGCAAATGCAATTCTGAGGAACAAAGTTGGAAGACAGACACTACTTCAAGACTTGATGTAAAGATGTAGTAATAAGAATAGCAAGTCCAGAAATGGACCCATGTCAGTATAATTAACTGATCTTTGACAGAGACAGTACAATGGAGCAAAGATAGTTTTTTGAATAAATGATGTTGGAATAATTGGAAATCAACATGCAAAAAATGAGTTAGAGATAACATTGGAGAAAATCTAAATGACCTTGGTAATGGTGACAACTTTTTAGATGAAACAAAGGCATGATCTATGAAAGAGTTGATAAACTGAACTTCATTAAAATTAAAAATTTCTCTGCAAAAGACACTTTGAAGAGAATAAGACAAGACACAAATTGCAAGTATGTATTTGCAAAAGACATAGGTGACAAAGGGCTCTTAAAATATCCAAAGAACTCTTAAAACTCTAAGAAAAAACTCAATGAAAGACTAAAAGACACTTCAATAAAGTTATACAGGTGTGGAATAAGCATATGAAAAGATTTTTCATGTCACATGTCATTATAAAAGGGCAAATTAGATGGGGGTAACAGGAACTCCCATTCATTGCTGGTGATAATGCAAAATGGTATATCCATTTGAGAAGACAGTCTGACAGTTTCTTACAAAACTAAACATACTCTTAGCAGATCCAGCAGTTGCATTTCTTTATACTTACTGAAATGAGTTGAAAACTTGGGTCCATACAAAAACCTGTATTTGAATATTTATACGAACATTTTTTGTAGTCATCAAAACTTAGAAGCAACCGAAGTGTTCCTGAGTGCTTTTAAACCTATTCATAGATGTGTTCAATTATCTTGCCTCCGGAAGGAGGCAGGAAAAAGGTTATTGCTAATCATGTTTTGAATTTAACCATGTGTTAAGAAAACTGCTTACTGTAGGTATGTCTCACTCACATACTACTATGATGGCACGGCAGATATTGGCAGTAGATTGTGGAAGTTTACCGCAACTTTATTGGGAGGTAACTCTGATGACGCTGATGTGGGAATCTGGGTTCTTGTTCACAGCAGTCAAAGAATGAACTCTGCGTGTGAACATATAGGCAGCAAGCAAGCAAAGTCTTTATTAAAGGAAAGCCAGTAGCTCCCAGGGCTTCTGGGAGGAGGGAGAAGAGCCCCCTTCTTTATTGTCCTATAGGATTTGTATTCCTTAAAGATGGAGGGGTTTACAAATGTGGGGTCCAGAAAGATGTGGTTTTCTCCCATTGGCCTTGTTCAGTTACCTATATCAGTCCTTGTCCAATAGGGTCTTAGGGGTGGGAATGTCCCATAAGTCTCATAGTTTCTTTGTCCTTTTCTTCCTGTAAACTGAGTCACAGGGGGTTAGGGATTAATGTCCATCTGGGTGTAGGTACACTCCCTATAGTAAACAAGGCCTGTGGGGATGTTACTCCCTGGAGCCCTTAAGCCACAAATGTTAATCAATGGACATATTAAAGAATGCATCAAAACCCATGGTCCTACACTGACTACTTAGGTTAATATTCTGTCTCAATACCATATTAAACTCCACAAATCATTAAAATTCTGAGTTTTGCAACCTCCAGTGTGATAAAGTAGATTGGCAAAGGGTGCTAAATGTAATATTTCTATTTGTGACCTTCCTGCAGTCTGTCTTAGATGGATATGCTCTCTGTAATTGCAAACGTAGCAGAATCTGCGGTGTTTGTGTCTTTGGCACTTTTTGCCTGAAAGTTATTCCTTTGCTGAATTTTATTTAGTCGTTGGAACGAAATCAGAGACCATTTCCTCTGATAGGCTTTCCCTGATATCTTCACGTAGAATTAAGTATTTATTCATTTATTTACTTATTTATTTTTGTCTTTTGTCTTTTTAGGGCTGCACCCACGGCATATGGAGGTTCCCAGGCTAGGGGTCTAATTGGAGCTGTAGCTGCTGGCCTAAGTCACAGTCACAGCAACGCCAGATCCGAGCCATGTCTGCGACCTCCACCACAGCTCACAGCAACACCGGATCCTCAACCCACTAAGCGAGGCCAGGGATCGAACCCACAGCCTCATGGTTCCTAGTCGGAGTCATTTCCGGTGTGCCATGATGGGGACTCTTAGAATTAAGTATTTTACCTCCTGTTCATCTTCGAATGCCGTGTCTGTCACATTCTTTCACAAAATATTTACTATAGATCAGCCTCCCTTTTAGACTTGAGTTCCTTGAGGACACAAAACATGTCGCATTTAACCATGTATGGTGATAACTTAACACAAACCATGGGCATGATAGCTACTTAGTATTATTCAATTGATTAAGTTGGTCATTTTGATGATTCTGCTTAAAATGCTAAAACGTGTTACTTATATTTTACTAAAGCAGTCAGGCTTTTATATTTTTGCTCATGATAGACTGAAATGTCTCCAGGTTCAGAATCCAAATATATTCTCTAAAAAGGATATGTTGATATTTAAAATATCAGCTACTGAGAAAGCTGTGACCTGCAAATAGTTTGATATAAATATGAGATAAGGGATTTGGAATTTTCTGGATACCTATATTTGTTAAATCAAGTTTGGATATGGTAATCCTCAGGCAGTTTAGAAACATGTTTGGAAATGTAGCTTTTGAGCAAAGGAAGTAAAGTATTATGTTTATCTGACACCTGAAACTATTGAGGAAGTTAAACACTGTTATGTTGCAACATTCCTATCTTTTATTTGGCTTTTAGGGCATGATAAAAATGAATCTGTTCCTTGACTAATCAGTAGCTAATTAAAGAGTTTGTGAATTCTCTAGGTGCTTTTCTTTATACAATTGATTATGAAATTAAAAATTAGTTTTATTCAAAATTTTATTTTAACTTGTTCATTATTTTTTCTTTCTACCCAGTGCAGTGACCATGACTTGGAATTTGGAACTGAGTGTTTGCATTTGGCTCTAAAATACTGTCATATCAAAGCCAAACTTGTGGAAGGATCTCCTGACCTCTGGAAGGTAATGAAGTTGATACTTGGCTCTGTGTTTATGTGTTATTCCTAAAGATATACTCTCCAAGTACAGACAGTTTCTATGAGCTTTAGAAAATACAGAAGTAGCATAAAAATATCTGGTTTCCTTTTGAAACACTATTTCCAGGAAAAGAGGTGTGTATGTGTGTGCATACATTGAAGGCATAAAAAGTCTCACTGAATTTTCTGAGCCAACAAAGTATGATATCATTTCTCTCCCTACTTCTAAGAAAATTTACATTGGGGTAATTGATTGAAACGATTCCATTTTAGCCAATGAGATTGTTTTATTCACAACTTTTGTGTGTGTTCTTTGTCTATAATCTTTTACTTTGTTGCCTTACCCCCAACTGGATGGAGAGTGCAACTCTGCCTCCCACAGTAGCACCATTTCCTCCCTAGCCCTGGGGTGGTAGCTCCAACTTAACTGGGTTGAAACACGTGCCTGCCCCAGTTTGGACCCCCTGTTGTTGGTGGCAAGACCCACCCACTGCCCCCAAGAAGGATTCTGCTCTATCCAGTGGTAAGGATTGACTTTTGTAATGGCAAACTTCTTTCTTGTGGAGGAACGGAGTGGTTGTAGCACTATTGTAGTACAAGTCCCTGTTGAGGCAGGGGTATTTTATGGCATGATTTTCCTGTTTCATTGAACAGCATATTCTGAAACAGAATTGCAGGGTCATATCATAATATTGAAATGTTGGATGAAGTCTTTATAAAGCTTCCATCTCAATCTGGTTAGGAAAGATTCATCCTAATCCTGAGATGATATGAATCCCAAAGCATGTTTCCTCAATGACATCCAAGCAAACAAAAAGCCCTACATGTTGATGAGATATTTTATACTGTCATGTAATGGGCCTTGCTGCCTCCTAAGATTATCTCATACATATTCAGATAGTTCTAAATATGTAACAAAATAGTAACATGCCTGGGTTATTGCCTAGTGGAGAAGATTAATGCAGTATTATTGCTCTTTTTAGAGTATCCAAATGTCATAAACCAAGCAGGCAAACATTTTATTCATTTTATCTTTTTCTATATATGGCTTAGATGGTGATATACGTACTATTGGGGAAGATTTTGGTAAATACCAATTAGGTGTTTTGTTAAAGATCCTGACCCATATCTCTATAGAACCCTGTTAGACTTAATTTGCAGGTGTTGTAAAAAAAGAAAAAAGTAAAAAGATATTTTATTGCGACCATCATGTCAACATTCTCTGGCTTCCTTGTGAATGTTTTAGGCTGTGTGATTATCCACTTCCTGTGGGCATTCTGAGCTCCTTCAGATTAGCATAGGACCCGTGGGTCTGCAGGTTAAAGGAAAACAGCACACTGCTCTTGGAATTTTTCACTCCATCTTTATAAATGTATTTCAGTATTTTTTTTTTTTTTGAGTGAAGTCTCAAGCTTCACTGCTTCCACCAGCAACACAGTATCACAGTTTTAGTCCTTATATACTTGCTTTGCTTCCCTTTAATGGGTGACAAATGTCAGTGCACTGAGTTGAGCTATATCTGGCCTTTATGAGTGCTTCTCTTCATTCCCCTCCTGAGTCATTTCACACATGCTGTTGTGGGTTGAATTTGGCCCGCGCTCCCTGCACCCCCAAGATAAATTCCAGTCCTAGCCCCTGGCACTTGTGAATATGACCTTATTTGAAAAGAGTCTTTGCAGATATAATCAAGTTAAAATGAGATCATATCGGTATAGAGTAGACCCTAAGTCCAGTCTATAAGAACAGGAGAAAGGATGTAGACAAGGTGGGTAGAGAACACCAGTGGTGATAGAGGTGCAGATTGGAGTGATGGATCTACAGGCAAAGGAGAGTTCAAGGATCCCTGGCAGCTCCAGAAAACTAGGAAGAGGCAGGAAGGATTCTTCTCTAAAGCCTTCAGCGTGGGCAGTGGCTCTGCTGATAACTGGATCACAGCCTCGAGGTCCTTGAGAAGATACATTGCTGTGTTAAGCCACCCAGTTTGTGGTACTTTGCTGTGTCAGCCATAGGAGCTAATACATATGCCGGGGGTGGGGGGACATGCTTTTAGGCCCAGAGGGATCATCTTCTTTGAATTACTTGCCAAATGGGATGGGAGTAGAGAAGCCCTACTGATGTTTGAATAATAATAATGTGCCGTGACAGAATCTTGGATTTGAAAACAGCATGTAATGCAATGCATTGGGCAAAAAGTTGTTCACATGGTACTTAAAAGATCTTTTTAAGGCATCATATTTTTTTGTGCCTTAAAATTGAGGTGATGTTACTTTGAATGCAAATGTCGCAGTTGCTTCAGGTTACCATTTCCTCTTTCTGCCTCCTGTGTCATTATCCTCCACCTTTTAAAAATACTTTTGCTATTTCCTGGCTGTTAATTTAGCCCTATTTAGCTTTTTGATGATATTGTATGGATTGTCTTTATAAGCTTTTGACTTAATTTTATGGTCTTATTTTTTTATAAATCAGAAGTATTACAGTGGCTGTTTCGACCAAAGCAATGAAATCTACATGTTGAAATAACTGTTCTAATTTAATACTATTTCCAACAATGCTGCATCTATTTACAACTCAAGATATGAAGATTTTGTACAATTAGGCTAAAACTGATATTGGATGCAGGTAGCAGGCTGAGTCCCTGGAACATGATACCAAAATCTGACACAGTGAAGAGCACATTTTAAGAGACATTTTTGCTACCATAAAACAAAAAGGCAAGGGAGGATTCTGCAATATGGATCCAGGTCACCTTCTCCTACCCTTTACAAAGCCAGAGAGCTCACCCCCACATTCATGGGAAGAATGACTAGAAATTTCTTGTGGCCCATGTAGGACAATTATTTTTTTTTCCTGTCTTTTTTTTTTTTTTTTAAAGGGCTGCACCCTCGGCATATGGAGTTTTCCAGGCTAGGGTTGAACTTGAGCTGTAGCCACTGGCCTACGCCAAAGCCATGGCAATGCCAGATGAAAATGCCGCTAGAAACTGACAGAACAGTGTAAACCAATTATAGAAATGGAAAAAAAAATCATTAAAAAAAACCTTTAATCTGTGTATGGTACATAACCACAGTCAACAAGAAAATGTAGACAAAAAATGAAATTTAGACATCTTTCTTAATTACATAATTATTAGTAGTATAGAAAGGACATTTAGGTAATATATGTATTTTACTCATCAGACTGATGCTAATGCAAACATGTTGTCTCGCACATATACTTGAAAAATCATTTTAATGTTTGAGACCAAGTTTTCTTTTCTTTAAAAACTCATTGCTAAGATATTTATTTGAAAAAAAGAATAAAATCATTTCACAGTTACTCTATTTAAATTTGGAATGCAGTTTATCCCTCAAAGGATGAGGAAATAAAAGATCAACTATGGTATTTAGGCATCTTCCTGTTAATTTGTTTTGAGTTTACCTTACACAGCAGACAATTATTAGAATAAAAAAGGCCTTTCTCATTGAAATTGCAAATAGTGAGTCCTGATTTCAGATATCTAGTTAACTTCGGGTTTTCAAGGAAACAAATATTTTATTTGATTTTTATAAAAAAAAATTATCCACTAAAATTTTGTCTCTACAGATTGAGTTTTTGCTCACTGTTTTCATTACCATGTTTCAGTGCTTAGCACAGGACCTACAACATAGTTATTTGATAAATATTTATTGAATGAGGGAATGAAATTAATACATTCTAATTAGGTAAAATGCATAGTCTGAAACTTTGTAACTACATTTCTTCTTCTTTTTTTTTTTTTTTTTTTTCTCTTTTGATTTTTAGGGCCAAACTTTCGGCATATGGAAGTTCCCAGGCTAGGGGTCAAATTTGATCTGGAGCTGCCGGCCTAGATCTCAGCCAGAGTACCTCAGTGTTCCAGCTGCATCTTCGACCTCTGTCACAGCTCACAGCAACACCGTATCCTTAACCCACTGCATGAGGCCAGGGATTGAACCTGCATGCTCATGGGTACTAGTCGTGTTCATTACTGCAGAGCCATGATGGGAACTCCTAGAATTGCATTTTGGATCAGTAACTATAGTGCTAGCTTTGGTTGGCATGTGTTTGTTGAGAGATAATGTAAACTGTCACATTTGATATTAATAGATTGGTTGAATGTTTGAAGATCTTTCCATCTGTCTACAAGTTATCTACCACATTAATTATGGATTGTCAGGTATAGTTTTGGACCAGGATTTACCTGTCATGATTTAGGCATAGTAGGGAAATCTGTTTTGGACAGAAGTGCCCTGTGCCACTTAGTTGAACAAACTTGCTATACAACTTTAGTTAGGAGATAATCTGGAGGGAAAAAAAAGTCCAAATCATAGGCATAAGTATTAATTTGGTATTAATTTCTCAAAATGGGTTTTTAGACCATTTGGATCATAATGATTTAGGCACTTGAATGATAAGCACCTAAGACCTCATGTACTTAATGATATATTTAATTCTGTGATGTAGGACAAATTTTTCTGCAGTGCAGTGCATCTGACATGCTCTGCATTTGAGCTCACTGGGTGTGGTCTGGGAACTATCTGCCATAGGACCATGGCAGGTTGCATTACAAGGAATAGGTTAAAATTGCCAGGAGGCTATATGTTCCTAAGGAAAGGCCATGGTTATTCTTAGATACATGGTGGTTCCCTCCAGGCTCTATCAGTCATATATTGATAAAAACCTACCAAGGTGAACCTTATCTATATTCAGATAAACTGAATTCAGATTGAGTGAACTGATCTTTGAGAGTTACCTCATTTTAACTGAAAGTGAAGTTTGGTGATTTTTTTAAAAAAAGTTTTTCTTCTTTCTTTCCCTCCAACATAAAACCTTACTATTGAACAATAATTGTAATATTTAAATGCTACCATGTTTTCTTTGACGTTATACTTGTAGTAAGAAGACTTGGGTAACCACTGCCATATAATATCTCAATTTACTTAAAGATTTAAAATCAAATCTTTAACCATTTATAGAAAGAGAATATATATTTATTCTGAATTTACTGATGATAATTTTAAAAATGTCAGTATTATGTGTTTATAGTTTGTCCAAAAATCAAGAATTTCCTTGGGGGTATAATTTTATTGCTTTCACATTCTTTCCTACTCTGTTAAGTCTAATGAAGTTTATCTGTTCTCTAGGTGACCTACAAACGAGACCTGTATGCAGCTGAATCCATTATTAAGGGTATGTTTAGCCTTATGATTGCTGATTCCTGTGTTTCAAAAATGTAAGCCAGTTCGGAATTTCTCATGACATTTTAAATCCCAGAATTCTCAGAAGTATGAATGCTGTGGGCCATGGAGTTCTGTGATTTGTTTTTTGAAAAATAATTACATTTATTTTGTTTCCTGCTTTGAATTCACATAAGGTGATTTATGTTACATTGGCTTTGATTTTTTATAAAGGAAATAGTTATTAATTTGAGAAAAGTATGTGACATTGACACTCTTAAAAGTGAAAACTGATATTTTAATTTAGAAAGATATATTTCATTTTATTAAGAAAACTGTCTACCCACTTCCAACACTGCCAGTTTCATACATTAGACCATATCTTTTGTATGAGAAAAACTTTTTTTGAAAGGGAGAAATTGGACTGAATGATTTTTAATGGCTCTGGTTCTGCCAATGACTGATGTTGTAAGTTTAGATAACTGCATATTTAATAACCTCCTTCTCATTTTCACCTCCAACTCTAGGTCAACTACAAAGAAATGTATTTCATAATCAACAAATATTTATTTACTTGACGCTGCTAGTAATGTAATGATGCACAAGGGATATTCTCTCTGTATTTTTGCAACTTGCACAGTTTAAGTTGGTTTTTTTTTTTTTTTTTTTTCTTTTTAGAGCGGTACCCTCAGCCTATGTAGGTTCCCATACTAGGGGTTGAAAGGGTGCTGTAGCTGCTGGCCTACACCACATCTACAGCAATGCTGGATCCAAGACACATATGCCACCTATACCACAGCTCATGGCAATGCCAGATCCTTAACCTGAGTGAGGCCAGGGATTGAACCTGCGTCCTCATGGATGTAGTCAGATTTGTTTCCACTGAGCCACAATGGGAACTCCCTAAATCATATATTTTTTTTTAACCTCACCACTGTTGGCCTTTTAGGTCAGATAATTTTTTGTTCAAGGTACTGTTTTGTGCCTTATAGAGGCTGCCTGGCCTCTGCTTAGTGAATCCCAGAAGCACTTTCCCCGCCTTACCTTCCCCCCTGCCCCTTGCTGTGACCGTGAAATCTCTTGAGAGCACTACTGTTAGATATATATAGTGCTAGTCTAAAATCAGAGGGGGCCGTTCCCAAGCAAGGGTGGTACTTTGCAATCTGTTAATAACTGACTCCTTCAAAAACAGGTTAAGGACAGAACAGTGTACTCATATACCGAATAAGGAATTTAGTAAATTCAGACTTTGAAGTTGAAAAATACACTGAATGGGAATTGTGAATGCATCAGCTTTTTTTTTTTTTTTAATTTTTAGGAAAGCCTATTTGACAATCAATTGGCTTCACAGTCAGAAAACTGAAATCTTTTCTCTGTTCATGACATGCTATGTTTGCAGTTTATCCTTGTGTTTTTTGTCCTTTTTTCAGAATATTTTGTTTCAAACCATTAATGTACTGTGATTTCTGCATCTGTACATTTGTGTATGTAAACAGATCATCTATAGCCATAAATCAAAATGTTGACATAGATTTACATATGAGCCAGGCAATGTATAAACATTACTCTGAAGAAGTTGCCTAAACTATGATGTAGTTGGTTATACTCTCAACACAAGGAAATAAAAAACTCAGTTTAGTTTCTTTAGAACATCATATCTATATTACCTAGGTAAAATGGAAATGATTTGTTTTGTGAAGAGTTAGTAAATAGTTCAGCTGAGGATTCTATACATTTTAATAATTTGTCTATATATAATCAAGAGTAGGCTTCTTTGGAGTTCCCTGGTGGCCTACTGGGTTAAGGATCTGGCATTGTCCCTGCTGTGGTGCAGGTTCAATTTCTGTCTGGGAAACAGCCTCATGTGGTGGACATGGGAAAAAAAAATAGGCTACTTGTATGAAAGTCTATGTTTTAAGTATATTTTCAGTGGTTGAGTTTTAGAAATTGTTTTCTGAGAGAAATTGTTGTTCCTGTTTAGGTATGTTCTAGTATGCTACTTTCAAGTACTTAAGTATTCAACATTTATTCTCGGGGAAGTAAATCTGTTGAACTGGGTGTAAACAGCTGGTTTGGAAAACCACCTCCTCACATTCTTTAAGATTTGCATTTCTAATAACTTGCCAAGATAGTCTGATGTTGCTCTACCCTTTGAGGACCCCTGCTGTGGGGCCTTCTTGCTCTTGGTTTGGGTTTCTAGACCAGCAGTGTTGTGATTACCTGAGAACTTTATTCAGCAAGGAATGTCTGGGACCACCATATTAAGTCAGAATCTGCATTTTAACAAAAGCATTGATTCATTACTTTGTATATTAATTTCCAGAAGCATTGTTCTAGGGTGCTCTTTAGTCTTTTTTCGTCCATTTCTTTTTAACTAATCTTAATTGCATTTAGAGCTAAAAGTGTTACTATATTCTGTCACCTGCAAATGCTTGTCAGTTCACTTGAGGTTTTTTTCTGCCTTTATGACTTGCACTAATCCTATCTTTGGAGCTTAAAAGTAGAAATACTTGTAAACATAGGAAAAAGAAAACTTAGATTTTTAAAAAAAGACTGCTGTATACCATATTTTATTTTATTTTATTTTTTTGTTTTTCTAGGGCTGCACCCGTGGCATATAGAGGATCCTAGGCTAGGGGTCAAATTGGAGGTATAGCCACCAGCTTACACCACAGCTGTAGCAATGCAGGATCCCAGCCGTATCTGCAACCTGCACCACAGCTCATGGCAATGCCGGATCCTCAACCCACTGAGTGAGGCCAGAGATGGAACCTGTAACCTCATGGTTCCTAGTCGGATTCGTTTCTGCTGCGACACAATGGGAACTCCCTGAAAACAATTTTTAAAAATGTTTAAGAACTTTTTTAGAGCTCAACATTGACTAACTTGGTGTGACTCTCTCTTAGATTTTTATTCATGGAAGGTGGGAAGAATGTCTACTCTTGTCTATCCTAACATTGAGTTAAACCAAATTTATTACTAAGTTAAAGGTTATAGCTATGTATTTTTTCTTCAGAATCTAAGGCCCTTATATTATAGGAATAGGTGGCCCTTCCACTCTTACCTGTTTTCATCAGATACATATTGAGCTCAGTGTATATACATTTCTTATCTTTTTAAAAAAGAGAAATAAGAGAATATTGGTGAGTATGTGCTTTGGTCAAGGTTTAAAACCAGGAATTGGAGCACCTGACACTCCTGCTAGGAGCTTTGTATGTTACTTAATTTGTTCTTTATATTAATGTAGATACTATTGCTCCCACTTTTGCAGGTGGGAAAACTGAGGCTTGGAGAGAGGAAGTACTTTCCTCTAGGTCACACAGTAAGAGTAAGAGCCACAACTTAATCCCAGTTTTCTGTTCTCCTTAGCTCTCCCGTGTACATTCTGCCACTTCACCCTCTTGAATCATGTAGTTACACTGACTATTAAAGTGGATATTGGATTCAGTATCTCTCTTTGGTGGATACAGCAAATGGTTTATAAAATTTGGCCCGCCCATTCAGGTTCTGTTGGGTTAAAACTGTATCTTCAGCTGGCCTTATAAAGAATGATCACACAATTGAGACGGTAGACATTATCTCCTAGGGCTATGCCAAGCACAGTATTCTAGAGAAAGTGGGAAAAACAGTGAAATGGAAGGTTTTTAGACATGATGACAAAGAGTAAAATTAAAATTCAAAATCAGAATATTAAAAAAAAAAGGTTTGGGTACTGTTGAGTTTCTTTTTCTTTTTTTCTTTTCTTTTTTTTTTTTTTGGATCCTTAACCCACTGAGCAAGGCCAGGGATTGAACCCTCAACCTCATGGTCCCTATTCAGATTCATTAACCAGTGAGCCACAATGGGCACTCTTACCCTTTTTTTTTTTCTAGTAGTTTAGCATATGTTACCTAATCATGACCATTTTTCCCTCTTGTAGGTTGGGCATTATTTTTCACTCTGATATAAATGCTTAGTATTCTCTAAGTTTTTTTTTTTTTGAGCCGCTTTTTAAACTTAAATACCAGTTTTCACTGGTCGACAAATTAAGCAAGAAAATAGTTACATCAGAATATACTTAGTGTTTTCCAGACTCTATAAAACATTGTTAGCATAAATGTCATGTCTTGTAAGAGCATTTTGTACTCCCAGATTTATTTGTCACTGAAACAGCATGCATATTTTGGTCCTTCTTAATTTATGTTCAAATCATATCTTTAGTATGGGAATTTTGATGCAACTAACATCAGGAGAGTTATTAATACTACAATTCTCAAATTGTGGTTTATATCAAGTCTCAAGATCTGACTTCTATTTTATGTTGTTAGATAAGTTTTATATTTAAGCTTTATTTTGCCGTCAATATATTTACGTGGGTTTCCATTTATAGTGAACTGTTGAATAATAGGAAACATGTTTATAGAGATGTACTCTGAGATTTCTTTTACAGTTTTTCACACAGCATTGAAAAAGGTATGGCAAATCATCCATATACTGTTGCATGAAACAAAGCATTCTTAATATTCCTTTTTCTGAAGTAGAGAATTGGATTTGGTCATTGTTCTTTAATGTTTAACCCTTTTTGAATTCTCCTGTATGTGAAATTTAAAATATAAACTTTTTGAGGTAGTAGCGTGATTAATTGGTACATCAAGATACTGGGCTGATATGTTTGTAACAAAGTGGTATTGTAGGTCTGTCGCCCAAGCTGGCTGTTGGAGCCCACCCAATGCTGTTCTGAGTGTTCAGACCTATGAAACCATTAGAGTGGTAGCAGATGCCAGCAGTAACATACTTTTACCTATGCTATGCAAACAGTTCCACCCCACACTTGATTTAATATGCTGAACATATCATGGCAGAAGGATGATTATTATAAAAATTTCTAAGATGAAAAGCCCCTAAAGAGTTTCTAAATAAAAATTGCACTTATTTTCTACCATCATCCTTCATTAGATCTTTTGATATATTTAATTTTGTGGCTAGAGTGTTTTTAAAATGGTTACGATGGTTACGATTTTACTTTTCTGGTTATGATTGTACAAACCCAAGTAAGCTAGTGCTGTTAAAAAAAAAAAAAGCCTCATGATGGTTTAAATAGGTAAAATTGAAAATGATTTCATTTTAACTGCTTAATATTTAAATAGTATTAATGTTCATACAAAAATTGTCTTTTCCTATTCATTTGTTTTCCATTTGCAAAGTGTTTATTTTAAAGGAAATTAATTGACCTTGAGTTCTTAGAAATACAGTACCTACTGGTTTAGAAATTTAGTGTTTATTCTGAAAATAGATTTTTACTTTCAGTATAAGTGATACAGGTGATGTCTTTCAATGTAAAGTATTTAGGAACAGTCAAGCTGTAAATTCCCATATGTGCGTTTTATGTTTCATAGAGTTTTTAAAGAAATTATACCGGTAGGCAAACAGTTGATCCTTTTGTGCTTATACATCAAAATTAGCTGAATATACTATTCTTTTTGTCTTTGAGGGCTGCACCGGCGGCATATGGCGATTGCCAGGCTAAGAGTCAAATTGGAGCTGTGGCTGCCAGCCTACGCCAGAGCCATAGCAACACAGAATCTGAGCCGCATCTCTGACCTATACCACAGCTCATGGCAATGCCAGATTCTTTTTTTTTTTTTCTTTTAATTTTTTTCTGCTGTACAGCATGTGGACCAAGTTACTCTTAAATGTATACATTTTTTTCCTCCCACCCTTTATTCTGTTGCAATATAGGCATCTAGATAAAGTTCTTGATGCTACTCAGCAGGATCTCCTTGTAAATCCATTCCAAGTTGTATCCAATAACCCCAAGCTCCTGATCCCTCCCTCTCCCCCCGGGCAGCCACAAGTCTATTCTGCAAGTCCATGATTTTCTTTTCTGTGGGAAGGTTCATTTGTGCTGTATATTAGATTCTAGTTATAAGTGACATCATAGGGTATTTGTCTGTCTTTCTGACTCATTTCACTCAGTATGAGAGTCTCTAGTTCCATCCATGTTGCTGCAAATGGCATTATGTCATTCTTTTTTATGGCTGAGTAGTATTCCATTGTGTATATATATCACATCTTCCTAATCCAATCATCTGTTGATGGACATTTGGGTTGTTTCCATGTCTTGGCTATTGTGAATAGTGCTGCAGTGAACATGCAGGTGGCAATGCCAGATTGTTAACCCACTCTGCAAGGCCAGGGATCGAACCTGCTTCCTCACGGATGCTAGTTGAGTTTGTTAACCACTGAGCCACGATGGGAACTCTGATGAATATACTTCTAAATTGATTTTGACCGAAAGGTATAAAATCAAATAACATGTGAATAAGACTGATTCATTGCTACTGAGAATGAGGATGATTGTGTTAACAATGTGTGTTATGCATGTGAAGAAATTAATGCCTACGTTTTTTAGTGATTCAAAGTTGTGGCATTTTTAAGTGCAAAATATTTTTTAATCTTTTCAGTCAAATTGGAAAGATAAGAAACTTTAAATTGGTTTTCTTCGTCTGTAACTGGACTATGCTTTACATCTGTGGTGTGTCCTCATCAGGATTTTCTTGTTAAACAGCCAGTGATGACAACATTTGTATTATTAACCATGCTTTTTGGACAATGCAAAGTGACAGCTAAAATTTTACATAGAAACTGTAATTGTTGATGTGCCTGGCTTTTGACGATACTTCATTTTCCAAATTTTCACATTAATACCATGACTTCTTTGTAAACAATGTACTTTTTGTTCTTCACTCTCTTGAAAATAGTACTGTGACTGTATCTTACATGAATCTGTAAGAATATTTGCGTCAAGCTTTAATTAGTAAGAACAGGAGGGCTACAATTTGATTTAATAGAAGTTTGGTTTCTTGGGAATCTTATTGTTTAAAAAAAAGTAAATTGGGAAGTTAAATATTGGGTCAAGATTAGAGAAAGTCTAGTTCACTTTTTTGTTCAAGTGTATGAACTCTTTAATTTGTCATTAGCAAAATACTAATTGAAGCATAGGCAAGCAATCTGTGATGTTTAAAAACTTCTAAGGTCACAGTGAGGTGTTAAGCAAATAGCTAAATAAGACTTGATAGCACATAAAAGCCAGCCAGTTATACTTAACTCTGATGTAGGTAGGGAAAAAAAAACCCAACACAACAAAAACTGCAAACATGACGTTTATGCTGTAGCAATAATACAGTACGTTTTGTGAGTATCCTGATGAGTAACTAGCCTTAGAAAATTTCATTTCCTTCATACTTATTTCTCTTAACTAAGAAAGAATATATACTTTGAAAAGCAAAAAACAAAACGAAAAACCAACCTGCATCATTTACTTGGGAAACAGTAATACCTTTACAAGTTAAAAACATGTGCAAGAGACAAGATGTCACATGTCTGCTCCTTACTTCTAGATGTTAAATAGGAAACTTCGTTCTGTATTCAGTGACTCATTTAAAAATGTTGCTAAGATCTGATACAAATCTTAAATTCTACCCATGTATTGTTGTCCTAAAATTGAAACATAATCAATAGTAAAGCTAACATTCAGAAGACCACTTTGACCTTTTAATGTGGGTATGTATAGTTTCTTTTGCAGGACTCTGTTTGCTGTCCTTATTATCCAGTTGTCTTGTAGTCAGGGCTTGTTAACTACTTTTCCTTGTTTGTCTGCCTGCTGTCCCTTCCCATTCTGAGAGCTTCCTCCATCAAAGTGTTCAGAGAAGCCTAAGGTATTTTTCTATAGATGAAACTGAGACCGGGATTTCAGTGCTCAACAGTGGTGATTCTGTTTAATGCTATGTGAAAATCTTTCATGCGAGATAGAAAATAAGACTCTAAGATTGACTTTTAATTCAATGAGCTAAACAGAGGAATAGAAAATAACTGCCCTCACTTTGAACGGATTTGGGCTTGACAGCTTTTGGAAAGGACTTTATCTGGATTTGGTACAGCTGTTTCTTTACTTATGCACACTAAAATTTTGGCTCAAGAGGTCAATATAGTTAATGAGACCTGATGGAGGTTCACGGTGTTAAATGTTTCTAAGAAAATTGAAGATGGACTTCTGTACTTTTTGCCTACTTGCTTGTAGAACAAACCTAGTATTCAGGTTTATTTCTCTCTGTACCATTGTGTTTGACAGTTTTTTTTTTTTTTTTGGTAAAATAGAAACACCATTCAGAGCACTGATGAGTCCCTACTCAAGATTAATTGATACGGAGTTCCTGTTGTGGCACAGCGGAAATGAATGTGACCAGGAACCATGAGGTTACAGGTTCGATCCCTGGCCTCATTCAGTGGATTAAGGATCTGGCGTTGCCGTGAGCTGTGGTGTAGGTCACAGATGCAGCTCGGATCCCACATTGCTGTGGTGTTGGCCGGGAGCTACAACTTCGATTAGATCCCTAGCCTGGGAACTTTCATATGCTGAGGATGTGGCCTTAAAAAGACAAAAAGACAAAAGATTAATTGATGGTGGTATATGTCTAGGTGTTCCTTGTTCCTCGTTAGTGTGTCAGTGGATTTGTCCTACAGTAGAGATTTTACATGTTACTGTTTTGTAAAGTTACATGAAGTTTACAAATTGCATGTTTTCTAACCCTTCAAGGAAGACTGTATACTTTATGCATGCCAAGAGTTGCAATCATCAAGGACAGGAAGATTATTTTTTTCTTTTTATGTTTGCACATGTGGCATATGGAAGTTCCCTGGCTAGGCATCAAATTGGAGCTGCAGTTGCCAGTCTACACCACAGCCATGGCAGCACCAGGTCCAAGCAGTGTCTGACCTACACCGTGGCTCACAGCAATGCAGAATCCTTAACCCACTGAGAGAGGCCAGGTATCGAAACCGCATCCGCATGCATGCTAGTCAGATTCATTTCTGCTGTGCCACCACAGCAGAATTCCGGGAAGAGAAATTTCTTTAAAAGATGAGTATATGGAGAGAGGACAAGATGGCGGAGGAATAGGGGGACACGCTCGCCCTCTCCCACAAACACAACAACAAAAAGCACATCTACAGAATGACTCGCACAGAACAGCAACCAATCGCTGGCAGAAGAACCTAAACTCCAATAATGGCAAGAACTTCGTGACATTACAGGGCAGAACGGGAGAAAAGAGGAGAGTTGAGAGAAGGTGAATCCGAGCGGGACGGGCGTTCCCAAAAGGGAACTGCGGAGGAGAAAGGGATCCCGCACCCTGGAAAGTCACCTACACGGGGGAAAGATCAAACGAACCGGAGGAATCTCCAGATGCAGAGAAGAGTGTAGCAGTAAGTTGGAGTATGGAAAAGCTGATCAAGAACTGAATGGGCCATCTGAACTACGGGCACAGTCACCAAAAATTGAGATGCCTGGGTGGGGGCTGGGCACCGAGACCTCTGCTCCAGAGGTTAGTCCCCGAGAAAGGGCCGGGGGATGCCTGGGTAGGGGCTGGGCACCGAGACCTAGGCTCCAGAGGTTCGTCCCCTGAATGGGGGGGTGGGCGGAGCGGAAACTGCTTAGGAGGTCTAGAAACCATTTGACGGGGCAGAGACTGCCTGGGAGACTAGAAAACAAAGCTGTCGCAGAGGAAGGGAGCAATACTCTAGGGGCGGGGAAGTGGAAAGTGGCATCAGAGGGAACCTGGGAGAAGAGCATGGTCTGCGCCCGTGCTGGGGAGGGGAGAGAAGAAGGGGTGGATCCCCATAGACTACCCCCAATGCTACAGCAAGCTTACAGGCCTGCTAGCTAGCTGAAAGCTGTGCTTCCCAGTGCATCCCCGCCCCCCACCCCCGCCACCCCCTGCGCTCTTGCCGAACCTGGGGCTGCCTGCCATCCAGCAGGGCTGGCCTCAACAATTTCCTGAAGCCTACCACCGCAGGGGCTGTCCCTGCACAGGCCTGCTTGCCCTTTGGAGGGGCTACACTTCCGCAGAGCAGCACCAAACACCACCAGCCCCTGAGAAAAGGCCTGCAGCCCAGAAAAGCTGGAACAAGCCTAGCCAGGCCGTGAATAGATCTGCCTAACTCTTGGACGGTTTTTCTGAGTCGGGCTGCCCTGGGGAGGAGCCTCTTGGGTCTCCAACGGCCCTGCTACCTGCCCTAGCCCCCAGGGGGGTGCCCTAGGGGGTCAGCTGCATAGGACTGCCAGCTCCAGGCAGGACCCCCTACAGCCCAGAAAAGCTGCAACAAGCCTGGCCGAGCCAGGAAAAGATCTCAGACGGTCTTTCTGAGTTGAGCTGCCCTGGGGAGGAGTCTCCTGGGTTTCCAGCGGCCCTGCTACCCACCCAAGCCCCTAGGGGGTGCCCCACTCCAGCGGAATAGCTGCTCAGCACCACCAGCCCCCTAGAAGAGCCCCTGCAGCCCAGAAAAGCTGCAACAAGCTCGGCCAGACTGTGAAAAGATCCGCCTACCTTCTCAGGCCGTCCTTCTGAGTTGGGCTGACCTAGGGAAGAGCCTCTTAGGTTCTCAGTGACCCAGATAGCTGATCCAGCCCCCAGGGGGTGCTGCACTTCTGAGGAACAGCTGCCCAACACTGCCAACCCCCTGCAAGAACCCCACAGCCTAAAAACACCAGAGCAAGCTCTGCATGACCAAGTGAAATCTGCTGCCATCGTGGTGTGGACCTCCCAGTCCTGTCTGCCCTCAGGAAGCCCTCCTTTGCTTCAAAGAAACACTGTTAGCCCCATCAACACTCCAGGAAAGCCACACTGCCTCAAAAAAGATTGACCAACAACGCCAGCCCTCAGGAAATATTCCACAGCAGTGACAAGGCAAACACTGCCGATCACGGAGAGTACAACTCCCTCAGGAGAAAGAAAACAACAAGCAAGATGAAGAAGCAGAGAAACCACCCCCAGTCAAACCAACAGGAGAACTCACCTAAAACAGTCAACAATGAAACAGATCTCTGCAGTCTGACAGACCTGGGGTTCAAAAGAGAACTAGTGAAACTACTGAAGGAATTAGGAGAAGATATGAACAGGAATGCAGATACCCTCAGAAAGGAACTAGAACATATAAGGAGGAGCCAAGAAAAACTAGAACATTCATTTGCAGAGATGCAAACGGAACAAAGGGCAGTAAAAACCAGAATGAATAATGCAGAAGAACGAATCAGTGATATGGAAGATAGAATAATGGAAATCACTCAATCCGGTCAACAGACAGAAAACCGAATCAAAAAACTGGAAAGCAATATAAGAGACCTATGGGATAATAGAAAGCGGGCCAATCTACGCATAATAGGAATTCCAGAAGGAGTAGAAAAAGATAAGGGGATGGAAAATACATTTGAAGAAATTATCGCTGGAAACGTCCCAAATCTAAAGGATGCTGGGTTCAAGATACAAGAAGCACAGAGGGCCCCAAACAAACTGAATCCAAATAGACCCACAGCAAGACACATCATAATAAAAATGGCAAAAGTTAGTGATAAAGAGAGGATCCTAAAGGCAGCAAGAGAAAAACAGAATGTTACCTACAAGGGAACCCCCATAAGAATATCAGCTGACTTCTCTACAGAAACACTACAGGCCAGGAGGGAATGGCAAGAGATATTTAACGTGCTCAAAGGAAAAAAATATGCAACCTAGAATACTCTATCCAGCAAGAATATCATTTCAAATAGAAGGGGAAATAAAAATTTTTTCCAACAAACAAAAACTTAAAGAATACAGCAACACAAAACCCAGGTTAAAGGAAATATTGAAAGGGCTTCTCTAAACCAAAAAGAAAGGAAGGAAAGGGAAGAAAAAAGAAAAGAAAAAAAAAGAAGAGGAGGAAGAACTAGGACTGAGGAAACCACAGTCAGAGAGCAGTCACTCAAATAAGCCAGCATACAGATTTAATCATGAACATGCTTCAAACAAAATAAAATTAAAAAGAAAAAATAAAAGAGTCATCAAAACCATAAAATGTGGGCAAGGGATGTTAGGAAGTAAATAACCCTTTTTGTTTGTTTGTTTGTATGTTTCTCTTCTTAATTTTAATATAGTAATGAAGTGTTTGAACTTACAGGACCATCAGGCTAAAACACACAATTATGGGTAGGGGTTAGCATACTTAAAAAACAGGGCAACTGCAAGCCAAAACCAAATGTTGCATTTGCAAAAAATGAAAAAAAAAATACACTCAAGCAGATAATAACAGGAGACCATCCAACCAAAAAAAAAAAAAAAAAGGGAAGAATGGAGAACCATAGAATCAACTGGAACACGAGGTTCAAATGGCAATAAATAATCATCTATCAGTTATCACCATAAATGTCAATGGACTGAACGCCCCAATCAAAAGACACAGAGTGGCTGAGTGGATAAAAAGGCAAAAACCTTCAATATGCTGCCTACAAGAAACTCACCTTAGGACAAAAGATACATATAGATCGAAAGTGAAAGGGTGGGGAAAAATATTTCACGCCAATAGACAAGACAGAAAAGCAGGAGTCGCCAACACTCATATCAGACAAAATAGACTTTAAAACAACAGACATAAAGAAAGACAAAGAAGGACACTACTTAATAATTAAGGGATCCATCCAAGGAGAGGATGTTACCATCATCAACATATATGCCCCCAATACAGGAGCGCCCAGATACATACAACAAATATTAACAGACATAAAGGGAGATATTGATGAGAATACAATCATAGTAGGAGACCTTAATACCCCCCTCACATCAATGGACAGATCCTCTAGACATAAAACCAATAAAGCAACAGAGATCCTAAAGGAAACAATAGAAAAGTTAGACTTCATTGAGATCTTCAGGACCCTACATCCAAAAAAAGCAGAAGACACATTCTTCTCAAATGCTCATGGAACATTCTCAAGAATCGACCACATCTTGGGACACAAAGCTAACCTCAATAAATTTAGGAGCATAGAAATTATCTCAAGTATCTTCTCTGACCACAATGCCATGAAATTAGAAACCAACCATGGGAAAAGGAAAGAGAAAAAACCTACTGCATGGAGACGAAACAACATGCTACTAAAAAACCAATGGGTCAATGAGGAAATCAAGAAGGAAATTAAAAACTACCTTGAAGCAAATGATAATGAAGACACAACCGCTCAAAATCTATGGGATGCTGCGAAAGCAGTGCTCAGAGGGAAATTTATTGCAATACAGGCCTTTCTCAAAAAAGAAGAAAGATCCCAAATGGACAATTTAACCCTCCACCTAAATGAATTAGGAAAAGAAGAACAAAAAAGGCCTAAAGTCAGCAGAAGGAAGGAAATTATAAAGATCAAGGAAGAAATCAATAAAATAGAGACTCAAAAAACAATAGAGAAAATTAATAAAACCAAGAGCTGGTTCTTTGAAAAGGTGAACAAAATGGACAAACCCCTGGCCAGACTCACTCAAAAGAGGAGAGAAAGAACCCAAAGAACCAAAATTAGAAATGAAAAAGGAGAAATCACAACGGATACAGCAGAAATACAACAAACCATAAGAGAATACTATGAAGAACTCTACGGCAACAAGTTTGACAATCTGGAAGAAATGGACAATTTTCTAGAATCTTACAGCCTGCCAAAACTGAATCAAGTAGAAACAGACCAACTGAACAGACCGATCACTAGAAATGAAATTGAAGAGGTCATAAAATCACTCCCTACAAATAAAAGTCCAGGACCAGATGGCTTCACAGGTGAATTTTATCAAACATATAAAGAGGAATTGGTGCCCATCCTCCTGAAACTCTTTCCAAAGGTTGAAGAAGAAGGAATACTCCCAAAGACATTCTGTGATGCCACCATCACCCTCATTCCAAAACCAGACAGAGATACCACCAAAAAAGAAAACTATCACCCACTATCATTGATGAATATAGATGCAAAAATTCTCAACAAAATCTTAGCCAACCGAATCCAACAACATACCAAAAAAATTATACACCATGACCAGGTTGGGTTCATCCCAGGTTCACAAGGATGGTTCAGCATTCGCAAATCAACCAGCATCATACACCACATTAACAAACAAAAACTCAAAAATCATATGATCATCTCAATAGACGCAGAAACAGCATTTGACAAAGTCCAACATCCATTCATGATCAAGACCCTCGCCAAAGTGGGTATAGAGGGAACATTCCTGAATATAATCAAAGCCATTTATGAGAAACCCACAGCAAATATAATCCTCAATGGGGAAAAACTGAAAGCCTTCTCACTCCAATCTGGAACAAGACAGGGATGCCCACTCTCACCACTGCTCTTCAACATCGTTTTGGAAGTCCTAGCCACAGCAATTAGACAAACAAAAGATATAAAAGGCATCCAGATAGGAAGAGAAGAGATCAAACTGTCACTGTATGCAGATGACATGATACTATACATAGAAAACCCTAAGGACTCAACCCCAAAACTACTTGAACTGATTCATAAATTCAGCAAAGTAGCAGGATATAAGATGAACATTCAGAAGTCAGTTGCATTTCTGTATACCAGCGATGAAATATTAGAAAAGGAATACAAAAATACGATACCTTTTAAAATTGCACCTCACAAAATCAAATATGTCGGGATACACCTGACCAAGGAGGTAAAGGACCTATATGCCGAGAACTATAAAACTTTAATCAAAGAAATCAAAGAAGATGTAAAGAAATGGAAAGATATTCCATGTTCCTGGACTGGGAAAATCAATATTGTAAAAATGGCCATACTACCCAAAGCAATCTACAGATTCAATGCAATCCCTATCAAATGACCCAGGACATTTTTCACAGAAGTAGAACAAACAATCCAAACATTTATATGGAACCACAAAAGACCCAGAATCGCCAAAGCAATCCTGAGGAACAAAAACCAAGCAGGAGGCATCACTCTCCCAGACTTCAAGAAATACTACAAAGCCGCAGTCATCAAAACAGTGTGGTACTGGTATCAAAACAGACCGACCGACCAATGGAACAGAATAGAGAATCCGGAAATAAACCCTGACACCTAGGGTCAGTTAATCTTTGACTAAGGGACGCAAGAACATCAAAGGGGAAAAAGAAAGTCTATTCAGCAAGCATTGCTGGGAAACCTGGACAGCTGCATGCAAAGCAATGAAAAGAGAACACACCCTCACACCATGCACCAAAATAAACTCCAAATGGCTGAAAGACTTAAATATACGACAGGACACCATCCAACTCCTAGAAGAGAACATAGGCAAAACACTCTCTGACATCAACATCATGAATATTTTCTCAGGTCAGTCTCCCAAAGCAATAGAAATTAGAGCAAAAATAAACCCATGGGACCTCATCAAACTGAAAAGCTTTTGCACAGCAAAGGAAACCCAAAAGAAAACAAAAAGACAACTTACAGAATGGGAGAAAATAGTTTCAAATGATGCAACCGACAAGGGCTTAGTCTCTAGAATATATAAACAACTTATACAACCCAACAGCAAAAAAGCCAATCAATCAATGGAAAAATGGGCAAAAGACCTGAATAGACATTTCTCCAAAGAAGATATACAGATGGCCAGCAAACACATGAAAAAATGCTCAACATCGCTGGTTATAAGAGAAATGCAAATCAAAACTACCATGAGATATCACCTCGCACCAGTCAGAATGGCCCTCATTAATAAATCCACAAATAACAAGTGCTGGAGGGGGTGTGGAGAAAAGGGAACCCTCCTACACTGTTGGTGGGAATGTAAACTGGTACAGCCACTATGGAGAACAGTTTGCAGATACCTTAGAAATCTATCCATAGAACTTCCATATGACCCCGCAATCCCACTCTTGGGCATCTATCCGGACAAAACTCTACTTAAAAGAGACACGTGCACCCGCATGTTCATTGCAGCACTATTCACAATAGCCAGGACATGGAAACAACCCAAATGTCCATCGACAGAGGATTGGATTCGGAAGAGGTGGTATATATACACAATGGAATACTACTCAGCCATAAAAAGGAATGACATCATGCCCTTTGCAGCAACATGGATGGAGCTAGAGAACCTCATACTGAGTGAAATGAGCCAGAAGACAAAGACAAATACCATATGATATCACTTATAACTGGAATCTAATATCCAGCACAAATGAACATCTCCTCAGAAAAGAAAATCATGGACTTGGAGAAGAGACTTGTGGCTGCCTGATGGGAGGAGGAGCGGGAGGGAGTGGGAGGGATCGGGAGCTTGGGCTTATCAGACACAACTTAGAATAGATTGACAAGGAGATCCTGCTGAATAGCATTGAGAACTTTGTCTAGATACTCATGTTGCAACAGAGGAAAGGGTGGGGGGAAAATGTAATGTATAGATGTAAGGATAACCTGACCCCCTTGCTGTACAGTGGGAAAATAAAACAAAAGATGAGTATATTAACTTTTTTGGCCTCATTGGTAAACTTTCATATTCATACATTATGTCTCCTATATAGGACTTCAGTTAGAATAACACTGGAATTAAACACTTATGAAAACACATTATGTGTGAGTATATTTTGTTTAATCATGTATCTTGTCCAGAGGTGGCTAAATTTTAAGTTGCAAAGCAGTTTAAACTGGGAGATTGAAAACTCTTAAATTCTAATTTACTTGAAACTTGATTGAGGAGTTCCCGTCATGGCGCAGTGGTTAACGAATCCGACTAGCAACCATGAGGTTGCGGGTTTGATCCCTGCCCTTGCTCAGTGGGTCAAGGATCCAGCGTTGCCGTGAGCTGTGGTGTAGGTCGCAGATGCGGCTTGGATCCTGCGTTGCTGTGGCTCTGGCCTAGGCTGGCAGCTACAGCTCCAATTATACCCCTAGCCTGGGAACCTCTGTATGCCAGGGGAGCAGCCCACGAAATGGCAAAAAGACAGAGCAAAAAAAAAAAAAAAAAAAAACACAAAACAAAAAAACACAATAAAAACACAACTTGATTGAAACTGGAAGAATTTTGCAAGTCTTCAAGAGATGAAGTAGTGATACTTTGAAAATTTTGTCATTTTGGCATTTGGGATGTCATGCTAGGAGTCCTTTGATGCATTCTCCAGGGTAGATGGTTAGGAATCTGATAATGTTCTTCTATGCTACTATCAACTCATGGAGAGCAAAGAAATAAGCAGAGGCAGGTGAACCTTCTGTGTTGGAAAAACCTTCCTGGCTTTCCTTCTTCCACTTGGAGCTAATAGTATATAGCTATAGGGTTGGAAGGTCCTCACAAAGGGATACTGGACCTTCTGAATTCTATTTTATATCCTTATGGGCTTCAATAACTGCTTAATTGCTTTTGTTATTGAAAGTGTTGTCTTTAGTACATTGTGACTTGGTAAATCAGCTCAGGTTTTTATGTTAATTTTGAAGTTTGTAAGTGTCTGATTGAGGGTTCTCTTGGAGACTGTTCTTAACTCTTTGCCTGATTAAGTATGCATATAAGACAGTTTGACTTGGCTTTTGAAATTTAAAGGTTTAGATGACTCTGCTCTTTTGGTATAAGATGCACAGTGTTGTCATTCAGTTAGATTAGCAGCTGTTAACCACAACGTAGTCTTGTTATGTGACTAGGGAGGTGTGTGACCAGGCACTTCTTTACTACCAAGTTTTGTTGATTGTAATGTACTGTTGCTTATTAGAAGCAGTATTTTTATAACATTTAAGAAAAATTCTGCCAATTAAACTACAATGTAATGTTTTATTTTCTCTTAGAAGCTTATAAAAATATTAATAAGCTCTTATTTAGTATAGATTTTTATTGCACTTGTTCATATGTAAAAAGTTATCGGTAGGGTTCTGGTTATGAATAAAATGGAGCAAGAATGTTCCACCTTGTTTCTCTCTCTGAATGAAGCTATAAAAGCTGGGCAGATGCATAGTACAGCTATTTGAGAATTCAAGTAAATATTAGAGGTAGATTAATGAATAAGATTTGAGTCTCATATACTACCTAACTGGCATTGAATGATGTCACACTCTGGTATGTTCTAACCTGGATTAGTACAGACCAAAAATCTAGAAATGGGCATTGAAGTTGACAGAGCTCCAAGAAAACTCCCTAGTTTTGATCAGAGGAGCAGAAAAGGAATTTCCTAATGTTCAGAGTGTGAAAGTATCTCCCCTTTTTCCCCTCCATCTCTTGTGCTTTAATTCCCAAGTAATCAGGCAGTAGTGACATGGACAGTGGGGACCCAAAGAAGCCTAAAATTTTGAGAGAAACGAACATCCTCTTTGATAAGAGTTGCTTAGCTGTAAGAAGTGGGGTGAGCACTGTTGCTTTTTTTGGTTTCTGCTTAGCTTTGGACACAGGTACAGTCATGGGAAACGTGCAAAGGGGTGTAAATAAGGTCCCAGCTTTCTGGTAGGAGTGCTGAAAAAGGGAGGCACTCAAGGAATAGATTGTGCAGGGAGAGATTTCAGTGAGAGAGCATGTAACTCGAAGGGTATGATCTAAGATTAGTTAACATACAAAGAGGAAAATCCAAACTCATATGGGAAAGGACAATCAATATAGATGAAATGGCTCAAGTGTTAGAATTTTCTGAAAAGTACTTTTTTTTGGCCACTCCCATGGCATGCAGAAGTTCCCATGACATGTGGTAGTGCTGAACTCGCCACAGTACTATCCAGAGCTCTGGCATTTCATCGTGTTGTTTTAACCCCAACAACAACAGAGGAGTCAACAGCAACACAGGCATGATAGGAGTGTCCCCACAATGCACCTCAGAGCCACAGCAGTGACAAAACTGGATCCTTAGATCCTTAACCTGCTGAGCCACCAGAAAACTCCTGAAAATTACTTTTAAGTGCTAATTATAAAAATGGTGCAACAATAAGGGGTAATCCTCTTGAAAGATGAAGGCTCAGGAAAAGCATAAAAAACACAAAATGCCAAATAGAAATCTTAAAACTGAAGATAATAAGATGACCAAAATAACTTGATGGACTTAATAACAGAATAGGGCTGGCAGAGATAATGCCACTGAAACCGAAGCTAAATCTTTGGAAGTTTTTCGTTCTGAACTATAGGATGAAAAGAAATTGGGGAAAATTTAATAGTGCTTAGTATCTGTGGGAATATAGCAGGCCACTTGAATCCTAGAAGGAGAGGAAAAACTTCACTACAGAAAAAGACATAGTTGAAGAAATTATGACTAAAATGTCCTAAATTTAATGACATAAATCTACAGACTTAAGATGCTCATGTAACTTCAACATAACTTCAAAGAAATCCATACCCAGCCACTTAATAAGAAAAATGCTGAAAACTAAGAAAAAAATCTTAAGTATTGTATTGTTTATAAAGGAACAATAATTTGAATGACTAAAGTTTCTCATTAGAATACATGGGAACCAGAAGAAAATAGAACAAGATTTTTTTGAAGTGTTAAAAATAAATATTAACTCAGTATTCTATATCCAGTTAAAAAAATCCTTTAGGAAAAGGTAAAGGAAAAACAACATCAAGTAAAGGAAAACAAACATGGTTGCTAGCAGATGTACTCTAAGAGTATTTCAACAAGCCCTTAAGACAAAGGAAATGATGCCAGAATGAGTCTTGTAACATCAAAAATTAAGGGAGAGCAACAGGATTCTAATAAATAGAATGGAGTCACATAATTCTCTCTACATTTTAAAATTATTTATAGGTTGAAAGCAAAGGCAATATTTTCTCATGAGTTTTTCTATGTATGAGACAGCTATGATGTTACAGAAAACTGCAACATAAAAACGGTAGGGTAAAGGGACTTAAAATATCATGGTTTGGTTTCTTCATCTTACTTGCTGTGATAAAAGCCTTCATTTTATGTTGACCCTGAGAAGTCAAATATGAATACTGAAATCTCTAGAGCAACCACTTAAAAAGTTATGTAGCAGTTCCCAATGTGGCACAGTGGGTTAAAGATCTGGTGTTGCTGCAGCTGTGGCTCACATTCAGTCCCTGGCCAGGGAATTTCCATATGCTATGGATATGGCCAAATAAAAATTATGCAAAAAGATTTGATCAGAAACATGGAGATAAAATTGAATATTAAAAAGAGTATAAATCAGGAGAGAAACAGGAATATGAAACATAGGGAAAACTATTTTTATGAAAAATATAAAATGACCCAAATTCAAATATATCAGTAATTATATTAAATGTAAATATTTTCAACACACCAATTAAAAGTTCAAGATGGGTATTAAAACAATCCGATTATATGTGGCCTATAAGAGTTCACTTTGGCTATAATGATTAAGAGGTATGTTACAGGTAAATGAAAGTAAGAACACATACCTTGAATTTACTAAGCAGAAGAAAGCTGGAGGAGTTCCCGTTGTGGCTCAACAGGTTAAGAACCTGACGTATTGTCTGTGAAGATGGGGCTTGGATTCCTGGCCTTGCTCAGTGGATTAAGGATCTGGCATTGATGTAAGCTGTGGAGTAGGTTTCATTTTTTTTTTTTTTTTTCCTTTGGTCTTTTTGCCATTTCTTGGGCCGCTCCCGTGGCATATGGAGGTTCCCAGGCTAGGGGTCGAATTGGAGCTGTAGCCACTGGCCTATGCCAGAGCCACAGCAATGCAGAATCCGAACCACATCTGCAACCTACACCACAGCTCACAGCAATGCCGGATCGTTAACTCACTGAGCAAGGGCGGGGATCGAACCTGCAACCTCATGGTTCCTAGTCGGATTTGTTAACCACTGCGCCACGACGGGAACTCCGTGTGGGGTAGGTTTCAGATGCTTCAGATGCAGCTGAGATTTGGTGTGGCTGTGGCCTAGGTCAGCAGCTGCAGCTCCAATTTATTCCTAGCCTGGGAACTTCCATGGGCTGTAGGTGTGGCCTTAAAAAGGAAAAAAAAAAAGCTGGAGTAGCTGTATTAATACAAATTAATAAAATAATTTACATAAAAAGATCAATTAACCAGAAAGACACATTCTAAATGTGTATCCACCTAACCACAGCTTCAAAATAGTGTGAAGGTACCAAAATGAAGGGGAAAAAAATAGACAAATCAATAGTTATAGTTAGAAAATGCAGTATTTGAGTATTTGCTGGAATCAATAGACAGAAAATCATTAAGGATATAGGAGACCTGAAACATCACCACCAACTAACTTGATCTAATTTAAACAGAGTATGCCACCGAACTATAGAAGAATAAACATTCATTTCAAGTGCACCTGGAACAGTCTCGAAGACAGAAGGTTTCCTGAGTAATAAAACAAATACTAGAAAATTTGAAGGAATTGAAAGCATGCAAAGTATGTTTTCTTTTCTCTTTCTCTTTTTTTTTTTTGTCTTTTTGCCTTTTCTCGGGCCGCTCCCGTGGCATATGGAGGTTCCCAGGCTAGGGGTCTAATCGGAGCTGCAGCTGCCAGCCTATACCACAGCCACAGCAATGCGGGATCCGAGCCGCGTCTGCAGCCCTACACCACAGTTCAGGGCAATTCCGGATTGTTAACCCACTGAGCAAGGGCAGGGACCGAACCCGCAATCTCATGGTTCCTAGTCGGATTCGTTAACCACTGCGCCACGATGGGAACTCCTTCTTTTGTTTTTTTTTTTGTTTGTTTTTTTTTTTTCAAAGTATGTTTTCTAACCAAAAAGTAGAAACAAACTAGAAGTCTATTGACTCTTAATAGGTAATTAAAATACCTTCAAATGCTTGGAAAACAACACTAAATAATGTCTAAGAAGTCTGAAGATCAGAAAGTTTTTTTTTTTGTCTTTTTTGTCATTTCTTGGGCCACTCCTGCGGCATATGGAGGTTCCCAGGCTAGGGGTCGAATCAGAGCTGGCCTACTCCTACACCACAGCCACAGCCACGTGGGATCCGAGCCCTGTCTGCAACCTACACCATAGCTCATGGCAACGCCAGATCCTTAACCCGCTGAGCAAGGCCAGGGATCGAACCTGCAACCTCATGGTTCTTAGTCGGATTCGTTAACCACTGTGCCACGACGAAACTCCCATAAAGTATTTCTAACTGAAATAAAATGACATCACATTTTGTAGAATGCTGGTTAAACAGTATTTAGTGGGAACTTTGATAGCATTTAAATGCTTATGAATGAAGAAAGATCTTCAGTCAGTCATCTCTTTCCATGTTAGATAAATAGAAATAGAGGAGCAGAAATTAATGAAGTTGAAAACAAAGGTGAAAGAAAAAGCTGGTTCTCTATAAAGATTAACAACGCATAAACCTATCATGAGACTACAAGAAAAGACACAACTGGAAATGTTATACAGTTGCTGGCAGTAATGCCAAATGGTACAGCCACACTGGAGTGCTGTTTGGCAGTTCTTCTAGAGAGAAACATCCATTTACTATATAATCCAGCATCTTATTCCGATGCATTTACCCTAAAGAAAGAAAAACTTACTTTCACATAGGAAACTGTGTATTAACATGTTTGTAGCAGTTTTATTCATAATCAACAGAAGTATGGAATGATCTAAATATCCTTCAGAGGATGAATTGGTAAACTGGCACATCTCTACAGTGAAATGCAATTTAAATGACAATGAGTGATCCTTATACAAAATAACTTAATCTCACTGGAATTGGGATAGAAGCTGGTCTCGGAAGGTGATGTTTTGAATGATTACATTGATATGAAATTCTTAGAATTGCAGTAACAAGGAATAGATCAGAGGTTGCCTGGGTTACGGAAGTGGAGAGGGGTAAGCACAAAGAGATAGTCTGAGAGATTGAGCTGCTGTGTATCTCGACTGCGGTGGTGATTACACAGATATGTAATGTTAAGATTATGGTAATGACCACCTTTTGTGTGTAACACAAAAAGTTAGTTTTACTGTATGCTGATGGAGATAGGTGAAGTCTGTCTTCATAGGGCTCTGACGGCAGCAGTTCTGTGACGCCATCCCTACCTTGGAGATAATATTTAGAGGAAAATGGAAGTTTGAACCAGTGAAATACGGCAATTAAGTATGGAATGTTTGTCAGTTGCTTCATTAAAAGTAATGAAAAAAGGTTTCATGTTCTCTCCAGTGTGATATCATTTTCTCTTATATTTTGTTTTCATTAAAATTTGGGAGAGAAAAGGGTATTCCAGAAACTGGAGAACCTGGTTTCATCCATGAACCTGTGAGACTGCCATTCAACGTGTATTGCTTCAAATTAAAAGGTGGGGAAACTCCTGGGTAAGATGCTGAATTGGGAAATTGCCTATTTTGTTGATAGGTTCTGTCAGCATGTGGAGTGGTTGAGAGCTTTGACCCTGGACCAGCTTGCCTGGTTTGAATCCTGTCTCCTCAGTTTACTAGCTGTGTGATCCCAGGGGAGGTATTTGTATCATCATTTATAAAAAGGTCAGCGATTTTGCCAGCTTCCTAAGCAAGTTTAATGTATGCTGCTTTTAAAACAGAATGATTATGATAATCATACATCATTCATTGAGAAATAATCCGATGATTTGGCTCAGTTACTATTCTACAATTGCTTTTTGCTTTAAGCAATGTTAGTATCTTAATACTATTTATTAGTGATTACATAGATTCATTAGAACTTAAAGGATCTCTAATATTGGTTTGGCTTTTAAAGTTTAGAGCTTTATAAATAAAAATACTATTGCTCTTATTTTTTCATGTTATTGACAGTTTTGTTATGTTTTAAAAAGTTTATCTATTGTCTTAATAGTATGTTACAGACCTTTATGTATCCTTATGTGCTGTACTGAAGTCCTCATTTTTTCCTTTGATTTTATATAAATACATATTCTGAATGAATAGAAGTTTGGATGGAAAGACTAGTGTCCTTTCAGGTAATATTTTCTATTGTAAAACTTTTGATTGTCAAATAAACCACAGATAAAAAAATGTAAGCCAGAGAAATTTGTGACTTAAAGAAAAATGCATGTATTTGCATAGCATCACACAAGTCATAGAACAGTTGCCACCCATAGTTGAAGCCCTTTCCTAAATTTTACACAATTATAGTGGCTATCTGATTTTATAGCAATCTTCCCTCATGTTTCTTCTAAATTTTGTCACTCAGATGTGCATCCCTAGACACTATGGTTTGGTTGTGATCCTTTTTTTTAACAAGTGATTGGTTCCCTTTCCCTCTATTTTGCTTACATTGTGTCTTTTGCTATTTAACCTGAAATTTTCTTCTTTTCTGAGTTTTGATGTGTGCATATGTATGCATGATATAGTTCTGTATGTTTTTCTATCCTATGCAAAGTATTTGGATCTAGAAGTATAATCGAATTTTATTTTTTGCTGAGACTATAGGTGGTGTGATTTTATTAGGACACACTTATTGTCTGATGATGATTTATTTTGTGATGAGAACAGCCATTGTTACTTAATGTGTATTGGGGGTGCAAAATCATGGTATGTAACTTAATTCTATTAATTAGTTTTCAGATATTGGTTGAAGTATTTCTTTTTATATTTTAGGGCCACACCCATGACATATGGAGGTTCCCAGGCCAGGGTCCAATCAGAGATGTAGCCACTGGCCCATGCCACAGCCACACGGGATCCACGCTGTGTCTGTGACCTACACCACAGCTCACGGCAATGCTGGATCCCTAACCCACTGAGCGAGGCCACGAATTGAACCTGCGTCCTCACAGATGCTAGTTGGATTCTTTAACCACTGAGCCACAATGTGAGAACTCCTAGTTGAAGTATTTTTGTGAATAAACCTTTCTCATCTACTGTTGACTTACCCAGAGATTCAGTTTACATGACAAATGCTTGATTATTTTCCTTCATCAGTTTTCAAGTGAGTGAATTGATTCTCTCTCATCCATTAAAGTTACCAATTATTTTGTGTGTGTTTACATAAAGAAGAAATACTTAGTAGGTTCATACTGATACTTCCAATTCAGTATTATTATTTCTAGCACATTGAGAATCTTGGTTCTCAAAGCTACAGGGAATAACAATATCTCCAAATGATTGTTTTATTCAACAGTGCACATCCTAGGTCTCAAAGTACCAATATTAGTGCTATTAATCATTGTTATTTCCATAAAGGGTTTTCACATTTCCTTTCTACCCTGTTTTTTGTTTGCACTATATGTTTTCAGACTGAATAGCTTTTATATGCTGTACTCTATTAACTTTAGGTCTTACTTAGTGCCAATAACTATGTTTTACACTATTCATCAGTACTTCTGTTCAGGTCTCTCTAGACTTTGGTGATCTGAAGTTGTGAGTTTCAGTACATTTCTTAGGAAGGATTCCTGGGAAAATCATTTACTTCATGTTGATAACTGCATGTGCTTTCTTTGTGGAAGTGGGTTTGCTCAATATAAAATCCTCGCCTGATACACTTTACCTGGAATAACTTAAATATGTTCCTCTATGTTTTCCTTATATAAATCTTAAGATTATTTCATTTTATTCCCGTATGTATTTCTGTTCTTTTTGTCTAGGTGATGAAATGGATGATTTTTTTAAAAGTCTGGTAATTTTTCTAGAAGATGTCTTGGTATTGAGTTTTACTGTTAAATGTTTACAGGTATTGATATGTGATATATTTGTGTATAATTTTTAGTGATGTACTTTCTTCATAGATTTTATGTTTATGTTGGATTATATTTATCTAACTTTAATATTTTTCACTTTATATGGAATGTTTATTTTCATTTTTTAAATAAAATTTTTATTTTTATATTTTTCTCTTAAAGTATTATCTCTGTTTTATATTTGTGTAGTTTCTGGTATAGTCTTCATTTCTTAGATACTTTTTTCTTTTCTTTTGAATTCTTTGAGTTCTGCCACCTACTTTGAGTTTTTCCTAATTCTGAATTATATGGTTCTCTCATGTTTTGTTTCCTTAGTTCACTGGTTTTTAGCTTGTTTAGAAATAGATTACAGTTTTTCTTTTTTTTTTTTTTTTGTCTTTTTGCCTTTCTTGGGCTGCTCCCCTGGCATACAGAGGTTCCCAGGCTAGGGGTATAATTGGAGCTGTAGCTGCCAGCCTAGGCCAGAGCCACAGCAACGCAGGATCCAAGCCGCATCTGCGACCTACACCACAGCTCACGGCAACGCTGGATCCTTGACCCACTGAGCAAGGGCAGGGATCAAACCCGCAACCTCATGGTTGCTAGTCGGATTCGTTAACCACTGCGCCATGACGGGAACTCCTCAATCAAGTTTCAAGTAAATTAGAATTTAAGAGTTTTCAATCTCCCAGTTTAAACTGCTTTGCAACTTAAAATTTAGCCACCTCTGGACAAGATACATGATTAAACAAAATATACTCACACATAATGTGTTTTCATAAGTGTTTAATTCCAGTGTTATTCTAACTGAAGGCCTATATAGGAGACATAATGTGTGAATATGAAAGTTTACCAATGAGGCCAAAAAAGTTAATATACTCATCTTTTATTTATTTTTTTTATTTTCCCACTGTACAGCAAGGGGGTCAGGTTATCCTTACATGTCTACATTACAATTACATTTTTTTCCCCCACCCTTTCTTTTGTTGCAACATGAGTATCTAGACAAAGTTCTCAATGCTATTCAGCAGGATCTCCTTGTCAATCTATTCTAAGTTGTGTCTGATAAGCCCAAGCTCCCGATCCCTCCCACTCCCTCCCCCTCCCATCAGGCAGCCACAAGTCTCTTCTCCAAGTCCATGATTTTCTTTTCTGAGGAGATGTTCATTTGTGCTGGATATTAGATTCCAGTTATAAGTGATATCATATGGTATTTGTCTTTGTCTTCTGGCTCATTTCACTCAGGATGAGGTTCTCTAGCTCCATCCATGTTGCTGCAAAGGGCATGATGTCATTCCTTTTTATGGCTGAGTAGTATTCCATTGTGTATATATACCACCTCTTCCGAATCCAATCCTCTGTCGATGGACATTTGGGTTGTTTCCATGTCTTGGCTATTGTGAATAGTGCTGCAATGAACATGCGGGTGCACGTGTCTCTTTTAAGTAGAGTTTTGTCCGGATAGATGCCCAAGAGTGGGATTGCGGGGTCATATGGCAGTTCTATGGATAGATTTCTAAGGTATCTGCAAACTGTTCTCCATGGTGGCTGTACCAGTTTACATTCCCACCAACAGTGCAGGAGGGTTCCCTTTTCTCCACACCCCCTCCAGCACTTGTTATTTGTGGATTTATTAATGAGGGCCATTCTGACTGGTGCGAGGTGATATCTCATGGTAGTTTTGATTTGCATTTCTCTTATAACCAGCGATGTTGAGCATTTTTTCATGTGTTTGCTGGCCATCTGTATATCTTCTTTGGAGAAATGTCTATTCAGGTCTTTTGCCCATTTTTCCATTGATTGATTGGCTTTTTGCTGTTGGGTTGTATAAGTTGTTTATATATTCTAGAGACTAAGCCCTTGTCGGTTGCATCATTTGAAACTATTTTCTCCCATTCTGAAAGTTGTCTTTTTGTTTTCTTTTGGGTTTCCTTTGCTGTGCAAAAGCTTTTCAGTTTGATGAGGTCCCATGGGTTTAGTTTTGCTCTAATTTCTACTGCTTTGGGAGACTGACCTGAGAAAATATTCATGATGTTGATGTCAGAGAGTGTTTTGCCTATGTTTTCTTCTAGGAGTTGGATGGTGTCCTGTCGTATATTTAAGTCTTTCAGCCATTTGGAGTTTATTTTGGTGCATGGTGTGAGGGTGTGTTCTCTTTTCATTGCTTTGCATGCAGCTGTCCAGGTTTCCCAGCAATGCTTGCTGAATAGACTTTCTTTTTCCCCTTTGATGTTCTTGCCTCCCTTAGTCAAAGATTAACTGACCCTAGGTGTCAGGGTTTATTTCCGGATTCTCTATTCTGTTCCATTGGTCTGTCTGTCTGTTTTGATACCAGTACCACACTGTTTTGATGACTGTGGCTTTGTAGTATTTCTTGAAGTCTGGGAGAGTGATGCCTCCTGCTTGGTTTTTGTTTCTCAGGATTGCTTTGGCGATTCTGGGTCTTTTGTGGTTCCATATAAATGTTTGGATTGTTTGTTCTACTTCTGTGAAAAATGTCCTGGGTCATTTGATAGGGATTGCATTGAATCTGTAGATTGCTTTGGGTAGTATGGCCATTTTTACAATATTGATTTTCCCAGTCCAGGAACATGGAATATCTTTCCATTTCTTTACATCTTCTTTGATTTCTTTGATTAAAGTTTTATAGTTCTCGGCATATAGGTCCTTCACCTCCTTGGTCAGGTGTATTCCGAGGTATTGGATTTTGTGAGGTGCAATTTTAAAAGGTATCGTATTTTTGTATTCCTTTTCTAATGTTTCATTGCTGGTATACAGAAATGCAACTGACTTCTGAATGTTCATCTTATATCCTGCTACTTTGCTGAATTTATGAATCAGTTCAAGTAGTTTTGGGGTTGAGTCCTTAGGGTTTTCTATGTATAGTATCATGTCATCTGCATACAGTGACAGTTTGATCTCTTCTCTTCCTATCTGGATGCCTTTTATTCTTTGGTTTGTCTAATTGCTGTGGCTAGGACTTCCAAAACTATGTTGAAGAGCAGTGGTGAGAGTGGGCATCCCTGTCTTGTTCCAGATTGGAGTGAGAAGGCTTTCAGTTTTTCCCCATTGAGGATTATATTTGCTGTGGGTTTCTCATAAATGACTTTGATTATATTCAGGAATGTTCCCTCTATACCCACTTTGGCGAGGGTCTTGATCATGAATGGATGTTGGACTTTGTCAAATGCTTTTTCTGCGTCTATTGAGGTGATCATATGATTTTTGACTTTTCTTTTGTTAATGTGGTGTATGATGCTGGTTGATTTGCGAATGCTGAACCATCCTTGTGAACCTGGGATGAACCCCACCTGGTCATGGTGTATAATTTTTTGGATATGTTGTTGGATTCGGTTGGCTAAGATTTTGTTGAGAATTTTTGCATCTATATTCATCAATGATATTGGGCGATAGTTTTCCTTTTTGGTGGTATCTCTGTCTGGTTTTAGAATGAGGGTGATGGTGGCATCACAGAATGTCTTTGGGAGTATTCCTTCTTCTTCAACCTTTGGAAAGAGTTTCAGGAGGATGGGCACCAATTCCTCTTTATATGTTTGATAAAATTCACCTGTGAAGCCATCTGGTCCTGGACTTTTATTTGTAGGGAGTGATTTTATGACCTCTTCAATTTCATTTCTAGTGATCGGTCTGTTCAGTTGGTCTGTTTCTACTTGATTCAGTTTTGGCAGGCTGTAAGATTCTAGAAAATTGTCCATTTCTTCCAGATTGTCAAACTTGTTGCCGTAGAGTTGTTCATAGTATTCTCTTATGGTTTGTTGTATTTCTGCTGTATCCGTTGTGATTTCTCCTTTTTCATTTCTAATTTTGGTTCTTTGGGTTCTTTCTCTCCTCTTTTGAGTGAGTCTGGCCAGGGGTTTGTCCATTTTGTTCACCTTTTCAAAGAACCAGCTCTTGGTTTTATTAATTTTCTCTATTGTTTTTTGAGTCTCTATTTTATTGATTTCTTCCTTGATCTTTATAATTTCCTTCCTTCTGCTGACTTTAGGCCTTTTTTGTTCTTCTTTTCCTAATTCATTTAGGTGGAGGGTTAAGTTGTCCATTTGGGATCTTTCTTCTTTTTTGAGAAAGGCCTGTATTGCAATAAATTTCCCTCTGAGCACTGCTTTCGCAGCATCCCATAGATTTTGAGCGGTTGTGTCTTCATTATCATTTGCTTCAAGGTAGTTTTTAATTTCCTTCTTGATTTCCTCATTGACCCATTGGTTTTTTAGTAGCATGTTGTTTCGTCTCCATGCAGTAGGTTTTTTCTCTTTCCTTTTCCCATGGTTGATTTCTAATTTCATGGCATTGTGGTCAGAGAAGATACTTGAGATAATTTCTATGCTCCTAAATTTATTGAGATTAGCTTTGTGTCCCAAGATGTGGTCGATTCTTGAGAATGTTCCATGAGCATTTGAGAAGAATGTGTCTTCTGCTTTTTTTGGATGTAGTGTCCTGAAGATCTCAATGAAGTCTAACTTTTCTATTGTTTCCTTTAGGATCTCTGTTGCTTTATTGGTTTTCTGTCTAGAGGATCTGTCCATTGATGTGAGGGGGGTATTAAGGTCTCCTACTATGATTGTATTCTCATCAATATCTCCCTTTATGTCTGTTAATATTTGTTGTATGTATCTGGGCGCTCCTGTATTGGGGGCATATATGTTGACGATGGTAACATCCTCTCCTTGGATGGATCCCTTAATCATTCAGTAGTGTCCTTCTTTGTCTTTCTTTATGTCTGTTGTTTTAAAGTCTATTTTGTCTGATATGAGTGTTGCGACTCCTGCTTTTCTGTCTTGTCTATTGGCGTGAAATATTTTTCCCCAGCCATTCACTTTCAATCTATATGTATCTTTTGTCCTAAGGTGAGTTTCTTGTAGGCAGCATATTGAAGGTTTTTGCCTTTTTATCCACTCAGCCACTCTGTGTCTTTTGATTGGGGCGTTCAGTCCATTGACATTTAAGGTGATAATTGATAGATGATTATTTATTGCCATTTGAACCTCGTGTTCCAGTTGATTCTATGGTTCTCCATTCTTCCTTTTTTTTTTTGGTTGCATGGTCTCCTGTTATTATCTGCTTGAGTGTATTTTTTTTTCATTTTTTGCAAATGCAACATTTGGTTTTGGCTTGCGGTTGCCCTGTTTTTTAAGTATGCTAACCCCTTCCCATAATTGTGTGTTTTAGCCTGATGGTCCTGTAAGTTCAAACACTTCATTACTATATTAAAATTAAGAAGAGAAACATACAAACAAACAAACAAAAAGGGTTATTTACTTCCTAACATCCCTTGCCCACATTTTATGGTTTTGATGACTCTTTTTTATTTTTTCTTTTTAATTTTATTTTGTTTGAAGCATGTTCATGATTAAATCTGTATGCTGGCTTATTTGAGTGACTGCTCTCTGACTGTGGTTTCCTCAGTCCTAGTTCTTCCTCCTCTTCTTCTTTTTTTTTTCTTTTCTTTTTTCTTCCCTTTCCTTCCTTTCTTTTTGGTTTAGAGAAGCCCTTTCAATATTTCCTTTAACCTGGGTTTTGTGTTGCTGTATTCTTTAAGTTTTGTTTGTTGGAAAAAATTTTTATTTCCCCTTCTATTTTAAATGATATTCTTGCTGGATAGAGTATTCTAGGTTGCATATTTTTTCCTTTGAGCACTTTAAATATCTCTTGCCATTCCCTCCTGGCCTGTAGTGTTTCTGTAGAGAAGTCAGCTGATATTCTTATGGGGGTTCCCTTGTAGGTAACATTCTGTTTTTCTCTTGCTGCCTTTAGGATCCTCTCTTTATCACTAACTTTTGCCATTTTTATTATGATGTGTCTTGCTGTGGGTCTATTTGGATTCAGTTTGTTCGGGGCCCTCTGTGCTTCTTGTATCTTGAACCCAGCATCCTTTAGATTTGGGACGTTTCCAGCGATAATTTCTTCAAATGTATTTTCCATCCCCTTATCTTTTTCTACTCCTTCTGGAATTCCTATTATGCGTAGATTGGCCCGCTTTCTATTATCCCATAGGTCTCTTATATTGCTTTCCAGTTTTTTGATTCGGTTTTCTGTCTGTTGACCGGATTGAGTGATTTCCATTATTCTATCTTCCATATCACTGATTCGTTCTTCTGCATTATTCATTCTGGTTTTTACTGCCCTTAGTTCCGTTTGCATCTCTGCAAATGAATGTTCTAGTTTTTCTTGGCTCCTCCTTATATGTTCTAGTTCCTTTCTGAGGGTATCTGCATTCCTGTTCATATCTTCTCTTAATTCCTTCAATAGTTTCACTAGTTCTCTTTTGAACCCCAGGTCTGTCAGACTGCAGAGATCTGTTTCATTGTTGACTGTTTTAGGTGAGTTCTCCTGTTGGTTTGACTGGGGGTGGTTTCTCTGCTTCTTCATCTTGCTTGTTGTTTTCTTTCTCCTGAGGGAGTTGTACTCTCCGTGATCGGGCAGTGTTTGCCTTGTCACTGCCGTGGACTATTTCCTGAGGGCTGGCGTTGTTGGTCAATCTTTTTTGAGGCAGTGTGGCTTTCCTGGAGTGTTGATGGGGCTAACAGTGTTTCTTTGAAGCAAAGGAGGGCTTCCTGAGGGCAGACAGGACTGGGAAGTCCACACCACGATGGCAGCAGATTTCACTTGGTCATGCAGAGCTTGCTCTGGTGTTTTTAGGCTGTGGGGTTCTTGCAGGGGGTTGGCGGTGTTGGGCAGCTGTTCCTCAGGAGTGCAGCACCCCCTGGGGGCTGGAGCAGCTATCTGGGTCACTGAGAACCTAAGAGGCTCTTCCCTAGGGCAGCCCAACTCAGAAGGTCGGCCTGAGAATGTAGGCGGATCTTTTCACAGTCTGGCCGAGCTTGTTGCAGCTTTTCTGGGCTGCAGGGGCTCTTCTAGGGGGCTGGTGGTGCTGAGCAGCTATTCCGCAGGAGTAGGGCACCCCTTGGTGGCTTGGGCGGGTAGCAGGGCCACTGGAAACCCAAGAGGCTCCTCCCCAGGGCAGCTCGACTCAGAAAGACCGTCTGAGATCTTTTCCCGACTCGGCCAGGCTTGTTGCAGCTTTTCTGTAGGGGGTCCTGCCTGGAGCTGGCAGTCCTATGCAGCTGATCCACTAGGTCTCAGCACCCCCTGGGGGCTTGGGCGGGTAGCAGGGCCACTGGAAACCGAAGAGGCTACTCCCTGGGGCAGCCCTACTCAGAAAGACCGTCTGAGATCTTTTCCCTAGTGGCCAGGCTTGTTCCAGCTTTTCTGGGCTGCAGGGGGTCCTGCCTGGAGGTGGCAGTCCTATGCAGCTGATCCTCTAGAGCTTGCCTCCCCCTGGGGGCTTGGGCGGGTAGCAGGGCCATTGGAAATCCAAGAGGCTCCTCCCCGGGGCAGCCCGACTCAAAAAACCGTCCGGGAATTAGGCAGATCTATTCACTGCCTGGCTATGCTTGTTCTAGCTTTTCTCGGCTGCAGGCCTTTTCTCGGGGGCTGGTGGTGTTTGCTGCTGCTCTGCGGAAGTGTAGCCCCTCCAAAGGGCAAACATGCCTGTGCAGGGACAGCCCCTGCGGTGGTAGGCTTCAGGCAATTGTTGAGGCCAGCCCTCCTGGATGGCAGGCAGCCCCAGGTTCGGCAAGAGCGCAGGGGGTGGTGGGGGTAGGGGGAGGGGATGCACTGGGAAGCACAGCTTTCAGCTAGCTAGCAGGCCTGTAAGCTTGCTGTGGTGTGGGGGTTAGTCTATGGGGATCCACCCCTTCTTCTCTCCCCTCCCCAGCACGGGCGCAGACCATGCTCTTCTCCCAGGTTCCCTCTGATGCGGCTTTCCACTTCCCCGCCCCTAGAGTATTGCTCCCTTCCTCTGCGACAGCTTTGTTTTCTAGTCTCCCAGGCAGTCTCTGCCCGGTCAAATGGTTTCTAGACCTCCTAAGCAGTTTCCGCTCTGCCCCCCCACCCCCAGCCCGTTCTCAGGGACTAACCTCTGGAGCCAAGGTCTCGGTGCCCAGCCCCTACCCAGGCATCTCAATTTTTGGTGACTGTGCCCGTAGTTCAGATGGTCCGTTCGGTTCTTGATCGGCTTTTCCGTACTCCAACTTACTGCTACACTCTTCTCTGCATCTGGAGATTCCTCCGGTTCGTTTGATCTTTCCCCCATGTAGATGACTTTCCAGGGTTCGGGAATCCCTTTCTCCTCCACGGTTCCCTTTCGGGAGCGCCCGTCCAGCTCGGATTCACCTTCTCTCACTCTCCTCTTTTCTCCCGTTCTGCCCAGTAATGTCACAAACTTCTTGCCGTTATTGGAGTTTAGGTTCTTCTGCCAGCGATTGGTTGCTGTTCTGTGCGAGTCATTTATTCTGTAGATGTGCTTTTTTTGTTGTGTTTGTGGGAGAGGGCGAGCGTGTCCCCCTACTCCTCCGCCATCTTGTTCTCTCTCCAAGAGGAAGCAGTTTTAACGATAGCTCTTTGTCGCTTTCTTGTGGTGTGTACAAATAGGGAAGCATAATTATAACATTTTTCTGGCTGTGTTCCCCTCTTACATTTTCATGTGGATCTTCTCTTTCCTTTGACTTTGTTTCTGTCTTGTGTAATTTTGATTCCACTCTATTTCTCTTTTAGTTGGACTCTATGCTGCAAGGGGTCTCTGGTGTCCCAGTTTTGATAGTATGTACACTGTTCATTCAGACCTGAGTTCTTTTACTAACTCCAGTTTTTTTTCCGTGGGTAAAACTCCTTCAATTAGGCTGTTCTTAAATTTGCCTACTCTAATGTTAAGAGACTATTGGCTATCTTTAAGTTTCTTCTGTAACCCAGTCTGTTAGACACCTTTTTATATTAATTCCCTCTATGTTTTCCTACATAGAATCCAATATTTCACGTCCTATATCATAGTTTTTTATTTTATTTTATTTTTCACTTTTTAGGGCCACACCACGACATACGGAAATTCCCAGTCTAGGGAGCAAATCAAGCTGCAGCTGCTGGCCTACACCAGAGCTGCAGCAACATGGGATCCGAGCCGTTTCTGCAACTTACACACACAGTTCATAGCAATGCTAGATCCTTAACCCATTGAGTGAGGCCAGGGATCAAAGTAGCATCCTCACAGATCCAATTCGGGATTGTTACCACTGAGTCATGATGGGAACTCCCATCAGGTTCTGTATCATTGTTGATGGTTCATTTTCATTAGGCTAAATTGTGAAGGCTAGGATGATAACTCTACACCTAAGTTTACTGAAAATGTTGTCCATTGGATTTTGGCTTTACTATCCAATTCTGTTTTTATATGTGGATTCTTAGAAATAAAAAACTGCTCCTTTGGTGTCATTACTATCTTTCAGGAATTCCTTTTTGTTGTGTTTTAAATACATAACTTTTAGCACCTGTATGGTAAAAATACCACAAATCAGATGTTTCCTTCTAAAAATTTCTCTCACTTTTTTTTTTTTTTTAAATAGCCACACTTGAAGCATATGGAAGTTTCCCTGGCTACAGGTCCGATCAGTGCTGCAGCTGCCAGCAGCAACACTGGATCCTTAAGCTACTGAGCAAGGCCAGGAATCAAACCCACATCCTCATGGATGCTAGTTGGGTTCAAAAAATTCGTCTTAATCATAGATTGTCTTCATGTATGTAGTTAAATATTTTCCTCTTCCTTCTATGTGGAAACTAGGAAATGCCTGAGTATATTCTCAAATAGAAGTAGGGAGAAAATAATGTGTGTGTACCTATTAAAGTAAGATTCTTACATATTAAGACAAAATTTGAAGTTAAATTACATTGAAAGTATTTTTAAATGCTGATTTTGCATTTTAATTTTTATTCTAGAAAACACAGATTTAAGATAAATATTTTAGCCTGGCTTTTTGGTAATAAAGATTGTTTTTATATTTAAGGTTACTTGTCTTCAAACAAAATTGTTGCATTTTTAATTCCTTTCTCTGAAATTAGATTATCCTGATACAATCTCTCTTTCTAGACTTCTAGTTACTTCCTCGTATTTACACTTAGAAAACTTGTTTTACATCCTGTTCAGGAAAACGAAATGTGAGATATAGTCTTTTATTCAACTATGCTAATAATTCCGCTATGCTAATAACTTAAGATAGAGAATGAGTGTATTAGTTTTCTAGGGCTGCTATAATATCAAAGTACAGGGCTGGGGGAGGGGGGGTCACTAAACAACAGAAATTTATTTTCTCATAATTCGGAGGCGAAAAATCTGAGGTCATTGTTTTGGCAGGGTTGGATTTTTCTGCGGCTTCTCTACTTGACTTGTGGATGGCTGTCCTCTCCTTGTGTCTTCACAGGGTCTTCCCTCTTTGCCTGCCTGTGTGCAAATTTCTTCCTTCTATAAAGACACCAGTCATGCTGGATTAGAGCCACCCTAATGGTCTTCATTTTAACTTGATTGTTTCTTGCAATCTCTGTCTCCAAAGATAGCCACATTTTGAGGGACTGGTGCCTAGAACTCCAACATAGACATTTTTGAGGAGGACACAGCTCAGACTGTCACAGTGTGTCTTAGTCATGGTTCTGGCACCAAACCTGGAAACTAATTAGTGTTCAGTACTTTCTTATTGGTGTCCTGTCCTAAAATCTGGGGATGGTGTTGGAAAGTTTTAAAGGGGTTTAGTTTGCGATTTTTGTGGAGAGAAAGACGAGTAGATAATATAATCCAACATAAAAACTAATAAAAACACAGGATAGTGTGGGAGAATAATTTTTTTTTCTTTTGTCCTTTTAGGGCTGCACCCGTGGCATATGGAGGTTCCCAGGCTAGGGGTCTAATTGGAGCTGTTGCTGCCAGCCTACGCCAGAGCCACAGCAATGCCAGATCCAAGCCGCATCTGCAACCTACACCACAGCTCACAGCAACACCAGATCCTTTACCCATTGAGCTAAGCCAAGGATCAAACCTGCAACCTCATGGCTCCTAGTCAGATTCGTTTCTGCTGCGCCACAATGGGAACTCCTCAAAAAAAAAATCATTTTTGATGCTAATTTCACATAGATTTGAGTTCACAATTTCACGGCACTGTCACCTTGGGCAACTTACTGGATTCATAACTTATCTATAAAATGGAGAGAATAATTCTCAGTTGTTGTGATGACAAAGTGAAATAATGTATAAAAGTGTGGACCATAGTAAAAAGAAATATTTGAAGTGCTTATAGTATGTCATGAGTACTGAACACTCACAATGAATGCACTGACCACTAGAATGATTGCTGGCTATAAAGTACTGACATGTCTCCGTTGGTGTGTACTACCTGAACATCTTTCCCAATAGACTTATTAGGATCACAGTACATGTAGATTTCTTTCCTATTCTGAAAGTACGCTGTGGGTACTCTCCCCAATAACAGATCAACAATGCAGTGATTTATACCTGGTAGGAGAATCCTAGGTATATGCCTTTTTTGTATTTGAGAGAGTGAGATCTTTATCAGAATTGGGTGTTAGGAGATGGAGGAGTATTGCAGTTTCAAAAGTCTCCCTGGTAATTCTGTTACTCCCTGTTCTTTTCTACTCATCTCATCCTCACCTCCCACCAAAATTCATCTGAAACATTTGCCTGTAGTTATTACTGCAGATGATACTTCATGTAGACCTTATTGGAGAATTAGACAAATGTAATGGGACTGTGCAAGCTGGGGGAACGTGAACATTAATATAGAGCTCATGTGTCCAGGGAATTGTAGGTGGTATGATTTGGTGGCTGAAGAAAAAGGTGTGAGACACAAGGGGTTATGGGTGATCATATGTTGCTCAACATAGAATGAGAGGAGGTGGGAATCCCGTGGTGAGGACTTTAGAATTACGAGTTATCTGTTGAAGAGTGCTTATAATGCTTATTTTCCAGTACTTTAGATAGGGTTCTCCAGAGAAACACAGTAATTGGGATACACACACACACAACAAGGAATTGGTTCTCATAATTATAGACAATGAAGACAGGTAAGGCCAAAATCTACAAAGCCAATGTCCCAGTTTAGTCCAAAGAGGAGCAGATTGCTATAGAACCAGAAAGAGCCATTATGCAGAAGAATCATCTCTTACTCTGGAGAAGGTCAACCTTTTGGTCTATTCACACATTCAACTGATGGGAGGAGGCCCACCCACATTAGGGAGATCAATCTGCTTTACTGCTTCTACAGATAGACATGTTAAATTCATCTAAAAATACAATGATAAACACCCAAATTATGTTTGGCCAAATATCTAGATGCTCTGTGGCCCAGTAAAATTGGCACAGAAAATTAATCATTGCAGTAAGTAAAGTAAGATCAAGTTGCACAATATTTTTGATGTTATTATCACTGACATATTTTTGACCATTTAGAAGGTGTCACATATGGGGTGACATATTGACTGAAAGTTTTGATCTGATTAATACTTACAGCTTTTAATACTAACTTGTAGATTTCAAGTTATGTTCCATTTGGAATTTTCTTTTGTCACTTTGAGATGTCTGACACTTAGTTGTGACATATAAATGAAGAGCTATTCATTGTAAATCAGAGCACATGTTCAAAAGGATTTTTTTGGGGGGAGTGTACTCTACTAGTTTAGATATCAAGATATTTTATGTGCCACAGGTGCCTTTTACAATGTTTTTTAAAAGCTTTTTAAAAAAGATAGTAGTTGGAAAACTGAAACTCAGAGAAAAATATTAGTCATCAAGTTGATTGGTCAGATATGGTTTAAAGTTAATTCCAGTGTTTTTGTAATTTATCCTTAGGTCTCTTTTTGGGGAGAGAACAAAGAGTAGATTCTTGTGTTAGAGTTTTTATGATTCTAGGAAGTACAATGATTTTATGGTTTTCCGCAGTGCTATTGTTCTTATTTTAACTTCTAAAAATTTCTAAGAAGTACTTAATAACAGTTAGAACTGCAGATTAAGAATTCTAAAGTCGTCTGTTTTTCTTTTTATTTCATCATTAACCTCAAGGGGGAAGTTTTTAAATAATACTTTGTTTGGGTTGAGAAATAATAAGGATTGATCATATTACATTTGGAATTGTTTTTGTGCTTCATGAAAACTGAATTTTAAATGTTCTGCACTTACTCCTTTTTGAGTTAGGGGATACTAGAATGACTGTGGGATTGAGGAGGTTCATTTTCTTTAAACCATATTTTCTACAGTTAAATTATTTCCAATTTTGGTTTTATGTATGCATGACACAAGTATAGTCTTTGCAGACATCATTTTGGTAAAATTATTGAGGCTTGCCTTGTGGCCCAGAATGTGACCTATTGTGGAGAGTGTTCCATGTGCTCTGAGAAGAGTGTATTTCTGCTGCTTTCTGATGGAATGTTCTATAAATATCAATTAAGTTCATCTGGTCTAATGTGTTGACTTGAGTTTCCTTATTGATTTTTTTGTCTGGATGATCTGTTCACTGATATAAGTGGGGTATTAAAGTCACCCATTATTACTGTGTTACTGTTGACTCTGACTTCTCCTTTTATGTCTGTTAACATTTGCCTTATGTATTGAGGTACTTCTATGTTGGGTGAATATATATTTACAATTATTATAACTTCTTGTATTGATCCCTTGATCATTATGTAGTGTTGTTCTTGTCTCTTGTAGCAGTCTTTATTTTAAAGTCTGTTTTGTCTGTTTCCCTCTTTTGTTCCCTTAAGATTTCATGACTCTTATTCTGTTGAATTTGGATTGCTTTTTCTTTTGCGCATGTATCTTTTAAAAATTTTCAGTTTGAGATTACCATGAGGTTTTGGTATAGCAATCCATATATTCACACGATTGTTTTAAGTTGCTGATCTCTTAATTTTGAATGCATTTTAAGTATCCTTTGCTTGTGCTCTCTTCCTATGACACTTACTGGTTTTGATACTTGTGTGTAGATAGTTTCCTACTTTTACTGTATGTTTGTCTTTACTGATAAGCTTTCCCATTTCATACTTTTCTTTTTTCTAGTTGTGACTTTTTCTTTTCCATTTAGAGAAGTTCTTTAGCATTGTCGTGAAGTTGGTTTGGTGCTGCTGAATTCTTTTAGCTTTTGCTTGTCTGTCAAGCATTTTATTTCTCCATTAACTATGAACAAGAGACTTGCTGGGTGGGGTATTCTTAGTTGTAGATTTTTCCCTTTCATTGCTTTAAATATATTCTGCCACTCCCTTCTGGCCTGCAGTGTTTATGCTGAAAAATCAGCTGATATCCTTATGGGGATTCTCTTGTATGTTATTTGTTGCATTTTCCTTGTTCCTTTTAATATTTTCTCTTTAATTTTTGTCTATTTTGTTACTATATGTTACAGCATGTTCCTCCTTGGATTAATCTTGTGTGCAGTCTGCAGTTCTGGACTTTGCTTTTGCATGTTAGGGAAGGTTTCTCCTATTATCTCTTCAAATATTTTCTCAAGCACTTCCTCTTGTTTTTCTCCTTCTAGGATTTCTATTAATGTGAATGTTGATATATTTGATGTTGTCCCAGAAGTCTTTTAAACTGTCCTCATTTTTTTTTCATTCTTTTTTATTTTGTTCTGTGGCAGTGTTTCCCACCACTCTGCCTTCTAGCCCCCGATACATTCTTCTGCCTCATTTATTTTGCTATTGATTCTTTCTGGTGTTTTGTTTGTTTTTTATTTTTTCAGTTATCATATTCTTCTACTCCCTCTACTCCATTTTTAACTATTTGTTTAAAACGTTTTATTAATTCTTCCTCTGTATGCCCCTGTTCTTTTCTCACATTCTTGGGTCATCTTTATAATCATTACTATGAACTCTTTCTTGGGTAGATTGCCTATGTCTACTTCACTTAGCTGTTTTTCTGGGGTTTTCTTTATTCTTTTATCTGGAACATACTCTTTTGCCATTGTATTTTGTTTAAATTTCTATTTGAATTTTTATATATTTAGTATATTTGTTATGTTTCTTGATTGTGGAGAAGTGGCCCTCTGTAGGGGAAGTACTATGTGTCCCAGGAGTATACTCCCATCTTATCCCAGGGTAGGTTCTGACCTGTGTTTGCGGACTCAGTTCACAGGCTGCAGGATCATATTTTTCTTGCCTCTGTTGTACCCCTGGTAGGTGATAGGTCTAGAGGCTTGCATAGGCTTCCAAATGGAAAGGGCTAGTGCCTTCCAACTGATGGTTGGACAGATCTTGGCCTTCTTATGGGCAAGGCTTTGTCAAAGGGCATGTAAAAGTGTGGCTGTGGGCTCAGGAAATCTCTAGTCAGCCTGTCTGCTGGTGGGTGGGGCTATGTTCCTGCCCTCCTGTTGTTTGGCCCAAGGTGTCCCAGAACTGCAGCCTATAGGCTATTGGGTGGAGCCTGGTCTTGGTGCTAATTACCCCAGCAAAACGTCTGCCTCTAGCAAGAGTTCACATAGACGAATACTCCCTGATAGTTCCACCACCAGCCTTTATGACCCCAGAGAGAGCCATAGTCACCCTTCACCTCTCCAGAAGACACTCCACTACCAGCAGATAGGTCTGGCACAGGCTCCTATGAAGTCACTGCCTTTACCTGGGTCTCAGTATGTATGAGGTCTTGTGTGTGCCTTCCAAGAGTGTAGTCTTTCTCCTAATCCTGTGGAACTCCTATAAAAGGCTCCCTGGGAGCTCTCCCTCCTGATACTAGACTCCTTATATGGATTGCTAGGCTCTCCTGTGGGAGAACTTCTCCAAAATGATTATTATCCAATTTGTGGGTATCCCATTTAGGTGTTATAGGATTTGATTATATTGCAAGTGTGCCCCTCCTCCTGTGTCATGGTTTGTTCTGTATATCTTTGGATGTAGAATATTCTTTATTGGTAGGTTCCTATATTTTTTATTGATAGTTGTGTGTTTCATTGTGATTTTAGTGTGTTCATGAGAGGAGGTGAGCTCAAGGTCCTTCTACTCTGCCATCTTGTCTCCAATACCAGAACTGGCTTTGGAATGAATTCAAGAATTTAGAATTAGAAGGAGAAAAGTTTAGATTTTCCAGAAGCATCCATGAGACAGCTTATTTCCCTCCCTTAGTCACAGAAGTATGAATAGTGTGTCAGTGTGGGAGGACACATTTCCTTCACTTTTAAGCGTTTTATTTATTTTTTATTTTTTCTATTTATTGCTTTTTAGGGCCACACTTGTGACATACTGAAGTTCCCAATTAGAGCTACAACTGCCAGCCTGCACCACAGCTACAGCAACATCAGATCCAAACCACATCTGCAACCTACACCACAGCTCATGGCAATACCAGATCCTTAACCCACTGAGTGAGGCCAGGGATGGAACCCACAACCTCATGATTCCTAGTCAGATTTGTTTCCACTGTGCCATAGCGGAAGCATTTTAATTTCAAGTTGGCAGAGCCTGAGAAGCTTGTGGGGCTAGGAACAGTCATCTCAGAAATCTGTTGTGGCACTCATTGCCCTCATGCTCCAAGTGCAAAACAGGCTTCACATGGGTAGGATATTCGGGTTGTTCCTTGTCAAGAGAAGGCTTTTTATCATGCAGAAACTTTTTTTGCTACTATTGCTGTCATCTTTTTCATAGTTCAAAAATATGTAACAGTTTATTAAGTGTTATGATAAAGGATATAGATGAACATCCAATGGAAAAAAGTGCCTAAGACAGGTATAGGGGAGGGGCACAGAGCCTCCATGACCTTTCCAGGCACACAGCTCTACCCAAATCTCAATGTGTTCACCATCCAACCAGTCTTTTTGATGAAGATTTTAGTATATCAGCATTCTCAGTTAAGACTGTCAGTGGGAGTTCCTGTCGTGGCTCAGTGGTTAATGAATCTGACTAGGAACCATGAGGTTGCAGGTTCCCTGGCCTCCCTCAGTGGGTTCAGGATCTGGCATTGCCGTGAGCTGAGGTGTAGGTCACAGGTGTGGTTTGTATCTGACATTGCTGTGGCTCTGGCATAGGCTGGCAGCTACAGCTCCAATTAGACCCCTAGCCTGGGAACCTCCATATGCCATGGATGTGGCCCTGGAAAAAGACAAACACACACACACACACACACACACACACACACACACACACAGACTGTCAGTGTATGTTTGTAGAATCATGAACAGAAATCACATAAGATGGAGGTCCCGTCGTGGCGCAGTGGTTAACGAATCCGACTAGGAACCATGAGGTTGCGGGTTCCGTCCCTGCCCTTGCTCAGTGTGTTAACGATCCGGCGTTGCTGTGAGCTGTGGTGTAGGTTGCAGACGCGGCTCGGATCCCGTGTTGCTGTGGCTCTGGCGTAGGCCGGTGGCTACAGCTCCGATTCAACCCCTAGCCTGGGAATCTCCATATGCCGCGGGAGCAGCCCAAGAAATAGCAACAACAACAACAACAACAACAACAACAAAAGACAAAAAAAAGACCAAAAAAAGAAATCACATAAGATGCTTCAGCCTAGGTCTAGTGGACAAACTTAGACATGAATGATTAGCAGTAGAAGGTATACATTTTAACTTTAAAGGAATTCAGTGTTGAAAACCTGGGATCTTTGATCATTGAAGACATGTACTCCATTACTGCAAAAAACTACAGCATATTTGATGAAACCTTGAAATAGAAAGAAGTGGGACAAAGTTGGTATGGATTGTTTAACAGATGCTGAAATATTAGGACCACAGGACACCTTTTGACATTAGGGATGGGTCATATTTTGATTAGGTAAAAGGAATCTTACTGAATGTGTATGACCATAACAACACTTATTTTGTGAATATATTAGAGATTTACTTATATCAGGCATGCTACATAACTTTACACATTTTAACTCAAATCCTCATTAATCCTCTTGTAGTATCTTATTATTGCCATGTATTCTGTCTTTCTTTTAGATACATTTATAAACTCCTTACAGAAAATTTGGCTTTGTATAGAAATGGTTAGTCTCTTCTCATTTCATACATGTAAAATGCTGTCAAAGTACAAATAGACTGCTTTTGCAATCTTTTTACATATAGAATTCATATAAAATTTTGAAAAATTTGCATTAGCCTCAATAGTGTCACAAATATTGGACAGCCAAGAAGTGCCATATACCTTAATTGATAAATAGATGTTAACTTTTTTTTTTCTTAGAGTATTGCCTTTACAATATTCGGCAAGAAATGGCTAAATTGTAAACTTTTGTGAGCCAGGCAAATCAGAGTAGGAGTTGGGTGGGATTGAGTTTTTTTTTTTATTTCTTTTTTATTGTTATTTCCCCCAACACACTTTTTTTTCCCCACTATACAGCATGGGGACCCAGTTACACATATATGTATACATAATTTTTTGTCCCATTGTCGTGCTGTGTTGTTTCTAGACATAGTTCTCAGTGCTACATAGCAGAATCTCATTGTAAATCCATTCCATGAGCAATAGTTTGCATCCGTTCACCCTAAGCTCCCAATCCCTTCTATTCCCTCTCCCTCCGCCTGGGCAACCACAAGTCTATTCTCCAAGTCCATGATTTTTTTTTTTCTGTGGAAAGGTTCATTTGTGCCTTATATTAAATTTCCAGATATAAGTGATATCATTTGGTATTTGTCTTTCTCTTTCTGACATTTCACTCAGTATGAGAGTCTCTATTTCCATCCACGTTGCTGCAAATGGCATTATTTTGTTCTTTTTTGTGGCTGAGTAGTATTCCATTGTGTATACGAAAAAGGTGGATCCCCTTTTGTCTACCACCCCTCCAGCATTTGTTATTTGTGGACTTACTAGTAATGGCCATTCTGACTGGCGTGAGGTGGTATCTCATGGTAGGTTTGATTTGCATTTCTCTAATAATCACGGATGTTGAACATTTTTTCATGTGCTTGTTGGCCATCTGTGTATCTTCCTTGGAGAAATGTCTATTCAGGTCCTTTGCCTGTTCTTCAATTGGGTTGTTGGATTTTTTGCTGTTGTATAAGTTGCTTGTATATTCTAAAGATTAATCTGTCAGTTGCATCATTGAAACTGTTTTCTCCCATTCTGTAAGTTATCTTTTTGTTTTCTTTTTGGTTTCCTTTGCTGTGCAAAAGTTTGTCGGTTTTATTAGGTTCCATTGATTTATTTTTGCTTTTATTTCTGTTGCTTTGGGAAACTGACGTGACAAAATATTCATGAGGTTGATGTCAGAGAAGGTTTTACCTATGTTCTCTTGCAGGAGTTTGATGGTGTCTTGTCTTACATTTAAGTCTTTCAGCCATTTTGAGTTTATTTTCATGCATGGTGTGAGGGTGTGTTCTCATTTCATTGCTTTGCATGCAGCTGTCCATGTTTCCCAGCAATGCTTGCTGAAACAACTGTCTTTTTTTTCCAACTTTATGCTTTTGCCTCCTTTATCAAAGATTAATTGACCATAGGTGTCAGGGTTTATTTCTGGGTTCTCTATTCTGTCAGTATGTCTGTTTTGTTACCAGTACCATACTGTTTTGATGACTGTGTCTTTGTTATATTGCTTGAAGTCTGGAAGAGTTGTGCCTCCTGCTTGGTTTTGTTCTTTAGAGTTGCTTTGGCAATTCTGGTTTTTTTGTGGTTCCATATAAATTTTCGGATTGTTGCTCTAGTTCTGTGAAAAATGTCTTGGGTCATTTGATAGTGATTGCATTGAATCTGTGGATTGCTTTGGGTAGTACGGCCGTTTTTACAATATTAATTTTTCCAATCCAGGAACATGGAATATCTTTCCATTTCTTTACATCTTCTTTAATTTCCTTGATTAATGTTTTTATAGTTCTTGACATATAAATCCTTTACCTCCTTGTTCAGGTATATTCCCAGGTATTTGAGTTTTTGTGGTGCAATTTTAAAGGGTATTGTATTTCTGCATTCCTTTTCTAATATTTCATTGGTAGTATACAGGAATGCGACTGATTTCTGAATGTTAATCTTATTTCCTGCTACTTTGCTGAATTTGTTGATTAGTTCAGGTAGTTTTTGGGTTGAGTCCTTAGGATTTTATAAATAGTATCATGTCATCTGCATACATTGACAGTTTTATCTCTTCTCTTCCTATTTGGATGCCTTTTATTTCTTTTGTTTGTCTGATTGATCTGGCTGAGACTTCCAATACTCTGTTGAATAGCAGTGGTAAGAGTGGGCATCCCTGTCTTGTTCCAGATGTTAGTGGGAAGGCTTTCAATTTTTCTCCCTTGAGTATTATATTTGTTGTGGGTTTGTCATAAATGGCTTTTATTATGTTAAGAAATGTTCCCTCTATACCCACTTTGATGAAAGGTTTTATTGCAAATGAATGTTGGACTTTGTCAAATGCTCTTTCTGCATCTATTGAGATGGTCATGTGGTTTTTGACTTTTCTTTTGTTAATGTGGTGTATGACGTTGATTGATTTGGGTATGTTGGACCATCCTTGTGGACCTGGGATGAATCCCACCTGGTCATGGTGTATGATCTTTTTGATATGTTGTTCAATTTGGTTGGCTAAAATTTTGTTGAGAATTTTTGCATCTGTATTCATCAAAGATATTGGCCAATAGTTTTCAGTTTTGATGGTATCTTTAGTTTTGGAATGAGGGTGATGGTGGCCTCATAGAATGTCTTTGGTATTGTTCCTTCTTCAACCTTCTGGAAAAGTCTAAGGAGGATGGGTATATGTTCCTCTTTGTATGTTTGGTAGGATTCACCTGTGAAGCCATCTGGTCTTGGACTTTTATTTGTAGGGAGTGTTTTTATGATGTGTTCAGTTTCAAATCTAGTGATTGGTCTGTTCACTTGCTCTATTTCTTCTTGATTCAGTTTTGGCAGGCTGTAAGACTAGAAAGTTGTCCATTTCTTCCAGATTGTCAGATTTTTTGGCATATAATTGTTCATAGTATTCTCGCATGGTCTTTTGTATTTCTGCAGTATCCATTGTGATTTCTCCTTTTTCATTTCTTCTTTTATTTGGGTTTTTTCTCTCCTCAGTGAGTCTAGCCAGAGGTTTGTCAATTTTGTTTACCTTTTCAAAGAACCACCTCTTGGTTTTATTGATTTCTTCAATTGTTTTTTGAATCTCTGTTTTAATGATTTCCTCTTTGATCTTTATGATTTCATTCCTTCTGCTGACTTTAGCTTTTGTTTATTCTTCTTTTTCTAATTCATTTAGGTGGTGGGTTAAGTCGTCAATTTGAGATCTTCTTTTTTGAGGAAGGCCTGTATTGCTATGAATTTCCCTCTGAGCACTGCTTTTGTGGTATCCCATAGATTTTGAGAGGTTGAGTCTTCATATATCATTTGTCTTGAGGTATTTTTTAATTTCTTTCTTGACTTCCTCATTGACCCATTGGTTTTGTAGTAGCATGAATGGATGTTGGACTTTGTCAAATGCTTTTTCTGCGTCTATTGAGGTGATCATATGATTTTTGACTTTTCTTTTGTTAATGTGGTGTATGATGCTGATTGATTTGCGAATGCTGAACCATCCTTGTGAACCTGGGATGAACCCCACCTGGTCATGGTGTATAATTTTTTTGGTATGTTGTTGGATTCGGTTGGCTAAGATTTTGTTGAGAATTTTTGCATCTATATTCATCAATGATATTGGGCGATAGTTTTCTTTTTTGGTGGTATCTCTGTCTGGTTTTGGAATGAGGGTGATGGTGGCATCACAGAATGTCTTTGGGAGTATTCCTTCTTCTTCAACCTTTGGAAAGAGTTTCAGGAGGATGGGCACCAATTCCTCTTTATATGGTTGATGAAATTCACCTGTGAAGCCATCTGGTCCTGGACTTTTATTTGTAGGGAGTGATTTTATGACCTCTTCAATTTCATTTCTAGTGATCGGTCTGTTCAGTTGGTCTGTTTCTACTTGATTCAGTTTTGGCAGGCTGTAAGATTCTAGAAAATTGTCCGTTTCTTCCAGATTGTCAAACTAGTTGCCGTAGAGTTGTTCATAGTATTCTCTTATGGTTTGTTGTATTTCTGCTGTATCCGTTGTGATTTCTCCTTTTTCATTTCTAATTTTGGTTCTTTGGGTTCTTTCTCTCCTCTTTTGAGTGAGTCTGGCCAGGGGTTTGTCCATTTTGTTCACCTTTTCAAAGAACCAGCTCTTGGTTTTATTAATTTTCTCTATTGTTTTTTGAGTCTCTATTTTATTGATTACTTCTTTGATCTTTATAATTTCCTTCCTTCTGCTGACTTTAGGCCTTTTTTGTTCTTCTTTTCCTAATTCATTTAGGTGGAGGGTTAAATTGTCCATTTGGGATCTTTCTTCTTTTTTGAGAAAGGCCTGTATTGCAATAAATTTCCCTCTGAGCACTGCTTTCGCAGCATCCCATAGATTTTGAGCGGTTGTGTCTTCATTATCATTTGCTTCAAGGTAGTTTTTAATTTCCTTCTTGATTTCCTCATTGACCCATTGGTTTTTTAGTAGCATGTTGTTTCGTCTCCATGCAGTAGGTTTTTTCTCATTTCTTTTCCTGTGGTTTATTTCTAGTTTCATGCCATTGTGGTTAGAGAAGATACTTGAAATAATTTCTGTATTCTTAAATTTGTTGAGGTTATCTTTGTGCCCCCATATGTGGTCAATTTTTGAGAATGTGCCATGCGCACTTGAGAAGAATGCGTATTCTGATTTTTTTGGATGTAGTGTCCTGAAGATGTCAATTAAGTCTAACTTTTCTATTGTTTCCTTTAGTATCTCTGTTGCTTTATTGGTTTTCTGTCTAGAGGATCTGTCCATTGATGTGAGGGGGGTATTAAGGTCTACTACTATGATTGTATTCCCATCAATTTCTCCCTTTATGTCTGTTAATATTTGTTGTATGTATCTGGGTGTTCCTATATTTGGGGCATATATGTTAACAGTTGTAATATCCTCTTCTTGAATGGATCCTTTAACCATTAAATAGTGTCCTTCTTTGTCTTTCTTTTTTTCATTTTAAAGTCTATTTTTTCTGATATGAGCATTGCTACTCCTGCTTTCTTGTCTTGTCCATTGGCATGAAATATCTTTTCCCATCCCCTCACTTTCAGTCTATGTGTGTTCTTTGTCCTAAGGTGAGTTTCTTGTAGGCAGCAGATTGAAGGCTTTTGCTTTTTTATCGAATCTGTCACTCTGTGTCTTTTGATTGGAGCATTCAGTCCATTGACATTTAAGGTGATAATTGATAGATGTTTATTAACTGCCATTTTAAACCTCATTTTCCAGTTGATTCTATGGTTCTCCATTCTTTCTTTTTTTGGTTGGATGGTCTCCAATTATTTTCTGCTTGAGTACTTTTCATTTTTTGTGAATATAAGGTTTGGTTTTGATTTGTGCTTGCCCTGTTTTTTAAGTTTGTTAACTCCTTCTTATTATTGTGTGTTTTAGCCTGATAGTCCTGTAGGTTCAAACACTTCATTACCATAGTAAAATTTAAAAAAAGAAAAAAGAAAAGAATCTATTCATTTCCTTACTTCCCTTGCCCACGTTTTATGATTTTGATGTCTTTTTTTTAAATTGTATTTTATTTTAAACATCTTCATGATTACATCTGTATGTTGGCTTATTTGACTGCTCTCTGATTGTGGTTTCCTCCATCCTAGATCTTCCTTTTTTTTTTTTTAATTTGGAGAAGCCCTTTCAATATTTCTTTTAGAATGGGTTTTGTATTGCTATATTCTTTTAGCTTTTGTTTGTTGGAGAAATTATTTATTTCCCCTTCTATTTTAAATGCTATTCTTGCTGGACAGAGTATTGTAGGTTGCATATTTTTTCCTTTCTGTGCTTTGAATATCTCTTGCTATTCCCTCCTGGCCGGTAGAGCTTCTAGAGAAATCAGCTGATAGCCTTATTGGGGGTTCCCTTGTAAGTGACACTTTGCTTTTCTCTTGCTGCCTTTAGGTTCCTCTCTTTATCATTAACTTTTGCCATTTTTATTATAATATGTCTTGCTGTGGGTCTTTTTGGGTTCAACTTGTTTGAGGTCCTCTGTGCTTCCTGTATCTGGAAATCAGTATCCTTTAGATTTGGAAAGTTTCCAGTGATAATTTCTTCAAATATATTTTCAATCCCCTTTTCTCTTTCTTCTCCTTTTGGAATTCCTATTATGCATAGATTGGCCTGCTTTATATTATCCCGTAGGTCTCTTATATTATATTGCTTTCATGTTTTTTCATTTGGTTTTCTGTCTGCTGTCCTGTTTGGGTGATTTCCATTATTCTACCTTCCATGTCACTTATTCATTCCTTTGCATTATTCATTCTGGTTTTTACTGCCTTTAGCTCCATTTGTATCTCTGCAAATGAATTTTCTAGTTTTTCTTGGCTTCTCCTTATATTTTCTAATTCCTTTGTGAGGGAGTCTGCATTACTGTTCGTATTCTCAATTCCTTCAGTATTTTCACTCTCTCCCTTTTGAACTCCAATTCTGTCAGATTGCAGAGGTCTGTTTCATTGTGGACTGCTTTAGGTAGTTGTCCTGTTGCTTTAACTGGGAATGGTTTCCGAGCTTCTTCATCTTGCTAGTGTTTTTCTTTTTCGTGGTGAAGGCGCACTTTCCATGGCCAGGCAGGGCTTGCCCTGGTGCTCCTGGGCCGCAGAGCTCTTTCCAAGGGCGGATGGTGCTGGGTGGCTTTCTCAGTGGAAGTACAGCACTTCCCAAGGGTGGGCAGGCCTCGGGGGCTGGCTCTGAGGCAAAGGAGTACTTCCTGAGGGCTGGCGGGACTGGAAGGTGTGTGCTGCAGTGTAGGCTGGGAAGGGCTTACCCTGGTGCTCCTCAGCCGCTGAGTTCTTCCTAAGGGCTGACGGTGCTGGGAGGCTTGCTCTGTAGGAGTGTAGCGCTTCCCCAGGATGAGCGGGGCTAACCAGCTTGCTCAGAGGCAAAGGAGCACTTCCCAAGTGTGGGTGGAACTGGCGGGTGCTTAGAGGTATAGTTGTAATTCCTATGGCTGGGCAGTGCTTGTCCTGGCACTCCCGGACCACAGAGCTCTTCCCGAGGGTGATGGGTGCTGGGTGGCTTGCTCCCCAGGAGTGGGGCGCTTCCTGTGTGTAGGCAGGCTGGGCTGGGGAAAGCTGCAGTGGTGGATGGCTTCCTGAGGTTGGTGAGGCCAGTCTGCTGGGATGGCAGGTGGCTTCTGGCCAGGCATGTGCGGGGTAGGGGAGGGGGGAGATGCCCTGGGAAGCTCTGCTCTCTGCTTGCTGGTGGGCAAGCACTCATGCTGGGGCACAAGGAGTATTCTATGGTGGCCACCCCTTCTCCTCTTCCCTCCCCAACACTGGCACCTTGTCTCTCCTGCGGGTCCAGACCTTCTCCTGGGTTCCCTCTGTTGTGGCTTTTCACTCCCCAGGCCTTAGCCTATTGCTCCCTCTACCCACAGCGCACCATTTCCTAATCCCTCAGGCTGTCTCCACACCACCAACCACAGCCAACTCCCAGTTACTAAATTCCAGGGCCTAGGTCTTAGTGCCCAACCCCCACCCAAGTGTCTCGGTTTTTGGTGTCTGTGCCAGTGGTTCAGATGATCTGTGCGGCTCTCACTCTGCTTTTTATATCTCAGACCTGCTGCTGCACTTTTCTCGGAGTCTGGAAAAAAGTCTCTATTGATCTTTCTGTTGGTTAGGTGACTTTCCAGGGTGTGGGTTCCCTTTCTCCTTCACAGTTCCCTCTAGGGAGTGCCAATCCTGTCCTGGTTGCCCTTCTCTCTCTCTCCTCTTTTCTCTTGTTTTACCCAGTTATGTCAAGAGATTCTTGCCGTTTTTGGAGGTTTAAGCTCTTCTGCCAGCATTCAGTTGTTGTTCTGTGTGAGTCGTTTTATGCGTAGATGTGTTTTTTTTGTTGTGTTTGTGGAAGAGGGCGAACTTGTCCCCCTATTCTTCCACCATCTTGCCTCGTCTCCTGAATTTCTAATAGTTTCAAACCTGAAATATCAAAGGGACATGAGTAATCCAACACATTTTTTCCACTAAACTTATCATCCTCCAATTGCCACAATATGGAAATTAGAAAAAAACTGAAAAATTATCTCCAAGTGTAGTATAGTGAAAAAGATTTACACTATTTTATGGGCGTTTACTAGCTATACTAGGTAATATGTATATTTTTTAGATTGAGAAGCCCTTTATAAACCTCACATTGTAGAAAATCAGTGCAGTGAGTAAGGAGAAATTTTCAATCTGGCTAAACCTAAGTATCATTTCTGGAGTTGAGAAAATACAAGTGAGATCTTGAGTTGAAAACATATGCATTTAAAAAATAGTAAAAGTTAAAGAGATACCAAGGGTTGATTCTTAAGTGCAGCCACAGTTGTGAACTAGTTGAACCTATTTTCGATTTTAAATGATTATACCTAGATAGAAAATTTATCATAGTTAGTAGAAAGTAATATTGATATGGACTTGTAGACCCTATAAAAAAGTCTCCAGTCTGGCACAGACCTCTGTGTAGAATACAAATAATTGGGAATTACAAGAGGTCAGCAAATAATATAGAAACCAACATGATAAAAGATTCATTTCATTTATCATTATGTTACATTTTCTTGAATCTAGTCCTTATGTTTTGCTCAGTTGATCTTTAATGAATAGAGAGATGAATTTATCCAGCTTTGAGATATAATCGACATAAAACATTGTGTAAGCTTAAGTTGTGCAATTTAAGGATACGCATATATATTGTGAAATGATTATCACAATAAGGTTAAGTAACACATCCATCACTTCACATAATTAGAATTTTAGAGAGATGAAATTTTTATTTTTTTATATTTATTTTTTGTCTTTTTTGCCTTTTCTAGGGCCACTCCCACAGAATATGGATGTTCCCAGGCTAGGGGTCTAATCGGAGCTATAACTGCCAGCCTATGCCACAGCCACAGCAATGCAGGATCTGAGCTGCGTCTGTGACCTACACCGCAGCTCAGGGCAACGCTGGATCCTTAACCCACTGAGTGAGGCCAGGGATTGAACCTGCAACCTCAGTGTTCCTAGTCGGATTCGCTAACCACTGAGCCATGATAGGAACTCCGAGATATGAATTTTAAAGTCTCCTTCTGTTTATGTGTGTGTGTGTGTATTTTTTAAAATTGTATCTTGTTTTTGAGGTGATTGATATTTTTGAATTTTGATACACTTTCAAACTGAAAATATGCAAGAATAATATGTATAACTTTGATCTCTCTTTTACTTAGCTCATCAATTCACCAGTCATTTACATTTTACCTCATTTGCTTTATCATTTCTGTATGTGTATGCCTTGCAAGCCCTCTTGCATGCTCGGGTGCACTCTCTTTCTTACCTGATTTATAGAGTTGTGAACAAGTCAGTGGATGTTTTACACTGCTAAGTTTATGGAAATTTGTGGCACAATAATAGTAGTGTAATAAAAACAATAAAATTTTAACCCATAAATCAGTTGAGAAATCACGATGGAAAATGAAGTGAGAAAAACTGAATGAAATCTTTTAAATTGAAAATGAAATAATGTAAACTGAATGAAAATAGCACAGTTGATATGTAGATAAAAATATTATTAGAGGAAAATTTAGAGCCTTAAGTGTTGACTCTTGAACAACACATGGATTGGAGTGGCAGCCCTCCCCACAGTGGGAAATTGGTGGATAACTTTACAGTTGGGCTTCTTTTCTGCAGATTTAACCAGTCATGGATCATGTAGTACTGTAGCATATATTTATTGAAAAAAATTCATGTGTATGTGTAGCCTCAAAGTTGAAACCTCTGTTGGTGAAGTGTCGACTGTATTAGAATAGAGAAAAAGCAGGAAGTCCACAATTTAAGCACCTTTTTAAGAAATTAAAAAAGAACAGTGAACTAAATCTAAAGTAATAGTAGAAAGAAAATATTGAAGAAAATAAATATTCCTGAGTTATAAAACAGCCATAAAAGAGAATTGACAAGACTGTCTTTTTAAAATGTTAACGAAATGGATATAACCTTGGCAAAAGTGATCATGAAAAATAGTGAAAGCTCAAGTAATTATTATTAGAAATGAAAGAAGAGCATCTCTGTAGACTTAGAACTTATCCTTAGAATTAATAAGTAGTTTAGAAAAGTTACTATGAGGACTGTATAAAAATCTTAATATATTTTTGTATGTTAACCAACAGAAATGAAACTAAAAAATATCATTTACAATAGATCAACTTTTTTAGAAATAAATCTAACAAAAACTGCAAAAGGACTCTATTGGAGGCTATAAAACAATGAGAAAACGAAGAGCTTGATGGAGGAATATGTTCATAATTGGAAGGCTTGCTGATTTAAAGATGTCTTTTTTTATCTTAAATGCAGGTGCTTTTGTGAAAATTTTTAATAAAATTTACGTGGTAATGTAAAGATTACCAAACAAAAACTTTCTATTTGAGAATAGCTCACATATGGCATAAAATTAATGCCAAATAACATTTTGAGTTAATTCACTTTATTTATAAAGTTAACCTTTTGGCAACACAGGTGTTAGAGGCACTGACCCTCCACAAAATTGAAAAAAGACATATAATTTATAGTCAGCCTTCCCTATCTGTGAGTTCAACCAACTGTGGGTTGTGTAGTACTGTACTATTTCCTATTTTAAAAATCTATGTGTAAGTGAACCCCACACAGTTCAAACCCATACTGGTCAAGGGCCAACCTACTTCATTATTGGAGGAGGATGATAATGTCAGTTTTAATTTATTGATTTACATTTGACAGAACTTGGAATTCTATAAAGGATACATGGTGACACAAGGAAGGAAAGTCTAAATATAATGTTTAAAAATATTTTTATGTATTTTTAAATTAAGCAGAATTATTGTGATGCTGTCATTGTAATTGTGTATGTATTAAATTATTTGTATTTACATAAAATTTTTTCTTATAATGTTTTTGCTGTGCTTGTGAGAAACATTTGGAAATATAATTGGATTTTTGCTGGGACATTACGAAAACAAATTTTTACAAATACTTGAGAGAAAACAATACATGCATTGGGATTAAATTTGTTGGCAAAAGCTCCATCTATTATGATTGTTAACCTTCTGATCTAAAGCTCTCAGGATGCTTCAGTAGTCAAGACAGCATGGGATCCTCATGTACTGGCTTCACTGAGTATTCCTGTTCACAATTCACTGCTAAAGCATTCATTGTTTTTTTTTCAGTACTAACCTTGTTTCTTGTCACAATAATTTTGTGCTTATACTCTTTCTACCTCAATACATTACAGTTTTTTTTTCTTCTTAATTACTCTCAAAGGCCCATGCCTCTGCTCCTAAGCAAAACTTACCTTTCAAGAGTGAGGTCCTTAATCATTTTTAATACACAGATTTCTCTAATCTTGGCATCCAATTTTCTAGTCACAATGATATTCCATAGCACTTACTGTCTGAACCATTCATTTGTTCTTAGTTATATTTAACCCAATTAAAAAAATGTTTTTGAGTATAATTGATTTATAATGATGTGTTTGTTTCAGGTATACAGCAATAGTTTAATTTTATTGGAATCATGTAACTTAAAATTATAGACATTTTCAAGTTGTTAGGAACCTTAGTGATAAGTGAACAAAGTCCTAAAAAAGATGAAGTGATTTTAAGATAATATAAAAATTATAGCAGATTTGTGTCCAGATTCAAAGTGTAATCTCAGAACACTTGAATTACTATGCTTATATTAGTTTTCTTGAATTGGGGGGATATATAAGAGTGAAGAATGTGTCACATTGTTTTACAGAAATTATTATAAGGTATACAGCATAACAGCAAAGGCACAAGCTTTGGAAAGACCTAGATTTAAGTACCTTGTGAGTAAAAACAGGAATTACAAAACTTGTCTAATACTACATACTTATTTTGAGGCATTAAATGGGGTAATGACTATGAAGCATTAGGACTTCGATATGAAAATGCTTGATGTTCAATTCATGTCCAATGTCTTTTTCTTTCCATTTCAGTACCAGAGAATAGCTGTGTTTTTGTAAGCCTAATTTTTTTGGATTTGAATTCTTCTTCTACTCATAACCCTGTGATCTTAGCCAAGTTACTTTATTTCTCTGAAATCAAGTTTCCTGACTCTCACATAGATTCACAATAATACTGTTTGCGGGGTCATCATGAGAATTGGCATTGATATAAAATATGTCTCGGAACATAAAATATTCTTGATAAGTGGGAGGTACGTAGGAATAGGAATACCATTAATTTGTGAAATTATTTTAATGGATTGGTCCTCCTCAGCTTTGTTTGGCAGAATCATTAATTGTTGCCAGAACAGTATTTAAAGAGACCCTGTTATATGGAGTTGCCAGTGTAAGGAACAGTTGGGTCAAAAATTAAACAATCTTTTGCTTTGGGACTCCTATTTAAAATTAGGCTTTAAAAAAAAATCCATGATGTAATACCATGAAATGTTGTCTTAATTGCCAGCATTTCTTAGTATTTCAGATCTGTTCTCTGTAAAGGAGGACTGCACATGTTTTGGGAGAGTGCATCCAGGGTTTAAAAAAGTGAATACCATTGTGTCATATAGCTTGAGATTTTAAATTTTATCTTCTCAAGACTTCCAAATTAGAAGAAAATCTCTTTTTGGCTATTTTCACTTTTTGTGGTAATAGTTAGGCAGCAATTTAACTGTACTGAATTGACTGGACCTAAAGGAATGCCAAGGAAAATGCAGTACATGGTAGCTAGGGCACCAGGGGGCACAGTGAGCTGTACACAAGAGACCTCTTATGGCCTAACAAGCAGATCTGCCTGGGAGATGGGCTTCTGTCAGATTCCTGGAGGTGCCTTATAAATATGGAAAGATTGAATTCTTGAGTCAAAGACCTGTCATCTCCAGTTATTCCCTATCAAATGTATCTGAAGATCCTAAGATCTCTTATTTCTATTGCTCACATAATGTTCTGGTTACCCACCTATAAAACACGGGGCTTTCCAGGCTCGGATGATCAGTGAGTCACGGACCTGTCAGTGTGTAGTCCAAGTCACTCCACTTGACCCAAAACAGAAACCTTCTTCTTCTTGTTCAATAGTTGCGAACAGCGTATAAGTAGAGATTTATGCCTACTCGGGCTTTGTTCTATATTCTGTTTGAAACTTAAATTTTTTTTTTCTTTTTATCTCAGAAAGAATTTCACAGCAGATTTGTGTAGTTATGGACACAGAAGATGAAGAACATGTAGGTCATCGTCTTGAAGAAATGCTAAAAAATGAATTAAATGTAAGTATTCAAAGATCCAGTTGGATAAATTGTATTAGATTGCCACAGATTTTGATGGTTTAAAGATAGCTTTCCTGAGAAGGTATAAAAATTCTTTAAATCTAGTTTTCTTATTTTGCCTTAATGAAGTCCTTTGTTTTGCTAATACTTTTGGCTTGAAATACAATCTCTTCCCCTTCTTCATTCCTCTTCTGAATTTCCTCCCCACATTCATCCTCTGAGTTCTATTTCTCCTTTAAAAAATTCAGCGTCAGTATGACTTCTTGAGAAAGGCTCATCTGGTGCACATGGTCCCCTGTGTGAGGTAGACACTTAAGAGCCACAGTGCCCAGCACGTGGTTGATGCTTATTAAAGTTTTTTGAATATATGAAGAAGTAGATTAATAAGAGGATAAAAAAGAGAAAGGATAAATGTGACACTGAAGAGGAGAATGTATGTTTCTTGCCCCTCCCCCCCTTTATGAACTGATCGATGTCCAAGCTAACTTCATATTTACTACTAGGGCTTACTCAGGAAATGGAAGAAGTTGTAAGAGGAGGTATATAGAAATTATTTACTACTTAACCCCTAAGAGCATTCATTATTTGTGTGATAGTTCAGTGTTTTGAAATGTTTTGCTTGCCAAACTGATTTTATTATGTTTTTATCAAAATGTGCAACTGCCTGGGTTTGTGATCAACCTGTGATGACTTTTTGACAACATACGTGATATACTTTTAGTTAGAAGCAGATGGGAAAAGTTTATTTTAGTATGCTAGTTTTATCACAATAGCACAGTAAAGAGCAGGCTCTGATGTCAGATGCCGGTGCTCAGATGTCTGCTTTATCGCCTCATTTCCTTATCTTAAATTGAAAATGTTTATAACCTCTGCATTGAAAAGTTGTTTGGAAAGTTGAAATTAACAAATGTTTTGAATATGCATGGAAAAGCATCTGCCGTACCATAAGTTTTCAGTGAATGGGGACTGTAATAAACTTGATGAGTTGAGATGGAGGTGTAACAGCTAAGTAGTAGTACTGCTAGTTCCCACACTTTAGTCCTGTGTTAGATACATGAGCTATTAAATATATAGATTCCTGGAGTGTAAGCATTTAGTGAATCTTCTCTGAGATAAGTTCTGGAACCTCTTTTTTTTTTTTTTTTGTCTTTTTGCCATTTCAAGGGCTGCTCCTGTGGCATATGGAGACTCCCAGGCTAGCGGTCCAGTTGGAGCTGTAGCTGCTAACCTACGCCACAGCCACAGCAACGTGGGATCCAAGCCGTGTCTGCAACCTACACCACAGCTCACAGCAACGCCGGATCCTTAACCCACTGAGCAAGGGCAGGGATCGAACCCGCAACCTCATGGTTCCTAGTCAGATTCGTTAAACACTGCGCCACGACGGGAACTCCTGGAACCTCATTTTTTTTAACGTTTTCCCAGAGGTGGTTTTCATGGGCATCAGTGCTAAATTCTACCTGTAGCATTTGGGGAAGCAATCCAAAGCTGATCAGAAATCAGCTGTCTCTTGGGTGTAAAGGTTATACTATAGTCTACCTTTCCGTGTTGCTTTTATCCTAGACTTCCTGGGTATTACTCCTCGATTGTCAGAAATTTTAGCACCTCGCTCCTTGCTTTCTTTCTCAAATCCACCTGTTAAGTAACTGTTCCTAAGTTCGATGCTCTAATTTCACCGCTGTAGGATATTTTAGTGTAGATAGTTTCCTATTGCCTGATCTGCATTTTGCCTGAACAGTAGTCTTCTACTCTTGGAAAATTTCATTCATGCTTTATCCATTCAGTGTAGAAGGTACTAAGACTGGACTCTGAAAGAATGTTACTGGAACTTTGGCCATCAACCATAGGTTTGTTTATTTATTTATTTATTTTTGCTTTTTTAGGGCTGCACACGTGACATATGGAGGTTTCCAGGCTAGGTGTCAAGTCAGAGCTACAGCAACGTGAGATCCCAGCTGTGTCTGCGACCTATACCACAGCTCACAGCAACCCTGGATCCTTAACCCCTGAGCTTGGCCAGGAATTAAACCTGCAACCTCATTGTTACTAGTCGGATTCGTTTCCGCTGCGCCATAATGGGAACGCTGACCTTAAGTTTGGAGAGTTGGTTCTGTACTATTGCTGAGCACTGAACTGTTGGATCCTGTGCAACTAAATCCTTGATCTTCCTAATATTAGATCCTACAAAGAGACTTTTTTGTTAAAATTATTTTTGTTGCTACTTTTCCTGTATATGTTTAGTGATTCTTGATCTAAAACAAATAGACTGCCAGATATTTCTTCAGCAAAGATAGGTTTATTCAGAATTCGCAGAGAATTGAAATTTGGGGTCTCCAACCATGCTTTGCCACTGGCAGGTCCCCCCACAGCAAGGGAAGAGCTCTTTTATAGAAGGGAAAAGGAAATGGGAGGGCTAGAGTCAATAGATAGCCCATGGCTTTCCATTGGCTGAGTTCTTTGGAGGAGAGGTGTTTCTACTTCCCACTGGGCTCTGCTATAGTCACAGGGTGTGAGACCTCCCCCTGCTGGTCTCCTTACTGTGTTTTAGGAACAGTTTCTGTTTGTTTGTCTGTTTGTTCATGTTTTACGTAATGAAACTATGTGGAATTTAGGGGTGCACATAATGCTATATAACTGGTATTGTATGGCTTTTTTTCCACTTCCCTAGCTTCTCAGATCCTGTTCTTCTTATTTCTAGTGACCATTGTTTTTAGTCCATTTCATCTTCCTACCCATTGGTCTCAGTTTGGATATTGCCATCATCTTAACGTTACTGAAAAATAAATGCTGAGGCTATTTCTTAACTTCTGACCACAGTATTTTATCTTTCACTAAATTACTCAGACTGCACATATTTAAATTTTATAGGAAACTCTTTTTCCTGTCTTCTCTTTCTTTTAGCTTTTTGTTTCACACTATTCTTTCCTTAGATTTCATGATCCATCACTTCAGTGGATCCTGGAACTTGTACCAATGTCTTCAATTCCCTTGTCCTTCTGTTGAACCCATAAGTAAAACCTTATTCATGTTATCAGTTCACCTTTTCACTTCTCTGAGCCTCTTTTCAGTCTTAATACTTCTGGAGAAAATTATGCAACAGTATGGGTTATTGGCATTAAAAAATACTGGTCTTCATTCCCAGTGGGCACTGAATATTTTAAAACAAGCATATGTTTGTTTTAAACATAGTCAGCTTCCCATTCTCCTCAGTGGATATTTTAAACCTCTTCCACACTCCTTAAATGTCTAACTGGGGTTTCTTAATCTTGGCACTACTGGCGTTGTGGACTAAATGTTGTGAGGGACTGTCTTGTGCCTAGTACACCATTTAGCATCCCTGTCTTCTACCCACTAGGTGACAATTTTATAACCCCTAGTCGTAGCAAACAAAATGTCTCCAGACATTGCTAAACGTTTCCTGGGTTGGGGGGAGGGGGACAAAGTCATGCTCCAGTTGAGAACCACTCATCTAAACTTACCAGTTTTACCTCTGCTCTTAGATATGGTCTTGTCTTTGACTTCAGAGTTTATACTCCCACATGGGAGTATCCCTGTCTTCCCTGGCACTAACCTTTAGAAAGAATCCTGCATCTGTAGGCAGCTTATTATTTCCTCTCGTGAGCTATTTCTCCTTACCTTCCTGCACTTTAGTCAACATTTCAACAGGGACATGTTCCTTCCATTAAAACAGGAACAAAAAAGCAGTCCTAAACTCAAGGTTACCTTATAGCCAAAGTTCTTTAGAATAACATCTTCTCATTTCTCAGTCCACTGCATTCTGACTTAAGCCCCAGCTTTCCACAGGAACTGCTCTCAGTGAGGTCCTCAGTGACCTCCTTGTGGGAAATTCACAAGACGTTTATCAGCCTTTACTTGATTCATTGCACTGCTTGGCTCTTGTCTCATACTTTTCTTTCTAGAAGGAATCTCATCCAGTGGATTCTGTAACATCTTGTGTTTCTGACCATCCTTTTTCATTTTTGGCCTTTTATTCTAAAAAGTTTCTTTTGCAGGATTCAAGACTTTTTTGAGGATTTTTAGATTTTTGTACATAGGTGGGTGGACTTCTTTAAAAAACATGCTGATGGCTTCATATATTTTATTTGCTAGGGACACAAAATACTCTCTAGCCCTGTGTGTAATTATTCACTGTCATGCATTTCAGATCTGTAAATTCCGTCAGAAGTCCTTTAAATGTCAATGATACATCACATTCACAAATTCTTATTCCAGCCAGTCCTTTTCCATCTGCTAGGATTTCAGTCTATGAAAATATGTCATTTACCTAGTTCCCTAAACCTCACATAAGGTTTGACTCATTTTCTATTTCACTCCAAGAGCAAATCAAGTTGCAAAACATTTAAACTCTACCTCATTATTATTCCAATGTATACTTTTCTCTTCATTACAGCTGCCACTATCTAAGTACCTTGACTTTGTCTGGATTTTTGCAACAGTCTGTTAACTGACCTCCAGCCTGCAATCTTATCCCTTTCACATCTGTACTTTATGTGGCTGTTAGAATGATTGTTCTAAATAGTTTATCTTACAATGTTATTTCCCATCAGATCTGTTTGTTAGCTTTCCATCACTTATAAATTAAGATAAAAATTGCTTGCCATGTGTTATAAGATCTCTTGCATTACTGATACTACTAGTAAAAATAAAAGAGAGCAGTAATAGTTGCCGGTCATTTTCAGCACTTAATTTGTGCAAGGTACCATAGCAAATGCTCTTAATCTTTTGAAATGTTATTATCATTTTTTTCCAGATGAATGAACTGAGGCACAGAGGGGAGGTTTAAACTGTTTTTGTTAGCATTGCTGTGAAAGAGAAAAACTGAGACATGAAGATGAACTTGCATTCATACGACTCCAAAATCTGTCCTTTTACCTGGGGTACCCAAAAAGCCCTACTTTCTCTAACTGCAGTCTTCAGGCCAAGAGTTTGCAGTTTATCAAATGTGATAGGACTTTCTTACTTCCAACCCCCTTCCCCCATGTCATTTTCCCTAGGGAGCTTTTCCTGCTTATTTTTTTCCCTGAAGCCTAGTTGATGTACCCCTCTCTTGTGTTACGCAGGATGCTATACAGCCCCATGTGAGGTCTTTCCAAAGCATGGTGTGGTCTTGATAAAAGGGGAACATGTATTGAATGCTGAATTAAGAAATAAATGGATAAATAATCATGACCTGTTATTACTAAGTTGAACATTGTATTATGTATTGTGCTATGCTTGCTGCATAACAGGTTACTCCCAAATTAGTGACCTTAAGTAACAAATACTTACTGTCTCAATCTTTCTGTGGGTTAGGAATCTAGGCACAGTTTAGCCAGGTACCCTTGGGTCAAGGTCTTCTATTTGATTAGACTCAAGCTGTCCTCTGTAGGCTGAGGCTGCAGTCTCATCTGAAGACTTGATAGAGAAGTGGATTTCACTCCCAAGCGTCCGTGGTTGTTGCCATGTGGGTTTCTCCATAGGGCTGCCTTACCACAAGGCATGTAGGATTGAAGGCACAGTATTCAATCTAAGAAGTGATATCCCATCACTTCTTTCATGTTCCATTCATTTGAAGCAAAGTGAGTGTGTCCAACCCACACTCAAGAGGAGGGAATTATGCAAGGTTTTCAATACTGGGAAGCATGAGTATCGTTGATGGGTGTGTTTTAGAGTTTCCTTATCACAAACTGTTGCTATCTCAAAATTTATTACTGAGTTGAAAAAAAGAAAATGCCCTTTAACATGGCATCTGAGTTTCCTATGGTGTGTGAGGCAGTACTGTGTATAGACCTGAGTCTTCTCTGAATATTAGAAATTTGCTTTACTGCACCTGAAATTTGTTCATTGAGATCATCATCCATGCAAACTATAATTCCATCTGGACTATAATATAATTATAGTCAAATAAGTGGAAGTGCCTGAAAAATACCAGAGTTGAACAGAACGTTCTGAATAGTCTTGGAATCAACAATGGACAAGGAGAGCTAACTGGCCAAAACCAGCAGCCTGAGGATGTACTCTCACCAAGGAATGCATATAATCTCCTGAATTAAATGTAATTTTATTCAATATAAACCAGCCTATTAAATTTTCAGATTCCAGCCACAGAAAGAATTAATGACCAATTTGTTTAGAATTTTATGTCGATCAGTTCATAGTATAACCCTAGGTAACTTGTTGTATAGTCTGAAGAGACATACGGAATATAAGGTGAATTTTAGAAGAAATGAGCCTCCCTGAAGGTAGAACTTGTAAAGCTGAACTTTGTATGTCCTGTTAACTGAGTCAGACCATCTTGATTGACCTTCAAAGGAGATGGCGTTCATTAATGCTAAATCTGCCTGAAAACTGTTAAACCATCCAAGGGTTTGTCGGAATGTTTTCTCTCATATACATGTTTTCTCTCATACACAACACTAACAATTAGGGAGTGCCGTCTATGTTCCAGAAACAGAGTTATGTACCTTAATCCTTTAAAATAAACATGTGACTTTCCCTCTCATTTTATAAATAGAAATAGGGAAACCTTATGGCTTGATAATTTGCCTAAGATTATATAACTCATTGAATGTAGGCGTTAATTTGATTCATTATGATTTCTGCTACTGAATATTTCTCTAAGAAAAAGGTGAGATAAAAGAATTTTGAGTTTGAAAGAAGGCTTGTCAGAAGTTGCTTTGGGAAAGGAATTACCTAGTTTTCTATAATTTTTCTCTCCTTTTATAAGGGCGTGTTTATCTTGCAGCATTTTTCAGCCCATAACTTAGAGACAAATGCAAAATTCCACATATTCTAATTTTTTTTTAACCTCTTAGAGCTTTTGTTTCATTTTGAAAACATATGAAAAGGTTGAAGCCAATGCTATTGAAATCAAGGCACCTGTAGGGCAGATCCATGTGGGTGTGGAGCTGCTCAACAAACAATGGGAGAATTGTTTTACTGGTGTAAAAAGAATGTTTCCTGATGAAACTGAAGGAAGAAGTTGAGCATGCTTCTTACAACTACCTGTGCTAGATTTGGGACATACCTTAGTGGTGAACTGTATATCTTTAATAATGCACACCAAATAAATGGAAGAGGCTGCAAAAAAGTGAAATGAGTTAATTGGGTAGAGGAGATTTCTCCCACCCTCCATACATGTGCACATTTCACTCATACTTAAATTTCAGGAGTTCCTGGCTCAGCAGGTTAAGAACCCAACTACTCTCTGTTGGGATGCAGGTTCGATCCATGGCCTCTCTCTGTGGGTTAAGGATCCTGCGTTGCCACAAGCTGCCATGTAGGTCTCAGATGCAGCTTGGATCTGGTGTGGCTATGTCTGTGGTGTAAACTGCCAACTCTAATTTGACCCCTAGCCTGGGAACTTCCATATGCTGCAGCTGTGGCCGTAAAAAGAAAAAAAAAAAAACCTCAAAACTTCATTATTAGGCTTGTTAGATTCCTACTTTGATTCCTTTAAGGAGATTGAAATACTTGACAGAACCCACCTACTTTGAGACAGGTCTCCAGAAGATGCATCAGGGTCATAGACAGTGATGGAAGAGACCTCTTCCTTTGGTTCCCAACTCTCAACAAATGTTGAAAAATAGCTAATGTTATATACTGTGCCGAGAACAGTAAGGGATCTCTAAGGGGGAAGGTCAGTCTTTGATTAGTTCCTTAATTCACTAGTGTATTTACCCAATATTAAATGGCTATCAAGATTTAGTCACTAGATTTCAGCAGATGAACTAAGCAAGTATGATTCCCTGTCTTCAAGGAGCATGCTACCCAGTTGAGGATGAAGCAGTAAACAAATATATAAAATATATAATGTAAAAGAAAAGTTTAATTACAGATTGGGATAATGATTCTAAGGAGAAAGTAAACTGAGCTTATGTAAAAGAGTCCTCAAAATGATTTCAGTTGGGAGTAGAAGGCAGTAAGTGAGAATCTCTTGGCAGATGTGGCATTTATTTAAGGCTAAACTGGGAATCAGGAGTTAGCTATAAAATCAGAAATACAGAAGGACCTGTGTGTGAAGGAAAGGCACAGAACTTCATGCAAGGGTGCTGAAATCAGACGTTTAGGCCTAGAGAGGAGGTGGACTGGTGGGAGGTGAGCGTAGAAATGTAGCCTTGTAGGCTGTGTTAGGTGTACTGGGACTACTGCCACCTTCCCTACTACTGTGACCACTACTATTACTTACATTTTGTCCTAGAGGCGAAATGAAATGTTAGAAGACTGTAGCTGAAAATGCCACGATCCCATTTACATATATAAAAAGATTACATTGGCTGCTGTCGCTTAAAAGTAAAATTCTACAAAAGAAGGCAGGAAGTATTTAATGTTTTTGTCTATCACAGTAACCCTAAAATCGCAAGTGTCTTCAATCCAGTTTTCATTCCTAAATAAAATAAAAGGAATGAAGCTCCTAAAGAATGCTGATCTATAATCTGAACAAATAGGGGCTATAGGGGATTTTTCTTGTGTTTTGCTTATCCACCCCTTCCTGTTTCCTGGAGCGCATAATTTAATTATTGTTTTATGTAACCACAAATGACAAGCAGGATATAACCGAAAATCATTTGTTTTCTTGGTTGAAAGGCATGCCTTGGTTTTGTTGAGGCTGTCTCTGGTACCTGGTTTATTTTTCCTTATGCCCTCAAGGTTTTGTCCAGCGTATGGATCTGTGCCTTTTTTATAGACCTCCCTATCAATTCAGTGTACGGCATGTTAGTTCAGCACATCAAAAATAGCAAATGAAGTAAAAAAAATCAAATTAAAGAAGCAGAACAAATTCAGCCATCTCAGCATAGGTTTATTTTATGTGTATTTTGACACATAACCATTTAAAAATACTTAAAATGCAGGATTTTTCATTTTTAAAGCTGAACAGTGTACAGTACAGTGTAATAACAGTGAAATAATGCTGAACACTGTTTCTTGGGCCTCTTACTGAACAATTGCAACATAATTAATTCAGTTAAGAGTATGTGGCTTTGATGTATATATGAGACTACAGAAATTAGCTGAAGACTGTCCAGTGAAATCCATTTAGTTTGTTTGGGATGTCAGCCAGATTTCCTCATCAATTTTCCAGAGGTAGAAAAGTCCAGAAATTACTGGACCACCTAGTTGCTCGGGATGGTATTAATTATGTTCATGCTGTATTTAATAAAATTAACAGTTTACAATTATAAGTTGTCAAAGTTTTAGGATGTGGTTACTAACGAGGGAATAAGTGGCATCTTCCCTAAATGCCACTTTCTCTGCTTTTTCTTTATATACTTCACCTTTTGTTTCTGTGTGTATTTTTGAGACATGGGGACATGTCAAAATATTACTCTTACTATGGGAACCAGATGGTTAATTTGCAAAAACGATAATCCTTATCCATTTAAGAATGAGGTCATTGCACATAAGTTTTTTTTTTTTTAAATTATTTATTATTATTTTTTTCCCACTGTACAGCGAGGGGGTCAGGTTATCCTTACATGTATACATTACAATTACATTTTTTCCCCCACCCTTTCTTCTGTTGCAACATGAGTATCTAGACAAAGTTCTCAATGCTATTCAGCAGGATCTCCTTGTCAATCTATTCCAAGTTGTGTCTGATAAGCCCAAGCTCCCGATCCCTCCCACTCCCTCCCCCTCCCATCAGGCAGCCACAAGTCTCTTCTCCAAGTCCATGATTTTCTTTTCTGAGGAGATGTTCATTTGTGCTGGATATTAGATTCCAGTTATAAGTGATATCATATGGTATTTGTCTTTGTCTTTCTGGCTCATTTCAGAATGGGAGAAAATAGTTTCAAATGATGCAACCGACAAGGGCTTAATCTCTAGAATATATAAACAACTTATACAACCCAGCAGCAAAAAAGCCAATCAATCAATGGAAAAATGGGCAAAAGACCTGAATAAACATTTCTCCAAAGAAGATATACAGATGGCCAACAAACACATGAAAAAATGCTCAACATCGCTGATTATAAGAGAAATGCAAATCAAAACTACCATGAGATACCACCTCACACCAGTCAGAATGGCCATCATTAATAAATCCACAAATAACAAGTGCTGGAGGGGGTGTGGAGAAAAGGGAACCCTCCTACACTGTTGGTGGGAATGTCAACTGGTACAGCCACTATGGAGAACAGTTTGGAGATACCTTAGAAATCTATCCATAGAACTTCCATATGACCCCACAATCCTACTCTTGGGCATCTATCCGGACAAGGCTCTACTTAAAAGAGACACGTGCACCCGCATGTTCATTGCAGCACTATTCACAATAGCCAGGACATGGAAACAACCCAAATGTCCATCGACAGATGATTGGATTCGGAAGATGCACATACGTTTTAGTCACGTAATGCTAAGTTGAAAACAAACCAAAAGAATAGCTAACATGTATCATGGGGCATATATTTGTAAAAATCAGATCTTCTCTTTTAATTTTGGAAATTAATTGGTTTTTACATACCCGGTAAATATTGAGAAGGAAAATTCTTAAAAAAAAGTTAAAATTGTGGAGTTTCCATCATGGCTCAGCAGAAAGGAACCTGACTAGCATTCAAGAGAATTCAGGCTCGATCCCTGGCCTCACTCTTTGGGTAAAGGATCCAGCATTGTCATGAGCTGTGGTGTAGGTTGCAGATGTGGCTCAGATCCCATATTGCTGTGGTATAGGCCAGCATCTACAGCTCTGATTTGACCCCTAGCCTGGGAACCTCCATATGCTGTGGGTGTATCTCTAAAAAGATTAAAAAAAAAGTTGAAATTGTTCTTTGTCATACAGGTTATAGCATCCAACCTTTAACAGTTGATTTTGATGAATATGTGTATACTAATTTCCTTATGCTATTTAAATTGAGGTAAGGTTTTAAAGCTTGTTCACTGATTTCCTTTCACTTTATTGATTTTTTTTGGTTCTGAATACAGAAAAAATAATATTTAAAATATTATGTACTTATTAGTATTTCCCTTAATGAGCTTGGTGAAGCATTGTACCTATTTGCATGTAGTATGACTACACTTAACACCAAATAATAGATGATTCTGTTGTTCTGCTGGCTTTAAGTAAATAACAGCCCCAAGGTTTTTGTTGTTTTAGGGAAACTGAACCAAATATGCCCCTTTGAATAAATGGTCAGAAAGTTATCCATGCCATCTTTGTGTCTGAGAACTTATTTTTGAAGCCTGTAAGTAAAGTATTTGTCCGCTTAGGCTAAAAATCTCTCTTTCTCTGAATACTGTCAATGGCTGTTCACTGCATGTCAGTCAGCCTATACGCTTGGCCAGTTATTTGAGATCTTTCACAGTTGGTACTTTTCAGTTTAATGTTTCGTTTAATACTTGATTTAATATTACTCTTTCCATGAAGTCGATCCTCTTTATCTGGTTTTTGGACTTCTTAAACTACCTACCAAGCGTTATGTCATTCTGGATATACTACTTTTTGTTGTTATTTATTCTCAAACCCATCTCTTTCACCATCTCTTTTATCACTGATCCTTTACACAGTGCTGTATATATGGGGGGTGGGGTAGGGGGCAGATACATAGTTGTGGTTGATGGTGGTAGGATGATGAACAAGCAAACTTCTGGAATATCTCCCCACCTGGACATCAGCCAAATATGTTTCTGGAGATAAAGAGGTAGCTTCTGGGCATCCATCAATCATATGAACAGTTGAGAAGAATTTAGAACACAAAGTACGCCCAAGAAGTTATAATTGATTTCCCAACCAGAAGAAAACTTTTTGCAACAAGGGAGAAGAGAAAAGCAAATAGCAGATGTTGATGAGATGAATTGGAGTTAGCAACAGTGATAAAGTTGGTGGCCAGTAGACTTCTCTCAGGAAAGGAGTCAAGAGACAGTGACGGACAAATGAACTCTGCTGAGGGGGAATTGTAGTGGGGTGAAGAAATATGTCCATAAACAATATTTTAGGGTTTATTCTTTAGAATCAGTAATAAGATTCTGTATCAGAGTATGACTCTCCCTTTCTATATAATCTAAAAACATACTGCTTTTAAAATATCCTGAGGTGTATAATGGGTCACACACTTCTCAGAAAAGTTACATGAACATGTGTTGGGTGTTTTCGCTAAAAACGTAATTTATCCTTAATGGTTCTAAAACATTTTGGGACTACAGGCTAAACAGTATGTATTCAATAGATGACTATTATGTAACTCATAATGGACAGTTGCATGAGATAGAAATCTATCTTATACACATAGTAATTATGTTTTTCACTCAGGAGAAAAATAGATTAATAAAAATACTTTGTAAGATCTGAGCAATTGTATTGGCAGTATTTGGACTGTGCAAGTGTTAAGGTGGTATTAAACATTCCTTAAAAGTTAATCTGATGCATTGTTCATTTATGGTATATACGAAAGAACTCTTCACTAAGTTACTCATAGCTTATTGAAGTTTTTATTTTAGTTTTTATTTTCTGTTTAATTGAAAATTAGAGACATTGCTAAAAACTTAGTGGCAGGCAGAGTTTGAGCTAAGAGTGTTTTGAAAATATACCTCCTCTTTTGAACATACTGGTCATATTGGTGCTATGATATTTAAAAAGTATAATGAAACATTTGATAAAATGCAATTTGGCACATCTCACGTTAAGAAATGGCTCGACTAAAGCCTTCAGGTTAGAATATTCATGATTTTGGTGTTTGTTATTGATTTATGAATAAACACCGAAGACCAAAAACCAAAACTCTCCATCTAACCCAGAATTTCACAATTGTTATGTTACTGACATTTTGGTATCAATAATTCTTCATTCTGGAGGTTGGCCTGTGCGTGCAGTATAGCATATTTAATAACATCCCTCTGCTTTACCTACTAGGCTCCAGTAGTACTTCCCCACCCACACTACTATTTATAAAATAAACAGTCAGGACCTACTGTGTAGCCCAGGAAATTGTAATTGATATTTTATAATAACCTGTAATGGAAAAGAATCTGAAAAAGAGCAGATATGTGTATATATGTGTATATGCATATATATGTATCTGAATCACTTTGCTGTACACTTTAAACTAACATAACAATTGTAAATTATGCTTCAATAAAAATGGTTAAAAAAAAGTTTTGTCAGTGTAAATTAGATTATGCTATGAATTTGGGAAGAATTTGAGGGAAAATCCATTTTAAGTAATGAATTCTTTAATTTTAATCATTTACATTAACCATACTGATTTAGTAAAAAAAAAAAAATATAGGTAACTTATTTAAGTGATACAGAAAGGCAACAGCTTCACTTGAATCAAGGTTAAAGTTACTTTCTGAGTGCTAGATGGAGGCACATTCTTCAGGAAATACATCTATTGAAAATGAGACAGGACTTTCACTTTAACCATTTGCTGCTTCAAAATGTGATCTGTAGAGTAGTTACAGCAATATCACCTGGTAGCTGTTAGAAAGGGAGATTCTTAGATACCACTTCATATCTAATGGAATAAAAACCTGAATTTTGAACAAGATTCCCAGGGATTCTTAGGCATATTGAAATTGGAGAAACACATCTAAACTCTATTTTGCCTTCCCACCACGATCTCCAAGAGAACGGAAACTGTCTAGTTGTTGCTATGCTCTCATTGTGTCTGCCTCATAGCTGTCAATAAATGCTTATTAGTTGAAAGAATAGAAACTCTAATCTAATCTGATGAATAGGATACCCTATTCTTTATGATTTTTAAAATTTTTAATTAATTTTAAGTTAATTAAACAGATAATATTTGTTTATGTCAGCTGATTCTCAGCTTGCCAAGAAGAAACATAGGGGTTGTATTACTGCATGTGCCTTTTTTTAACATATCCTCCTTTGTCATTTACAAAATGCATAATATTTACAGATTATGCCTGCATAACATGATTTATGTGAGCTAATGCCAGTCAATTCTCATTTACTACAAAATTATCTGTTATATATAGTGTAACATTCTGTAGTAAAACTCGGTGGAAAGACAAACTTGAGCAGATTGTGCACTTGTTATCTTTGCTTTTTGTTTATACACTCTCATAGCTTTGGATGTATACTCTGTTGAAATGGGAGCCTTGAATTCTGTGTGATAGTGCTCAGGTTTGTAAAGATTAGGGCCTGTATTTTCCATTCCACAGTCCTTATGGTTCTGCCTCAGAAAAATGACTGGCCTTCAAAGGAAATATTTAAATTTTTTATTGTTTATTTACAATGTTCTGTCAATTTCTTCTGTACAGCAAAGTGACCCAGTTATATGTATATATACATTATTTTTCACATAATTATCTTCCATCATGTTCTATCCACAAGTGATTGGATGTAGTTCCCTGTGCTATTAGAGCAGGGACCTCACTGCTTACCCACTCCAAATGCAGTAGTTGGTGTTTGCTAACCCCAAACTCCTAGTCTATCCCAGTCCCTCCCTCTCCCTCTTGGCAACCAGAAATATGTTCTCTATGTCCATGAGTTTGTTTCTGTTCCATAGATAGGCTCATTTGTGCCATATTTTAGATTCCACAAATAAGTGATATCACATGGCATTTATCTTTCTTTCTGACTTACTTCACTTAGTATGAGAATCTCTGGTTCTGTCCATGTTGGTGAAAATGGCATTATTGTGTCCTTTTTATGGCTGAGTAGTACTCCATTGTGTATAGGTACCACATCTTCTTAATCCATTCATCTGTCAATGGACAGATGAGGTTGTTTCCATGTCTTGGCTATTGTGAATAGTGTTGCAATAAACATAGGGGTGCGTGTATCTTTTTAAATGAAAGTTTTGTCTGGATATATGTCCAGGAGTAGAATTGCTGAATCATATGGTAGTTCTATATTTAGTTTTCCAAGATACTTCCATACCGTTTTCCATAGTGGCTGTAGCAATTTACATTCTCACCAGCAGTGTAGTAGGGATCCCTTTTGTCCACACCCTCTCCAGCATTTATTTGTAGACTTATTAATGGTAGCTCTTCTGATGGGTGTAAGGTGGTACATCATTGTAGTTTTGATTTGCATTTCTCTGATAATTAGTGATGTTGAGCATTTTTTTCATGTGCCCATTGGTCATCCATATGTCTTTGGAGAAATGTCTATTCAAATCTTCTGTTCGTTTTTCAATTAGTTGATTTTTTTTTTTTGCTGTTGTTTGAGTTGTTTGTATATGTTCCCCATTAAGCCCTTTTGTTTGCATCATTTGAAACTGATTTCTCCTATTTTATAGGTTGTCTTTTTGCTCTTTTTAATGTTTTCCTTTGCTGTGCAAAAGCTTGCAAGTTTGACTAGGTCCCATTGTTTTATTTTTGTTTTTATTTGTATTGCCTTGAGAGACCTAAAAAAACATTTGTATGGTTGATGTTGGAGAATGTTTTGCCTTTGTTCTCTTCTAGGAGTTTTATGGTGTCTTGTCTTACATTTAAGTCTTTAATCCAGTTGGAGTTTATTTTTGTGCAGCATGTGAGTGTGTGTTCCAGTTTCATTCATTTACATGGCTGCTGTCCAGTTTTGCCAGCACCACTTGCTGATGCGACTTAGTCTTATTTTATCATCTTGCCTCCTTTGTTGAAGATTAATTGACCATAGGTGTCTGGGTTTGTTTCTGAGTTCTTTATTCTCTTCCATTAGTCTATGTGTCTGTTTTTGTACCAGTACCACAGTGTCTTGATTACTGTAGCTTTGTAATAGTGTCTGATGTCTGGGAGAATTATGCCTCCTATTTGGTATTTTTCCTCAGGATTATTTTGTGAAAAATGTCATGGGTGATTTGATAGGGATTGAATCTGTAGATTACTTTGGGTAGTATGGCCATTTTAACAATATTAATTCTTCCAATACAGGAGCAAGGAATATCTTTATACTTCTTTGAATCCTCTTTAATTTCCTTGATTAACATTTTATAGTTTTCAGCATTTAAGTCTTTCACCTCCTTAGGTTTATTCCTGGGTATTTAGTTTTTGGGGGAGCAGTTTTGCAAGGTACTTTTATATTCCTTTTCTAATATTTCATTGTTAGTATATAGAAATGCCACAAATTTCTGAATGTTAGTCTTGTATCCTGCTGCTTTGCTGGATTCATTGATCAGTTTGAGTAGAATGATTTTGTGTTGAGTCCTTAGGGTTTTCTATATATAGTATCATATCACCTGCAGAGAGTAACAATTTTACCTCTTAATCTTCTGATTTGGATACCTTTTATTTCTTTTGTTTGTTCCATTGCTGTGGCTAGCAATGCTATGTTGAATAAAAGTGGTGAGAGTGGGCGTCCTTGTGTTGTTCCAGATTTTAGTAGGAAGGCATTCAGCTTTTCTATGTTGAGTATTTTATTGGCTTTGTCATAAATGTGGGTTTGTCATAAATGGCTTTTACTATGTTAAGGTATGTTACCTCTAAACCCACTTTGGTAAGAGTTTTTTTTTTTTTTTTTGTCTTTTTGTCTTTGTTGTTGTTGCTATTTCTTGGGCCGCTCCCGCGGCATATGGAGGTTCCCAGGCTAGGGGTCGAATCAGAGCTGTAGCCACCCGCCTATGCCAGAGCCACAGCAACGCTGGATCCGAGCCACGTCTGCAGCCTACACCACAGCTCACGGCAACGCCGGATCATTAACCCACTGAGCAAGGGCAGGGACCGAACCCGCAACCTCATGGTTCCTAGTCAGATTCGTTAACCACTGCGCCACGACGGGAACTCCAGGTAAGAGTTTTTATCATGAATGGATGTTGGAATTTTTCAGATGCTTTTTCTGCATCTCTTGAGGTGATTGTATGATTTTTGACTTTTCTTTTGTATATGTGGTGTATGATGTTGATTGATTCATGTATGTTGAACCATCCTTGTGAACTTGGGATGAATCCCTCTTGGTTGTGGTGTATGATTTCTTTTATGTGTTGTTGGATTTGGTTGGCTAAAATTTTGTTGAGAATTTTTGTCTATTTTCATCAAACATAATCGGCCTTTAATTTTCTTTTTTTGTAGTATCTTTGGTTTTGGTTCTTCCTTGTATGTTTGGTAGAATTCACTTGTGAAGCTATCTGTGTTTTTATTACATATTGAATTTCATTTCTAGTGATTGATCTGTTCAGTTGATCTATTTCTTCTTGATTCAGTTTTGGCAGACTATATAAGTGGTCAAATTTGTTGGCATATGTAATTGTTCCTCGTATTCCCTTACAGTTTTCTGTATGTCTTCAGTATCCATTGAGATTTCTCCTTTTTCATTTCTTATTTTGTTTGAGTACTTTCTCTCCTATTCTTGGTAAGTCTGGACAGAGATTTGTCAATTTTGTTTACCCTTTCAAAGAACCAGCTCTTGGTTTTATTGATTTTTTTATGTTGTTTTTTAAATCTCTATTTTATTGATTTCCTCTCTGATCTTTATGATTTCCTTCTTTCTTCTGACTTTAGGTTTTATTTGCTTTTTTTCTAATTCTTTTAGGTGGTAGTTTAAGTTATTTATTTGATTTTTTTTTTTTCTTTTTTTGAGGAAGGCCTGTATTGTTATGAACTTCATTCTAAGAACTGCTTTTGTGGCATCCCATAGATTTTGAGTGGTTGTGTTTTCATTATCATTTGTCTCGGTTGATCTCCCTGTCAGTTAGGTGGATTCCCAGGGTATGGGTTCCTTCCCTCTTTCACAGCTCCCTCTCAGGAGTGTTGGTGCCATTCTGATTCCTCCCCCCCCTTCTCACTTTTTTTCCTTTCATTCTACACAGTTACATAGAGGGTTTCTTGCCCTTTTTGGAGGTTTAGGGTCTTCTGCCAGCATTCAGTAGAGGTTCTGTGGGAATTGTTCTACCTGTAGTTTTTTTTTTTTTTTTGATGTGTTTGTGGGAGAAGGTGAGCAACATGTCTTACTCTTCTGCCATCTTGATTCCCCTCCCCCCCAGTTAAATTTTATTTGGGGCAAAATAAGGATTATAGCCTGGTAGGAAGCATTTCAGATAGCTCTGAGAAACCACTCCAAAGAGGCAGTGGGGAAGATCGGTATATACAGGGTTTTGGTGAAGGGGAAGGTCCACCCAAGCAAGCACACATTTCTGCAGGAGGCTATTGTTAGTCTCATGGAGGTTACTGCTAGTCATGAGCAGCAGACATCCCCATGAAGAATTTTAGTTTTTCCTTTCCTTCAGTAGCACCACCTCCTGGGCAAGCCTTGAGGAGACTGTGCTCCTTTCAGCTTGGACTTGACCCTTTGTTGTCCTAAAATCCAGGCTGTCAGTATGAACTCAACTCACATGTTTCAAAAGCCAAAGCCCCAGGAAGTCCTTGTTCTGCGTCTTATTGTGGCACCTTAGGAAGTAGAGAGCCACTGGTGTGATCCATCCACTTAGTGTTCATGATTGGGTGTCCATAGTTCATATAGCATGGCGGGGTAAGCTGATTGCTTTACCACCTCAAAAACTCTATGGACATTCATTGTCTTAAAACTGTAGCTCTTTGCTCTGAAGCTTCCCAGGAAACCAGCCAATAGGTGAGAAGTCCTAAAAAAGGATTTAACTCTCACATACTAATTTACCTAATCCCTCAATTGTGAAGTATTCTTTTTACTGATAAGTGAACTGAACCACAGGGCTTAAGTAATTTGCCTGAAGTCGTACAGCAAATTTGTCGAAGAACTAGCCTCAAACCCCCAGGGATTTTGGCTTCAGAGGTTATGCCCTCACCTACAAAAAGAGCTTTAGACTTGATTCTAAAAAATATAAAATATAATAGAGTAAATGCTCAGTAGTAGATGGAGAAAACTCCACAGAAGTCTAAAAATAACCATGACCTAAATTTTAACTGGCAACTCAGAATTTGAAAAAAGTAGATACTTCATGAAAGAGTAGACAGGTGAAGGTCACTTAAAAGGAAGACAGAGAAGCTGTGGGCTGTTTTCTTCTGATCAAAGATCCAGACACAGCACCCACAGGCCTCAGACAACTCCATTGATAAGGACAGTGACTGATGAACTCTTGATCTAGACTTTCTTCTGTCAGTAGCAGTTGTAGCTACATATGATTCTCTTCAAATTCTGGATGCACGGTAAGGAAATACTCCTGAATCAGCTTTGAGGTATAATTGATGAAAGTTGTGTATATTTAATGTATACAATTTGATGTTTTGACATACACTTTAAAATGATCACCACAATCAAGGTAATAGGTCCATCACAATACATAAAGACATTTTTTTTTTTTTTGCAGAGAGAACACAAGATTTACTTATAATAAATTTTAGTTATATAGTATAATATTAATAATAGCTGTGATGCCATGTATTAAATTCTCAAAACTTATTCATCTTGCCTAACAGAAACTTTGTACCCTTGAACCAACATCTCCCCACTTCCCTGCCCTTTGGCAACCTGAAGATTTTGAATTGTTAATGTATCTACAGAGTAGAAAGTGCATCTCTCTGACTCCCTTGTTCATATGGACATTAGTGTCATTTTGAATGGCAGGAAGGTGAGAAATAGATGGATTCAGAGATGATCCAGCCCATGTGTTCTGTAAAAAGCAGCTTGGCTTTTCAGAAACACATTTTTTTTGTCTTTTGTCTTTTTTTTTTGTTGTTGTTGTTGCTATTTCTTGGGCCGCTCCCGCGGCATATGGAGGTTCCCAGGCTAGGGGTCGAATCGGAGCTGTAGCCACCGGCCCATGCCAGAGCCACAGCAACGCGGGATCCGAGCCGCGTCTGCAACCTACACCACAGCCCACGGCAACGCCGGATCGTTAACCCACTGAGCAAGGGCAGGGACCGAACCTGCAACCTCATGGTTCCTAGTCGGATTCGTTAACCACTGCGCCACGACAGGAACTCCAGAAACACATTTTTGAACCTCTGACTTGTGAGACTTGAATTAAAGACTTTTGGCTTTAGTTAAGCCTTAACTCCTCTTGAAAGGAAAAATATTTTTTGGCAACCCGTCTGCCTTCTTAATATCCCTACTTTAAATAGCATTTTGAATATGCAGATGTTTTCATTTATTTGGTAGTAAATATCTTCTAAATTCTTATTTTTTTATGACGTAAGGAAAGTATTTCATGGTGGGTTTTTTTTAACATATACTTTTAAATTTTTACTACACACATTGGAAGTTTGTTTTAAATTTTGTTTAAATGTTCCTTGAACCAAAATATTTATAGAACAAGGAATTCTAGCCAGGAGGTTGTTCCATTTGTTGTGTTTGAGTGTGGAAACATTGGGAATGACAGCATAAAATGATGCCATAGAACTTTTTCATAAACAACCTAATAGCATCATGTAAGAAGTTCTTTGTTTATTAAAGGTGTCAAAGTCTCCTCATCTATATTTAGGTAATATCTAAGTTTCTTTACTTAAGCATGGAAATTATTCTTTGTTTTCTGTTTTGGAGAAAAGCAGTATGACCAAATAAAAGAATTAAACTTCACTGGAAACAATTACTTTAAAAGTCTCAATTTCAAGATGGAAAAAAAATGTAGTTTGGTTTTTGTATTTTTTAAAGAGGATGAAAAAATAAAGGTCAGGGAAAAGTCAGAGAAAGTCCCTTAATTATCATCAGTACCTCAGGAAGAGTCAGAGAAACTGTCAGTGCTTACCATTTTTAACTTTTCAGCTGGTAAGAATAATACTTAGTAAGCTTGACAATGTATACTAAAAATAATCACAGCACACACAAATCTGATCATAAAAATCTGCAAGAAACCTCAAGAGTCTTCCTATCCCTCAAAATATTTTCACACCTTTTGGTTCTGTAGAATAACCCAGTAAAAATCTAAGTTCAAGAAAGTCGAAAATTCAGAAGATGGCATTGCAAGAGATTAATAGTGACTGACAACTGTGGAAACAATTAGAGCACACTATTTTAGAAATACTTAGCAAAGGTCAGGTAATTATCATACAAACTTGAGATAATCACAATGTATTATAAGTACAAATTAAATGATAACTAAAAGAGAATAGATGTGAATTATGATGAAGGCATCCAACATGGATAATGTTGACAGGTCAAGTAGACAAATCAAGAAGTTATTCTGGAAGTTATAAGAATATTTTCTTGAGTTGAAAAATTGGTTCTGTAAGACATAAAGGGCATATTTGCAGGAAAAATTGAGGAATAGCAATTCGTAATTAAATATAGTCTGATTCTAGTTAGGATTTTGAACTTCCTCTTAATTCTTCAGGTAGGCACCTAGGAGCAAAAAAAAAAAAAAAAAAAACAAAGCTTAGAGAAAAGATACTCTGCCTGACCTCTTGCATCTCCAAAATACTCATCATCCAAATATATACAATGAAGCATTGTCTATAAACATTGGAGGGAATGAAAGTAGAATCGAAGAGTATTATCAGCAGCCAAATTGTCATTTAGTTAGACAATAGGAAAATAATTCATATGGGACTTCTATGACTAGTTCCTGGTAGAGCAACTTGATGTTGACATCTACCCAATAAAATGGTGAATGTAGAGGGAGTAAATGAGACACAACTTTAAAAAGCATCAGGACAATGCTTTGAAATAGTGTTTGAAGTTGGTGGTACAGTGACTGCAAATCTGTGAGAGAAAGAAAGTGTGGAACTGAACTTTTGTTCCCAGCTAAGCTATTCTTCCAGTATGAAAAACTCAAGGAATTAAAAAATGGTAAGATTTTTGTTTAAAACAAACAACCCCCCAGCCTGGATTTCCCATTGTGACTCAGTGGGTTAAGAACCTGATGTAGTCTCCATGAGCATGCAGGTTTGATCTCTGGCCTCTCTCAGCAGGATAAGAATCTGGCATTGTTGCAAGGTGTGGTATAGGTCACAGATGCAGCTCAGATTTGGTGTTGCTGTGGCTGGGGTTAGGCCTGCAGCTGAAGTTCCAATTTGACTCCTAGCTGGGGAACTTCCATATACTGCAGGTTTGGTCCAAAACACACACAAAAAAACTATCTGCATCCAAAGTTCATCAACTAGAGAAGTGAATTAATATAAACTTATAAATGGAGAGATTTTGTTTAAAACAGTTTTCTTGAGTGTAGACATGTCTAAATTGTGTGAATTATGACTATAGCATAGGCTTTGAGTCTAATAAACCTCATCAGGGTACAAATGCAATTGACCAGAACTGGGTTGTGGTAGAAGATTTAAAATGTGCTGTTTCAGGAGTTTCCGTCACAGCTCAGTGGTTAACGAATCCGACTAGGAACCATGAGGTTGCGGGTTTGATCCCTGGCCTTGCTCAGTGGGTTAAGGATCTGGCATTGCTGTGAGCTGTGGTGTAGGTTGCAGACGCGGTTCGGATCCCGTGTTGCTGTGGCTCTGGTGTAGGCTGGTGGCTACAGCTCCGATTAGACCCCTAGCCTGGGAACCTCCATATGCCGCGGGAGTGGCCCAAGAAATAGCAAAAAGACAAAAAAAAAAAGGCCATTTCATTCTCTTTTGTAGAAGGAAATCAATTAATACTGTCTTAGAAATGATGTGTGTTAATATTGTCCATGATAATGTTTAGAAAAAGCTCTTTGAGGGTGAAGAATTATCTGAAGTTTAGCAGTGTCTTTAGTTTTATTATATTTAATTTTTTTTGCTAACTTTAAATAATTTAAAAATGATATGCATGTCATTCTATTTTAGCTAAGTTTATTAACTTTTGTCCTGCTATCTTTTTGTCCTGCCAGTTTACTGCATGTAGTATTAATAGAGGACTATATAAATGATATTTATCTGATGTTCAGGGTAGTTATTTCTAGGTAGGGGTATTTTTGGATTTTTTTTAACCTTTTTAAAGAAACTTTTGCATAGTTGGTTTCAAGAACAAAAACATTGCTTTTGTTCTTGAAACATTAAAAATAAAACTGGTAAGTTTTTAAAACTTATTTGTCAGGCATTTGCTAGTGATTTAAAAGATGTTTCTATCCTCCAAGTTTCCATACCTTGTCCTTAATAATTTTATCAATTTTAATACTTGAAAAAGATAAACTGGAATGTCTCTCAAGTTCTCATCCTAGGCTTACTTATATCCATCTAGAAGAATTTCATAGTAAGTCTTTTTTTCGGGGGGGTTCAAAATTCATTCATGTTTGTTTAAGATCTGATGATGTGGCTGCCTTAGTTCATATCTGTTGAGTCAGAAACAAAGCAGGATCTGAGAGGATTATAGCCACCTTGTATGCAAACACACATGCTAATATTATAAATATTGGCAAAAGACATGAAATTCCAATGTCAGGGAAAAGACAATTTGTTACAACAGTAGTGGTAAGGAGAGTAACAGTGCAGCACCAAGAAATGCAATTATAGCTGGGTGTTGCTGGGGCATGGAGCTCGTTGAAGAAGAATCTTGATATTAGGAAGTCCTGGCCTTATACAGGGACTGCTGGCAAAACCAGCCCATCCTCCTCTTACAGAACAAGAGAGACATTGTTTTTATTACTCTAGAATGCCACGCAGAGATGCTTTATGGAGAGAGACGTCTTTACTCTCTGGAGCATAAGCAGATCTACTCCAAGAAGGGAGTAGATCTTTGCAAGTTTGCCTGCCATGTGAACATCCATGAAAAGCCAATCTAGAGTAAATTAGCTATTCATGGCTTTAAAACTGTTTAGATATGTGAGAAATCCCTGAGAAAAGCTTCCTGTAATATCTAGAAGATGTGACTCCTTTAACAAACTCAGTGTTGCACAATGGAAGCTGATTTCCTCTTTATTTTACTATCAATATGTAGTTGATGACTATGAAAGTCATTTTTTTTATAATGTGCTCTTTGAAATTTGTACTTAAGAACTTGAAACCAAAATAATGTTCTCTAAATTTATGAGCCAAGTAATTTCTATAGCATAGCTAAGACCTCAAAATATTCACTTCTTTTTCTCAGATATTCTGGCACAATTAAGTATAATTAAGCTGAATTCTACTGAAGAGGGAATGTTCTTTGAGGTACAGAGGCTCATGTTTTACTATGGAACAAGCATTGTATTCCAGAATTAGGATTGTGAAGCTTTCTAAATGCAGTGCCAGCATTAACCATGGAAATGTTATTTTTTATGTAGTTGCAATAACAAAGATATCATTATAACACATCCCTTGTTTAGTGGTTTCTTGTTCATATAGCTGTAATGGAAAAAATAGAGATTAATTAGAATATTCAATTTATATGGAATAAAAATTTTATGAGGAAAACTTTTGTAGTATATGTGCTATTCTATGTCTAGTCTGGGACTACCTCTGGTAATGATCTTTTTTATTACCATGGCCCTAATTCGTCTTATTTCTCTATATTATAATTTTTGTTTTTATTTTTTAATTGAAGTATAGTTGATACTAGTTTTAGGTGTACAGCATTGAGATTTGACATGTATATTCCTTATGAATTGCTCACCAAGATAAGCTTAGTAACCATCTGTCACCACACAAGATCACCACAATATTTTTGACTAGATTCCCTTTTTTGCATATTAAATTCCATGAGTTTGTTTTTTTAATTTTCATGGCTACACTTGTGGCGTATGGAATCTCCAGGCCAGGGATTGAATCCAAGTCACAGCTGTGGCAATTCCTGTACCTTTAACTCACTGTGTTGGGCTGGGGATCAACCTTCACCTCCATAGCATCCTGAACCACTGGAATTGGAATCTTAACTTTTAGAGCTGGAAGTCTGTACTACTAAATGTTCTTCACCTATTTTGCCCATTACCCTATTCCCACTCCCAACCCCTCTGATAATCATTACCTTGTTCTCACCAGTCTGTTTCTGTTTTGTTTTGTTCATTTGTTCTGTTTTTTAGATTCCACACATAAATTAATTTCTTAGATTTACTTCATTTAACATAATAATTTAACATCTTAATTTCTTTCATCAATGTTTCCTAGTTTTCAGAGTACACATCTTTAACCTTGGTTACATTTATTACTAGGGGTTTTTTTTTGATGCAACTATAAATAGAATTGCCTTCTTAATTTCACTTTCTGATAGTGTATGGAAATAAAACATATTTCTATATTTTGAGGTTGTATTCTACAATTTTGCCCAATTCATTTATTCTAATAGGGTTTTTGGTGGAGTTTTTAGGGTTTTCTATATGTAGTATCATGGCATCTGCAAATAGTGACCATTTTATTTTTTCCCTTCCAGTTTTGGTGCTTTTTATCTCTTATCTTGATGTGATTGCTATGGCTAGGACTTTCCATACTACATTGTATAAAAGTGTTTTGCATCCTTGTCCTTGTCAGCTTTTCAGCATTGAGTATGATGTTAGCTGTGAGTTTGTCATAAATGTCCATTTTTATGTTAAGATATGTTCCTGCTGCACTTGCTTTTTTCAGAATTTTTATCATGAATGTTAACTTTTGTCAAAAGCTTTTTCTGGATCTGTTGAGGCAATCATCTGATTTTTATTCCTCATTTTATGAGTGTGCTATATCACGTTGATTGGTTTGTGAATATTGAATTAAACTTGTATCCCTGGAATTAATCTCAGTTGATTATGATATGTGATCCTTTTAATGTGTTGTAGAATTCAGGTTGCTAATATTTTGCTTCTGTTTTGTAAATAAGTTCATTTGTGCCATTTTCTGAGATTGCACACATGAGTGATCTCATATGATGTTTGTCTTTCTCTGACTTAGTTCACTTAGTGCAATAATTTCTAGGTCTGTCCATGTTGCTGCAAATGAAAAGACTATTCATTTTTATGGCTAAGTAATATTCCATTGTGTGTGCATGTGTGTGTGTATACACATATGCACATGTATATATACACATATATATGTACACCATATCAGTGTATACATTGGGTTGCATGTATCTTTTCAAATTATTGTTTTCCTTCAGATACGCCCAGGAGTGGGATTGCAAGATCACATGGTAGCTCTATTTTTAGTTTTTTAAGGAACTTCTATACCGTTTTCTTGGTAGTGGCTGTACCAACTTACATTCCTAGCAACAGTTTGGGGGGTTCCCTTTTCTCTACACCCTCTCCAGCATTTTTCATTTGCAGATTTTTTTCGATGATGGCTATTTTTTAACATTGCAAAGTGGTTCCTCATTGTAGATTTTTTTGTTTGTTTATTTGTTTTCACTTTTTACAGCCGCACTTGCAGCCTGTAGAGGTTCCTAGGCTAGGAGTCAAATTGGAGCTACAGCCACCAAGCCTACGCCACAACCACAGCAACACGGGATCTGAGCCTCATCTGGGACCTACACCACAGCTTACAGGAAGGCCAGATCCTTAACCCACTGAGCAAGGCCAAAGATTGAACCTGCAACCTCATGGTTCCTGGTCAGATTCGTTTCTGCTGCGCTGCAATGGGAACTCACCTAGTAGTTTTGATTTGAATTTCTCTAATAATTAAAAATGTTGAGCTCTTTCATGTGCCTTTTTGGTCAAAAGGCTGCCTATGTCTTTGGATAGTAGCATTTAGTGCTTTTGTTTGAATTAATGTTGATAGATACTGTTGTTTTCTGGTTGGTTTTGTAGTTTTTTAATCCCTTTCATCTTCTCTTGTTCTTTCCCCTTCTTGATGACATTCTTTAGTGTAATGTTTGGATTCCTTTCTCTTAATTTGTGTGTTTTCTGTTAGAGGTTTTTGATTTGTGGTTACCATAAGGTTCATACATAACAAACTATGTATTTAATAGTCTATTTTAACTTGATGGTGGCTTAAGTTCAAATGCATTCTAAAAGTACTCTTCCACATGTTTTGTTTTTGATGCCATATTTTATATCTTTTTATTTTGTATGTCACCTAAATATCTTAGACACAGATGATTTTACTACTTTTGTCTTTTAATCTTTATACTAGCTATATAGGTGTTCGATCTACTATTTTTACTATATGTTTGCCTTTACCAGTTAGTTTTTCTTTATAAATGTCTGGTCTCTAGGTATGGTCTTTTCTGTTTAAAGAATTCCCTTCAACATTTCTCGTAAGGCCAGTTTAGAGGTGATGAACTACTTTAGTTTTGTTTCTGGGAAACTGTCTTTCAATTCTGAATGATAATCTTGCTAGGTAGAGTATTCTTGGTTGTAAATTTTCTCCTTTCTTACTTTATTTCTTGCTAATCCTTCTGGCCTATAAAATTTCTGCTGGAAAATTACAGATAATCTTATGGAGTTTCCCTTGTATATAACTCGTTTTTCTCTTGCTGCTTTTCATTTTCTTTGTCTTTAAATTTTTACATTTTAATTATAGGGTATCTTGGTGTGGGTTTCTTTGTCATCTTGTTTCAGACACAATATGCTTCTGGAACTTAGATGTCTCTTTCTTTATCCAGGTTTGGAACATTTTTAGCCATTCTTTTTTCTTTCTTTTTTTGTGTTTTTGTCCTTTTTTTTAGGGCTGCACCTGCAGCATATGGAGGTTCCCAGGCTAGGGGTCTAATTGGAGCTATAGCTGCCAGCCTATGCCAGAGCCGCAGCAACGCCAGATCCAAGCTGCATCTGTGACTTACACCACAGCTCATGGCAACGCCAGATCCTTAACCCACTGAGCAAGGCCAGGGATCAAACCTGCAACTTCATGGTTTCTAGTCCAATTCATTTCCGCTGTGCCATGAACGAGAACTCCCCAGCCATTATTTTTTCAAATAGGTTTTTTTGTCCTTCTTTCTCTTTTTCTCTCTTCCTTCTGGGACCTTTATAATGCAAATATTAGTATACTTGATATTGTATAAGCAGTCAATTTTTTTTTAATTTTCAATTTTTTAATTCTTACCTTTCTTTGCTGTTTTGAGTGATTTGTTGTACCATATCATCCTCATTAGTAATCTGTTCTTCTGCATCTTCTCATCTGCTATTGATCCCCTTGTGTATTTTTCATTACAATTATTTTATTCGTTAGCTCTGTCTCTTTTCTATATTTGATTTTTAAATTCTCACTGAGTCCATCTGTTTTTATCCCCATTCATTGAGCATATTGATGACTATTAATTCAAACTCTTCATTTAATAAATGTTTATTTTAATTTTTTTTTTTAAGTTTTCCCTTCGTTCACTTGGAAGATACTCTTTTGTTTCCTTGTTTTTCTGTGTATGAGGTATATCAGCTATATAGCCTGGTTTTGAGAGTGGCTTTATATAAATGGTATCCTATGGGGCCTCGTGGTAATTCTCTCCTGGCTGGTCACCAGAGCCAGGTGCTCTAGGAGTACCCCCTATTTGGGGTGCATGAGCCCTCCTTGTGATTGGGTCACAGTTGTTGCAGACAGGTAGAAAGTGTATGCTGGTCCTTGACCTGGCTGGCTCAGAAGTCTGTTCACAACTGCTGTAGGTGTGTTTGTGTGTGGGGCTGGCCCCTCAGAGCAGGGGTGCTGGTGCTCAGGCTAACCATAGGGTGGAGTCAGGTAGGAGCTGCTTTGGAAAACCCTGTCATGTTGGGTGAATTGGGTGGGTTGGACAGGGCTGTTTCTGAAGGGAATACTGGGGCAAGGTACAAGGTGTTAGCTAGGCTGATGAAAATTGAGAGAAATGGTACCTGTCAAGGTGGAAGGAGGGGTGCGGGGGGGGGGGGGGAAGATGCCTGCCAGTGCTGCTTTCTCTGGAGACGATTCCACCAGATTTCTGTCCCTCCAGCACATGCCCTAAAATTCATCATTAAATCTCCTTCTTTTTATATTTATTTATTTATTTATTAGCTTTTTAGCACCACACCCACAGCATATGGAAGTTCCCAGGCTAGCGATAAAATTGGAGCTGCTGACGCTGGCCTGCACCACAGCCATAGCAACACGGGTTCTGAGACCATCACAACTCACGACAATGCCAGATCCTTAACCCACTGATTGAGTCCAGGTATTGAACCTGCGTCCTCCTGGATCCTAGTCAGGATCACTAACCACTGAGCCACGAAGGGAACTCCTGAATCTCCTTCTTGTACCTAGGCTCTTTTGAAAGTGCTACCTCTGTGTTGGGCTTCTGGATGAGTGAGTTGGTGCATGGCCTTTCAAGAGCAGAATCTCAACTTCCAATAGACCTTTGGCTCTCCCCATGTGTATGCCCTGTTGGCTTTCAAAGCCAGATGTTAGAGGGCTCACCTTTCTGGTGTAGGTCCCCCAGGCTGGGGAGGCCAATGTAGGGCTCAGATTCCCCTCAGGGGGAATCTTCATGGTCGTGATACACCTCCTCCTTATGGATTGCTGCACTTGAGGTGGGGGTTCTGACTAGACTGCATCTCTGCTTCTCTGCCTGTCCTACATGTCTTGATGTGTCCTTTTCTTAATATCCTTATCTATAGAAAGTCTGTGCTGCTGTTCTACAAGGCATTCTCAGAGATAATATTTCTAAGTATTGTAGTTTTGGTGTGTTCATGGGAAGGGTGAGCTCAGGATCTTGCTACTCTGCATGTTGATCTGAACCTTCAGAAGAAGGCCAATTATGATAATCTCTTTTTCCCCCTATTTATAGTCATTCCATGCTTAATTAAATCTATTCTTTGTAACTGTAGTATTTCATATGCTTGCAGAGTCCTTTAACAAGCCTTTTCTAATCAACTTTTAAATTTTATTCCAATATTCTCTACAATACATTTTTGTGTAATAAAAAGCAAAGTATTTCCCTATTCCCATGTAAGAAAAGCCAGACCATTTACCCATTCATGGATATCTTGAGCCTGTTCTCAAGATATTTTTTCTTATTTAAAACAATTTATTATATCTTTCTTTGCTACAATAATTTTAATTATTTATGGACTAATTTTTTCTTCTTGGTAGCCCTGTGAACTTCACTCTGAATTATTATTTTATACATGGTCCTTGGCCTTGTGTACCTATAGAAATTTTGTGCTCATAAGGTTGTTTATGTTTGGTCTTTCTGTCTAGTTTATAAACTCTTTTTTCCCTCTAATTTTTTCTCCTAGCATATGAAGAAAGTCACATCTGGAAAAGATCTTCAGCAAATCATCTTAGAGCAATGCTACAGTTTTGTTTGTGTGAATGTAAGTGATTGAATGCATTGAGGATTTGTATAAATGTAATATGGAAGAGTACTTAGTTTCCTCGATTCTCAAATATTTGACAGTAAAATTTTGATAGGTTAGTTGTGTTATACAGTATGTTTTTGGAAATGTTATTTTTTATCTTTCGTAGTAGGGAAATATTTTCTAATAATTCCCATAACGAGAAGAAGGTGATATTTATTTAGATAATGTTTTCAATTTTCTGATATAAAGCAGATAGGAAATTTTGAATTAACAAACAATTTAAATTTTAATAGCTCTCATTTTATGGGTGTCCTTTAAAATATTTTGACAGTTTAAAATTAAGCTTGATAGGTATTTGAATGTTTATGTAAAAGCTCTCCATTTCTATCCTTGAATTAACTCTGAAGTCATTTATGTATGTCTTTTCACTTTATTTTTATAATCTTTCAGGTTATGACCTCTGATTTTGAAGAAACCCATAAATTACTGAATATGCTTGAAGAAAGTAATCTTTCCATTTTATATCCTGTTGTTGTTATTTCAGTAAGTGAATTTGTTCAAACTTGGGCTTTGTCCTTGGAATTCAACTTTTCTACCTTTTTCCTCTACCTCTCTTCATCAAAGCCATATGCACACAGCAGTTTAAAACCTAGTTCTTGTATTTTATTGTTACTCTTGTATCTCAACGTCAGTCCTCTGTATTACTTCCATAAATATTTGAATTTAATTTTCTGTTGACTTCTGTACAATTCCAATTCGTGTATTCCAGTAAATGTCAGATTTTTGGGGGTGGGTAGGCTACCTAGTATTCTGAGTCAAACTAAGGGAAAAGATGGACAATCCTCTAGTTAGGAAGGAAATGTCTACTAGAACTAGTTTGAGAATAGTATTGTATAAGTCTGTATACTATAAATCAACATACTTTAAAAACTGTAAAATGTTTACTTTAAATTGGAGAGTTGGAGTTCTCCGTGGTACAGTAGGTTGCCACGGACCTGCAGTGGCTCAGGTCGCTGTGGGGATGCAAGCTCAGTCCCTGGCCAGGTATAGTGGGTTAAAGTATTCGGTGTTGCAACAACTGAGGTGTAAGTTGCAGCTGTGTTTCAGATTCAGTCCCTGGCCTGGGAACTTTCACATGCTGTGAATACAGCCATTAAAACAAACAAACAAAAAAACACCAAGCTGGAGAATTGTAACTCTATAATTAATATTTGTTAACCCATTATTTTCTCATTGCATGGATAGACTCTGTGTGATGAAGTTAAGGTTATTAGTAAACTTAATAGGAATATTTCAATAGAATATATTTAGAATCTGGATCTTTTGGATGCAACAAATCACTGGAAAGGCAAAGAATGCTACCTTTTTGGATTGGGAATCACATAAATTGTCTCTGAATTTTTTCATTTTTTCTTTTTAGAAAAAATGAATGCTGCTTCTACGGCATATGGTAGTTCGCAGGGTAGGGGTCAAATCACAGCTGCAGCTGCCGGCCTATACCACAGCCACAGCACCATGGGATTTGAGCCACATCTGCGACCTGCACCGCAGCTCATGGCAGTGACAGATCCCTGACCCACTGAGTGAGGCCAGGGATCGAACCCACATCCTCATGGATACTAGTTGGATTAGTTTCCACTGAGCCACAATGGGAACTCCCATCTCTGGATTTTGAATTGTTCTGTAATCTATAATTGTTCAATATCTTTTCCTTCTGATGCTACTTTACCTAATGCTACTTTACCCCCAAAAGTTACAGTTTCCCTGTGACTTAAAATTTGACAGAACCATTCAAATATTCACCAAATACAGAGTTTTGTGGGAAAATCATATTAATTGTAAAATAAAAAACTTAAATTTGAGTCTAGATATCTGGGGACACAATTTTCACATTAGTTGTAAAAATACATAGACATATATACATATTAAGTGTAATGAATACATATGCAAACATATATGTATATGTGTGTACCTATCTATATAATTAAAAAGATATTATACATAGCAGTCAGCTAAGAGGCTATGTTTTCTCTATTTCACTTCCATCTGAGTTACTTTGCTGGAAGATTAAACCAAGACAAAAAGGATTCTACCATGGGGGATTTTTTTTTTTAAGTAAGGCTTTTGTTAAGCATTTTTAAATTCTGAGAAGAATGGTCAAAGAAGAGTTTGTTCAACAGGTAAATTTTTATTCATCAGAAAACCCATCGAAAGTGGCATCAGTGTCATAGAAAAATATCTCCATTTTTATTTGGGGATTATGTGAAACAACAGTTGTTGAATGCATGTATTGTAAATGTTTAAAGGCCTGTTTTGTCTTGGCTGAGATGAAGTGCAGTGGCCCTTTTTCCTATGCTAAATTTTATCAACTTTCATTTTCAGTTCATATGTAAGAATCAGCAAGATGCAAAGCAAAATTGTATTTGGCTAGGTGTTTGTGAGGATTTTTTCAACTAAGAGGCTATCTAATTAAGTTTGTCACTTGCAGTGTTGTCATGTTTTACTCTACAAGAGGAAATACTCAGAAGGAATGGGACTAAAGGTCAGTTTCACTGGGACATTTGTTTGACAAATACTTCAGATCATGTTCTCAGTGCTAAAAATTGATGTCAGACCTATACTATTGATTCAGCCCACATTACGTTTTATATTTTCATCTAGATATAGAAAAATACTTCGGAATTCCTTGTTAGCTGTCATCAATAGTCCTTGAAAAGGTACATGTGACTTGTAACCTCATCTGGAATATTTATCCCTTATAGGGAGCTAAGTACTAAAGGAGTAGACAGTTAATGGTGCAGAGTTCTAGGTATTTAGGCTGATTAGATTTTAGTTCTGGTTCTGCAGGTGTCTTGGTTGTTCAAAAATAACTTCTCCCTGGCTTTTATGAAAGCAAAATGGATTAGGAAATATTTAATGTAGGAGGTCTTTGTTATTGAAGATAGCCTGGTGGGGAGAGGCTACTGCTTAAAGATCCATGTTAAGAAAGGAACATAATTTTACCATGAAGAGTAAGACACATAATTGAGATTTTATTTGAAAAGAACTAAGATATTTGTTTAAATAATTTTATCTTCTATTTTAAAAATGTTATGTTTGCAAAATAAACTTTTTTGAATAATCTTGCAGATAGTTACAAGAGAATGTTGTGGCATGCTTCATTTCAAATAGTCATTTTGCAAAAATACTTTTGAATATTTTTAGTTTTGTAAAAAGGATTATCTATTACTACTTCATTCAAAATATCCTTTTAGATCATCTGCTTGGTCATTATTCTTACATCCTTTTTATGTATTTTAAGTAGTCTGATTTTGCCAGCTTCTTAATTGTTGATGATGTTGAATATGATTTAAGGAGTTTACCAGTGTTAATTTGATCAACTTTAAAAATCCTTTGTTCTGGAAGGTATAATTTAATTTAACAGTAGTTATATTGAACTATCAGAATTTTCCATGTTTCTGCAATCAGCGGGAGACTGACTGATGGTAAAATAGGTATCAGCATTAAAGTGGGCAGAGATAGTTGGGTGGGGTCACTTTATACGTTTTGTGTTTCTCAGTCCACCTCTGCGCCTTAAGATATTTGTTATGCTATGTGGTCTTTTAACTGTGAGCCTTTGGGAATACATACTCAGACATCAAGCATACTTTGTACTTGCCTACCCTGTATTTGAAAGAAAAAAAACAAAAACAAAAACCTCTTTCTTAAATTAAAAACTGGTTGACATGAAAAAATTTAGACCCCTTTCTATGTCTTTGAACAAGAAAAAACCTTACTAAAATCAATGCTTTCTTTCATAAAATTGTGTAGGAATTATCTGTAAGGGTCATTTCAGATGTGATTTCTGTTGCTATTTAATCTATCGCATAATTTATTGAGGAGCAAAGATTTTATCCTGAGTTGACTGAGGTTTTTTTGTTAGCCTCTCTTCCTTGTGGTTACCAGGGGTGTGAGTATAGTACTGCTAGCACCTATTTCAGATTTCAGCTGTCAAGACAGTCATCTGAAAGCCCTTTTCGGAATCATCTGATACAATAGCTATCAATATGGGACATGTTTAGCTCTGTGTTCTATCCCTCTTACATGTTTTCGTTCATTACTTAAGTAGCGATAAATATTTAGAAAAAGCAATTATTTTAAATGTTAAAAAGTCAATTCATAAAATTTCAGATATAAAAATCACTCCCAAAAACATAGGCTTTTACTTAAATTGTACAAGACACAAAAGTGCTAAGAGTCTGAATTGTAGGCTGAGTCTTTGCTTAGAAATTAATGATGACAGAGGTATTTTTTCCCCAGCAATGGAGAGGAGAGTTTGAGCAGCTAAAACTAACATAACCGTTTTCCATCCAAGATTACATAAAACCAATTGTAAAACTATCAAAATATACCTTCTAGGTCCAAAAAATAAAATAGAGATTCTAATTTATTTGGATCTGGCCAGATTTCCACAAAATATCCTTCAGTACTACTATCAAATGAGACAGTGAACAGTATATTCTTATTTACTCAGTGAGCATAGCTAATACACTGAAACAATAAGCACCAAAAAATGTTTAGTTTTTAAAAGCAGAAAGCAGTCGGCCACAAATTTAAATAGAGGTTCGAAATTGAGAACTTAAGCAAACTCTTTTAATTTTACTTGATAAAATAGTTTATCACTTTCCATAGCAAAATTATTTTATGGTAATTACCTGGATAATTACTCTAAAGCTTTAATTTCCTCTGACAGTGTAGACAGTAATTTTATTGGTGCTTTAAGGAGATAGGAATCTTTTCATGAATTTACTTTAGCAAAAAACAAATTCCCAATGGAATTTTAATGCTTTGAGAAACATAAATAAACCTTCGCAAGTGCCTAATTTAGTTCTAGTTACCGGGAAGTGGTTTATTGACATAACAGATCAAAATATATGATCTTTAAAATACTTCAAAATGTTTACTATTTGAACATGTCAGCAAATAAAAAAATAGAAAACCGCTATTCATTGACACTTGATACTTTCACATCTGGGGAAACTGTCACAGAGATAAATTGTTTCCAGAAGCTTTCATGGCTCACCAATAGCAGAGCCAGGAACAGAATCAATCCAATGTGCAGTTTATCATATACACTTGTTACTTTTATGCTCTCATGAATGTGTTAAATAATACGGAAAAATATTAAAAATATACATATACACACATATATGTGTTTAATTTTTTTTCCTAATAAAGAACAAATGACAGTTGGAAACACATATTGATTTCTTCTTTTAAGTCTAATGGTTTCTTTCTTCAACTTCACAGGATACTGAGCCTTTATTGAATATAAGTTAAAAAATCTGTGATCCTGTTAAATCCCTTACCAGAACCCAGAATATGTATTTTTCACTTTTTACTTAACTCCTTGTTCTGTATATTTCATTCTGTTAACCTTATTATTACTGTAGGAAGAAGACGTGTTAAGGCACAATTTCTTAAAAAACAAGGAAGGTTTGGTAAATTCTTACTGCCTTCATATTGGCTTTACTCTTTACAGGGGACAGTTTACCCTTGATCAAAGCAGGTTTGGACTGCAGGGTCCGCCTAGAGGCAGATTTTTCTCGATAGTAAATACTAGGTTACTACACAATCCTAGAGAGCCTGTGGGAGCAGAGGAACTGCGGGACGGAGGAGGAATGACGTACTCTGAGGCTATTAGTTATAAGTGAATTTTCAACTGCACAAAGTGTTGGTGTCCTTAGCCCCCACATTGTTCAAGGGTCAACTCTATGTCTTTGGTGTCTAGTTTATGTATTTTTTTTAATGGATAGTGTGTGTGTGTGTGTATGAGAATTTAATAGCCAGTGAATGAACTAGGGAGTAAGTCCAACTCCCTTTTCTACTCCAGTCTCAACCATGCTGTTACTGTAGCCTTAGGGATACCTTAATTTTTCCCTTATAGAAAATTATAAGTTTATTCCATATTAAATTTTTATAATGTCATGACTTAGGGTACATTAAAGTTTTCTCTTTTATCTTTGTATACAGCTTTAGTGGCAATCACTTCCACAAATTCTACATATGTTTTCATTTGTTTTCTTCTTATACAGTAAGTCTCAGGTATTTCCTGTCTAAATCAATAATAAAATCTAAATAAATACTGGTTTAAAATGCCTTTAGAGCCTTTTTGCAATTTCAGTCAAGAGGGGATTCCTATCTAACACAAAGTTGAGGAATGATGAAGTCATTCTTATGGGAGGTGTTGAATAGAAAGAATTGACTTTTTTTTTTTTTTTTTCAAGTTTTGGGAGGTATTTGCTTACAGCTAAATGGGTTGCTGGAGAGTTTGTGTTAAGGATATAGAAATTCCCTAAGATTAATTGTGATGGACATGTAACTGGTGATGAGTAAGGAACTGATTCTTGCAGGACATACTTTCTGGTAGTCTTTATTTTAGTGAATAGAGGTTACTTATTTTCACAGAAAATGAATTCCAGAGGCCTTTTTCTCATTTTCTGAATAATTTTTTTTATCAATTAAGCACAAGGTTTGGAATCACTATTTAATTTCTTACTTTAAGTAGTTTACTGAATGTGATCAGATGGGCAAAGTTGTTTTTTGAATTTATTTGCCTATGCTGTCCTAGTAAATCAGTTTATAACATTTAACATGAAATGCTCAGGAGGCAAAATAAATGAAACCAACCTCCTTTGTTAGGTGGCTTATTAATTTTTGCCCTAGAAAAGGAAATAAGCAATTGGTTTGGTAATTCCATTTAAAAAAAATATGCCTGCGATTCTTCTTATGAGATTTGTTTGTGTACTGGATTCTATTTTAAATGATGGAAATAGCATGTAGCTTAATTATGTTATGCTATTTCTTTACAAAGATGGGACCAAATACATTTTCAATACCATTTATTATTTTTAAATTACATGTTATACTTCTGTCATTAATTATAAATTAACAAATACATATGTTAATATAAACATGCCAGGCCTGACTTTGATTATAATATCAAGAAGGATTTTACTTCTTAGAGAAAAATAAATTATATTCTTGTAAAGGAGGTGTTGAAAGAATTGGCTCTGACTTTAAGGAGATCTTTGGTGTGGTAAGGATGTGAACCTGGAATGGGGTTTAAGGTACAAGTACTAGGAATGCAGATAACAGGTGTCTATTAGCCTGCCCAAGTTATTTCATGTCTCTGAACTTTAGCTTAGAATCTTTATCTGTAAGAGTAGGATGCCCTTGATTGTATCTAAGTAGCTTCTCTTTCCCAAAAATATTATCTATACTGCAACATCTTGTGATGTCTTTTTACCTTTGTATGATCCACCATGGATGACTTTTGTATACAGTAAGCAATTCAGATTATTATAGTCATGTCAAGTATGAAACAGGTGGTATAATATTCCTTGTTTGAGCAGTTTTTAATACCTTCTGTATTTTAATCTTCATCGCAAGACTCATGGGATTTTTTCAAATGGTGGTTTCTTTTGTATTTGTCCCTTGTTTTCTTTTCATAATTTGGTTTTTATTAAGTCCAGTTTTTTCCTTTTTGCATTTGTCCCTCTTTTTTCTCTCTCTGTAACACGAGCTGTGAGATTTTCTCCTCTCTCCCAAGGAATCTATTTTTCCAAGTTTAGCCCAGGCCCTACTCTCTAAAAAATAATTTATTGGAGTTCCCGTCGTGGCGCAGTGGTTAACGAATCTGACTGGGAACCATGAGGTTGCGGGTTCGGTCCCTGCCCTTGCTCAGCGGGTTAACGATCCGGCGTTGCCGTGAGCTGTGGTGTAGGTCACAGATGCGGCTCAGATTCCGCATTGCTGTGGCTCTGGCGTAGGCCGGTGGCTACAGCTCCGATTCAACCCCTAGCCTGGGAACCTCCATATGCCGCTGGAGCGGCCCAAGAAATAGCAACAACAACAACAACAATTACAACAACAACAAAAGACCAAAAAAAAAAAAAAATTTATTAATCATTAAAACTCACACCAGTGCTATTTCTTAACTATTCCTTTTAAACTTACTTTAGGTGCTATCTAGTTAGCAATTGACAGGGACTTACTCTAGTCTCTTCATTAACTAATTACATGCTTAATATTAATTCATGTAACATTTATTGAACATCTGTGTGCCAGGTATTTTTACATGTAGCTCATTTAATAATGTGATTTTTAAAAAGATTACATTATACTTCAGAAGAATATGTCCAAAAATGCTAATTTTCCAGATTATTTTATCTTCAATTAAGGAAATAAGTTTACTTACCTATTTTTGCTTTATTGAATGATGATTCATAATAGCATGAGCTTAATTAAATGACCAGAGTCAGCCTGTAAAGTGATGTAGTGGCCCGGAGTTTACAGGACCCTGATCATGGTCCCTTCTTACCCACTACTCCAAGGTAAGAACTTACATTAGGTCTGTTTGAGAAAGGAGCAGTTTAGCCTGGAATAGAAGATCAGCGTTGATCTTAGGTATAAAGGAGAAAGCTGAAATTTGCAGGACTGAGTGGTGTCCAGCTCTATGAAGAGTAAATGTAATATCCTTTCTCTTTGGAAAGAGTAACACATAGAATGTTTTTAATGAAACTTTCCCTGAATTAATGTTTTACATTCAGAGAGAAACTAGAAAAAATAAAACAAAATCTTGCCTGTGGTTTGAATCATGAGCAGACAGGAAGATGGTAAGAATATTCTAGGCCTTAAGCTCTATTCCCTTAGGGTAAAAATCTATAACTACCTAAAAATAGATTACTTTGGCAGTTCTCTGGAAGCCTTAACTGTTATTTTATTGAAAGAATGGAAAGGTGATGGAATTAATGCAAAAGCTTCTTGATTCAAACATGCTTTGGCTTCAACCCTACTTGCAATAACTTTATGTGTGACACTTTTGAAAAGTATAGTGTGATTCAATTTCACAAGCACCGCAGGTTTTATTTTATAGGATTTTGAAGCTTATCCCAAATGCTGGGATACGTTATTCACTGGTACCTGCTAAGGTGGAATGCAACAAGTGTTGCCAAGATAATGCTAGTGTTGGTGATAGACAATTCTTAGTTGGGAATGACAAGACTGTTAAGCGTGCTTGTCTCTTCTGAGTATTCTGAGTGTTATACTCAATTTCTAGAACTTTCGAGAAAGTACAATAAATGTTTTTTTCTTAGAATTTAATGTGTTTACTGTAATAACTGAGTTCTAGGGCTTTTGCTCAACCAGTGAGAATCCATTGATCTTGTGTTATTCTTCCCATTTGTAAGAAATGGAACTCTCACTACATTTACAATTCTCAGAACCTCCCACCCCAAATGTGGCCTGCTAATGCATATTATTAGTATAATTATGTTAATGTTGGTTGTAACAGACTTATTGAATGTTTGAAATAATGGGTCACTCTCCTTTTCTTTTTATTTTCTTTAAAAAAAAAATGATCCCATTTAGTCCTCAGAGCAGTCCTGGGTTGATTGTCATTGTTGCTATTATCCTCAGTTCAAGAATAAGCATTGTGCTCATTTCGCTTTACCACATGACATTCTCAAGGGATATCAATACTTATCCTTTTTAAGTAACAGCTGATTGTTAAAGAAGAAAAGGATTTAAAAAATCATTTAGTAGAATGCTCTCATTTTATAAGAGATAATTCAGGCCATTTTCTTTGCCTGGATCTGAGATAAATTTTTATGTTAAGGGTTGGGAAATTTTTCTCATAAAGGGCCAGATAATACTTTAGACTTCATGGGTCTTGGCTGCCCTATTCCACTCCACAGCTGTAGTGTATAGGCAGCATAGACGAGATGTCAAAGCACCAGTGAGGCTATGGCAGCAAAACTTGACTCACAGAAAATAGGCGGGAAGCTGCATTGACCCCGGGGCCCTAGTTTCTTGAACTTTGGCTTAAATTTTCAATCTGAAATGATCTCTTTGCCACATTTTACGTACTACCTTTATTAAAGGATCATCTGTTAGACATTCTTTAATAGACATATACTCTCTGGGTCTTCAAATTTCATGATTTAAAGTATTAACTCATGTACCAATTCCTCTGTTTTTACATCTAATGCCATTATTCTGTTTTGACAGGAATGTTCAAGTGCTAATGCACTTTTAAACTTAATAGTTTAAAAAACTGAAATTCATCTTCTTCCCTCAGGAACTGTCCCTCTTAACAGTCTTTTATTTTCAGTTTTGACCTTATCGTAGCCACCATGACAGGTTTTTCTAACCACAAACCTACGACACTCTTCTCATGGTCAGGAAGGGAAAAATTCCCCTCGTTCCTCCTGGTTCTTTAGGCTAGTCTAATAAATTGAACAAGGCAGATTAATAGGAAAAAAAACCTAATTTTTTAGGTACAAGTTTCTCACAGATATGATACCCAAGAGTGATCAAAGCAGGCTGTTTATATACCCTTTAGACAAAGAAACAACAAATTGGTGAAGAGAACTGATAAGACAAAGAAACTTAGGCTTGGGTACTAAGTACTGAAGAAGCTCAGCAGAGTTTGATAAATAGACTCCGTGGCCCTGAATTCCCTATCTCAGGCCATAAGGGTGTCTCCTTACTTCCTGGTATGGAGAGAGTAGGTTCCACATGGGAAATTATTTCCTGCTTTGAGGAGACATAGTGGAGGCTTAGAGTATCTTTCTTGTAACCAGTGCTTCTCAAGTAACTTTAGTTAAAAATAATCAGTGTGTTAAAGTGGTTATTTTAGGGTGGGCTGCCCTGAACCCCAACATTATTTAAACCTTCCAGAGGCTTCTTATCCCCTCCTGGACCAAGCTCAGTCAGATCATAAAGGTTTGGGCTGGTTTGGCTCTTCCTTGATTTCATCATCCTTATTCTACTTTCTTCCCTGAGCAGTTTGCCCTCTAGTGATACTGAACTACTCTCGTTCTGCACATGCACCATATTACCTGACACATCTGTGTTTACTCTGGTGAGTTTTGCTACCTGAGACATCACTTTTCTAGATCTTCTTTGATTGACTCTTGCTATCTTTAAAGTTTGAGTGACAGTATTTCCTTTTGGAATCCTTCATTGATACTCCCTGTGCTGAGTCATTTTCCCTTTCCCAACGCTGTGTGTGTAGGTATTCAGAAATGTTTATTAACTTGAACTTGCTTTGACATTTTCACTTACAAATATAGGTACATAGGAGTTCCCATTGTGTCTCAGTGTGTTAAGGACCTAATGTTGTCTCTGTGAGGATGCAGGTTCAATCCCTGGTCTCACTTAGTGGGTTTAGGATCAGGCATTGATGCTAGCTGTGGCATAGATTGCAGATGTGGCTTGGATCCACTGTTGCGATGGCTGTAGTGTAGGCCATAGCTGCTGCTCCGATTTGCACCCCAGTCTGGGAATTTCCATGTGCTGCAGGAGCAGCCAAAAAAAGAAAAAAAAAAGACAAATATTAGTACATTAAAAACAGAATCAATTATTCTTAGAAATTCAGAGTACTATAATGGGCTTCATCGTTGTTTGCTTAAATGCGTATAGTCTTTATTTGTGAACTCCAACAATACGTACTTTTTAAAAAAATCAGAAATTGCTGATCTTAATGGACTGCAGGCAACTTTAATAACTGTTGCTTAGACAGTAATAAATTTTACCATGTAAAATGAAATTTTGACAAGTCACTAAAATATATAAAAATTATGTACTAAACTCAGTGAAGAATCACATACTTTTTGTAATTCAGTGGTTTATTTTCTCTGACAATTTCTCAGTTTTCTCGAACATAAAAATACATAAATATAGTGTTAAATGTTTCAAATAATATAGCTAAATTAATCATTGCTTTATATTGGGATTGCTTTTAACTTTTGGTTCTAAAATTTGTTACAGATGATACAGATGGTGAATAAGTTAATTGTAGTTGTATGCAATGCTTCAGGTAATTGCGGCATAATACAAAAATGGCAGAATTACCATTCTCCTCATAGGAGAATCAGTTGTGTGAAATAATCTGAAAAAATGTTGATTTTATGATTACTTGTACATGTTTTAAAGTAATACTAGGTTTTTCTATTGACTGTTTGAAATACGTAGTTCTCATCCCACTACTTCTTTGATCTTTTCAATAAGGATCTGAAAAAAGTGTACACAAATATAACACTTTTACTCCTATAAAACTTGTTGTTGTTGTTGTTGTTGTTGTCTTTTTGCCATTTCTTGGGCCGCTCCCGTGGCATATGGAGGTTCCCAGGCTAGGGGTCGAATTGGATCCGTAGCTGCCAGCTTATGCTAGAGCCACAGCAACGCGGGATCCAAGCCGTGTCTGCGACCTGCACCCCAGCTCATGGCAACGCTGGATCCTTAACCCACTGAGCAAGGCCAGGGATCGAACCCGAAACCTCATGGTTCCTAGTCGGATTTGTTAAGAACTGCGCCATGATGGGAACTCCAAAACTCACTTTTTAATTCTTTGTATCAATAGAAACATTTAAATCTTTTGTATGGTTAATATTTTAATGCAAAGTACTATTTTATTTTGTTGCACGCTCTTATTTCCCAACCTACTAGCTTTGCTGGTAGCGTAAGACTTAAAAATTACTGTTAGGTATTTGCTCTGAGTGTCCATGATAGCTTACAGCTTAATTAGTTTCTATTCATCAGAATTGTTAGTTGAATTTCATGATGGCATAGATTTAAACTTGATCTAAAGTGAAGTGATTGAATATTTAAAAGCTTGTTTTTTCTTTTTCAAAGTACAATTCATTAAATTAATTTTTTATTAATAGAGTCCGCATAATTCATAAGTAGTTAAAGTGAGATGGATGTTTTTCTAAAGATTTTGGTTTTATTTTAATCCTTAAGATAAACTCTTACTTTGATCTGATTAATATTGGCCAGTTTCATTAGTTATTAGATTTCCCTTGAATTTCTTTTACAAAGTGATGTTTTGAAGATGTTGGGCCTCATTCATACAATATACTTTTCTGTACACATATGTTGGTAATTTTCCAGTATCTAGTGTGTGGATTCAAAGAAACTATGATCTATCTACTAGTTCTTTATTACTCAATTATTTAATAATTACCAGGACTTTGATTTTGACCATCCTTCTTTCCACTTTGGTGGGCATTAAGCAATACATTGCTTAGGTATATACTTAAGCTTCACAAATTGACTTTCTTTTTAGTCAAATAAACAAAAGGTTTCTTTTCCCTTCTACCACAAATCCTGTCTCACTTTTCAGTCCTTCCTGTGAACATGGACTCAGGAATGAGACAGAAGTGTTAAATGTGATATTACGGGACATTCCTGATGTTTTAAAGAGCATTGTATGTGATCTTAACAATTGCCCTTTAATGTACCTGTCCTCAAAGACAAGTGAAAAATCACATTTTAAAACATAAAAAAATTAATTGGAGTTCATCCGGGACCAGGTATATATTAAATGGTTGCTAAGACAAATATAAAGCATGTGTAGAACTGAATGTAGAGGACTTGAGGCACAGAGAAATCTTTTCCAAACTCTGAGTGCCAGAAACCTCGCCCACCCACAAAGCTATGAAGCTCCCCACATGTTAAATATTTAAGCTGTGTACTAGTTTATAGGAGTAAATTCTTTACCTTCAAAACAAATGAAACTACATTCTTTTTTTGGAGGGTGGGAAGCTAACCTTCTTTGTGTGTGCATGGAAAAGAACATTCAGAAGTGGCATCCTAACTGGAGAATATTATTTTTACTGTAATTTACATGTAGCAAATTAGTGAATGGTGCAAAAAGAGACTGAAGAATATCTACTTGATGTAGCTATAAGCAAATGTGTAGAACTCAACCCAGATGAAATATTTTGCTGCATTTCAATGGATGCAAGCCTGTCTAAACTGTACGTTTGTTTTATTAAGGCAAAAACATTTACATTTCTGGAGTTATCATGACCATTTTGCAAACTTCTGCTACAGTTGTATAAACCTGCTTTGTTTTTAGAATTAAAACTGATTGCATTGTACTAACTGAATGTTTTCCTTGAACTTGTAAGTAGTTGGTATATTTTAAAATTCAGAATGAGTAGCAGTGTTATGTATATGCTTAAATTTTATGTTATGCGTATTAGGAAGTAAGTACATCTGCTAGAGATTATTTTCTGATTTTCATGATGTCATCAGGCTTTGCCACGTGGTTAAAGAGAATGTTGAGATTCATCCTATTTCTTCATGCTTAGATTTTGTCAACATGATAATATATTTCATAAGGTGAATGTCCGTATCTGTTTCTTTAAAACTTGCTTATGTCAACTAGCATAATGTTCAGCAATACTGTGTATTCAGAAAAGGGTCTGTGTTACTCTCCTGTGTTCTACTACTTGATGTCTCAAAGTTTCCCTATAATTTAAGTACTTGGTTTAGTGGTGCAAAAATTGATAAATATTAACTTCTTTTAAAAAGAACTGGGAGACCAAAAGGGGGAGATCCCATGCCCTGTGATTACAGTCGAGTCCAATAAGTAGAACAAACACTCCTTTTCTTTCCTGGCAATGGACTCAGGGAATGGAAAGCCACCAAGCCAAGGACTCTTTGTTTACCACACCCTCCCACCCCCAACTTCCTTTTCCCTTCTAAAGCCGCCTTCTTCCCTTGCTGTGGAGGAACTTGCACATGGCTCACCATAGTTACAGACCCCAGATTGTAATTCTGAGCTGATTCTGAATAAATAAACCTGTATTTGTCTTACGTCAGGGATGGGGTACATAGGTAGTTTGTAGGTGTGTAAATACTTTACCTAGAACTCATTTTTATGCTCTCTTTCCTTAATTCATGGAATCTGTGGTGAACAGCACTAGCCTACTGATTTAAGTGCCATTAACATTTTTTCTTTTAAAGGAGCTAAGGTGTATTGAATCTTGCAGACCTATAGCAGTAGTGAAGGTCTTCTAGTCCCAGTTTAGAATCTTATGACTTGGTGAAAACTTTTGAAAACTATTGTACCATGTTCTTCATTTCAACCTAGATATTTTTGCTGCAACACCTATTTCTGTAAGAAAAAAAAAAAAAAAGCTGTGTGACCAGTAAATAGGGAGTTAGAGCTGTTTAATGTGGCATGGCATCAGCTCATGTGCAAGTTTTCCTGGATAGAAACAGCCAGAAAAACAGGAATATAGGTAACCTTTTAAGATTATAGATGGAAAGAGGAACACCCTCGATCAGCTGCTGCACTGAAGCAGAAGCCTTTGACATTAAAAAAAATTTTGATATGTTAGTTTCTAAGTGAAGTGCAGTGAAACATTTTTCTGTGTTGATGGATTTGGGTATTGTTTTCTTGGAATGCAGTCATTTTTTGCTTTGTGTATTCAAATCTATGTTTTTAGTGATAAGGTTATTGTTATTATAAGTTTTCTTTTTTATTATATATAGTTTTCTTTATCCGTATTAATGGCATTTTGTCTTAAACCCTACTGTACCATGTTATATTGCTATAGCCTTCATTTTTGATAGTTTTTGCAAGATATGCCTTTATCTTACCAGTCCATGCATAAATATCTAGTGAAAACTCTTACCCTCCACCAGTTTCCAGGCTTCAGAGCCATACCATGACTGAAGTTTCCAAAATTGTCTCAAGTTTGGAGAATTAGCCTGCTTTTTGTTGGTAACCCCACCACCAGCAGTTTTAGTTTCAGCTAGATATTTCACAGTCGTAAGACTAGAAGAAGCCTCCTTAGCACTAGTTTTCTCAACTTTGTGAAAGACTACAGGGCAGGAACAAAGGCAGGACAGAGATGGACATGTCCTTCTGCTTTAGCTCTTGAGCTCATAATTTCACATTAGTATAGGAGCTCTGTCCCCCCGCCCCCCCTTCTCCCCCTGGTTTGGCTTCTCAAGGGTGAGGGAAGATCATAGAAGGTGGTACATGACACATCCTTTTAGAAGGGCTTAAGCTACAAATAGGAAGTGACATCATTTTTAACAGCTGATAGTTATTAGCTTTCAGGTCCCAGCTGGGAGAACCCCTGGCTGCAGGTTGAACTACCTTGAAGGCAAGTAGTTCATTCACAGTTTTTTGAGCCTGGTTGTGGTTCACTATTCAGAAGTTACTTTTACTGTTAAGTAATGCTGCCTGGTTTAAAAAAAGAAAAAAAAAAAACTGAAATGTCACCTTGTCAAGTTTTCAGGGAGACAGAGCTAGGGAAGGTTAAGCCCAAGCTTGCAGGGTTACATTGGCTTTTCTTCAGTTATTCAGATAGAGAAACCTGAATGAAACCTTTCTTTCCTTTTCATCTTCCAGATTGTTTTTTGTTTTGTTTTGTTTTGCTTTTCATCTTCTTTTGGTTTCTTTACGGATTGAACATTTTAGGGGAGAAAAGTCTTTAATGTCATCCTAGATTTTAAGAGGAAGCAGCTGTATGTGTATGTCTTCAACCAACTGTGCTTAATGAAAAGTTCCCCCAAAATAGTTATTGAATATCTACAAAATTAATAAACATTGCACATCATCTCATAATACCTTTAAAAATGGATGTTATATAAGTAATTTTCCCTAGTAAAGCAAAATGCAACATGATGGGTGAAAAAAACCCTCATTCCCTTGTTTTACAGAAAAAACATATTAAGATATTCTGTGGTATATATTCTAAAGAGCATATTTCCATATGAATGAAGGGAGAGGAAGGGAAGGGATTAGTATAAGAGTTTTAGGTGAAGTATATTATTTTATTTTATTTTTGTCTTTTTGCCATTTATTGGGCCGCTCCCGTGGCATATGGAGGTTCCCGGGCTAGGGGTCGAATCGGAGCTGTAGCCGCTGGCCTACACCAGAACTACAGCAACTCAGGATCTGAGCCGTGTGCTGCAACCTACACCACAGCTCACGGCAACGCTGGATCCTTAACTCACTGAGCAAGGGCAGGGATCGAACCCGCAACCTCATGGTTCCCAGTCAGATTTATTAACCACTGAGCCACGACAGGAACTCCGAGGTGAAGTGTATTTTAAAATGCTTCTAGTTATTACACAATTGAACAAATTATAATTGCGTTTTTTAAAATTTATATTGATACAGAATGCACATATTTCTGAGTGTTCATTGGATATGTGTATTTGCATTTTAAATAGTTTATTTTGAGGCTGTTGTGATTTAGGTCTTTGATGACCCATAAAAGGCAATCATTACTGTAAAACCTCAACAATTTGGGAAAAAGAGGACAGATCACCCTGAGACCTTAAAGTTTAAATGAAAATAATGTTTAAAAATAGTTATTTGAATAATTTTAAGGAAAACACTAATACTCTAAAAAAATTATATTTAAAAAATTCTTCTGGATTTACTTTAAGAAATTATTATTTGTTAGATTTCCAGTTATTTATATTTTTTTTTGCAAAATGGAATTATTTATTGCAATATTAAAGAGATAAAATATTACAAACTATTATAGCAATAATTTAACACTAATAATAAAGGCAAATCTACTTTGAAAGGGGTTCTTGTAAAAAATTATGTCCTTGGATTAACTGTCCCTTAAATTTTATTGCTAGTTTAATTTCTTAACATAATTTATTTCTCCCTAGCCTAGTTTTAAATTAGAAATTAGCAAGTAAGTTGAGGAGTTCCCGTCATGGCGCAGTGGTTAACGAATCCGACTAGGAACCATGAGGTTGCAGGTTCCATCCCTGGCCTTGCTCAGTGGGTTAACGATCTGGCGTTGCCGTGAGCTGTGGTGCAGGTTGCAGACGTGGCTCGGATCCCACGTTGCTGTGGCTCTGGCGTAGGCCGGTGACTACAGCTCCAATTCGACCTCTAGCCTGGGAACCTCCATATGCCGTGGGAAGCAGCCCTCGAAAAGGCAAAAAGACCAAAAAAAAAAAAAAGAAATTAGGAAGTAAGTTGAATGAATGTATGAAGTAATATATTCTTTAAACATTTGACTCTGACAAATTTAAATGGAATATTAACGTTTTATATCTTCAGCATTGTGTTCTCAATGAGTATTTACTGCATCTGTGTTTATAAAGGAGGATTCATTTTATTAAGTATTTATGGTGTGAAAAGATTAACTAGAAATTAACACAAATTGATAAAAATAATTTCAGTATTTTTTTTTCTTCAAGAGAAAGTGAATGGAATGGTATTCTAATTGTTACCTTTTACATTATGTTGCAGGTACATTTTCTTGATTATAAATCGGTACCATTTGGTCAGACAATGGAAAACCTAATGCCCATTAGAGAATTTGCCAAGGAAGTGAAAAAAAGAAATATTTTATTATATGGCCTTCTCATATATTACCCACAGGTAGGTAAAATATTAGTCTTTTCAGATATTATGTTCTGTAGACTAGTTTTAGTGGTGGGAATCTGAGTTTGTTAAAAGCAAAGAAATATTAATAAAAATTTGGGTTAAAAAGTATATATTCATATTCTTCAGTAGATAGAAATTCTTGACTTTAAGGGAAAATTAAAAATTAAAACATGTTTTGATGAGGGGAAAAAAGATGAAAATTGGCAAATATTTCACACTAGCCCACATAGAATTGCCAGATATGCAGATAAAAAATAGAGAATTCCCAGTTAAATTTGAATTTTAGATAAATAATAAAGTATGTCTCAAATTTGGGATTTGAAATGTAGATTTCAAATTTAGCTGGGTTTTTGTATTTAACTGTCGAGCCTAAAGTCACAGCTTTTAGCCATTTGTATAATTTGAAGTTGCTTATTTGTTTTATTCTCTACTAAAGATGTTGGTAATCAAGATTTTAATCATTTGAAAGCAGTGACTGGCATTCTGATTATAAGAGGGCCTGGTGTTTAACTAGAGAAAAACTCTGTCACTGTCTTTTAGTAGCAAGTTGCTTAAGCTGAAGTCAAAATGAATTAGTGTTATAGATTCTTTTTGCAGAGAAATGCTGTTTAAATCAAACTATTTGGAGGTTCTATTAGAGAAGATGGATTTGCCTTTTGTGCATAGATTCCTTTCATTGAACTTGCAGAATGCTTTATGGACTTCTTACAGAAGTCAAAGAAGTAAAGTAGCCAATGGCTTTTATTTAATGGTCTGAAATAAAAGTGTTTTGGTACTGACTGTCCAGGGAATGATAGGTATTTAGTTACAAGGTTGGTGAATAGCAGCTATCATTTATGAATATTTAGGTGCATTTTTAGCCTGAAGGTAGTAACTTTTCTCTTGAAACAAATGGATTTTAATTAAATATAAGGGTCATCTTTTAGTCACTTCCTGGGTTTTCTTTAACTTTGGAGTCGTTTTCAAAATACATAAGCATGACTTCTGGTTGGTCATCAAGGACAAGGCAAAGTTTAGTTCACTTAGGATCATAGAATTGTAAAATATTAGTGCTAGAGGGGTTCCTGAAGTCAGCGTAAGACCTAAAGAGAAGCATATACTTTCCCAAGGACATTTAACTGGCAGAGTAAGAGTAAAAACCCAGGTTTGTGTCTTCAGGAATTTTGCCTCTTGGAAAGATTGTCTTTGGTTGAACTCTAGATTATTGTGGTGGGGAGAGGAAACCAGTTCTTTCTCTTGTGCATGTGAAGGAGACGTGGAGGCACAGTACTAATGCCATGTTCTGCAGGTATAAAATAGAGTTGATTCAGGAAAACCTCAAAAGCCGTGGAATGGTAGAGCACACACAGTTCTGGAACTCTTTTGTCCTACGGTTTAGACTAAGCACAAGAGTCTATAACTGACATTCCAGTGGAGGATCTGGTTACCAGATGAAATATAGCATTGAATTTGAGACATCAAATATTTTTTACCATAAGTATGTCCCAAATATTACATGGATCAAATTTGCACTAAAAATTCTTTATTGTTTATTCTGAATTTCAAATATAACTGGACACCTGTGTTTTTATTTGCTAAATTTGGTGAACTTGCGGAGTTTATATTTACATAAAAATGATCTATTTTCTCACATTTGATGTGCTCTACACATAGATGAAATGGAGTACAGTGAGTATCTATGAGACTCTGCACATGCGAAGGCTCCCTGTTTGGAAAAGTAGCCTTGTTGAAAAGGAGAGGCCTTTGCAGCCCATTGCTTGTTATCTCACTGCTATTTTGAACAAACTTGGACTTGCTAAGCCAGCTGAGTTACCCAGAGTGGGGGAAAGATAGTCCTGAAATGCCTTCAAGATGTCTCTCATCGCTCTAGGATGCAAAGATAGCTTACTTGAATATTGCTTGTCTTTTATAAAAATATATAATGAAGGTGTTTCAAATATGTGAAAATGTTTTAAGTGCAGAATTTACTTTTGTCCTTAAAGAGACAGTTGAGAGTTGACTCTTACTAGCCCAACACCCTGTCCAGTGCATAATTTCACCTTAAGGAGCATTTACAAAAGATCCTGAGACCTTTTTTGGATATGGCATATGGTGGGAGTTCCTGCACAGTGGGTTAAGAATCGGACTGGAGTTTGCTATGGAAGCTCTGGTTCAATCCCCGGTCTGGCACAGTGGATTAAAGGATCCAGCATTGCCACAGCTGCTGCTCAGATTCAGTCCCTGGCCTGGGAACTCCATATGCCACAGGCATGGCCATTAAAAAGGGGGGGGGCATGGTTAAAAAATTGGTGAAGCAGCAGTAAATAGAGTTAAACTGACTTCTTTAATGTGGGCTTCTCACAAATCCTTAATATACTGATGAACACTTTGTATCTCCAAAGTGGGGACAAAGGCTCTGCCATTTTCCATTTTATACTGTATCCCTTTAAACATAGACAACTTGTGGGACTAATGTTCCCTAATATAAACTTTGGGAAACACTCCTCACAAATATATTGTAAGCAACGAAATAACTCTCTCTCTACAGAGTCTTTCTGTACTTGAGTGCTAATTTTTCCATTTAGTTAAATCAATACTAACATCAAGTGCTTACTTGACGCTGTACACCAAGGATAAGAAGATGTAAAGTGGAGCTTCTGTTCACTGTTAAGTGGAGAGTATTGGTTTGTGATTCCCATGGTGCTGTGAGATAGAACTTTTTGCGGTATTCATACACTGGACTTTGTTTCCTAAATCTGATTCATCTTTTTGAGAACCGTTAGGTGTTTCATAAGTAGTTATCATCTATCTTTTTAAGTCTCTGGTCGGTGAAATATTCTAGATTTTTAAACCATTTCTCATAAGTCATTGGGTAGGTTTCTAGTTACTTGATAACCTCTCCTTGGAAAAAAGAATGTACTGAGTTGACTTTTGTATATGTGTTATACACAAGTTCTTTCTGGCTTAAAGAAAACGTCCTTTGTTATGTATATGATATTTCTGATAATGTAGATTGTTTCGATTTTTTGGCTGCACTTTCACAGTGTCGATGTATGTGGTGTTTATAGTAAAATAGAATTATGTCAGCCTTTAAAAAAAATGCATATGATGCTTTTAAACCTCTGTTTATGTATAGAGTTCTTTTACACACATGTATAGGACTTTCTGTGTTTGGCAAATTTAAACCGATTAGTTTTATTCCAGTGTTTCAGTCTTTTATTGTCTTTTGATCTGGAGTATAACATATGATTAATTGATATAGTTTCTTTATATAATTTACAAATTAGATGTTTGTACTTTGTATATACCTTTAGGTAAAAAAATTTATTTGGAAAAAGCTAAGGATTGATTCCTTACTTAGTATCTATAAATGTTCTACAATCACTGATAATTTAATGATTTAGTCACTGACAAATACATCTAATTTTATAATATCTCAACAATTTCTCCATATTTTCTCTACTAAATAAGAAACTTCAACAGTTTTTTTTTTTTTTTTTTTAATGGCTGCACCGTGGCATATGGAAGTTCCCAGGCTATGGGTCTAATTGGAGCTGCAGCTGCCAGCCTAGGCCACAGCCACAGCAAAGCAGGATCCCAGCCATGTCTGCAACCTACACTGCAGCTCATGGCAACATCGGATCCTTAACCCACTGATCAAGGCCAGGAATTGACCCACATCCTCATGGATCCTAGGCGGGTTCATTACCGCCGAGCCACTATGGGAACTCCAAACTTTAACAGATATTTTACTTAACTCTAGATATGCTTTATATGTATGTAATTTTTCTGATCATATTATTTGCTAAATTATTGAATATGCTAATTTATTAGCTATATCATAGTAGTAATGCACTAATTAACTTTTTTTCCCCCAAACTGACTTTAAAATATTCTAGTGACCTCAAAAATTAATAATTGAAAATGAGCTCTTTGTGGGTAGCTTAAACTTAAGAGTTATAGATCAAGTGATAGGCTTGACTATATATGTATGCATATATATATTTATAAACTACACATATATAAATATAAAAATATTTGACCAGAGTATAAAGTTTTTGGAAATTATCATCCATTGCTAAGTCCCTCAAGCTGTAAATAAGTCAGGAAAGTTTTGAAAATTATGCTGTAGATTAGAAATGCAGCATAAAGTTTGCCTTTACAGTATGTTGAATAAATTTAAATTAGGTCCTCTCCTTCTTTTAAAATAACCGTACAAGCATAACTATAAATAATTAAAACCAGGTTTTATAGTTTAGTCCACATAAAGGATCTTAGTCCCTTTTAAAGTATTACTTTAAGTAATTCTATGCATAAAACACTGTTCTTCATCCTGTTAATCCAACTTTGTTATGCAAACCATCATTGAGGTCCATGATATAAAAGCTATGTATTTGGGGAGCATGTTTTAATTATTTGAAAATCTGCATTTGATAATATAGCAGTGACTATATAGGGACTTAATATTTCTGGCATGAACTATTCAAGCCAATATCTTAGAGTTTACAGTCTTAATTTGTTGAAGTCAAATCTTTTTATGATGACTTTATTCTTTAAGGCAAATATTTGCAAGTATACATTTTAAAAGAACATTTGTTAAAATTCTGATAGTGAGTAAACCATTTCCCTGAATTTTGTGAGCCATACTAGCAAATTACTAAGCCCAAGAAAGAAATTGTAGGAACCCCTTATCTGTAGTCCGTTGGCCAGAAGTACAGATGGCATCTAAATTTCAAGTCAGCCTGGTGGGGCTGAGCCCTTAACCTGGGGGGGTGTGGTCTGTGCTAACTCTAGGCAAGTAGGGAGTGTCAGGACTGTTTTGTGTGGGAAAAACAAAACACTTGGTGACAGAAGTGTTAAGATGTGAAGAACAGTTAATCTTTAGGCCAATATAGAACTTGCTCTGAATATGATTTACCCAATTCCACCAAAAGTTTTCCAAATTGTGGACATTCTTTCAGCTTAGGTCCCTCATGAAAATGTTGTGAATCAGAGTCCCCAGCAAACTGATAAGGAACATGAAGCATGAAAAGCAAATTAAACTAGATTGTCACTCTAATAGAAGTTTAACTGTACTAACCATTTCAAAGGGAAAAGTTCAAGGGTAAAAGGATATTATTCCTTTGATTAGTATCTTTTTTGTATAGGCATTGCACTATTGAATTATTCACCCTACTGATTTTTACATTCACCTTTACATATCTACCTTCTTCACAAAGATAATATGAGATATATCTAATTAGGTATTTTCCTGAAGTCCAGATCTAGTATTTGTAGTTTTCCCTTGCTTGAATAATCTACTGGTATTCTTAACAAAAGAAATAAATTAAAGTTGTTTTAATTAACTTGCATTAGGCTCCACTGATGAATGATTGATTTTTTGATGTCATTAACTTTTAAACACTGGGTCTTGGAAAAGTCCCCAGCTGACAATAGTGTAGTCACTTGAGGAATTTAATGCATATGTAGATTCCTAGTCTGTATCTCAATGATTCTGTTTCAACAGATCAGGGTTACGCCTGGAGCTCTATATGTTTCACAAGCTCAAACTCTGGTGAAAGTCTAATGTGAGCCAGATTTAAATGACTGATGTAGGTCAATGGTTCCTCATTACATTGGCTTATTGGAATCACTGCTAACCCATTTTAATCTGTGTAAGATGGTCACATCAATGGAGGCTCTTGTATAGTAGGTGGTATAATAGAATGTTGGTTAAATCTGGTAAAGGAATGAAGAATGGCCATTTGAAAAATTTCTCAGGTGACTCTGAGATCATGTCTTTTTGTTCATTAAAGATAAATTATATTAATAAAGGTTCTTATTTATAAACAAAAATCGTATCATTGCTTAAAGGACAGATTTATTTTAGGGCATTCTGTAGCTTTATTGAATTTCTCAAGAGTCACCGAACAGGATTGGATACTACCCAGGCAGGAACAGTGCCATTGACAGTGCTAAGAAAAATGCCTCTCATCACTGGTTCTGGGTATATACTTGCTAGGGAACCATAGGTAGAAACTCTACCATAGCTGGTCCTGAAAATGAAAAGTATCTTCTCTAGATCTAATCTCTTTGTTTCTAACACCAAGCTAAGCTGCTCCCTACCACTTTCTAAGTCTCGTACATGTGCATAATAGAATACGTAGAATTTAGATGCAGCAGAATCTGGGGAAAATGTAGGGTTTTTTTGTTTTGTTTTTCTGCTCTATAGTTTCTGTGGCATAGAAATGAAGCCTGAGCTATAGCAGAGAAGGCATTGCTTGAGTCACTTTGCAGTATCAGCCCCATCTATGTCATAGAATCTTGTCTGAGGTTGAAAGGAAATCAAACAGCACCACTAACATGTTGTGCTTACATTCAGTGGCTTGCGATTTGCCTGTGTCTAGGCTTTACATATGGTGTCAGCAGCAAGTATACATTTTTAAATACAATTTTGCACATGAACTTTTCTGACAGCAAAATTTTCAAGGTCTGTAAAGTTTATCAGTAGCAGTTTTATATTTAATCTGTGCATTTATGCTTAGGACTTTAAAGATGTACATACAGGTTCATGACTAAAGAGTTTCCTAAAACTATTGTAACTGATTATTTCTTACACTGAATTAGTGTCTTCCCCTCTAATTGAAAAACTAGCTTTATGACCTTAGAGAATGGATATACATTTTCTAGGCCTCAGAGGCTCCATTTGTAAAATGCAAAAGTCGGAGCTTCTATATCAAAACCTTTCTCAGATGAGAAAGTGGAGACCAGAGGTGCAAAGACTGTGTCAGGTGCTATCATTGACAGTCTCTCAGTCTGACACAGAGGAATTCTGGAACTGGGCCTCTGTTTTCTTCCCCTTCCCTCTGTGACCATAATTCCCTTTATTTTGTTGAGAAATTATTCATTATCATTAATATATTTCATTCTAGTTATGAACTGGAGTTTGATACTTGATATCTGCCTCTACTTGGATTGAATCATGAGCCATTGCTTCTGCAGACCCTCAACACTCCCTGAAAAGAGCTCAGGGTGAAGATCAGGAGTGAGGCACTCTGTGCTCTGGGAAAACTAGCAGAACAGGTCTTCATATAGTTAGATATTTTCAGGATAGATTGTATGAGCCTGTTCTTGCATCTCCTCGTATCTGGAAAAGCACTAAAATCCTTCATGGTGACATCTGCTCCTCGTGACTAGCAGTAACTTTCACGAGACAGCAGCAACCTTCTGCAAAATGTTTGCTTGGTTGCACGTGCCTCCCCCTTCATCAAAATCACATATATGCTGACATTTCCCTCTGCCTCTTTAGAGCGGTGTTCCACAGCTATGTGAAATGCTGCCTTCTGAGCTATAGTCCTCATTTTGCCCCAGACGAAATTTAACTCTCAGCCTTTGTGCATATTTTTTAAGTTAACATAGTTCAGACTAGAAAATATTCTTTTTTTTTGGTCAGGCACCTTAATAAGGTAGAAAACAATAAGGGTAAGTGTGATGTCTTCTTAGTGTGCTCTGCTGCTATAGCAGAATGCCGTAGAGTAGATGGCTGATAAACAACAGAAATATGTCTTATAATTCTGGAGGCTGGAAGTCAGAGATCAGGGTACCAGTACGTTTGAGTTCTAGGGAAAACCCTCTTCCTGGTTGTAGAGCATCATTACTTACCACATCCTCTTATGGCATGGAGGTGACTGAGGCCTCTCTGGGGTCTTTTTTAATAAGAGTCCTAATCCTTTTGATTGAGGATTCCACACTTGTGACTTACTCACCAACTGTGACTTATACAACAACCTGTGACTTAAACTTGTGACTTACCAACAAGTAAGATCTCAGCATATGATTTTCAGGGAGGAGCATAAAGGTTCAGTCTCTAGATGGGGTGGGGATTAACATCCATCAGAGAAGGTTAAAGAAAATGTTACATGTTAGCATGGCAGGGTGTCTCTGCCATTTTAGTCTATTCGTTATCTTATGTCTCCTTTCTTCTTTGAACTCTTATTGCACTGGGTTTGATGCAGTGGGACACAGGACTTTTGAAAGCAAAATATGTCTTAGTATTTTCATAAGATGGGGCCAACTGAGAGAACTATAGCAAGCAGAGCTACACAAAACACGTCTTGGAGAGATTAGAGGCCAAAGCAGAGAGCCCTACTACCTTTTCTCTGCTCCTGAATGCCACTGTTCCTTCTCTTCCTACAACTGAAGCTCTGGAAGGCATGTTAAAAAAGGAAGAAATTGCCAAAGCAGTTATGTATTTTTTTTTTTTGGTTTTTGTAAAAATAATTATTTCTAAAAGATTTATGGGAATCCTATTATAAACCTCCAAAATAGGATGTGAAATGGTAAAATGAAGTTGTTCAGCAGCACCACTAAATTAGATAAAGCTGTGTAAGTTGATCTTCTGTCCAAAGTATGAGCCAGATCTCTTTAGTGGTGAGTTACATACTATGGCCTTTCTCTGTTGTCTGGGTTTGGAAGGTGTTGTGTGTATTGTAAAGGACATCCAGAAAACATTCTTGACAGTGAATCACCTTGTAGTTACTTGAGGTAAATTCAAAATGAAGCGTTAAGAACTGTATGAACAGGTCCAACTGCTTTCAGATAACTTTGTGCCAGAAGACCTGAATTCGTAGTATGCAAATGACACCTCTCTTTCTCTCTTAAATGCTCCCCATTGGTTCTGTGTTCTCTAGATATGAGTCAGCCTTCAAGTGTGTGAAGGCTCTTTTCACTTGGAGAACAAATAGTTGCAAGCTATCAGGTAGCAGAACACAGATTTTTTTTTTTTTTAATTGAAAATCTTTGGGAAATTAGACTTAAAACTCTACTTCCTGCAGGGAGCAATTACTTGGAATTTAACTGTGAATTATTTACTAAACTCGCAATACTTTCTATGGCATCAAATCACATGGCATGGACACCAAACATACAACACCAAATCTGTTTACAGAAACCCATAATACCTTTTTCACAGTAATCAGACTTTTTGATGTGGGAATGTTTATGAGACTAAATATTTATCACTTGCAAAATTTTTTTGGCTTTTATTATTTAGATTTAGTCATTCTTTGGTAAAATATAAAGAGTTATAAAAGATAATATCTCTTCAAAATTGTGTAAGTTTGAAAAACAAACTATTTTCAGGGACTTTGCTTAGCTTACTTGTCAGACTTACTAGAGTGGTAATAAAAATATTATACTTAGACCTATCTAAATAAAATAGATTATTGGATACAAACGTCTCCTACAGAACTCCCCTTAATTTTTTTTTTTTGAATTAAAGAAGCAATGATGCCAAGAATGAAAATGGCAATGGAAAATTCTTAATGAACTAAATCCTTTGAACAATGTATTAGCTAGCTGTTATTGTACAACAAATTACCCTGAAACATAGTTGCTTAAAACTACATATTTTTTCTCAAGGTCTCTGTGGATCTCTGGTTCTGGGCCTTTCTCAAAGCTATAGTCATCTCAAAGCTCCACTTGAGAAATGATTTGCTTCCAAGCTCGCTTTGCTAGGAGTTGGAAGGATTCAAGTTCTCTGGGACATTGTACTGAGGTCTCAGTTCTTCACAAGCTTTTGGTTGGAGGCATGCCTTTATCCCTCCTCACAAGGGCCTGTCCATAGAGCATCTCACAATATCAGAGCAAGCAAGAGAGATAACCAAGACAGAAGACACCTTCTTCTGTAACATAATCATCAAGTGACATCCTGTTACTTTTATTGTATTCTGTTCATCAGAAGCAAATCACTAGGTTTCACCCACACACAGGGAAGATGGTAACATAGAGCATGAATACAAGTAGATTGTGAAGCAAATTACTAGGTTTCACCCACACAAACAGAAGGTGATAACACAGGGCATAAATACAAATAGGTTGAGCCCATCAGGAGCCATATCAGATGCTGCCCATCAGCAATACCTGGGTGCTAATATTGTAGGATAAAAATATATTTCTCATTATCCACTCCATATAAGGAGTTTGTACCATGAATAGGGCCCAGAACGTTTAAATGTGAAAAACATACAGATTTTATATATATGTATACATACGTACACAAATACATATTACACACACAATTTTTTTCCTAATGTGCGAATAGAATAGCTAGAGATGATTTTGAAGGGAGGTGGAGACCCAACAAAATGGAAACTTATTTTTATGTTATCTGTACAGTTGTTTTTAGAGAGCTTGATTTAAATCAGATCCATATCAAATAAATTAGGGAGCATATATTTATAGATAGGCCATATCATTTCAATTCTGGTTAGTAAAGCTAGTATTATAAGATAATTGCTATAAAATGGTGTTGCATTTGATATAACTGACATCCTCTGGTAGGAGCATATAACTCTTAGAGGCTTAAAAAATATTTTCCAGAAAACAGAATTGCCATAGTAAATAGAACTAGAAATAAAAAGAAGCCAATGCATCTGACAACTGGAATCTTGTTGGTAATCTTCAGGGAATAAGTGTTTGTGGACCTGTAGAAAACATTGTAAACTTAACATTGGGAGTTGTCTGATTTCCTAGAAACTATTCCCCTAGTAAAACTCCTGCCCTGTCACTAATGTCAATGAAAAGTTGAAAATAGGATTTAATTTCAGTCATTGTCCAATATTTGGTATTTTGACTAATGAAATAGAAATGAAAGTATGCATGACAAATAGACTGAAAGAACAAAGTGAATAATTGTTCCCTGGAAAATGGAGAGTTTTCTAATGTACGTGGCGTTATTTCAGCCCTTTGAAATAAAATGTATTGTATACATACTGCTCACAGCAGTTTTATGTAGTTTCCTTAAAGAACATTGGAGGGAGGGAGATATCTTTCTCTGTTTATTTTCATTTTATGGAACAATAATGATCCAAACTGCAGAAGCAGCTGTACAAAGAACTCTAAAATTGCAGCGTGTAACTGAATCAAGGAGTGAACATGATGTGCATGCTGGAGAACATCAAGCAGGGAGGGAAGTGAAACTAGATAGAAGAACTGTGAAGTCAGAATAATTAAGATTAGCATTCTAAGCCAATAGCAGGAAGTCTGAATACTTAGAAATATTTGGGGCCTTTTGACTATTACATATTGCATGTCATTTAGATGAAAATTAACATTTCCAAAATCAGGGACTATGTAAGGACCATGTTCTAGGAAAGAGAGTTGATTGTACGTGAATTGCTTATTTTTTGTCCTAAACCATCAGGATTTAGAAAAGATAATAGTTTGTATAGTTAGAACATGTGTTTATTGTCTGAGAATCCTATCAAAATTTCTGATTATGATCGTAGTGGAAATATAGAGGGACCTTCTCCATTGAGAGTCAGGGAAATATGAGTAATGTTTGGCATAAAGATTTGCGTATAGAAAACAGTGTAGTTTATTAGTTTTCCATCTATCTCATTACTCACCTTTGACAACTGGTAAGGAAATATATTTTAATTAAGCTTCAACTTCCTCTTACTGCATGCATAATGGCAATTATATGTAATGCTATTAGGAAATGAGTTGGTTTAATAAACATATCTACAATAACTTAGAATCTGGATTTTAATGGACAGAAAAAACAGATGTTTTGCAAAGACACTATTGGTGATTATTATGCTTTGGTCATTGTTTATATTTTGTATGTTTCTAATCACTATATCATGCTGAAATCCTATATCAGGAAGAAATAAGGCATTGGAAGAAAGACCAGTTTTGTGGGTTTTTGTTTTTTTATTTTTTATTTTATTTTTTTTTAAGTATGGGCAAGGAAGGCATCTTGAGGAAGTCAAATGATGGCTGAGATGGGACCCTCGCCCTCAGGGAGAGGCTTTATCAGGTTAATTGGATGTTAAAAATCCTTGACTTCAGCTTTTTAAAGCTTGCTTACTTTCTTCCACACATGTGTTTTCCAGAGGTTAGCTAAGCAATAGCAAACGTGGCCCTTGTGGTTAATTCATGAAAATAAGTAATGGAAAATAGCTATTTTGCCTTCTGTTGCCAGCATGGCTGGTTCTCTGAAGGCTGTACTTTCTAAAATCCTCTATTTTGCACTTGAGATTACAGATCTTTTCAGCTAGTGTATCGTTAGGACTTCATAAGAAAGCATGTGTGCTATGGTAATACAGGAGAGAGCTCACTTGGCTAGGCCATTGACAGTAGTGAATGTCCTAACAAAAATGTACAGTAAAGAAAAATGATCCATAAAAAGCCAAAAAGCTTACCAAATTAGGATTTTTTAAAAAAACCTCAGAAAAGTTTGAGAAATTATGAAATTTGCTTCTACTGTTATAGCTTCTGTAACTTTAACAGGGTGTATGAAAGAAGAATTTCCCTCTCCATGACATTTCATCTAACTCTCAGTGCTAAACACAAATGAAAATTTTAGAATTCTGTAATGTCTCATCAAGTATACAAAGTCTAACTTAGATCTGGTAGCTAAATCACTGCTAGCTTCTAGCCTTCTCAGTCAAAGTTTCAGTTGGCTTATAGTTATTTGGGTATTAATTTGATTCAGATTTACCTTTGCTTCCATTCAGATGTCATGTGTTTTTCTAATACTTAATGAAAATCTTAAATAGGGAACACAGAAAATTTTTCACCAAAATGCCAAATTTATTAAAATGCTATTTTAAAAATGAAAATGTAGACTGTAGTGTTAGCAAATTACAAAATTGTTACTTAGGTAAATAGATTGACAATTTTTAATGAGCTAGGAAATAGACACTTGTTACAGTTATTTAATAGAGAACTGTGAATTTTGATTTCATCTTAAAATTTGCAGTTACCTTAATTTTGAAAATGACATTTTTGTCTCAAACCTATTATCTATTAATAAATGTGTGTAAGTAAATATGTGTAAATCTACTTTATGTAGCTTCATGTTAATGCATAGATTTCGGTATTTTGCTTCCTGAACAAATTGTGTGATCATTTCAGTACTTTAAAAATGTAGCATTTATGTCAGTTTCAAATAAATTTACTAGGGGGAGAGTAAGGCAGAATGCATTTTTAAGCCAGTTGAATTAATTAGTGACCTAATTGGCAAACTAATTGGCTTATCAGTTGGGAAATTTTAATCACAAATGTCAGAAACAAAATAGATTTAACAATAACTGAAAAACCCAAGATCATGGCTTTGGGAATTATAGGGCCCCAAATGCCAAGGAGAATAGCCTTTTTCTCTCATCTGTCTCTTCTCCACTCCACTCATGTACCCAATAACTTGGGTTTTTATGCTTATGTGGTTTTCTAAATAGTATCAAACATAATCACTAGCTGCTGTATGTCTATATTCCATTAGTTTAGTAAACTCAGGGGAAAGAAGATGTCTATATTCCAATATTTTCCCGAAAGTCTTGGCCCTCGATTTCATTACACTTGTACTTTCTGATTCAATTACTGTGGATGCTCGTTGTATTAACTAGGCCTCTTTAATATGCCTACCTGTGGAGCCAGGTTAGCTCACCACAAATTCATGAATGAGTATAAGGACAGGGTGTACTCCCAAAAGAAAATTGTAGTACCATGCCCCATGGCATGGGGGACAGATGCTGAACAGACCTAAGTCATAAGTGACTCTTTATGTTACAGAGTAAATGTTTTTGAAATCCTAATGCCAGTGTGATGGTATTAGGAGATGAAGCTTCTGGAAGATAAATAGGTCATGAGGTTAGAGCCCTCGGTAATGGAATTAGTGCCTTTTTTTCTATAATGAGTGAGAAATACAAGAAGAGGATAGCAGTTTGCAAACCAGGAAGTGGACATTCACTGAGAACACTTAATTTCCCTGCACCTTGATCCTGGACTTCTAAACCTCCAGAACTGTGAGAAATATTTGTTGTTTAGGCTACTCAGTCTATGGTAATTTATTATAGCAGTCTGCATGGACTAGTATAATTTATCATTTGGGGCATTTTTCTGTCTTAGTAAATATATAAGATAAAGACAAAAAGACCAAATATGTGTGTCCCTGTGATGTTACTTTGGGTGCTTGTTTACTAATGAACTATGGAATTATAGAGTATCAGATTTTTAGGGGACCTTAAATTGCAACTAGACAAACTCTTTTGTAATATTGCCTCTTTAGTTACTTTTAGCCTCTTGTGAAGTGCATTGTAAACTCTATATTGAAATTAGATATTGCTAAAGATATTTCTACAGTTTGGAAAATATTTACTCTAATGAAAATAGCCACTATTAGCCTCATCTTCATTCCAGCATGCTCCCTTGGACAGGAAGGAGAGGATAGGTCACATCCTGAACTTCATTCTTTATTTTTGTTGCAATGGATGGAAATGTGTTGAAAACTACTGTTCTATTGTACCTATCAGCCTTGCCATAATTGTATTTCTCACAGAAAAAAAAAGAAATTCAAGCTTTCACATATTTATGCTATTTATCTGAATGTTTGGTTTCAGTTTCCTTTATCATATTTTTTGCAGATATGATTTGTATTAAATGTTTATTAACCTGCATTTTCCCTACTCAAGTACCTGCCCTCGCCTATCAAACTTGTCCTCCCTAGTAATTTAACACAATCTGCTCACAATGTTTTTTATTTACATGTTTCTTATCCATTGCATTTACCTAGTATGCGAACTCCAAGAAAGCAGGGGTGTGTGCTATAAATATGTGTGTGTTTTGTTCTGGTTTACTGATTTCTTTCTAGTATATGGAACGGTAACTAGTACAAAGTAGGCCCTTAATAACTAAATGTTGATATACTAATATGTAATGTGCAAAAATGAACATATACTTGCAAGTGGTCAGAACATAAAAATTTGAGTGGTATCTTTACCTTTCTTATTTAAAGTAGTCATCTCTCCATATCTGTAGACTGCTTCTTGGGCCACCCCTAGATACTAAAATCCGTGGGTGTGCAAGTCCCTCATATAAAATGGCATATTGACATAACACTATAAACCAAATATAATGGAAAAATAAAAATCATTAAAAATAAAAAGTCATTTTTCTGCACAAATAAAATGGCATGGTACAGTTGGTCTTCTGTATCCAACGTTTGGCACCTATGGATATAAAGGGTTGATTGTTCTATGCTTCTCTGATGGTTTCTGTTAATGCTTTAACTATTGCATTCCTGAAAATGTGTGAACTATTAACAGAAAGTGTTAAACCACATAGTTATAAGTTGAATTTATAGAGGGAAAAATTATAATATGTTCCAAATTGTAGGCCAGTTTCATTCAAAAAAATGAGTGCCAATTGCCTTATCCCAGAGATTCAGAGATAATTTATTGTTAAAAAGTGCACTGTAGTAATTTGCCATGTATTCAAACTAAAGAAGAAAAATATCTCAGGGTTGGAGAAAGATCTGTGATAAAGGTCATCATTAGGTCATGATAAATTCTTAGCAAACTGAGAATAGAAGTAAAATTCCTTAACTTTATAAGGGATATACCCAAAACTTCAAACTTAGCATATATTGGGAACATTGCCTTTAAAATTATGAGCATGAAAAGAAGAGAGCCACAGTCATCATTTTTGTTCAGCCTTGTTCTCTAAGTCCTAACTAGCACTGTGAGCCAAAACAAAGAAAAGGTTTAAAGGACTGGAAAGTAAGAAGCCAACCTTATTACTATTTGCAAATAATACGATTATTTATGTATAAACCTTGAGAATCTACAGACCATTTTTTAAATTTAAGAACTTACAAACGTTTTGCATATATAATCAACATAGTAATAACATTTTATTTCGACATAAAAACAAACTTGAAATGCTATGTTTTATTAAATAGAATATACAAATTGATGTGTGTGTTCCTCTGATCTCCTTTCAGCTTACAGGATCTCTAATTACTCTTTTAATTCCTTTACCTTACAAGGAATTTGATTTTTTAATGTATTTATGTGTTAAGGTTATTTTCATTCTTAGATAAAGCTCAAATTTTAAGAGGGGAATGTTTAGAAAAATATAAAAGGAAAAATTAAAAACTCCTTCTTGAATTGGAAGAGTTCAGCAATTGTGGTTTTTCTGGTGAACTCTAAAGCAGTAATAACTTTTGATAGCTCTAGAGGTTTCTGTTTCAGTTTTTTGCGAGCCTTTTTCTCTATATTACCATGTAAACAGTCATTGTTAGGTATCTGCCTTTATTGCTTAAGGGAATTGATGACATGCTAATTATTGATCTTTCACAGTATTATACTTAATAATATAATAAATGGACATTATATTTACACTTTGGAAAAAGACTTGTGATTTTACTTTCTGCAAAATTTTTGCAGAAAATTTTTAATGGATTTATAAAACATCTTAAGATGTGATAAAGTAGCTGCAGCTTGATAAGGTGTCTAGAAATCAAATTAAGCATCAGCTTACATTATTAGTTGAATCTTTATGCCTCTAATTGTTCTTGAACTCGTAAGTGTTTTGAATTTGTAATGTGAACGTTAAGCAGAAAATATTTAATGCAGTTCATGTTTATAGTATTTCTAGATGCTTGTTGTAAATGTATCTATTCCTGTGATTAAATACCGCTTTTGAGGTCAAAAAAATATTTTTATACCATGTAGGTTTGAGGTTTGTAGGTTATTAACATGTCCATTTTCTAGTACAAGAGAATACTTTCCAATAACTGTAATATTTAAGTTTATAGTTATGCTGAAGCATTAATTTGAGTCACCATAATGATCAGGAATATGCCACTTAGTAAGTATTAAAATGTAGGTAGTTTGCTTCTTGCATAAGAACTCACCTGAAGTCATAGAAATTCCTTTATTTGTGGAAAAGTAGTAATATCCACAGAAGGAAAAGTTTTTATTTTAGAAGTTTACAAATTTTATGGTGATGGTGTTGGAATAAATTGGAATGCAATGTCTGATTGCTTGGGTCCATGAAATTAACAAAATCTGGAACACAGAAACAAAATTAATGAATCTGCCTTAATGAATTCTGTAGTCAGTGAAAAAATACTTCATTAAGGGAAAATTCATTCTTGAAATTAAAAATTATGCTTTGAGTTTCTACTCAGGAAACATACAAATTCTATGTGGAAATGTAATTCAGGCAAATTCTATTTTAATGGTAATAAAAATATCTTTAGTTTGCATTTACAGAATTAACATTTTCTCTGTTTCTCTTGGCTTATTCTACAGAGTTGAAACTTAAATTCCTACTAAATGGTGTGTAGTCTGTGTGTGTTTATAGAATTGTTAGAAGACTTAAGGGCATCAAAAAATATTTTAGTTCTTATATTCTAATCCATTTCATTGGGACAATTTTGTGCTATGTTGCTAAACCAGATTTTAAAAATCAGGTTCTTTGGACATGTTCTTTACACATTTCTTTCTTTTCTATTTAAAGCCGTACCTGCGGCATGTGGAAGTTCCTAGGCTTCTAATCAGAGCTATGGCTGCTGGCCTACACCGCGGCCATGACAACACCATGCGCGAGCCGCATCTGTGACTTATCCAGAAGCTCACAGCAACGCCAGATCCTTAACCCGCTGAGTGAGACCATGGATTAAACTTGCATCTTCACATTCTCACGGACACTGTGTTGGGGTCTTTACCTGTTGAACTACAACAGGAACTCCTCTTCATAGATTTCAAAGGCTCTACTGTCAAAGATAAAAACAAAACAAAACAAAACAAATACTACTTAAAGCTATAAAAACAGATTTTGCTCAGTAGCTACTGACTGAACGAATAGTAGGAGGAATAGTAGCTACATTCCAATTTGTGTGTAGGTGACTGGGCCTTGTAAGGGAGAATGAAGAAGGGCCAAGAGCAGCCAAGGTGGAAAATTACAGAAGGTAGCTCTCAATAAATGCTGTATCTATGTCTGTTAGCTGACAATTGTTGATGTTAGGAGTCTGTCTTACCACCGAGTCTGGGGGACCAAAGCCCTACTTCCTGATGATTACATTACAAAGGGATAGCTTTCAGATTCTTGAGAGAGACTCTCTTGACTTGTAGGGAATACACATACACATCTTAAAGGGACAGAGGAAAGAATCACAATTCTAAGTCCTTTATAGTAAATGCTCTGAAGGGAGATCAGGGGCCTATCCACTGATATTACTGGAACCAATAGTAAATTTTACTGGCATTTGGTTGTTTTGGGGGGTGGGGGTGGGGTCATCCTGGGGTCACAGCCTTAATGCTGCTAGAAGTCAAGCTAGAGTTTTGTCATCTCTTAGTGCAGAAATTTGGGTAGAGTCCATACCAAGAGTTCTGCAATTCTCATGATTTTACATTATACAAAATTTTAAAAAAACTTAATTTTCCAGTATAAAATAATTATTAACTTGACATTTAAAGGAATGAAGAAGATACACTCTCCTGCATTAAAACTTTATTTTTTTTTGCCTATGAGATGATGTTAAGAGTTACAAATGTGTTTCCTTTTAAACTTTACTTTTTTGGAGAGGAAGTGAATTCACATGGTTGTTAAGCTTGTGTCTTATACAGTAGTACCCAGTGAAAGGCCTCCTACCACCACATCCCTACCAACCTGGTCCCCATCCTCTCCCCTAACAGTGGCATCTGTTCTTCTCAGGTGTGTGATTTGATTTCGTAACTTGGTTTTCCTTTTTGGACCTGAGAGCTTTCTTCAGATTTACAATGGTGTATTCATGATGTAGGTGTGTCACATTTATCATGTTTACCTTATTCTATTTGACGTGGGTTTGGTTAGTTTTTGCTTTTTTTTTTAAGGGGTTTTTCTGAGCTACATTGACAAGTGAACTAAGTGCTGTTGTGTATCACTAACACACGGTTGTCAGCATTTGAGTAATCCACAGAGCTGGCATATCTTTGTGTATTTAAAAAATATGCGAGGAGTATATATATTGAGGCTCGGTGGGAACAAATCTAATATCCATGAAGACGCAGGTTCGATCCCTGGCCTTGCTCAGTGGGTTAAGGCCTGGCACTGCTGTCAGCTGTGGTATGGGTTGCAGATGCGGCTCAGATCTGGTGTGGCTGTGGCCTAGGCCAGTGGCTACAGCTCCAATTGGACCCCTAGCCTGGGACCCTTCATGGGTGCGGCCCTAAAAAAAAGACAAAAAAAAAGCATTAAAGAATAAAATAAATAAAAAGATATACATTAGGCTATGAGGAAACATGTTACTGTGGAAATAGCAGGAAAGCTCTGGGTAATCTAAGTGTTCACTATCTCTGCTATTTGGGGGAAATGAAATTCAGAGTGATGGCTAGTTTGCTGTGAGCGGAAAGCTAGTTGTGTTAGGAGCAGATCTTCTCCCTTGATTGGTAAGGATGGCTCTCGTTGATGAATTAGTTCTGGAATTCTTTGCAGACACTAAGGTTTGAGATGCTGTACCTTTGAAATGCAGTCAGCCACCTTATTTGGAAAACAGCGCTGGGTTCTCTTTGATAAATTAACAGCCTTCTAATCTCAGCTTCAAATAATCCCACTCACTCTCATCACATATTCTTACTTTTTCTTTTGCCCGTTCACAGGTGAGTGAACCTGGTAAATTTAGGGTATTTGTTAAAATTTTCCAGTTAGTGTGGGAAAAAGACACATAGAAGCACTAAGCACTTTCATATACAGTCTTCTTGAAACTTCAGAATACTCTTGTGTTGTGGGTGTTAACAGTTCACTGGATACTGGTGAGAAATTCCAGGCCCAAAAACTTAAGTAACTGCCTATACCATCAGCTAGTAAGTGGCTGAGCATCTGTAGTATACAGGTACACCTGTAGTGTGCATCACATACACTGCACTTTTCACCTGCTCAGTAAGGCTTTTGTAGAAGAGCTTCTTAAATTAAAAAAGAAAGAAAAAAAGGACAGCTATGTTATGTTACTAACAGGTAGCAGAGTTTTGATTTAGTAATTTGTGTTTGTCAGATTACTTTAGGATCCACCTTTCTCTCCTTGACTATTGGGAGAGGTGATGCTGCTGGCCCTGGAGGTTGGCAGGGTCTTTCCTTGACCAGGGCGTGAGGAGCAGAGTTACTGAAGGAATCCTGGCCTGATTGTGCCTGGAAATCCAGAACCAGCGTTTGTCTACAGTTTTTACAGAGGAGTGAAGAGCAAGCAGTGCAGCTGAGGCAAATGGTCTGTTCTGTGGAGTGGCAAGAATGGGTGTGAAGAGGTGGGAGGGGGCTTGGAGAGTAGAGCCTGAAGACATTGGCTGAGAAAAAGTCCCATTGGAAGGAAGAGGGTTTTTATGGAGGAGACCACAGCCTGGCTCCAAAGGTGATGGGAATACTCCAGTTGTTTGACCACTTCAGGTATGACTGCACTTTCTCAGACCTAATTCCTGGGCAGAAGGAAGTTAAGGACTTCCCAGGACTTGTTCCGCATCGTTTGAAATATGAGAGGCTGAGGCCTCTGTTCTCTGGGACATGTGCATCTCTGTGCAGTTGGATCTGACACTGACCATAGCACCATCAAGCTCTTAGATAGTTTCCTGGCCCCGGCTATCTTGATCAGCTGCAGGTGGAACTGTATTAGAAAATACAGTGTTTAAGTTTGCAGAGAAGCTGAGTAAACGCTTAAGTCAATTTAAAATTGACCCTATTAAAAAAGCAAAATCTATGTGGAAATATTTGGTTCCAAAAGGAATCATGCTTAGACACTTGGTCTGTGTTTCACTGCCAGAATTGGCTTGGTGGGAAACATTCCAGAGAGTACTATGAGGCCATAACACTGTTTTTGTAATAGCACTCATCTTAATTATCTGCTTATCTATTTTTGCTTCCAGGGATCATCATGTAGCTTACTTTGTTTTGGGTTGGGCACCTAATTGTATATTATAAAGAACTTTGTAAACAGTGTTTTTCATGCCTTTAAAAAAAATTTTTTTTATTTGCCTTCTTGAGTCTTTGTGGGGGTGGGGTAATAATAGTGGTGCAAGAACCCATCAGGATGATCCAGGGAGATGTTGCAAACTACAAAAGTTTCTATTTCAGTTTCTCACTCCACTGATTGCCAAATGCCATCTCCAACAATATCCCTGAAAGATGTCATATTCTTTAGGTGTGCTAAGACCTGCCCCCCCGCCCCCCCAAAAAGAAAGAAAACCAAACACAAAAGGTTTTGAACTCTCAGAGAGCATGTTTTCATGTTTGCACTAGTTTCTGAGCACTAAGGTATGTCAGGCTGCTGACTGTTGTTCAATCTGGTCATCTCGTCTGCAGTACTGTTTTTGTCTTGACCTTGAGGGGGAGAGTCAAGGTGTCCTGAAATTGAAATGATCAAAATGTGAGCACGAGTGCACCCACACAACTTATAAAAACTGCAGCAAAATAAAACTTAGAAGAAATAAATCCAAAATTAGTTTCTTTGTTACCTAGCTTATTCTGGGTAGAGGAAAATTTACTATAGATTTTTTCTGCAACATTCTTTGTTGACAGAGGGATGGTAGTTCCACGTGATGCTACTGTTAGAAGCCTTGTAATCAAACTTAGGGAAAGGCTAACAGGCAAAAGGAATGTGGACAGGCTTTGGTAAGGGAGCTTGAGACTTGGGAAATCATCACCAACAAACGTGTGTGTATGTAAAATCTCTCTCTGGGGGCAGAGCAGGAGAGGTCTTTGAAGAGATGTCCTCTGTGTTCCAGAGGGAGCCAGAGAGAATAGTGCCCTGTCACATCCACCTAGAGAAGACCCCAAGTTCTGTATTTCAGAACAGTAGCGTCATATCTGGATGATAAGACCCAGGTTCACACTTCTCTCTGCTTTACAGCATAGCCCAAAAGGTCTAAATTAGGTTTCTTCCAGGAAAAAAAACCCTGATGTGATATAGAACTCTGTCCACCCCCTCTATCAGTCTAGCTCTTCATCTGTTGCTAATGATTTTTTAAAACATGGGTGAACAGGTGTTCAGTTCTATCAGTAAGGCCTAAATTGCCTTCCCTTGGTAAATTATTACCATTGATACATGGTGGTTTTATTGAAAGCCCTCAGCCACAATGTATAAAACAGCAGATTCACTGCTCTTTGGTTGAAGGAAGAGGAAGTTGGTGTTGGCAGTGAAGAGGTTGGGAGAGTTCTAAATTCCAAAAGAGGGTTGGGGGAGAGAATTTTTCAGAAATGAAGAAGAAAATGCTAAATACTAACCCTGTTCACACCAACAGGATACACACCCCAAGGAACTATGCCTTGAGGTCTTTGTGTCCTGCCTCTGCAAAAGCAGTGCTAGTTCACTGACTTACAAAGGCTTAAAAAATAAAAAGATGGATATTTAACATGTTTTATATCTATGGCATTTATACTAAAATGTTTATTCCATTTATTCCTGAGCTTATGAGCAGCAATTTAAAATATAGAATTGCCATCATGAAGTTTATATTTTTTTTAATCTGGGGAGAGTGTGGTTGAGAGCTTTAGTGTACCACACATTGTAAATGTAGAGTTGTTTATTTTTTTAAATTTTTTGTCTTTTTGCCTTTTCGAGGGCCGCTCCCGAGGCATATGGAGGTTCCCAGGCTAGGGGTCTAATCGGAGTTGCAGCTGCCAGCCTATGCCAGAGCCACAGCAATGCCAGATCTGAGCCGCATCTGCGACCTGCACCACAGCTCATGGCAATGCCAGATCCTTAACCCACTGAGCATGGCCAGAGATCGAACCGGAAACCTCATGGTTCCTAGTCAGATTCATCAACCACTGAGCCACGACGGGAACTCCATGTAAATGTAAAGTTGTTTACTGAAGCAAATTTACTTTAGATGTAAAGCAACTTTTTGTGTATCGTGCTATGTAGAAAATTAATCCCTCAAGTTTTTATAGGGATTTTATGAAAAAATCCTATAGTTAACTACCTTTATTTTTGTCTTTTTTTGCTATTTCTTGGGCGCTCCCGAGGCATGTGGAGGTTCCCAGGCTAGGGGTCCATTCGGAGCTGTAGCCACCGGCCTACGCCGAGCCACAGCAACGCGGGATCCAAGCCACGTCTGCAACCTACACTACAGCTCACGGCAATGAATGCCGGTTGGTAAACCCACTGAGCAAGCGCAGGGACCGAACCCACAACCTCATGGTTCCTAGTCGGATTCGTTAACCACTGCACCACGACGGGAACTCCCTTTTTTTTTTTTTTTTTTTTTTTAACTAACTTTAGAGGAATACTGCTTTTTGTAATACAAGGTCAATAAAGAAAAAATTTTATTTTCATATTCTACCAAAAATACTTGGAAAATAAAGTTAAAATTATCAGAGTAGCATGATAAAACATAAGACTTATGAATGTAAATTTAGAAAAATATTAAAGATTTCTGTACTAATACTACAACATATTATTGAGAGAAATTAACACCTAAATAAATGAGTTACATATCTTGTTCCTGGATTGACAAGATGATAGTTTTCTACCAATTGAGCTTTAACTCAATGCAACCCCAATAAAAATAGCCACAGGCGTTTATTTTTGAAAATGTCAAACATTCTCAAATTTATATGGAAATGCAAAAGCCTAGAATAGCTCTAATTATTTTTTAAAGTCATAAAATTGGATGACTCATCCCAACTGATGAGTCAGTCTTGTAAGATTGCAAAATTAAAACTATGTGAAATTGGTGTAAAAAAGTGGAATTGAACAAAATTTAGAGTCTAAAAAATAGGTACACAAATATATAGTAAAAATAGACCCACCAGTAAATAGTAAATTTTTACAGATGCAGCAGTGATTTGATAAGGAAAGAAAAATCTTTTCAACAAGTTGTTCTAGAACAATTAGAGTTAAGACAGCATTGAACTTCAACCTCCACTTTTCACCTAGTGCAAAAATTCAAGGTGATCAGAAGCCTATAATACTTAAAAACTAAATCTGTAGATTCATATAACATGGTTGAATCTCAAATACATTGTTAAGCACTAGAAACCATTTTCAAAAGAAGACCTACATGAATTCTTGTATATGAAATTCTATAGCAGGCAAAACTAGTCTATAGTAATAGAAATCAGAACCGTGGAAAACGGAATAGGGGTGATGGAAATGCTCTGCATATTGATGGGGATAGTGCATATACAGTTGTATTTGTTGCAGCTTACCACACTTAAAATCTGTGAATTAAATTCATTAATTAAGCTAGTTTTCACAAGCAATAACTTAATAAATTGTGCCTGTTGCCTTTGCCTCCTTAAGAAGGTTTGTTACTAGCATTATTTCTAAAACTTTGTTTCCAGAATGCTATTAGTTACGATTATCCAGAGAAACAGAACCAGTAGAATATATAGAATATAGATATTAAATAATATATATACATGAATAATAGAATATATTATATATCTATATATTCTATATAGCTATATATTCTGTATCCTATATATTCTATGTATATTCTACAATAATAGAATATATATCTATATCTATATATATATATGTAGAGAGAGAGAGAGAGAGGGCCTGCCACTTGTTTGTGGGAATTGGTGCATCTGAAAACTATAGGGCAGGCAGGCAGACTGGAAGTTCAGGCAGGATTTTTAGGTCTCAGTTCTGAGATAGAATTCCTACTTTGCAAAACCTCAGTCATTGCTCTTAAGGCCTTCAGCTGATCAGATGAGGCTCACCCACATTATAGAGGATAATCTGCTCTGCTTAACATCAAAATTGATGGCAAACATTAATCATATCTGAAAAATGCCTTCACAGCTGTGTCTAGACTAGTGTTGGCCAAACAACTAGGCACGTTAGCCAAGGTGGTACACAAAATTAACCATCATACTGAGGATTGTAGAAGGTCTTGCACAGCTCAGTTGGGAAACGAAAGGCATTTTAGGTTAAAAAAAAAAATTCCAAGTTGATGCACAATGACATAATTTGTGATTAAAATATGCAGCCTATCTTTGTTATAATTATCAGTTCTGTCAATGAAATGAGTAGAATCAGTTTCATGAACTGAGCTGTATGTGCCTGAGGAGGTGAATTATCATCTGCATACTATAGGCCTTCAGGAGAGAGGGGAAACTTCCCTTCTCTCACCTCTTCACCTGCAGGGTCCACAGTCTGTGTGGAAGAATTATGAGTGTACGTGTATTTCAGGACAATGATTGGGTCACATTCACTTGATCCTAAAACTGCTTTGTCAATTGAGTAGGAGCAAATTTCTCTCTATCTCTTTTAACAGATGAATCAACTACAAGGCATGATTTATCCAGAGTTAATCATTTTTTACCAAGTCACTATGCTAGGCATTGTTTTAGAATGTGAACAAATTGCAGAAAATCTCTGCACATGTGGAGCTTGCACTCTAGTGAGTGAAAGAAAAATATATAATAAAAATTTTAAAAAATCATAAAAAAATAACAATACAAAAAAAATCTACAGTAATTTAGAGAGTGGTTGAAAGTGATAAGTATTATGGAAAAGAAAATGAAGTGGAATAAGTAAGGGCACCTTGAGCATCCCGCATGGGGGGTTGCCTCATTAAGGAGGTGGAATTGAAGCAGAGGCTTGAAGTTGCTGAGGAAAAACCTGTGGGTACTCAGGTGAGCCAGTGCCCTAGAGGAAGCAACTAATGCAAAGCCCCAAAGCTTGGTAGCTGTACCTAGAACCATGGTCTTAAGCAGGTCATTCTTTTAGCACTGAAGTATGATCACGGCCTCCTGGAAGCATTGTGCTAGGTGTTGGAGCTGCAATGGTGTCCAGGGATCTCCTAGTTTTACTCTTTTTACCTTAAGTGTTGTTCTTCAACCATGAGGTATAAAGCCACTACAAAGGTCTTCAAACCAATTTTGCTCTCAGAATTTTGTACCGATAATAATTATACATATTATTTTCAAATATAGAGAGAGATTGTAACTGATAAAGGCATTACTAAATGCACTGTTGTGTATTATTTAACTGATAAGTACTCAAAGTTCTATAATCATGCTGGGTGGTATATGGTCTCTAAGCAATTCTGAAATTGAATCGAGTCCTCCTTGTTCTTGGAAATGTTAGAAAAACCTCCGCTGTACGCTGTGAGGTTGCCAGACTGAAGTTGGCCCCCAAAGCCACACTAAAAATTGCTGTTTCTGAAGACAAGGGAGGCCTTATGAAAGTTTGTGACTTGAGGAATGGCATGATCAGACCTGTGTTTTTGGAAGATTTCTTTTTATTGTTGATTATCCAGGGGAAGCCAAATAGAATAAATCTATTGAGGAATGCATATTGTTTAATTATAGTTACTTGGTTCATTTGATCCAAACTGTGCTGTACTTGTTTCCGATGCTTACAAGAGATTCAAATCCTAATTTCTCTGCATCATATATTATTTGAAGCAGTATTTCCAAGTTAGAGGTGTCTTCTATTATAAGTCAATGATTAACAATAGCTTTCCAGCCTGACCTTGCTTGGACACCTTGAGATGAAACAGTGGGAACAATGAAAACAAACCCTTGTGAGGGTATATGCTTATGCTCGCAGGGAAACATCTGGTTTATGTGCTGCAAGCCGACTTGACATTTATATGTTTGGATGAACTTTCATTTTAGCCTCATGTTTGAAAGTCTAGTTTTCAGTTGGAACTTTTAAATTTGATGTTGAAAGACTATGGCGAATCAAAGAATTTCTGTATGAAAAATCAGTAGAGTCCCTCAACTGATACTTATATTGAATGGTTTTAGAGTAGTGATAAATGCATTTTGAGAAAAAGATGAAAATCAGTATATTCAGATTTGAAAGCCAAAGCAATTACATCTTTGTAAAGCATTTCCAGAACCTATTTGCCTTGTGTACTTTAGCTTGGGATTCCCCATGTGATCTGTATTCCATTCCTTTACAGTATTCTTTCCCACTCAGAAAAGTCATTCTTCTGTGATTACTGCTAGTCTCTGTTTTATTTCCTCACACTCACTTTATACACACTCTTGATGAATTATTCTATATCATGCTATATTTTGATCTTTGATGTTACTGTCAGGCAGAATATCAATGTGAAATTGTAATAGTTGTTTGCATTTGTGTTTAATTCAACCTGTGTGGTGCTGGCAACACTATGAATATTCATTCTTTGGCAGGACGTATGCTTCTGGCTTGGTTGCTGATTCAGATTTTCCATGCATGTGGGTATGTGGTAGCTGTTGCTCAAACATCTAGCTGCTTGATTGCTAATGCTTCCCAGTTGCCAGATGATAAATATGCAGCCACAATTTTCCAGACAATATTATTGTCTGGGTAGGAATGAATGTACATTATTTTTCTTGTGTTCTTTTTATCTCTGTGAATATTAAATGAGATCTAGACATGACAAAATGGCTTTTCTGTCTCTAAATTTGTTCTTCAAGTCCTCAGGCTTTTGCCTTTGTGGTAGTTTTATTTACCATGAAGGGATATCTTCACTTGCTAATATACTGGTGACTAGTGAGATGGTCTCAGTCACATTCTTGCTGAGATTTGCTCTGATCCTAATGACCTATGTCAGCCAAAGAGAAGAAATTGCAGTCGTCAAAATCCACATAAAGTTGTTCCTGTGTGTCTGTCCATCAGAGGCTAGGAGATGCTGAGTGATATTGCAGCACTCTAGATATTTGCATGGTAGTCATTCAGTCATTTTAAATTGTCCCTTTTCTCTGTTTCCTTTCTTTTTCTGTTCTTCTTCTCTTTTTGATTATTATGGCTAGAAGACCTGAAATAACAATGCTTAGAACTTATTAAGGAACTTGTCAACCAAATGACATCATATACATTAGTCAGTTGTTATTTATAAAATATATCCGGACTGACAAAAATGACACAATTGTAATTTTATATATATATGTATATATATATATATATATATATATATTTGTCTTTTTGCTATTTCTTGGGCTGCTCCCGAGGCATATGGAGATTCCCAGGCTAGGGGTCGAATCGGAGCTGTAGCTGCTGGCCTACGCCAGAGCCACAGCAACGCGGGATCCGAGCCGCATCTGCAACCTACACCACAGCTCATGGTAACGCCGGATCTTTAACCCACTGAGCAAGGGCAGGGATCGAACCCACAACCTCATGGTTCCTAGTCGGATTCGTTAACCACTGCACCACGACAGGAACTCCAATTGTAATAATTTTTAGATTATCTTTGTAAAATGAGACACTTCTTTTGAAATGTGCATAGAAGTAAATTCAACTTAATATAGATTATACTGTTTTTGAGAAGTTGGGTAAATGGAGGTGACAAATAATGTTCCTTACTGAGGGACTGCAGTGTTCAATGTTACCCTGAATTTAGGCCTCTAGGTTCATTATCTAATGTTAAGTTTACAGTGACCCTATCAGAGGGTTATCACCACCGCTAATGAAACTGAGGCTCTGAGAATTTCTATAAATGGGCTATGGTCATGCTGCCATCAGAGGCAGACCTATAATAGAATCTCAAGCCAGTGTGACATCTGTGCCTATAAATTAACAACTACAATGATGTTTGAGTGTATTATATACACATAGATATACAATAACCATTTCAATAAGTGAATATGGTTTTGAAGCCATACTAATATCTATGTCGAACATACACTTTGATGCTAATCTGTTTTACAGCACTCCCCTGCCTTGTCATATCTTTGCCTTACACCACACATTTGTTCTCACCTTCCTGGCTGTAAAGATTACTTAAAGATGGAAATAAGGACTTTGTCCAAAATCATGCATCTCCTCCTCACATTGATGTAGCTCCTCATTTATCTGAGATCACAAGCTGGGTCACATTGCAGCCTGAAGTGCTCATCCTGGGTATTTGCATTTCCCAACTTTTATAGATGCTTACTAATCTCTAATACAAGCATCTGCTTTAAACATACAAATGTCCATATTCTTCCTAATGATTTTCCCAGTTTTGCTTCTACGAAAAAGATTTGGCTCTCCAGCCTTTCATCAGTCCAGGTAGCTTCTTCATTACCTCCCCAGTTCTCAAGGAATTACTTGATTTCTCTCCACTCTATATGCCCTCCAAACTGCTAGATGATATATGTATATACCAACTCACAGTCTTACTTCTTCTTATATGGAGCCTTAAGTGTTTTTCTGATATCGTATATATCCATATTTCTTCATGATCATTGTAATTGAGCTGAACATTGTTGATACTTGCTCTTTGTTTAATGAGTTACTTTAGATCTTTTAATGTTAACAGAAAAATGAAATATCTAGAATAGTTTAAAAATTAATTATAGGAGTTAGGCGTGAAGAGGATTTAGGAAAATGCTCCATTTCATATGTTTTTTTTTTTCTGTTGTAGCATGGATTATTAAAATGTTAATAAACTTTGGCTAAACCAAACAAAAGCTATGAATGCGCTTATTGAGCCATAATCCAGAAATATTATCATGAGTTTTAGGAAAAGAAAATCCCCTATAAATTTGCTTAGTGACTGAGTGTGTGTTTTCAGTGGACCATGACTAATTCCACACATACGCATAGAACAGAATGGAAATCATATGGTCCAAATGTGCAATGGCCCTAAAGTAGCAAGCTAGGTAGCATGATGAGGGTAATACCTGAGGAAAGAAAACCTTATCTTTGTCCCTTAGTCTCTACATTGCTGAATAATATTTGATGATACAAATTAAAGTTATTTGATATTTTGTTAACTTGGCTATCAAGAAATTGAAAAAAGAGAGGTTTTCTTTTTATTGACTATAACATACCCTCTCAGGTGTTACTCTAAAATCTTTTCTGAAAAGTGAAAATTATGAAAGAAGAGCTTTCTTTTACTTAAGTACTTCATTTCCACTTTTTTTTACATGAGAAAAAATTATTTAAAAATTAGCCTAAAATGAGAATATTAAAAATGTTGCTTTTAACAAGCTTGGACGAGCTGGGAAAAGATCTCAGACGGTCTTTCTGAGTTGAGCTGCCCTGGGGAGGAGCCTCCTGGGTTTCCATTGGCCCTGCTACCTGCCCAAGCCCCCAGGGGGTGCCGAGACCTAGTGGACCAGCTGCATAGGACTGCCAGCTCCAGGCAGGACCCCCTGCAGCCCAGAAAAGCTGCAACAAGCTCGGCCAGACTGTGAAAAGATCCGCCTACCTTCTCAGGCCATCCTTCTGAGTTGGGCTGACCTAGGGAAGAGCCTCTTAGGTTCTCAGTGACCCAGATAGCTGCTCCAGCCCACAGGGGGTGCTGTACTCCTGAGGAACAGCTGCCCAACACTGCCAACCCCCTGCAAGAACCCCACAGCCTAAAAACACCAGAGCAAACTCTGCATGACCAAGTGAAATCTGCTGCCATCGTGGTGTGGACCTCCCAGTCCTGTCTGCCCTCAGGAAGCCCTCCTTTGCTTCAAAGAAACACTGTTAGCCCCATCAACACTCCAGGAAAGCCACACTGCCTCAAAAAAGATTGACCAACAACACCAGCCCTCAGGAAATATTCCACAGCAGTGACAAGGCAAACACTGCCCGATCACGGAGAGTACAACTCCCTCAGGAGAAAGAAAACAACAAGCAAGATGAAGAAGCAGAGAAACCACCCCCAGTCAAACCAACAGGAGAACTCACCTAAAACAGTCAACAATGAAACAGATCTCTGCAGTCTGACAGACCTGGGGTTCAAAAGAGAACTAGTGAAACTACTGAAGGAATTAAGAGAAGATATGAACAGGAATGCAGATACCCTCAGAAAGGAACTAGAACATATAAGGAGGAGCCAAGAAAAACTAGAACATTCATTTGCAGAGATGCAAACGGAACTAAGGGCAGTAAAAACCAGAATGAATAATGCAGAAGAACGAATCAGTGATATGGAAGATAGAATAATGGAAATCACTCAATCCGGTCAACAGACAGAAAACCGAATCAAAAAACTGGAAAGCAATATAAGAGACCTATGGGATAATAGAAAGCGGGCCAATCTACGCATAATAGGAATTCCAGGAGGAGTAGAAAAAGATAAGGGGATGGAAAATACATTTGAAGAAATTATCGCTGGAAACGTCCCAAATCTAAAGGATGCTGGGTTCAAGATACAGGAAGCACAGAGGGCCCTGAACAAACTGAATCCAAACAGACCCACACCAAGACACATCATAATAAAAATGGCCAAAGCTAGTGATAAAGAGAGGATCCTAAAGGCAGCAAGAGAAAAACAGAATGTTACCTACAAGGGAACCCCCATAAGAATATCAGCTGACTTCTCTACAGAAACACTACAGGCCAGGAGGGAATGGCAAGAGATATTTAAAGTGCTCAAAGGAAAAAATATGCAACCTAGAATACTCTATCCAGCAAGAATATCATTTAAAATAGAAGGGGAAATAAAAATTTTTTCCAACAAACAAAAACTTAAAGAATACAGCAACACAAAACCCAGGTTAAAGGAAATATTGAAAGGGCTTCACTAAACCAAAAAGAAAGGAAGGAAAGGGAAGAAAAAAGAAAAGAAAAAAAAAAAAAGAAGAGGAAGAACTAGGACTGAGGAAACCACAGTCAGAGAGCAGTCACTCAAATAAGCCAGCATACAGATTTAATCATGAACATGCTTCAAACAAAATAAAATTAAAAAGAAAAAATAAAAAAGAGTCATCAAAACCATAAAATGTGGGCAAGGGATGTTAGGAAGTAAATAACCCTTTTTGTTTGTATGTTTCTCTTCTTAATTTTAATATAGTAATGAAGTGTTTGAACTTACAGGACCATCAGGCTAAAACACACAATTATGGGAAGGGGTTAGTATACCTAAAAAACAGGGCAACCGCAAGCCAAAACCAAATGTTGCATTTGCAAAAAATGAAAAAAAAATACACTCAAGCAGATAATAACAGGAGATCATCCAACCAAAGAAAAAAAAAAGAAAAAAAAAGAAAACAAAGGAAGAATGGAGAACCATAGAATCAACTGGAACACGAGGTTCAAATGGCAATAAATAATCATCTATCAGTTATCACCATAAATGTCAATGGACTGAACGCCCCAATCAAAAGACACAGAGTGGCTGAGTGGATAAAAAGGCAAAAACCTTCAATATGCTGCCTACAAGAAACTCACCTTAGGACAAAAGATACATATAGATTGAAAGTGAAAGGCTGGGGAAAAATATTTCACGCCAATAGACAAGACAGAAAAGCAGGAGTCGCAACACTCATATCAGACAAAATAGACTTTAAAACAAAAGCCATAAAGAAAGACAAAGAAGGACACTACTTAATGATTAAGGGATCCATCCAAGGAGAGGATGTTACTATCGTCAACATATATGCCCCAAATATAGGAGCACCCAGATACATACAACAAATATTAACAGACATAAAGGGAGATATTGATGAGAATGCAATCATAGTAGGAGACCTTAATACCCCCCTCACATCAATGGACAGATCCTCTAGACAGAAAACCAATAAAGCAACAGAGATCCTAAAGGAAACAATAGAAAAGTTAGACTTCATTGATATCTTCAGGACCCTACATCCAAAAAAAGCAGAAGACACATTCTTCTCAAATGCTCATGGAACATTCTCAAGAATCGACCACATCTTGGGACACAAAGCTAATCTCAATAAATTTAGGAGCATAGAAATTATCTCAAGTATCTTCTCTGACCACAATGCCATGAAATTAGAAACCAACCATGGGAAAAGGAAAGAGAAAAAACCTACTGCATGGAGACGAAACAACATGCTACTAAAAAACCAATGGGTCAATGAGGAAATCAAGAAGGAAATTAAAAACTACCTTGAAGCAAATGATAATGAAGACACAACCGCTCAAAATCTATGGGATGCTGCGAAAGCAGTGCTCAGAGGGAAATTTATTGCAATACAGGCCTTTCTCAAAAAAGAAGAAAGATCCCAAATGGACAACTTAACCCTCCACCTAAATGAATTAGGAAAAGAAGAACAAAAAAGGCCTAAAGTCAGCAGAAGGAAGGAAATTATAAAGATCAAAGAAGTAATCAATAAAATAGAGACTCAAAAAACAATAGAGAAAATTAATAAAACCAAGAGCTGGTTCTTTGAAAAGGTGAACAAAATGGACAAACCCCTGGCCAGACTCACTCAAAAGAGGAGAGAAAGAACCCAAAGAACCAAAATTAGAAATGAAAAAGGAGAAATCACAACGGATACAGCAGAAATACAACAAACCATAAGAGAATACTATGAAGAACTCTACGGCAACAAGTTTGACAATCTGGAAGAAATGGACAATTTTCTAGAATCTTACAGCCTGCCAAAACTGAATCAAGTAGAAACAGACCAACTGAACAGACCGATCACTAGAAATGAAATTGAAGAGGTCATAAAATCACTCCCTACAAATAAAAGTCCAGGACCAGATGGCTTCACAGGTGAATTTCATCAACCATATAAAGAGGAATTGGTGCCCATCCTCCTGAAACTCTTTCCAAAGGTTGAAGAAGAAGGAATACTCCCAAAGACATTCTGTGATGCCACCATCACCCTCATTCTAAAACCAGACAGAGATACCACCAAAAAGGAAAACTATCGCCCAATATCATTGATGAATATAGATGCAAAAATTCTCAACAAAATCTTAGCCAACCGAATCCAACAACATATCCAAAAAATTATACACCATGACCAGGTTGGGTTCATCCCAGGTTCACAAGGATGGTTCAGCATTCGCAAATCAACCAGCATCATACACCACATTAACAAACAAAAACTCAAAAATCATATGATCACCTCAATAGACGCAGAAAAAGCATTTGACAAAGTCCAACATCCATTCATGATCAAGACCCTCGCCAAAGTGGGTATAGAGGGAACATTCCTGAATATAATCAAAGCCATTTATGAGAAACCCACAGCAAATATAATCCTCAATGGGGAAAAACTGAAAGCCTTCTCACTCCAATCTGGAACAAGACAGGGATGCCCACTCTCACCACTGCTCTTCAACATAGTTTTGGAAGTCCTAGCCACAGCAATTAGACAAACCAAAGAAATAAAAGGCATCCAGATAGGAAGAGAAGAGATCAAACTGTCACCGTATGCAGATGACATGATACTATACATAGAAAACCCTAAGGACTCAACCCCAAAACTACTTGAACTGATTAATAAATTCAGCAAAGTAGCAGGATATAAGATGAACATTCAGAAGTCAGTTGCATTTCTGTATATCAGCAATGAAACATTAGAAAAGGAATACAAAAATACGATACCTTTTAAAATTGCACCTCACAAAATCCAATACCTCGGAATACACCTGACCAAGGAGGTGAAGGACCTATATGCCGAGAACTATAAAACTTTAATCAAAGAAATCAAAGAAGATGTAAAGAAATGGAAAGATATTCCATGTTCCTGGACTGGGAAAATCAATATTGTAAAAATGGCCGTACTACCCAAAGCAATCTACAGATTCAATGCAATCCCTATCAAATGACCCATGACATTTTTCACAGAAGTAGAACAAACAATCCAAACATTTATATGGAACCACAAAAGACCCAGAATCGCCAAAGCAATCCTGAGAAACAAAAACCAAGCAGGAGGCATAACTCTCCCAGACTTCAAGAAATACCTACAAAGCCAGCAGTCATCAAAACAGTGTGGTACTGGTATCAAAACAGACAGACCAATGGAACAGAATAGAGAATCCGGAAATAAACCCTGACACCTAGGGTCAGTTAATCTTTGACAAGGGAGGCAAGAACATCAAAGGGGAAAAAGAAAGTCTATTCGGCAAGCATTGCTAGGAAACCTGGACAGCTGCGTGCAAAGCAATGAAACGAGAACACACCCTCACACCATGCACCAAAATACACTCCAAATGGCTGAAAGACTTAAATATACGACAGGACACCATCCAACTCCTAGAAGAGAACATAGGCAAAACACTCTCTGACATCAACATCATGAATATTTTCTCAGGTCAGTCTCCCAAAGCAGTAGAAATTAGAGCAAAAATAAACTCATGGGACCTCATCAAACTGAAAAGCTTTTGCACAGCAAAGGAAACCCAAAAGAAAACAAAAAGACAACTTACAGAATGGGAGAAAATAGTTTCAAATGATGCAACCGACAAGGGCTTAGTCTCTAGAATATATAAACAACTTATACAACCCAACAGCAAAAAAGCCAATCAATCAATGGAAAAATGGGCAAAAGACCTGAATAGACATTTCTCCAAAGAAGATATACAGATGGCCAAGCAAACACATGAAAAAATGCTCAACATCGCTGATCATAAGAGAAATGCAAATCAAAACTACCATGAGATATCACCTCGCACCAGTCAGAATGGCCCTCATTAATAAATCCACAAATAACAAGTGCTGGAGGGGGTGTGGAGAAAAGGGAACCCTCCTGCCCTGTTGGTGGGAATGTAAACTGGTACAGCCACTATGGAGAACAGTTTGGAGATACCTTAGAAATCTATCCATAGAACTTCCATATGACCCCGCAATCCCACTCTTGGGCATCTATCCGGACAAAACTCTACTTAAAAGAGTCACGTGCACCCGCATGTTCATTGCAGCACTATTCACAATAGCCAAGACATGGAAACAACCCAAATGTCCATCGACAGAGGATTGGATTCGGAAGAGGTGGTATATATACACAATGGAATACTACTCAGCCATAAAAAAGAATGACATAATGCCATTTGCAGCAACATGGATGGAGCTAGAGACCTCATACTGAGTGAAATGAGCCAGAAAGACAAAGACAAATACCATATGATATCACTTATCACTGGAATCTAATATCCAGCACAAATGAACATCTCCTCAGAAAAGAAAATCATGGACTTGGAGAAGAGACTTGTGGCTGCCTGATGGGAGGGGGAGGGGGAGGGAGTGGGAGGGATCGGGAGCTTGGGCTTATCAGACACAACTTAGAATAGATTGACAAGGAGATCCTGCTGAATAGCATTGAGAACTTTGTCTAGATACTCATGTTGCAACAGAAGAAAGGCTGGGGGAAAAAATGTAATTGTAATGTATACATGTAAGGATAACCTGACCCCCTTGCTGTACAGTGGGGAAAAAAAATGTTGCTTTCATCTTGTCTGATAGATATATTCAGCACTGTGCCCATTGGGGAATCAGGATGAGGGGGAGTATTTCAGAAGGCAGAAATGGGGGCTAGCAAGAACTTGTTCCCTTCCCAAACCTGGAAATCTCTTTTTTCTGTCCAGGAAAATGATATCAGTGTGCTTTGGACCCCATGGTGATTTGGGATTGCTTTTTATTGATCCTCTTTCTGGCATTTTATAGTTGCTTTCTGATCTTACTCCACCATTTGTTGGTGGCTACATATGGGATAGATACCTTATCATTCAGATAGAGTTTAGCCACAATGATGCTTCACTAATAATGAAATTTGCTAGAAAAATAATAAATAGAATTCTTTGACCATCAATTTCCTCTTGTAAAATGACCAGAATGCTAAGTGGGTTACAAACCCGAGTAGTATCCATGAGGATGTGGGTTCAATCCCTGTCTTTTCTCAGTAGGTTAAGGATCTGGCATTGCTGTGAGCTGTGGTGTAGGTCACGGATGCCGCTTGGACCTTGCATTGCTGTGGCCATGGCATAGGCAGGCAGCTACTGCTCTGATTCAACACCCTAGCCTGGGAACCTTCATATGCTGCAGGTGTAGTCCTAAAAAAAAAAAAGCCGAATGCCAGAGATGCTCTATAGTCCTAACTATCTTCAATTTATTTTGATTAACACTGGGGTTTTTGTTGGTTAATTTATGAGATACTTTATCTGTTTAACACTGTAACAGAGGGGTTTTGTTCCCAGTGGGCTGATTTATTAGGATGTTATTGAAATCATGTTTATAAACCACAGCAATAATCTATAATTTTGTAATTCATAAATCATTTTCTGTTTAAACGAATTTTGCTGTGGCTTGTTTATCTCAGCTCCCCATCTCCCCTTAAATTCCTAGTAAACCTTTTCATATTACATAAACTTTAAAAATCTTAAACTTTTTGATACTAATTAAAATTATTTCAGGCATACAATCATTATTGTAATTTTTCCAGGAGAAAGTATTTCTCCTGTTATCTGTATTAAGGTTGCCTAACAGCAATTAGTTGACCAGTTAAAGAAGAATCTGAAATAATGTATTTCAGCTAGATGTCAAGAGATATTTTATGAAACCAATGCCACGTATGGATTACATATGTAGTTTTTATTTATTGTTCAGTGGTAAATGTTTACCATCCTTTCTGGCATTTGAACATTAGCTTTACAGATTGAGAAATAAATACTGATGATAATCAATATTACACTAGTTCTATTGCTCATTAGAGATTAATTATATAGTTTTCATGTCTCTGTATGGATTGTATATGGAATAGATTAAAAAACTCTTAAGTTATTTACTATAAGCAGAATGATCTGATTTAAGAAATTATATATGTTGGATAGTCAGTGCTCTTTGATTTGCTAATATTTAGTCTATATAGCATTTCTAAATGTTTCTTAGTATCAAAGTATAAGATCTAATTTTTTATTAAAACATTTTAATGGACATTGATTATGTATATATGTATATTAATATATTTTAAATTATTTTAAGTATTTTAAGGTCTACAGTAATTCATTTTTTTTTTCTTTTTTAAGAATGTCTTACATTTAAATATTCTCTTTTCTTTAAAATAACTCTCATATACCTCAACCAGTGAATAACATAATGGTTATTCACATAAGCACCTAATAGGATTAGAGAATTTAGGCAACCTACCTATGGCTAGATTAATAAATCTGCCATTATCGTCATATACGAAATATATCATCCTCCAATATAGTAGAGAGCACACAACAGATACAATCCTATATGATATATTTGTTGCCTTCTTAAAGCTATGGACATTTTGCCTCTCTCAACAAAATTTTGTTATTAAGTGTATAAAAAATTATATTGCTAATTCCCAGCCCTGCCAACTGAATGTTAAAATCCCTTGCAGGCCTTTTAAGAAATACTAGTGTCTGGGTCCCACCCCAAATCAGTTAAATCAGAATCTCTCAGGGTCAGGAAATGGAGTTTACTTCTGGAAATCTCAGGTGATTCTAATGTGCAGCATGGATTGAAGACCTATAGTCTATATGGTGCAACATACTTATCAAATTATTATTATAATATTTCATTTTGACAAAATTTATATACTTCTCTGGCTTACATATTTGCTTAAAAAACAAAAAATTAATCTTTCATTTGATTTATGATCTTGTGATTTTATTGCTGATGTTCAGAAAGTATAGCTTTCTTCATATAAATATATTCAATGAATGTAATCTATCAAAATGTAATGGGTAGGCTACTGTTGCTGGTCATTCTATGGAAAATTCTGATGTAAATTAACATAAATTCTTTTTAAAAAAAAAAGACTTGTTCAAACAGCTATGGATGTTACCACACAAATGTAAAGCATAATCTATTAGTTTCCTATTGCTAATGTAATTACTAGTGGCTTAAAACCTAGTGACTTGCATAGAGGGAACCTACCTCAACATAAAGGCCGTATATGACAAACCCACAGCTAACATGATTCTCAATGATGAAAAGCTGAAAGAATTCCCGCTGAGATCAGGAACAAGACAAGGATGCCTGCTCTCACCACTATTCTTCAACATAGTTTTGGAAGTCCTAGCTATGGCAGTCAGAGAAGTAAAAGAAATAAAAGGAATCTAACTTGGAAAGGAAGAAGTAAAACTATTGCTATTTGCAGATGACATGATACTATACATAAAGAATCCTAAAGACTCTACCAGAAAACTGTTAGCACTCATCCACGAATTTGGCAAAGTTGCAGGATACAAAATTAATACACAAAAATTGGTGGCATTTCTGTACACTAACACTGAAAGATAAGAAAGAGAAATTAGGGAAGCAATCCCATTTACCATCGCATCCAAAAGAATAAAATACCTAGGAGTAAACCTACCTAAAGAGACAAAAGACCTGTACTCTGAAAATTGTAAGACACTGATGAAAGAAATCAAAGATGACACAAAGAGATGGAAAGATATACCATGCTCGTGGATTGGAAGAGTTCATATTATCAAAATGGCTATACCACCTAAGGCAATCTACAGATTCAATGCAATCCCTATCAAATTACCAAGGACATTTTTCACAGAACTCGAACAAAATATTTTAAAGTTTGTTTGGAAGCACAAAAGACCTAGAATAGCTGAAAACATCCTGGAAAAGAAAAATGGAGCTGGAGGAATCAGGCTCCTGGACTGCAGACTATACTACAAAGCAACAATCATCAAAACCATATGGTACTGGTACAAAGACAGAAATATAGATCAGTGGGACAGGATAGAAAGCCCAGAATTAAACCCACACACCTACAGCCAACTTAATCTATGACAAAGGAGGCAAGAATATACAGTGGAGAAAGGACAGCTTGTTCAATAAGTGGTGCTGGGAAAACAGGATGACCACATGGAAAAGAATGAAATTAGAACACTCCCTAACACCATACACAAAAATCAACTCCAAATGGATTAAAGACCTAGATATAAGACCAGACACTATAAAACTCTTAGAGGAAAACATAGGCCAAACCCTCTCTGACATAAATGACAGCAACATCTTCTCAGATCCACCTCTTATTAGAGTAATGACAATAAAAACAAAAATAAACAAATGGGACTTAATTAAACTTCAAAGTTTCTGCACAGCAAAGCACACCCTAAAAAAAAAAAAAACAAACAAAAAAAAAACGAAAAGACAACCCACAGAATGGGAGAAAATCTTTGCAAGTGAATCAACAGACAAGGGATTAATCTCCAAAATTTATAAACACCTTCTGCAGCTCCATACCAAAAAAACAAACAACCCCATCCAAAAATGGGCAGAAGATCTAAACAGACAGTTCTCCAAAGAAGACATACAGATGGCCGAGAAACACATGAAAGGATGTTCACCATCACTCATTATTAGAGAAATACAAATCAAAACCATGATGAGGTACCACCTTACACCAGCCAGAATGGCCATCATCCAAAAGTCCTATGAACAATAAGTGCTGGAGAGGGTGTGGAGAAAAAGGAACCCTAGTACACTGTTGGTGGGATTGTAAATTGGTGCAACCACTGTGGAAAGCAGTATGGAGATTCCTCAGAAAATTAAAGATAGAACTACCATTTGATCTAGCAATCCCACTCCTGGGCATCTATCCAGAGAAAACCACGACTCGCAAAGACACATGTACTCCAATGTTCATTGCAGCACTATTTACAATAGCCAAGACATGGAAACCTAGATGTCCATCTACAGAGGAGTGGATCCAGAGGATGTGGTACATATACAGGATGGAATATTACTCAGCCATTAAAAAGAACAAAATACCAGCATTTTTAGCAACATGGATGGACCTAGAAATTATCATGCTAAGTGAAGTCAGCCCTACAATGAGACACCAACATCAAATGCTTTCACTGACATGTGGAATCTGAAAAAAGGACAGACTGAACTTCTTTGCAGAACAGATGCTGACTCACAGACATTGAAAAAACTTATGGTCTCTGGAGGAGACAGTTTGGAGGGTGGGGGGATGTGCTTGGGATGTGGGATGGAAATCCTGTGAAGTAAGATTGTTATGATCATTATACAACTACAGATGTGATAAATTCATTTGAGTAATTAAAAATGCACACACACACACACACACACACACACACACACACACAAAACCTAGTGATGTAAAACAACACGGTTTATTATCTTACAGGTCCTAAGGTGAGAAGTCCTAAAATCAAGGTGTCAGCCAAGTTACATTCCTTTTCAAGGTTATATATCCTTTAGGGAAGTAAACACACTATGGTTATAATTCCTATTCCATATCTTTGTAACCATTGTCATAAATGGAGACTGAACCATATTTATGGAGGGTTTGATACCTGTCATGCAATGCAACTGATGGTCTATACACAGCTATAGTAACATAGCAAATGCAAAATAAACATTAGATATTAGTAGTAGTAGTATAGCAACTTTATCATTAAAAATGCTTATGTAGACATTTTAGCAGTAGCAAATTATCTCTCTTGATAGATTGATGTATCTATTCAGGATATATATGTTCACTGAATGATTTTATTATGTCATATAGTGTTAGTGATATCCTGAGGTAGATATAATTATGTAAAAATCAGTCACTGATATTCCCCCTTCAAATGAATATATAATACTGTATTTAGGAAGGAAATTTAAAAGTACTTTGAGAGTATTTTCTTTTGTGTCTCAGAGGGTTAAGAACCCGACATAGTCTCTGTGAGGACGTTGGTTTGATTCCTGGCCTCGTTCAGTGGGTTAAGGATCCCGCATTGCCACCAGCTGCAGCATAGGTCACAGATGAGGCTCAAATCTGGCATTACTATTGCTGTGGGCTAGGCTGGCAGCTGCAGCTCCAATTCCACCCATAGCTTGGGAACTTCCATATGCCACAGGTGCAGCCATAAAAAGAAAAAAAAAAAGTATTTTGAGAGGTACAACAATGTATTTTTAGTTCAGAGAAGAAAGGTTTTTGATAATTATAAATATGCTGTAATTTTCCTTAAAACGAAAGCAAAATGGTTTGTCCCACGAGTTCCCAGTAATTCATGTAAGATTGTGTGTATATGCATGAATGGTTTTGTTAATCTTCATGTTCTATGAATTCTTTATTTTAAATTCTAATAGCATTACAGACCTAAGTATGAACCTTTAGATGTCATGCTCAAAAGCTGTACTTCACATGGTTTTGGAATCACTAATAACCCATCTTGGGCTCCTTCCTAAATATCCTTAAGATACCAGCTGCCAGAAATCATTGCAAATGCCATATTACTCTTTGTGTATGTCGCTTCCATCTGTTACTCTCTTGCAATACGTCCTACTTTGTTTGATAGGTGCCAAAACCTTCCAAAGTGAGTACCCTGTGGCTAAACTCAGCAGCCAGACTGATTCATCAGCAGCCAAGGTGAAGATCTCAGAATTGCCTTTAAAAACACTCAAATGTCTTGAGGAAGTTCCAGTCAAACTTGCCATTTGTCTCTTTTTATTTCTTACCCTGAGCAACAGCTTAAGAAACCTCTGTTAATCGTTTCTCTGCTATTTACACTTCGTTGAACTTCTCTTTCCTGAATTGATGAAAGAAGTTGGTGCAGTAGGTGTACAGAAAGATAAAACAAAATTTACTTAGTATTTGCAGTGCTAGGAAAACCACAGTTGTTTTAGTAGGTCCACAACAATTCAAAGAAAAATAGCCCTTATTATGTTGGCCCATGTAAGAAGAGGTCCAGTTTTATAAAATTATCACGTATTTGCTGTTGCTACTTAGCTCCTACTCTAGTTTTGTTTTAAAAAGAAAGATAGATGATTCTGTGAAAAAGAAATTTATTTGCTTAATTTTTTATTTTTAAATGATTTTTTTCCATTTTAGCTGGTTTACAGTGTCGATTTTCTACAGTACAGAAAAGAGACCCAGTCACACATTCATATGTACATTCTTTTTCTCACATTATCCTCCATCATGCTCCATCATAAGTGACCTGATATATACTTCCCAGTGCTATACAGCAGGATGATGTTTTGTGTTCAAGGAGTGTATGTTTTCACTGGTTTTTAAATAATTTGCTTTTGAACTTTTTAGTGTTGAATAATCTTTGATAGAAATATATACATTATTTTGAGTTATTATATCCATTTCTCTAATTTATAGAGAACTACTCTTCAAGGGATTATTTCTAGACCTAACTGATCATTGGACCTCCACAACCTTAATTGTAACTGCTTCATAGAGTTATGATTTGGTGTGTTACACAGAGGCTTGGTGAATGGAAAGTATTCTATCACCACTTTATTTTTAAAGTAATTAATGTACCTCCATACTATTTTCCATAGTAGTTGTACCAGTTTACATTCCCACCAGCAGTGCAGGAGGGTTCGCTTTTCTCCACATTCTCTCTAGCATTTGTTATTTGTGGACTTATTAATGACAGCCATTCTGGACTGGTGTGAGGTTGGTACCTCATAGTAGTTTTGATTTGCATTTCTCTAATAATCAGTGATCTTCAGCATTTTTTCATGTGCTTGTTGGCCATCTGTATATCTTTGGAGAAATGTCTATTCAGGTCTTCACCTTGCTGTACAGTAGAAAATTGATGGAACACTGTAGACCATCTATAATGGAAAAGATAAAAATCATTATAAAATTTGAAAAAAGTAAATTAATGAATCTGACCCAAATAAAACATACTATATACTTGATCCCTTTTTGGATACTTATGTTTAGCACTTTTTGTTTTGAAACTTTCAATATCTGTCACCTAAATCTGTCTATCTTGTACAGTTTTATTAGTTTTAAAGAGGATGTCCAGTAACAACCAGTACAAACAGGGTACAAAACAGTTCCCTTACCTTGAAAAAATTACCTCACTCTTCATTTTTTAGTCATTTTCTCTTTGACCTCTAATGCCTAGCAATAACTGATTTCTTCTTTGGTTTGGCCTCTCAACAATAGTAGTATAAATGGGATCCAACAATATGTGTCCTTGGAGTCTCACTTTTTTTCACTTGGCATAATGCTGTTGAGATTACCCTGTGTTTCTGCATATATCACAGAAACTTCTTATTGTTGAGTAGTGGTCTTTTGTGGTGGATGTACCTATATTTGAGCCTGAAGGGTATATTTAGTTTGTTTCAAGATTTAGGTGATTATAATGCTGGTATAAATTTTCCTGTACAGGTTTTTATGTGACCAAAAGTTTTCATTTTTTAAGAGTAAATACTTGGAACTGTGATTGCTGGGTCATATGGAAAGTATACATTTAACTTTATAAGAAGATTCCTAAATTCTTTTTCAGAGTAGCTGCTATCATTTTGCATTATCACCAGAAATGTCTAATTTTCACTTACTTCACATCAACATTAGTACCTGGTATTATGAATTTTTAAAATTTTATCTATTCTAATAGATGTGTAATGGTATCTCATCTGGCTTTAATTTCTCTAATTACTAATGAACATCTTTTTGTGTCCTTACTTGCTATCTATCCAGCTTTTTGCTGTGAATCATCTGTTCAAATCCTGCCTATTTTTTAATGGCCTATTAATGTGTCTTCAGAGTTTTTAATATGTACTGTAGAAGAGTCTTTTATCTGATAATTAACAGTTTTTATCCTCTTCTATAATGTGTCTTTTTTTATCTCATAATGATGACCTTCACAGAATAAATACTGATTTTTGTGAAATCCAAATTTATCATTTTTTTTCCTCTATGGAGTGTCTTACATTAGAAAAGTTTTTTTTTTTCAAAGCTGTATTTTTGACTCCTTTATTTAGACTGTAATTTACATAAAAAATCAAAAGCAGATTAAAATTTCACCATTAGGGAGATAGTTGTATATTCAGCCTACCCATTGTCTTTATTTTTTTTTTTTAAACTCCATGCTCCCAATCCATCCCACTCCCCTCCCCCTCGGCAACCACAAGTCTATTCTCCAAGTCCATGATTTTCTTTTCTGTGGAAAGGTTCATTTGTGCCCTGTATTAGATTCCAGATATAAGTGATATAATGTGGTATTTGTCTTTCTCTTTTTGACTGACTTCACTCTGTATGAGAGCCTCTAGTTCCATCCATGTTGCTGCAAATGGCATTATTTTGTTCTTTTCTATGGTTGAGTAGTATTCCATTGTGTATATATACCATATCTTCCGAATCCAATCATCTGTTGATGGACATTTGGGTTGATTCCGTGTCTTGGCTATTGCGAATAGAGCTGCAATGAACATGTGGGTGCATATGTCTTTTTAAAGGAAAGTTTTGTCTGGATAGATGCCCAAGAGTGGGGTTGCCAGGTCTTAAATTAGTTCTATGTATAGTTTTCTAAGATACCTCTATACTGTTCTCCATAGTGGTTGTATCAGCAGTACATTCCCACCAAGAGTTCACATGGGTTCCCTTTTCTGCACACCCCCTCCAGCATTTGTTATTTGTGGACTTATGAATGATGGCCATTCTGACTGGTGTGAGGTGGTATCTCGTGGTAGTTTTGATTTGCATTTCTCTAATAATCAGGGATGTTGAGCATTTTTTCATGTGCTTGTTGGCCATCTTTATGTCTTCCTTGGAGAAATGTCTGTTCAGGTCTTTTTAATTATTTAAAAAATTGTGATAAATACACATAACACGACGCTTACCGTTTTAACCATTTTAAGTATGCTGCTCTGTATTATGTATATTCACATTATTGTACAACCATCCCTGCAATCCATCTAGAGAAAATTTTTCATCTTGCAAAACTGAAATTTTGTTCCTATTGAACAATACCCAATCCTTATTTTCCTTACTTCCAACCCCTAGCAACAATGATTCTCCCTCTACTTCTATGAATTTGACTATTATCCTTTCTGAGTAGAATCATATAGTACTTTTCTTTTTATGATTGGCTTGTTTCACTTAGCATCATGTCTCAGGGCTCATCCATGTTTTAGTGTGTTTTTCAGAATTTCCTTCCTTTTTAAGGCTGTATAATATTTCATTTTATGTATATATCACATTTTGTTTGTCCATTCATCTGTTGATGGGCATTGGGTTGCTTCTGCCTTTGACTAGTGTGAATAATATTACTGTGAACATGGTTGTATAAATATCTATTCAAGATTATTCTTTCAATTACTTTGGATATACTATAACCAGAAGTAAAACTGCTGGATCATCTGCTTAATCATATTTTTAACTTTTGAGAACTGCTGCAAAACTTTTCCTAGAAGCTGCACTGCTTTATGTTCCCACCAACAGAGCACAAGTGTTCCAGTTTCTCTGTATTGTCACCTACACCACTTGTTATTTGTTTATTAATCTTGCGATGATAGACATCTAGTGAATATGAAATGGTGTCTTACTGTGATTTCGATTTGCATTCCCCTAATGGTTAGTGACGGAGAGCATCTTTTTAATGGGCTTATTGCTGTTTGTGTATCTTTGGGGAGATGTCTGATCAAGTTTTCTTTGTCTACTTTTATTTTTTTTTTGTAAGGCCACACCTGCAGCATATCAAAGTTTCTTGGCTAAGGGTTGAATCCGAGCTGCAACTGCAGTCTACACCACAGCCATTGCAACACCAGATCTGAACTACATCTGCGATCTGGCAGTAGCTTGTGGCAATGCTGGATTGTTAACCCACTGAGCAAGGCCAGGGTTCAAACCTGCATCCTTACAGACACTGTCAGGTTTTTAACAGGCTGAGCCACAATGGGAATTCCTCTTGGTGTATTTTTTAATTGAATTGTTTGTCTTCTTTGCTAAGAAATATGTTATTCACTTCAAGAGTTTTTGAACTCGTTTTACAGGACTTAGTTATTATACATGCTTAAAGGTTTTTGGTAATTCCACCCTTGGGGTCTTCTTGATGTTTGTGTCTGTTTATTCTCTTTTCCCTTGAGAGTTGAGATTATTCTGCTTATTTGGGTTCTGACAAGTAAGTTTTTTAATTTTATCCAGCACATTTTAAATAGTACACTATGAAATCCTGTACTGTTAAAATCCTATCAGAAATGTTAATTTGTTTTAACACTATATCCATCTAGGTATATTCAAATTTCAAATCCTCCTGTGCCTCCTGAGGGCTGTGGATACAGTGTCAGTTAAGTTTTTCAAGCTTTTGCAATGTTACACAATCATCTCACCACAGGGGAAAGCCTGGGACCTGAGCAATGTTCTGCATCATAGTTTAGTCTTCAGATCTTTTACAATATTTATTTGTATCAGTTCACATATGTGTGATTCAGAGTTTACCAGGACTTTATACACAGATTTAGGGAATCCTTTTTTCCCCACTCTATATTTGTGGTACCTCTGCAGTCTTGGCTCCCAAGGACTTCTGAAAATTTATAGCTCCAAAGGCTAAAGACTGGGATTGCTATTGCTGAGTTTTGGATGAAGGAAAGTCATTATAAGAAATATCCATATGACATTTGTGTATATTTTGGAACAAATTCTAAATATATTTATTCAATAAAGCCTATATATGAATTTTTCAGGACCATTCACTTTTAGGATAAAAAATACTGCTTCCACCTAATTGGTGAGTCCATTTTTTCCAAGAATCAGAGTAATGGAAAATGATATAACTGCTTCTGTTAAAGCAAGATCTGGTTTTATACTAAATTTTAGATTTGAGACATAATGTTGCTTTGGATGATGTCAAAGTTCAGAGGTTTGGGGACTGATAACAAAACATTCAACAATTTTAAGTCCAGAATGACTCATAGTAATAGGTAAAACAATTTTTTTCCAGTATCAAAACTGTCGTTCTGTCTCTTCTACATAAATATTTTATTATTTCCATGTTTTTTTTTTCTTTTAGTTTCAGTAGAGTTGAAGAGGAAATTAGAATACTTTAGAGAGTTCTATGGTTTGGGTTTATATTATATTTAAAACTGATCAATTTAAGATTCCTAAACATCAGGTTTTCAAATTGTTCCAGTTTCCTTGATGTGTGCTGCCAAATTAATTTTGTTAACTTTAACATTAAAACTGTGCCTCTAAGACCCATTTTCACTGGTTTCCATGAACTGCCTAAAAATGCAGTATTTTTCCACCAAGCCATTTTAGCATATAACGATAAAGAATTTCCAGATGTTCAAAAAAACAGAAATTGCCTCCTGTGCTCTCAGTTGGAGAACTGAAGTACATCTTGTAATTGGTTTAAAAACTGGAAATGTTTACAGTTTAGTTATTTTATCCTTCAAAAAATGGGGTGAGTATTACATTATAGATTGTTCTCTCTCTCTCTTTTTTTCTTTTTTGGCTGCCCCAGGGAATATGGAGTTCCCTGGCCTGGGGTCAGATCTGAGCTGCAGTTGCAACCTTTGCCTCAGCTGGGGCAACAGTGGATCCTTAACCCTCTGTGCCATGTGGTGATCAAACCTGAATCCCAGAGCTCCAGAGATGTTGTCAATCCCATCACACCACAGTGGGAACTCCACATTACCTGTAATTACTTTGAAAGTTTTGCCGAGTAATGTAAGTGTTACTTTCAAATCTTGTTTGGAATATATTAACTGAGAGATATGATTCTTTTAGGTAATTTAAATTATTGAATTTTTCCTTAAAAATTTCATCTAAATCTCCATGCTTTACATTTTAAATTTATGCAATTTAAGGACTTCCCGATTGATCAGGTACTTGATGTTAAAAATAAAATTAGAACTGGGTACTATTATCTTCCTCTAATTCAGTAACTTTTTAAACCTCTATTTCTCTTTTTCATTTAATAATTTTTTTCCTTGTGAATATGCGTGAAAGACTGGTGCCTTCTGATTTATAATTGATTTTATTTGGAAGTGAATTTTTTAAAACAGGAATTGGCAAACTGGCCAATGGGCTAGATTTGCAGATTGCTTGGTTTTGTGACTTAAGTTTTATTGAAATACAACTGCATTCATTCATTTGTGTTGTCTGGGGCAACGTCATGCTACAAGAACAGAATTGGTAGTGTGACAAAGACCATTTGGCTCATAAACCCTGAAATACTTATGACAAGTTTCCTTATACAAAAGATTTGCTCAGCCTTACTTTGTGAAATGAAGATGACAAATCTTGATCCTTTCATTTTCCCTTACCTTTGAGATTTCTAGATAATTCAAGTTTTCTGAGTTACACCAGAATATTGCTATCAAGCCATTACTCATTTCCACTAAAAGCATGTTTTCAGTGTGTCACCGGTTCTATGCATGAGAATTTAAGCCATTGCCATGGTTGTTGCTATTTCAGAAGTTTCACTTCACCTTATTTTTCTTTCTTCCTATTGAAAAAGTTTTTACCTCAATAACCAGCCTAGTATGTCTTTTTGTGCTGATTATGTTAATTTAGTTCACCTTGGCAGCCTAGCTTGAACATTTATTAAATAAAAAAAAATTTTAATCCACCTTTTATGCTCATTTTTATAGCTTTTAGGTTACATAAAAACAATATCTGTTCAGCTGTTTTGAATATTTTTGTTCAACAAGGGAAGGTATAAAATTAATAGGGTATGATTAAGTAGAGTTATTGTAACTCATGAATTCTCTGTTACAGAGATATTCCAATGCACATACACCCATTTCAGGGAGTTTTAGTAGAAAAAAATAACCTTTTGATTCAACTATGAACATTATATGGACTTGTAACCTAAAAACCTGTCAGTATTATTTAAGATGTAAGATATGTTTATTAATATATTTAGAAATGTATCTTGAATTCTTACCTTATTTAAGATGTAAGTTATGTTTATTAATATGTTTAGAAATATATCTTGAATTCTTCAATATATATTCACTGTTACAGACTTAGGAGGTACAATAGTAGAGAAAATAAATGGAAAAAAAACCCAAAAACAAACAAAAAACCTCACCAAAATAGAGAAAGTAAGACAAAAACTCCTGACTTCACTGTAGCTTACATTGTATTGGGAGCAAACAGACAACAAGAAAGTAGCAGGTGAGGAGTGCTTAAGAAAAAGGACATATTAAAATAGGGAGTCCATATCCAGAATGTCTTCAATAATCTATACTTCTACCAACGGTGCATGAAAGTTTTTAGATCTCCACTTTTGACAGTATTTGACACCCTAATTACCAATTTGATAAGTATAATTTATGTCTTGCCTCAGTTTCTGTCTTTGCTACTAATGAGTTGAGCAACTTTTTCCGTATCTTTATTATCATTCTGAATTTCCTTCTTTCTTGGTTGGTTTAATCTTATCCTTGGTCATAATTTTATTGAGATGTCCATCTTTATTGTGGATTTGTGGGAATTCCTTATAAATTTGTCCTTCATTGGTTTTAGACATTTGGAGGAAAGTATCTTTTTTCTTTTTTTTTATTGTTATTTCCCCAATACAATTTTTTTTCTACTGTACAGCGTGGTGACCCAGTTACACATACATGTATACATTCGTATACATTCTTTTTTCTCCTGTTTTCATGCTCCATCATAAGTGAATAGACATAGTTCCCAGTGCTACACAGCAGGATCTCATTGCTAATCCATTCCAAAAGCAATAGTTTGGATCTATTAACCCCAAGCTCCCAGTCTGTCCCACTATCTCCCCCTCGGCAACCACAAGTCTATTCTCCAAGTCCATGATTTTCTTTTCTGTGGAAAGGTTCATTTGTGCCCTGTATTAGATTCCAGATATAAGTGATATAATGTGGTATTTGTCTTTCTCTTTTTGACTGACTTCACTCCGTATGAGAGCCTCTAGTTCCATCCATGTTGCTGCAAATGGCATTATTTTGTTCTTTTCTATGGCTGAGTAGTATTCCATTGTGTATATATACCACCTCTTCCGAATCCAATCATCTGTTGATGGACATTTGGGTTGTTTCCATGTCCTGGCTATTGCGAATAGTGCTGCAATGAACATGTGGGTGCATGTGTCTCTTTTAAGTAGAGTTTTGTCCGGATAGATGCCCAAGAGTGGGGTTGCCAGGTCTTAAATTATTTCTATGTATAGTTTTCTAAGATACCTCCATAGTGGTTGTATCAGCGTACATTCCCACCAAGAGTTCACATGGGTTCCCTTTTCTGCACACCCCCTCCAGCATTTGTTATTTGTGGACTTATGAATGATGGCCATTCTGACTGGTGTGAGGTGGTATCTCGTGGTAGTTTTGATTTGCATTTTCTAAATGCTAATGTTTTTCATGCTATCCTTTGAATATCAATTTTTAATATTTATGTGATGTTAGTCAATTTTCAGCCTTGTAATTTGTGGTTTAGAGGATAAGTTGGTTAGATTTATTGAGGTTCAATTGACACAAAATAAAATTCTTTGTTTTAAAGTGTAGTTTATTGAGTTTTGCTAAGTGTATATAGTTCTGTAATTACTATCAAAATCAAGATATCAAGGAGTTTCTGTCATGGCTCAGTGGTTAATGAACCTGACTAGTATCCATGAAAACCTGGGTTTGATCCCTGGCCTTGCTCAGTGGGTTAAGGATTTGGCATTGCCATGAGCTATGGGTAGGTTGCAGATGCAGCTCAGGTCCAGCATTGCTGTGTTTATGGTGTAGGTTGGCAGCTGTAACTCCAATTAGACCTCTAGCCTGGGAACTTCCATATGCTTCGGTATGGCCCTAAAAAGCTAAAAAAAAAAAAAAAAAAATTAAGGTATCAAACATTTCCATCACCACAAGTGTTTTCATGCCCCTTTGCAATTATTCTCCTCCCTTGCCCCCCAGTCCCTGGCAATTCCTCATCTACCATCCTCTGCCCCTGTGGTTTTGTGAAACATACAATATATACATAGCCTTTTTTTCTTTTCTGTTTAAAAAAATTTTTTGAACATCTTCGTATATAAATAACATACGAGATTGCATTCCCTTTATCTTCTATTAACTCATTGATTGACTTTCCACATTTAGAAACTTTAGTGTAACAGGAGTCCAATTTTTATATTGTTTCTTTTTAGGAATTGACTTTTTTTTCAGTTTTTGAATGGAGTGAGCTATTTGTTTCAGTGCTAGCTAATAATGAGTATTAAAGAAAGGCAGCTGGAATTTTTATTGAGATTTCATTAACTACATAGTTTAATTTGGCAAGTATGGCAATGTTAACAGTATTAAGGGATCTTGGAGTTCCCGCTGTGGCTCAGTGGTTAACAAATCTGACTGGGAACCATGAGGTTGCAGGTTCGATCCCTAGCCTTGCTCAGTGGGGTTAAGGATCCGGCATTGCAGTGAGCTGTGGTGTAGGTTGCAGATGCAGCTCGAATCCTGCGTTGCTGTGGCTGTGGCGTAGGCCGGTGGCTACAGCTCTGATTCAACTCCTAGCCTGGGAACCTCCATATGCCACGGGTTCGGCCCAAGAAATGGCAAAAAGACAAAAACAAACAGTATTAAGGGATCTCATCCAGTAACATGGACTATCTCTTCATTTATTCTGTTCTTCTTGATGCCTTTTAAAAAGCTTTTACCTTTTGTATATACTGTATACTGAGCAGTTTTTCTTAGGGTCTCAGTTTATCATATTCTCTACATGTTTATTGCTAAATTAAAGGGGTGCCATTGATATAAATTAATGTTTTATTTGGTCATTGTGCTGAACTTTCTAATTAGTTTTAGGAGTTTATTTGTTGAATTTCGTAATGAGATCATGTATCTTCAGATAGTAATAGCCTAAATCTTCCCTCATGCTGTTTCATATCTTTTTTCATCTTTTTTCTGATAATGTTGACCAGGACTTGCTCAACTATATTCAATGGAGTGATAAGAGTAGACATACTTATTTTGTTCTCTATCATTAAAAGAATGCTTCAGACCTCAGTTAACTGTAATGATCTAGGTTTAAGTCTCAAACATACGACGATGAGAAACTTTTTCTTAGAACACCAGTTAATATTTTTCACCAAAGGGCTAGAAATGGGACTAGACCAGTGACTTTACTACTAGCCTGCATAAAATCACCTGGGACAACTTAGCTATATCTGTGTTTGGGCTCTAACCCTTGAGTTTTTAATTGAATTGACCTGGGATAGGACTCAGGGCTCAGTAAACTTCCCAGGGGATTCTTTTATGCATTAGGTTGAGAATCATTAGAGAAGTCCATTTACCAAATTAACCTCTAAAGAATATGTATCTAAATTAGTTTAAAATTTAACATATTGATTCCATAATTAAGACTATATTGACAGAAATAGAGAGGATTATAGATTTCTCCAGCTTAAAAAAAGTACATCCATAATTCCCCTCATGGCACAGCAGAAACAAATAGAACTAGGAACTATGAGGTTGCAGGTTCGATCCCTTGACTCTCTCAGTGGGTTAAGGATCTGGCATTGCTGTGAGCTGTGGTGTAGGTTATAGACACAGTGCAGATTTGGCATGGCATTGCTCTGGCTGTGGCGTAGGCCAGCAGCTGTAGCTCCAATTAGACCCCTAGCTTGGGAATCTCCATATGTCATGGGCGTGACCCTAAAAAGACAAAAAAGTACATCCATGTTGTATTCACTGGTATCATGAGTTTTATGTTAGGAGATAGTTTCTTAGGGAGAAAAGCATTCCTATTGTATGATAGGTATACTGATGACTGCTTGATAATTAAATTGCTGTTTGTTAAAAGGTCTTTACTTATTGCAGGAGCCCTTATGTTCTACTTCAGTATTCCTGGGCTTGAGACTGGTAGGTTAAACATCCTTTATCCACAACCTGCACACCTGTTCTCAATCTAGGTGAAGGCCACACAGGATAAATATGAGCACCACAGTTCAAAACATGTACAACTGCTCATTTGTAACTCCTAAAAGAAAAGCTGTTAAAGGGTCTTCATTTGTCTACATTATCAGAATGTGTTTACTCCCCACTCACATATTAGCACACTCCCATTTCCACCTGACATGGAAATGATCCGTATATCCAGATGCCATCTTTTTAATGCTCTTGGGCAACAGAGCTGTCACTACGAGAACAATTATCCTTTTAGATTCTGGGACATGCCTGTCCTCTTGCCCTTTTTGTCCCTGACCATCCAATCCTCATACCACACTACTTCTCACTGTTTCCACTCTGAGGATGGTGCCCACCTCTGCAGCTGTCTGGTAAACACACTTTCCTCTCTCGCTACAGCCCTAGTTCCAGAAGTGTGTGCATCAAGCCTCTTAGTGTCTCCTCTGACCACTCCTCCTTGCATGATTGCAGAGAGGAAACTCCCCAGATTCTCTACTGGCTTCTTTATGGTGGGAGAAGAATTGGGAAAGAGTCTTCTAGTTACACCTTAAGAGGGTGTGAGAGGTGGGAGAACAGGCATCTTCTGCCAGTGTAGGGAGGGAAGTGAGGATAGTATCTTCCCTATTGGCATTTTCAGTAGGAAAGGAAGAAAACCCTAGTCCTATTTTTAACACAGTTCACCTTAATTATTAAACTATTTGAAAATGTTTATACCATGTTTATTAAGAGAGTTGGTGCCAGAAGGATGACAATGAGCAGGTGGACCTGTTAAGAATGTGTCTCTGGCCTTAAATACCTTGGCAAGGAAAAATATGCAGAACAACTGATAGAAAGCACCATTCCTAGTGGAAAATTCTCCTTTCTTTGGTGCAACTTTTCTTCGAAAGTGCTTTTTGATTAGCCTCAATTAGTGAGTGTGGGGGGGAGTTTGAAGTTAAAAATCAATGATATACTTTAAGCAAAATTATACAAAAGGGACTAGTAACATAAAAATACACAAAATTTATACCTCATTGTTTAAATTTTAATATGAATTCGATTTTTAATCATAATGGTCTAGGTGGTCAGTGCTGAGTTACATGGAAGGTGTAGTAACATTTTAAACATTGCTGATGCTGTACAGGTGCCTCCTGATACATGGTAGAGTAACATCTTAAAATAATGCCTTTTGGAGTTCCTATCCTGGCTCAGCGGTAACAAACCTGATGAATATTCATGAGGACGAAGGATTGAAGCCTGGCCTCACACAGTAGGTTAAGGATACGGTGTTACCACGAGCTGTGGTGTAGATCACAGATGTGGCTCTGAGCCCATGTTGCTGTGGCTGTGATGTAGGCCAGCAGCTACAGGTCCAATTTGACTTCTAGCCTGGGAACTTCCATATGCCATGGATGCAGCCCTAAAAAGACAATAAAAAGAATAAAATAAAATAGAGCCTTTCAGCTAAAGATCTATTATAAAAGAAAAACATTTTTAAGTAAAAATTTTCTAATGTCTCTTCTCTGAATGTCCATTTCTTATTACTTGCTATTTAATTATGTATAGCCTTAATTGTTAGTGCTCTGCCCTTCAAAGGCGATGGGGGAATACAGGCAGATAGCACTGTCAAAGAGGTAAGACAAAGAATCAGTTCCATAAATTAACAGAGGTAATGACATCCTACCTTGTGGGAGGCTTATGATTTACACTTCAATATTTTATTTGGTTGTAATAGCATATTTTAATTTATTTAAGACCTGAAAATTCCCTTTAATATACGAACTAATTCGAAATGCTAGCTGTTGGTCACAGAAATGTAGAGCCTGTTAAAATCAGTATATCATCCTGTCTACTGTGAAACTCTAAATTACTTGCTTATAATTTAATATTAGCATTTGTGTTTGCCTTTATTTTCCCCCAGGACTATCCTTCTCATTTTAATGAATCTAAGGAGAGTTGTTTTCCTTTTTCTAAGTAGACAAAAGGAATGTTGTTGAAAATGACCTCATTTTGGCCAGTTGTGCAGGAGAAGCACATGAACTTGGTGGTTTCCTTTCCTGATGTAATCCTTAAGAGGCACTGGTGAGGTGGTGATGCTACATGAGGCAGAAAGATCTCTAGCTCAAGACTAGTTATTCTTAGGCAATTGGTTCACACATTGTAAGTTAGCTGGACATTAAATGTCATTTAGTTTGTTTTTCTTTCTTGAATTTTAAAGCCTTTGTATTTTGTCCTTAAACTGCCTACATTCTTGTTGTCTAAGTAAGACGAATCCCCTACAAATATTTAACATGTTGTAAAATGATGAAGCAAGGCAGTCCATTACGAATTTATAAGAAATCGCCCATTTAGGTGTAATTCACCTTCCTGACTCTCAATTTTAGAGTATGGCTAGCAGTGTTTAATTATGAAACTATTAGACAAAATGTGAAGTTAGACAGATGTACAGCTGAAGATTGTTTTAGCTTTCAAAAATTTTTATGTTTTCAAATAAGAATGAGTTGAATTTTTTTACCTTGTGATTTCCTGTCCTATATATATATATATATATATTTATATATATTTAAATGATTTTTATTTTTTCCAGTATATTTGGTTTACAGTGTTCTGCCAATTTTCTGCTATATGGCAAATTGACCCAGTCACACACACACATACATGTATATATATACATTATTTTTCTCACATTATCCTCCATCATGCTCCATCACAAGTGACTAGATATAGTTCCTAGTGCTATACAGCAAGATCTCATTGCTTTTCCATTCCAAGTGCAATAGTTTGCATCTGTTAACCTCAGATTCCCAGTCCATCCCACTCCCTCCCCCTCCCCCTTGGCAACCACTAGTCTGTCCTTTATATATATTTTTGTTAATGTAGTATGTATAACTTTTAATATGTTTCAGTAGTATTCTTATCCATTTAAATGATGTCTGGCCTTGTATACGTTAGGGAAGATATAAACCAAGTATTAAAGTGGAAATAATATATAATTTTCATGGTCTTTTTTTTTTTTTTTTAATTTGTGTAAGACAGTTGCAATGGTTTAATTCTGTCAGCTAAGGGGTACAGAAAGTCATGTTTCTGGGACTTGGGTTTCAGTTTCTTAAGTCCTGCATCCCGTATATATTGGCATTGAGTGTAAGTTCTTAACTTTGTGGGGTTGTAATTTTATTTGAGAAGCCCCCTTAGGGACCATTGCTCTGCCAGGTCCTGTCAGCCAAATCTAATTATAACTGCTTGAATAGTTATCATTACTTGTTTGCTGAGGATCTTTGCTCTCATTAACAGTTGTATAAATAAAGCCACATAGTATACTTTTTTTTTCCTTTAGCGTGTACTCATTAACATTAGACTTCAGTCTGACTAACTTGAACAAGAGAATTTATTTGTACAGACTTCAAAGGAATTCTTTTAGGAATTTTTTAGATAAACACCCTACTTTTTCTTACTAAATGGAGTTAGAACTCTTGTTTTAATAGCAAGTGTCTTGTCACTTCAGGGAGATTGTCATTGTCAGTCTCATTCAGTGCTACAAAAGTGATTTGTGTATGTGTGTTTCACTTCATTCTTAATTACTTGTATTGATTTGGATTCGAATTTATGCATTTTTAAAATTTATTTAAAATTTTTTTTTTTTGGTCTTTTTAGGGCCGCACCCACAGCACATGGGGTTCCCAGGCTAGGGGTTGAATCTGAGCTACAGCTGCTGGCCTACCCACAGCCACAGCAATGCCAGATTCGAGCTGCTTCTGTGACCTACACCACAGCTTATGTCAACACTGGGTCCTTAACCCACTGAGTGAGGCCAGGGATTAAACATGCATCCTCATGGATGCTAGTCAGATTTGTTTCCACCGAACCACAATGTCCTTATGCAGGTTTAATGAGACTGATGTTAGGTATGAAAATATTAATGCCTATTAATTGACTATATTCTCAGTCATGGAAATCTATTCCAGTGTTTAGTGCCTATTAGTATACTACTATTAGTGATAGTTTGTGTCCAAAGAAGGATTTCCAGATTAACCTTTTCAATTCCATCATGAGGTATATTCTCCCTGTACACTTAATTTTAAACAATTTTACAATTGGTTAGAAATATTGTTTAAAATGAATCAATTTGTAATAAATATTTATTGGTAACCAAGTATTGGTAACTAAGTTGGAAATTACCACCAGTCCTCTGCTTAGCCAGTTCACACAAAGCGGCTGTGAACCCATGTGTGTGTTGTTTTGCCTGACCTTGTCTCTTTCTTTATGTAAATAATGTAATTTATATGTTTCTGTACCTCAAATTTTTGTATGGTGCTCAGAGCACAGCAAGAAATAAGAAAACATTTATGGGATTTTTTTTTTTTTTTCCCCTGGTCTTTTTAGGTCCACACCCATGGCATATGGAAGGAAGTTTCCAGACTAGGGGTTGCATCGGAGCTGTAGCCACTGGCCTATGCCATGCAATGCCAGATCCAAGCTGCATCTGCAACTTACCCAACAGCTCACAGCAACACTGGATCCTTACCCCACCGCGAGAGACCAGGGATTGAACCCATGTCCTCAGGGATACTAGTCAGATTCGTTTCCGCTGAGCCATGATGGGAGCTCCACTTAATGGAATCTTAACTACAGATAAATCATACATAACAAGAGGAAAGGAAACACATGTTGAGTAATATTTTGCTTATTTATACAGTGCACTGGATATATATTGGGAATCATGCAATGCAATCTATGCTTCTGTCAGGGTACAGTTTTCCAAGGAAAGTGGTTGTTGAATAAATAAAATGAGATGAGAAACCAGGAGAGCTTCTCTAAGAATGTGGTGTTTAAGGAGAGATAGACTTTAACTGGATAAATAGATGGAGGAGAAATATTTAAGCAGAAGGAAGATCCTGAGGCAAGGTATGCACTGGGTAGTCAAGGAAATCAAAGAAGTCAGTGACATGTAAGTATTCTTGTCCTTGACTTTATATTGAGGTGTGTAAACAACTTGGACCTTGGGCCTTTATTCCAAGCTGGATAGCCTATCTTAGAAAACCTGGGCAAGAGTATTTTAATCTCTTAGTTTATCTGTACATATTGATCACCTTCTGTATAAGCAGCACCTATTAGGAAAAGTCCAAAAAAGTTTGAGACATATTTCTTGTGCTTTAAAATTTATAAATTAGGTGACACTCTGCATTGACTCAAAACAATCAGCTAGGAAGCAGCACATAAATAAATGCCAGTTTGTGTTATGGCCTAACAAATTTTCTACAGATGTAGAGAAGTTGGTGATGAAAATAGTTTGGAGAGCTTTCTTTGAAGAGATGACAAACCATTTTAGGATTGTATTTTTATTGAAATAAGAAAATAGAAGGGTTTTGGCAAAGATGAAGATATGGAAAAGAGCCTGATACCTACAGCAGAGGGGTTTTGGGTTCCCATCAAAGGACGGTAGATACCCAGCAAGGCTATGCAGTGGAAGTCCTGGAAAGTAGTCCAAAGAGTTCAAACTTGTCATAGTAGATAGTAAGGAAATGCTGGAGGCTCTTGAGAAGCTAGTGTGTTTTTAACCAACTGATAACTAATGGAAGTTATAGATCTCCTTTCTTTATGGTTTGTTAAAAATCGTTTAGTCTGTAACAATGTGGTCAGGACATTCATCCATCTGTCTACTCCAGTGCTATTAATAAGAACCATTTAAGTAGAGAAATACTTATCAGTTACCTCTTCTAAGAGTGTACAAATGAAAATAGGCAAAACTGGTGTAATTAACAAAGCTTGTTGGATAGAAACACAGTTTAACTTTGTGTACAAACAGGATGATGTAAGATTTAAGAGGTGGTGAATGAAGGGGAGCCATAAAATGTTCATGTTTAGAAAGAATGTAATTAGGGCAATTCTGTACTTTAAGGAAAACTTAATGTGGAATTTTGGCAATTTTAAAATAAAGGAACTGAGTAAGGCTAAAATAGCTAGAACCTCTTGGCTTTGTTCAACCTGAAGATTTTACAGGAAGAAGAGAGACTGAGTCTGAACCCTCAGTGTCTAGGAGACTCTTGCGAGACATGTGGCAGCACCTTTACAGCAGCTGTACCTGACCAGGCTTCCCAACATGAGCTGTGCATCTTTGGGCACTGATGATTCCTATAGCAGTCTAACCATAAGGGGTGGAGAAAGCAATTAAGGCATTTTCAAAACTTCATTCTAAGTATTTTCTAAGGAAATGCTTTTTTTTTTTGGTCTTTTTGCCATTTCTTTGGCTGCTCCTGCAGCATATGGAGGTTCCCAGGCTAGGGGTCCAATCGGAGCTGTAGCCACCGGCCTACGCCAGAGCCACAGCAACGCAGGATCTGGGGATCCGAGCCATGTCTGCAACCTACACCACAGCTCACAGCAATGCCCGATCCTTAACCCACTGAGCAAGGCCAGGGATTGAATCCACAGCCTCATGGTTCCTAGTCGGATTCGTTAACCACTGCACCACGATAGGAACTCCGGAAAAATGCTATTTTTTATTTTTGCTTTTACATGTGGCTTCCATCTGAGAAGTAGGCAGAGGAAGTTGGTTAATTGATAATTTCTTCTCGTGTGTGGTAGTCCCATATGTAGATTGATGCTATAGCATAGTGTTATGTTGCTCTTCAATGACAGGAAGATGTTTATGGCATTGAACTAGTTTCTGGAACTGATGAAGGCTGACCATATTTTAGAAATGTGGCGCTTTTCACAGATGTCAAAAATCAAGTAGCTGGGTTCAGATCCTAAGACAAATTTAAATATACTCTATTTAAAATACTCTAAAGAAAGGTAACTTCCAGAGTCTGTGGTATGTTAGGTTTTCTTTGGATTCTGCTATGTGTCTTATAAATAAAATTCCAGCCCTGTTATAGAAAATTACTTTTAATAAGGCTAACTTTGAAATGTATTGTACATTTGGTAGTCACTAAAATACCAAGATTTAATAATCTCTGCAAAAGTAAAGAAGTATACAGTTTTTTAAAATAATTTTGAAGAAGGAGGTCTAAAGTGTAACAGTGGTTCTGATAACACTTTTAACCCCAAATTAAGGCAAACGTCCCATCACTAGGAATAGGTGGTCAGTTGAATGATTGCCTATTAGGAAAATACGGAAAATAAATTTTGATGCCTACTCTGTAATTTCCTGAGGATAGGAGGGATTAAGAGTAGCTTTTAAGCCTGACAGATTTGAATTCAAATCCTGGCTAACATCCTCTAATGACTGACTTAATTTCTCTGTATAATCCGTTACCTTATTTGAGAATAAAAGAATTCAATTACAGGACTGTTCTAATGGTTGAATGAGATAATGTGCATAAATGTATTAAGTGAGGCACCACAAAATAAACAACGTAACTCTAAACTTTTGTGCCTTTTGGAAAATCACCCTCTTTGAATATAAATGTCTTCATTTATAACATGAGGAAAATATAGCATCATGGGATTGCTTTCGTCAAAACATGCCAATAAAAGGACAATAAAATGAGCCATACAGATAAGAAGTACCCATCATGCACCAATGCCATGACACTCCCAACCAAAGCTAAATAGGGACAAAAAGCCCTTCTCCCTTTGGGAAGTTGGATCTGGAATGAAAATTAGGGAATATGGACCCCCAAACCCTTCCTTCCCAGTGAATATTCCACCTATGCAATTGGGTGCAATTTTAAAAGGTATTACTTTATTATATTCCTTTTCTAATATTTCATTGTTAGTTCATAGAAATTCAACCAATATCTGAATGTTAAGCTTGTATCCTGCTACTTTGCTGAATTAATTGATCAAATTGAGCAGTTTTTGTATGCTAGTAGGGTTTTCTATATGTGGTATCGTCATATGGATAGAGTGGCAGTTTTACCTCTTATCTTCCAATTTGGATACCCTTTATTTCTCTGATTGCTGTGGCTAGTACTTCCAATACTATGTTGAATAAAAGGGGTGAGAGTGGGCCTCCTTGTCTTGTTCCAGGTTTTAGTGGGGAAGGCATTCAGCTTTTCTCTGATGAGTATTACACTGGCTGTGGGTTTGTCATAAATGGCTTTTATTATGTTATGTTTGCTCTATACCCTCTTTAGTTAAGAGTTTTTATCATGAATGGATGTTGGATTTTGCCAATGTTTTTTTCTACATCTGTGGAGATGATCATGTGGTTTTTGGCTTTTCTTTTGTTAATGTGGTGTATGATTTTGACTCATTTGTGTATGTTGAATCATCCTTTGAACTTGGGATAAATCCCACTTGGTTGTGGTGTATGATCTTTTTTATGTGTTGTTGGATTTGGTTGGCTAAAATTTTGTCAAGAATTTTTGCATCTATATTCATCAAAAATATTGGCCTATCATCCTGATACTGGCTTATAATTTTCTTTTTTGGTGGTACTTTTGCCTGGTTTTGGTATTAGGATGATAGTGGCTTCATAGAATGTCTCTGGAAATGTTCCTTCTTCTTCAGTCTTTCGGAAAAGTTCAAAAAGGATGGGTGTAAGTTTTTTGTATGTTGGGCACAATTCACCTGTGAAGCCATCTGGTCCAGGACTTTTGTTTGTAGGGAGTTATTATTTTTATTATTACATATTGAATTTCTTTTCTAGTTATTGATCTGTTCAAATGATCTCTTTCTTCTTGATTCACTTTTGATGGGCTGTTTGTCTTTAAAAAGTTGTCCATTTTCTCTAGGTTGTCAAGTTTGTTGGCAAATAGTTGTTCCTAGTATTCTCTTACAGTCTTTTGTATTTCGTCAGTATGCGTTGAGATTTCTCCTTTTTCATTTCTTATTTTGTTAATTTGGATTCTGTCTTTTCTTCCTGGTGACTCTGGCCAGGGGCTGCTTATTTCTTGTAAGAAATTACAAGATTTCATGTGTTTGCACTTTCGTGGAATCCTGCCAATGCCAGGACCACTAGTGTTGAAGCCTCAGGTTGGTGGTATTGATAGCATACCTGAGAAGGCAAAAGTCTGCTTTACGAAAGGAGGCCAGGTTATTTTAAGTCATGAAAATAATACCAGAAGTGATGTTATAGACCTGTCAGTTGTAACTTTGTATTGAATTTGAATGCTAGAAAAAAAGTATTCAAAAAGTATTTATCTCTTATCCATTTTTTTGTAATACCACAAAACTCCCTCTTTGAATACTTTCCCACAGGAAATTAATTTTTATTAATAGATCTATTTTTTTTCATGAATGCCTTTTGGCAATAAAAATTGAAGAGAAATGTTGCCACAGGGTTCATTTCTGTAATAAATAATGAAATATGTATGATTGAGACAAGCCAGAATGAAGTCAAATTGAAAATTAGCAGAAACTAGATTTTAAATTATAATTCTACCTTGCATTTAAGTTCACAGTCCTGTATTCCATGGAGCTAGGATTCCATCACTAATTAAATATGCTACATGTAACAAGAGAAACTGGGAGTCTTCTTAGTTTTATATAATGATTCAAGAGGTATATTCAAACTTTAGAAATGTGTAATGTTAACCATTTTTGGAAAACATCAGCCTTTTGGAATTTGCCCCAGATGGTTCTCTTTTAGTATTTTTGCATTTCCTTTTTTATAGGACCCTATAACAGGAAACTTTATTGTTATGCATAAAGGTCGGTTTATTTTTGTCAGCGAATAACTCCTGAATGTAGATACAAAGTTAACTTTTTCACGTCAGATTTTATAAAATCTACTATCCAAAAGCGCTTTACTTTAGAAGATGAGTTTCTCATTGTAAATATTAAAGTTTGCTAGGTCTGCTTTGAGGATTCATTTAAACTGGATAAATGCATATAGTGGATGTAGAAATAGACAAAGACTTGCAGTTTTGTAGACTGCTCTAACAGATCCCAAAATTCAGTGGCTCAAACAGGATAGCACCTTATTTCTCTCTTGAGTAACAGTCCAGATAGATTGTCCAGGTCCGTTAACACTTCTGTTGATGCCCAGCTTCCAAAGCCATTGGTTGCCATAGAAGTGATGAGAACATAACCTCAGGCTAGATATTTCCTCTTAGGCACATCAAAGACATTGCTCGCATCATTCTTGCTTGCCCTCCATTAGCAATGAGGGATTAGTCACTTAGCCATAAATGTAGCAAAGTGAGCTAGGAAGTAGTTCTCTGCCTGCAGCCATCTCTCAGGCACACTTTACTTTGAGGAGGGGAGAGACAGTCTTCAGTGGACAGCCAGCAATAACTGACACAGTTCAGTTAATGTATAGGGAGAAATGTAGTTTTGAGAGCATCATTCCAGTCATTAAGACATTTTTGAAAAATAAAATTTGTGAACTGTCACATTAATCTTGTGCCAGATTACTCTCTACCACTGTAGATTCAGTCACAATACTTGAAGTTCATAGAAGGTTTTAGATCTCCTCTCCCCTTCCGAAAAAATACTTAAAGGAGAAAGTAACAGTATAGCGTAAGATTGAAAAAAAAAAAAAAAGCCTTGTTATCCTAAAGAAGTTTTCACTTGTAGCTGTTCTATTTTCTAATTGGTTTAGTTATTTTTCTAAATTAACTACATTTAATTTATAAGTTTGTTCATAAATGTGTATTGTCCCACACTATGCTTGGTACTGCATTTCATATTCTGTAGAGATTAATTGTTCAGAAGGGAAGTGTAGACGGTGACAATAGTGTGTAATACATGAAACAGAGGGATGGCAGAAGGAAAAAGTTTAAGAGAAGGTTTCCAAGAAGAGATGATTCCTACTCTATGGTGTAAAGAATGAATAGAAATGTTTACATTTCAAAAAGTGGAATCAGAGGAACGCTTTAGGAAGATAAAATGACATTCAAGGGCGTGGGGCCTGAGGAACTCCACACTGGTTTGATGTAAGTAGAGTGAAGGTGCAAAGATGTGGCAGAGTCTTCTTGGATGCCGTACTGTTAAGTCAGCAGAACCCATCTGGTGATTCTAAAACCCATGGAGTAGGTGAGCATATTCCTGGGATTTATGTCACTGTGGAGAAGTCTTTACAAGTGGTATTGTAGAATATTTTTTCTTTTAATCATAAGACACATCATAAAAAAATAAGCCAGCAGATTTATTAAGCTCATATTATGAAAACTGAATTTTAGGGTATAAGCTATTATCTGTTTTCATTATGTAATACAATAAAATCCAATCTATGTTTTAATATTCAATATGTTCTAAACATTTTTTTCTAATATATACAGCAATACAAATAGCATCCATCCTTTTTCAATGAAAGAACAAGAGCTTTTTCTTTTTTACATATAAATGAGTTGAAAGACTGCATAGGTAACTTTATATCTTTATAAATATAATTTTTATATGTAACACACAATCTTATATATAGTCTTTGATAACCTAAAATAAGCATTCTTATTTATCACAAACTATGCCAAATGAAAAAGTGATTATCATAAAACATTTTGAAAATACTTAGAAACCCAATAAAAATTCTTAGAGAAAGGTTATAGGTAACAGGTAGCTAGTTAAGAAGGTCAAGCCAGAGAGAGTAATGTGATTAGATTTGCTTTATAGAAAGATCCCTTTCAAAGCAGTTTGGTGGGTGAATTTGAAAGAAATGGGCATAGAAAGAGAGCAAAGCATGGCAAGAGGTGACTAGAGCTTGAGATTTCTAGAAATGATGGAGAGGAAAGCAGAAGGTGGATTCACGAGACACCCACGGAGGGGTGGAAATGATGATGGGTCTTAGAGAATGAGATGCCAAGGGAGAGGGAGAAGCCTAGGGTGGCTCAGGTTTCAGGCTGCAGTCAGTAAAGGTGGAGGTTGTGATAACTAGAGAACACATTGGGCAAGAGGGAGCAGCTAGAAACAGGTGCTGAAACATGTTTTGTTTTATAAATTTAATCAATATCCATTTATTAACATGATTACAGTAATGTTCAGGATGACTTGGATTTGTCTTAATGAATACAGACTTGTTGCAGAATCATATTTTTTCCATATGAGAACCTTTTCCCAACTCTTAGATGTCCTTCCAGATACTTTAAATCTAGCTGCTTGCTTCTGTCTCTTCATTCCGAGTGACAAACATAAACTTAGGAATTTACTTATTGGCTCCTTAGGGAAAAGAGAGGAGGATTTGTGCTCCCAAAGATTTCCCCATGCTTCAAAAAAAACCCTAGAAGTATTTTTTCTTTTTTCTGAAGCTTCCTCTGATTTGCTTGGAAGTCTTTGTTATCAAAAGACTTAAGAGTCTCTTCAGAGCATTAGATTTGGAGTAGAAAAACTTGTATGTCTTTTCTGCTAACTTGCTGGGTTGTGTTAGGCAAAAAGCGTTAGTTCTTTGGAGCTTTATTGTGCTATTTATAAAATAAAGGATTGAATTAGATCAGAGTTTCTTAAATTGGGATTGTTGACCTTATTTCAGGTGATCCATGAGCTCTTTAAAATTATATAGAAAATTCTGTGTCTGTCGATGCAAGCATTTTCCTACAATAAGATCCATAGCTCTCATTAGATTCTTATGGTTCTGGGATCCAAAAAAAAAAAAAAAGTTAAAAAAACACACTGTTAGAACTATTTGAAATTAAGACTGGATTTTTTTGCCCATAAAGTTTCCATCTTTTGTTGTCAATGAAAATATTTCACGTGACATGGTATGGAATTTTCTTAGATGTAGACTTTCCATTTTACACACTCATTCCTAAGTCATGCTGTGTCTTTTAGTTCCTCTGTGATCTTCTAAGATGCCATCAGTAAAATCCCAGCATCTGGAAGGAGGGGTTGGAGATGGAAGAATCAAGTGAAGTTACAGAGATCCCCAGAGGGAGGATTCTGTGTGTGGTCAAGATTCTGCCACTTGATTCAAGACTAGGAGCATATCTAGGTTTTCTTCCCTTTCCCATGCAAGCCAGAAGAAAGGATGTTAAACCTTTGGCACAGTTCTTTGAAAAAGCTGCTAATGTCCGTCCAGACAGAGAAATTGGCTACAGAGTACAAGTGTGCACAAAACTGGCCAAAAAGCTTGTCTAACTTGGAGTAGTGACAGTTACAGAGATAAAGTAAGTGAGATAAAATGAGAATGAGTGTTGACCCTAGAACTATTTTTAATTCTGAACCTTGGCTGCAGTTCCAATAAACTAACTGAAACACTCTTACAGAAAGCATAATTATGTAGTGATTACTTTTTTGCTTCTCAGTAACTCAGAATTTACTACTGGGTTTAGCTTCACTTGTGTTTGCTTAGTTAATTAACAAACAACAGTTTACTCTTTACGAAATTTATGCAGGGAGACGTCCTGTTGTGGCACAGCAGAAATGAATCCAACTAATAGCCATGAGATTTCGGGTTCAATCCCTGGCCTCACTGAGTGGGTTAAGGATCCAGCATTGCCATAAGCTGTGGTGAAGTTCGCAGATGTAGCTTAGATCCTGCATTGCTGTGGCGTAGGCCGGCAGCCTTAGCTCTGATTCATCCCCTAGCCTGGGAATCTCCATAAGCTGCGGGTGTGGCCCTTAAATAAAAAAAGAGATGAAAAAGAAACTTATATAGGGGAGTTCTCCTGTGGTACAGCTGGTTAAGGATCTGGCATTGTTACAGCTTTGGTCGCTGCTGTGGCATGGGTTCAATCCCTAGCCCAGAAACTTCCATATGCCAAGGGTGCAGTCAAAAAAATAAAAATAAAAATTTATACACTATCTATATGGAACATAATCATACTTATTTATTAAAGCCCTGCCCCTTGACTTCCCCTTATATCCCTACCATATTCTAGAGAGTATTGGCTTTCAAACGAACTGAGGTTAAACAAAGGGGTTTGTTTGAGGTTAACAAAACCCATTTCTGCTTTGTTTTGTTTTATTAAATTGTAATTTCCCTCAGTTTATCGTTATGTTTCTCCTGTACATACTTACTAAGCAGCTTGTCATGTGACTCACTACATTAAATTCAGCAATATCTGAACTGGTCTGTAGTTTGTTCATTGAGGTAAGTCCACTCATCCCCTGGTTGGATGATGAAGGAATGTATAACTTGCAGGAATTTTTGTACCATTGAAATGAGGGATCAATTTCTATATGTGGACTATGTGTGATAGCAATAGCGGGCCCATGGTTTGGTAAAAGAGATAAATAGAACAAGGGACACAGAGCAGTAGTGCATTAGTATTCAAGTACAGTAACATTATTTTGAAAAATTAAACATAAGACTCACTGGTAAAATATTAATATTAATAAGAATATTAAAGAACTACATTGAAAACACTTCCATAAGTTATAAAGTCTCAAGAACAAAAGAATTTTATATGTAATCTTTAGTTCTAATCTGATTCATCTAAGAAATTAATTTATCAGTGATTATTTATATATTTAATGCTCAGGCATGTGTTTTGACACTTATGATCATATGACAAAGGTTTAATCTTGTTACTCTAAGGTATTTAGACATGATATACTCTTTATAAGCATTCCTTCGCATTCGCTATATAATTCATGCAGGGAATCAAGGCTATAATATTTAACCAATACACAGTAAATTTGTTTATATTAAACTCCTGGAAAGAAAAACCTTGAGCTCTGTTTTTATTTGGTTTGGGCACACCCCTTTACAAGCAGAGGGAGGCAGGCCACTACCCCCATGAAGTTATTTACTGCCGCTTGTTGTTGGCCTACTTGAATGTAATAAATCACTTGCAATGCACATAACATTAAATTTCAAACTATTTACTCAATGAAAGCCTTTCCAGATGCAATTGTCTCAATGCTAGTTTATAATTATGAGTTGAGTGGTTAAATGTCTGCACTCTGCTACATAAAACACCCATAAAATTGGCATTATTTTAATAAATGAATTAAAATGCAACACTAGGAGAAATTCCTTATGCTTGATATTTAATTCCAGAAGTTGCTTCTCACCTCTGTCTCGGGTTTATCAAGTGGAGGAAGTTGGAAAGTTCAGAATTAGAGGGCGGTGATGTTACTTAAAGTAAAAATGTTAATTACTACATGTTAAACACAATAAAGCAAAATCACAGTCTTCCAGAGGTTCAAGTCCCTCCTCTGTAAAATGTTCATCATAATTTCAATGATATGAGGCCATTCTGGAGACAACTAAGTTAATGGGAGGCAGTTTGTAGGATACCTCCCTGCTATCTGTGATACATTGAATGGATTAGGTTCCTTGTGTGAAAAATGTTTAAGAAATATGACTTACTTGATATTTATATCTATGCCTCTATTTACCTGCATCGTGCTTTCCTTTATACAGTAAATAAATCCTAAAAGTTGACTAAAAATGATAGGAAATTATTTAACTAGTATTCAGCAAACTTTTACTGTAAAGGAGCAGACTGCAATTAATTTAGATTTCACAGGTCATATAGAGTCTCTGCCATATATTCTTTTTTCCCCCTTATTTTTAACCCTTTAAAAATATAAAAGTCATTGTCAGCTTAAGGATTGACCAAAAATAGGCCATGAAGCCAGATTTGACTCATTAATTATACTCTGCTGACCATTGACTTATACTGATGTTATGAATAGTAGTTTAAATGCTTCATAGGTGATTTATATATAAAGAGATTATGAAAAGAAATTGGCAACAAATCTTTCTGATAGGCTAATAGATCTTCAGTTTTTATCTTATGATTAACCTACATTTGTATTGTAAGTTTTACTTAAAGCTGAGCATAAATAAAAGACAAGCTACTAGCAGTAGCTTGCCCTAAAGCTGAATTTCTAAATACATAAAATCAAAAATGTCAATTATTTTGATAATTTAGGCAATCAAAAGCACACCATAATGTGCAGAGTCAAATTTATACTGGAGAACATACAACATTGGTTTTATTTCTTTCTGAAAAATACGTTGAACTTTCTAAGAAGCATACATTAGTTAGAAATTTAAAAAAAAATTTAACTTAAAAAATAAACCCCATCAATATTTATGCATATATTTTGAAGAAAGCTTATAATATATATATTATGTATAGTAAGATCTTTGTTGAGTTAGTAATACTTGTTTTATACAAATAAAAATCAAACACTTAAAGGCCAAGGTAGTGGTTATTTTTCCCGTGTGTCCACTATCATGTGTATTGTATGTGTGTGTATACATTAAAATGTGTAAAATTTATATAGTTTATGAATTTTTACATAGTATTTCAAAATCTATAAGAACTGTGTCTAGACTATCAAGCAAAGAAAACGGAAATTGAGTGCTCCCAAGCTGAGTTTTGGCAAGTTGATGATTTCACGCAGTGATTTCTGTTTTTGAAGCTCTTTTGTATTTGTTAGGAATCAAAATAAATACATGATTTACTTATTTGACTCATCCAGGTGTTAGGAGACACAACATCCACCTCATTTACATTTCTTTATTGTACCATCCTGTGAATCTTGCAAGGTGTCTTTAGCAGAATTTTGAAAAAGCAATTATTTGTTGATTATTTTTTATTATTGTTTGGAAGATAGGTCTCTAGGTATTTTCTTCCAGCATGTGATACTCAAGAAATGTTGCTGACTGACAGTCTTAACTCTCACTCAGTTTTTTTTTTCTTTTGTAGTGTCATTGTTCTCTTAATTCAAAGATGGCAAAATCGAATGCACTTCCTTTTTAATACCAGATTTCTAATATGAGATGAAAAGTTATTAAAAAGCCATGGTTTGTGCTTTCAAAATGTGCCAAGGGATTTGTGCAGGTTTAATCCTGACACTAAGCATCCTCAACAATGGTGATTTGTCACCAGAATTACTTCAACATCCTCCACTGAATAGCCATTCTATTAATCTTAACAATATTCTCCTTAATAAAACAGAGGGGTTTTTGTTTTAATAGTTAAAATAAATTAAAAAAATTTTAAAGTAAAAAGGAAGTTGATTATCCGTAAATTGAAGGGAAATAAAAGTATTAAATAATCCTCTAAATACTCCATTGAAATTATGTAGTACAGGGTTTTTGATATTTCTGTCATTAACAAATCATTTTGATTTTGTTAAATCATTTTGTTAAAATATTCAAGTATAAAAGATTTTACATAATTAGGGTGCACAATGCTCTGACTCTGTCAAATAGAGAGCACCAGCATTATTGTAGGTAGAATTATCCAATGAGACAAAATTACCTGCTATTAATACTTGATTTTTTGGTTTAGAAGGCTAAATGATTACATAGGTGTGGTTAGGGAGTTCCCGTCGTGGCTCAGTGGTTAATGAGGCTGACTGGTATCCATGAGGCTGAGGGTTCGATCCCTGGCCTTGCTTAGTGGGTTGGGGATTGGTGTTGCTGTGAAGTATAGTGTAGGTCGCAGATGAGGCTCAGATCCTGCATTGCTATGGCTGTGGTGTAGGCTGGCAGCTGTAGCTCTGATTTGACCTCTAGCCTGGGAACTGCCGTATGCCGTGGGTCTGGCCCTAAAAAGGCAAAAAAAAAAAAAATAAAAAAATAAAAAAATAAAAAAAGTAGAACTTAACTGCAATTTTTATGCCTGAATTTGCCAGTAACCTAAGGAACTATTTCAGTGTATAGGGATAGCACACATTATGTTTGAAAATAATATTGTTATGTTTGTGGGCTAAATTTTGAAGAAATGGAGGATGTAAGATTAGGGCCTTGATTTCCTCACTACTGACATGCCCACCTGTATGTAGATGCAGTATTGCTTACTAATGAGAGATCACTGCAGTGCCATGAAGAGGACATGTGTGTGTTTACAGTGCCTTCCCTGCAGCGTGCTGTTGTACATCTTGCATCCTGCAAGACTCTCATAGACTGGCTTTCCATGCTGTGGCAGAATAGAGTGCAAATGTTTCCACCTCTCTGGCATTTAAATCCTTGACACTCTCTGTGTCCTCAACCAGGAGGAGCCAAACCCAGCTATTCAGGGCTTATCTGGAAAGATTTAAAAAGAGAGATTCCTGGGATTCATTTCAGGTAAATGTGACTCAACTCAGTTCCATCCACATCACTGATGACTTGGTTCTTGGTGACTTGGTAAAACAAGCCATGTGTGGACCTAATGATTTTTAATTCCATCTTTGTTCTTCTAAATTCTGGTTTCATTACAAATGTATGAAATTGTGACTTGAGTCTGCCACTGATTTGCCTTTGCTTACTACAGTACTGATACCACAGTTATAGTGACTCACAAAATGCTGCTTGTGGACTAGAGAGGCTGCTCAGAGGTTAAAGTTTTGTTTCTGCAGATTAAGTATAAAATGGAAGAAATTTTCTAACTTGGAAATAGCTAATTTTAAAAGTAAATTTGAGACTTTATTGATCCTCAACACACAGTATTCATTTTTCTGGATACCAAGCCTAAAAGGTACATTAAATGTTTCAAAAAACTTTTGAGACAGCATTTTATTTTTGTTACCATTGAAATTGTTTCCTCCAATGCATGAAATAGAATGTTTTGCCTATAGTTTATTGCTTATCCACTTATTTTACTGTAGCATATCAATTAGTTTTTATTGTGTTTGGCAGGCTTGTTTATTTAAGAAGATTTTGAAGAGCATTTACAAAATATCATTTGGCAAGAAAATTAAAAAAAAAAAAATCTGACCCTACTCCAAAGGTCTGCCTCAGGACCCTTTCCTGAGGTGTTACTTACTAGAAAGGGTTACAAGCCAGAGCTGACAGTTATTTCCAGATAAATCTTAGTTCTCTTGCCAACTAGCCCGGTTCTCTTGGGCGCTGTCTGGTTAATCTGGGCTGCACATCTATTGTCATCTAGTTTAAGTTCTTAGACTCAAACATATTCTACAAAGGGCCACTCCTTCTTTTCATGCACATGCAGAATTTTTGTGTTGTTGTATTCACACCATAAAATATTACAGAAAAGATCCCTATATGCTTTACAGCAAAACATATAAATTTGGATATGAAGTATATATCTTGCAGTTTATTTATTTACTTACTTAGGCCGTACTTCCCCTTGTGGAAGTTCCCAGACCAGAGATCCAACCCAAGCCACAGCAGCGACACAAACCATTGCAGTGACAATTCCAGATTCTTAACCTGCTGCACAACAAGGGAACTCAACTTGTAGTTTATTGTGAATTCTATATACAGCTGTATATCTTATACTGCCTTTGTTTCACTTCCCTTGTAATGTAAGATGTAATGGGATGAATCTTTTAGTAGTAGAACCATGACTCCAAATGTCATTCATTGCAAAGGCATCATTAAGAAGGACAGCTTGTGATGGCCAGTCCTTAGAGGAGAACTTTGTGTATCGTAACTTCGTTAGGATACAAGGATGACTAAAATGAATATTATCTATCTGGAGATTAATAAGTATTCTGTATTTACCCACAATACATAGTTTTTCTTCATAATCACACTCTAAATATTTTCTATTGGCCAAGATTGATAACTATATCACTGTTGAGAAAAAGAATCACATTAAATGAAAATGAGAATTACAGTTTCAGAGTAGAAAACATCCTAAGTTTTTGTGAAGGTTATGTTTTTAAAAGAAAAAATATGTTACATCCAACTGTTGTGTAAAAAAACTTACAAGGGGCTATAAAATAAGTTGCACTGGGGGAGATGAGATGTGCCACATAATTAATTTCTGTATGAGACCGTATAAATGGAAAGTGGAATAGACAATATTGAGAACTAGAAGAGACATAATTTCTGTTTGAGGTGACTGAGAAATGCTTCATAGAAGAGATATCAACATTAGATGTACTAAGATTTAAAAATTGGAAGGACCACAAATTTTGGGAATGAGGATAGGAACTCAATTGCCACTATAATAATAGAGTCTGACAAGCCTGACACATAGTTGGCACTCAATAAATATTTATAAATTATGACTGAATGTTGGATTTTAACTACAGAAAAATTGGTATAATGAAAGTAATAGGAGATTTTCTTAGGCAAGTAAGGACAAAAATGGTGGAAGCCTTAAGATACATGTTCATATGGCTTCATTTATTCTTTGATCAAAATTATTTTTTGGATCTGTACTATGTACTAGAACTTGTGAAATACACTAAAATAAGACAAACATGTTACAACCATCAAAGAGCTTAGAGTATAACTTAATTTAGGTAGGAAAAATTCATATTTATTTTTCTTCAGAGTGAGGTACCTTTACTTGATCAATTTTTGAACACAGATAATTAAGCCACTACTGCGTAAATGACATCAGTGATATAAAAACTGTCCTTGGTAAAAAAAACAAAAAAAAAAAAACAAAAAAAAAACAAAAAAACAAAACACATGAAAAGATATTAAGCATCACTGATTATTAGAGAAATGCAAATCAAAACCACTATGAGGTACCACTTTACACCAGCCAGAATGGCCATCATCCAAAAGTCTACAAACAATACGTGCTGGAGAGGGTGTGGAGAAAAAGGAACCCTATTACACTGTCGGTGGGAATGAAAATTGGTGCAACCACTGTGGAAAGCAGTATGGAGATTCCTCAGAAAATTAAAGATAGAACTACCATTTGATCCAGCAATCCCACTCCTGGGCGTCTATCCAGAGAAAACCATGACATGAAAAGACACATGTACCACAATATTCATTGCAGCACTACCTGCAGTAGCCAAGACATGGAAACAACCTAAATGTCCATCAACAGAGGAGTGGATAAAGAAGGCATAGTACATATACACAATGGGATATCACTCAGCCATTAAAAGGAAAGAAATGACAGCCTTTGCAGCAACATGGATGGACCTAAAAATTATCATGCTAAGTACAGTCAGTCAGACAATGAGACACCAGCATCACATGCTATAACTTATATGTGGAATCTAAAAAAAGGACACAATGAACTTCTTTGCAGAACAGATACTGACTCACAGAGTTTGAAAAACGTGTGGTTTCCAAGAGACAGGTTGAGGGGTTTGGGGGGATGCACTGAGAGTTTGGGATGGAAATGCTGTAAAATTTGGTTGTGGTGATTGTTATACACCTATAAATGTAATAAAATTCATTAAAAAAAAAACTGTCCTTGGTAGGGTCATGCACAGAAGAATGTGTGTGTGTGTGATTAGGGAGGTAAAGTGGCTGTTGTAACCACATGCATTTATATCAGGCTAGTGATAGAAGTTTTAATTTAAAAGATGAATCCTTGGGAGTTTATAAAGGAAACAGACAAGAAGCATGTAGTGTAAGTCGGGCAAATGCTTTTCCAGGAGCCAGGGAGCTCCTTCTCTGAGAGAAGATGGGCGTGAACAATCAATTTGTTCATTGAGTTCCATGAACATCTGTAAAAGCTAAGTTATGCTCAAGATTTCATTTGGTTGCTTATGGCTTTTATCTTCAGTTTTCTATAAATTATTTACTATTTTGTTGTTATTCGAAGATGTCTTTAAACAGAAATGCCTGTAATGATAAACAGAGATACTGATGGACAGCATATAAAGTATGAGTTTGTGGCCAACTCCAGTAAGCAAAGTAGTTACTCCTTCCCAAAATGTCCTGGTCCTAATTCCTGGAACCTGTAACTATGTCACCTGACGTGGAAAAGGTGAATTAAGGTAACAAATGTAAGTACGGTTACTAAACAGCTGATCTTAAAATAGGGAGATTATCCTGGATAATGTGAGCAGGCCCACTGTAATCACAAGTGTCCTTAAAAGTGGAAGAAGGAGGCAGAAGTATCAGAGTGATAGGAAGTGAGAAAAAGACTTGACCAGCCATGTCTGGCTTTGAAGATGGAAGGGGCCACAAGCCCAAGAATATGAACAAAACTCGAGAGCTGTAAAAGGCAAATGCTAAAGCCTTTAGCACAGTGACACCTTTGTCAGTCTTCTAAGAGACCTATAAGATGGTAAATTTGTATAGTTTTAAGCCACTGTATTTGTGCTAATTTGTTATGGCAGCAAAGAGACAACTAATATGTAAACATTTAATAGTAAGGATAATTGATAGATTACTGTTAAAAGAGGTTTGAAACAAAATATATCAGTGACACAAGGAATTATAGAATGGAATGTCAAAATTATTAGAATTTAATCTCACTTTAAATCACAATCTTGTGTAGAATGTATAATTTTAAATAAAAGTGTAGCATACTCTAAATATTTTTTAATCCTTACAGATGAAGCAACAATTTTAATCAAACCAAAATGAAGTAATTAATATAATTTAAGGAGTCTAAAAGGGGAATATATGTTTTTAAATATGAAAACAAGATTATAAATATGCCAGCCTCAGATTAATTAGATCTCAAAGAGTATAATAAAGTATCTCAAATCCAGGGAATTATATTCTATAGGTCATGATCTTTGTGGAGATATATACCCTACCCTTTGTAAATTCTTGAAGTTTCTGAAATTCAAAGTAAGTGTGTGTGTGTGTGTGTGTGTGTGTGTGTAGGATATGTGCTTAAACAAAATATGAATTGTTTGGGGGGGGTTGCCAAGAAAGCATTAATGAGATTTCCCAGGAGGACTTTTTTTTTTTGGTGTTGGGACTGGTATTGAATGAATGACTGTATACATTTTTAAAATTTAAAGTGAGGCATGATGCAAAATACATTTTGACTTTCTGTTTGTTTGTTTTTTTAGGGCCACACCCATGGCTTATGGACGTTCCCAGGCTGGGGGTTCTATAGCTGCTGGCCTAAGCCACAGCCATAGCGACACGGGATACAAGCTGTGTCTGTGACCTACACCACAGCTGACGGCAACATGGGATCCTTAACCCCCTGAGCGAGGCCAGGGATTGAACCTGCATATTCATGGATACTAGTCGGGTTCATTACCTCTGAGTCACCACAGGAACTCCCCATTTTGATTCTTAAGGAAAATGTGCAGTTAATAGTTTCTCATGAATTTTAATGAAACTCTCATGAAGGTTGTCATTGAGGAAGTAGAAGCCAGTTGTCCTTTCAGACATGTTACTTTGAAAGACTTCATTTTGCCTTCCTCTGTCTTCTATCCACCTATCAAGTGAACTTCTAGACTCTACCTGGAGAATTTTGAATCTAGGTATCACAGAAAGTTTCTGGGATGTGAAACATGATTTAATAACTGGCACATGATTTAATAACTTTGAGTGCCTCCACATTTAAGCTTAACTTACAAAGCATGTTTCCAAGTAGCTTAAGTGTTTCAAAGTTAGACAACAAATCATCTGTACTGTGGCTGTTTTATAGAGTAAAACAGAATATCAGATTTGAAAGAGCCATTCGTTTCTCAGACTTGTGAGTGATAGTCTCCTTAAAATCAGAAATTTTCTCATTTAATAAAACTACATTGATAGATTGAGATTGAAAACATCTAAAGTTAAACCCAACTCTTAGCTGCTTACATTACCTTTGGATTTAAATTTCTTTATTATTAATTGGATCCTTATCTGCTCTGCCTTCTTCTCTGGCTATTGTGAAGCTCAAATGACATACTATATTGGAAACTAATGTGAAATAACATGAGGCATAGATTTCCAGGTATTATTTTCTCCACCCTCCTCCCCCAAGAAATGGATTACTGCATGATCAAATTTATTTGCAAAACGATGTTACTGTATTCCACTCATAGATATTCACAATTTGTAGTCACAGGCAGTAGTCAGGGAGTAAAGAAGTTTCATTATTTCTAACTCTTAGTTGACCATGACACCCTTTGATCACAGAACATACTATATATATCAAGTAGCATTATTTGGGAAAAAAATGTCTTTGCACAGAAACGTACACATGTGGAAACAGAGACCTCAGGAACTTATGGCTTAGGCATAGGGAAGGAGATCCCATACCTTCATACTCAGTAAAATTCCCAACTAATTCCTTTATTTTCTTTTTTCATTTGACAGGTAGAGAACCACAGAGGTTTATGATGTTTCTGAGGGTTTTTAGAGAGAATTCTTGGTACCTTTATTTATTTGTTTGTTTGTTTGGCTTTTTAGGGCCTCACCCGCAGCATATAGAAGTTCTCAGCTAGGGGTAGAATCGGAGCTGTGACTGCTGGCCTACATCACAGCCACAGCAACACCAGATCCAAGCTGCATCTGCAACCTACACCACAGCTCATGGCAACACCAGATCCCCAAGTCAGTCAGCGAGGCCAGAGATCAAACCCACATCCTCATGGATACTAGTCAGATTCATTTCTGCTGCGCCACTAAAGGAAGTCCCGAGAATTCTTAGTATCTTTAATTTCATAACTTTATTTTTTTATTATTATTACTTTTATGTCCTATTATTATTTTGCCCTATTTGATTCTAACTAGCTGATTTTCAAAGTGATAATTCTAGTAAAAATTGTGCATGCTGTCATTTATTTGGAATACATAGTAATAATTTGACAGAACCGTATTTGAGACCAAAATCAGACAAGCCTAGTTTTGTAGAAAATTTAGATAAGGTTCAAAAGCTCTCCTCAATGTGTACAATTGTATGGTAATTTAATCCTGGGACATTTATTGAAAAAAATTGTGTGTAAATTTCATATGCTACATGAGACTATAAATCAGCTACATGAGTTTGTTTCCCCTTGATTGCAACTATTACCATAGTAACATGTAACCATAGTCATGTTTCCAAGAGCCATCAGTCCCATTTAGACAATATTGATCTGTGGGTTGAAAGCCTGATTTTGTATGCTGTAGTGCTTAGTGTTCATGCTTTATCTCTTAATTGTCATGATATTTCCATAAAGTAGTATTTGTGTTCCACTTTTATAGATAAGGAATCTGAACCATTGTATTCTCCTGACACTCCTATTTGTTAAATTAAGCAAGATGCTGTTCTTCTTGTTACCTGAATCCAAGAGCCACTTCTGATTACTGTCTATGCCCTAGTACTTCTAATTATTCTATAGCTGTGGCATTTCCCACTTTGTTGATTCATTCTTACTGTGACCACTATAATGCAAGTGCCGTATGCCTCTTGTCAGGAGCTGGAATAGTTCCCTAGGTCATCCCTCTACTTTGTCCTTTCTAAAATCTCTTTGCATCCCATAGCTAAAATACCTTACCACATCTCCTGATTCCATTACCCATACCATCGGCACTGTGTTGTGCTGCTATTAAAAGACAGCAGTGATAGGGATGTTAGCACTTTGCATGTGCCTATAGAAACCATATCTAGTCATTCTCCATCAGAGGGAAATAGATTTCATTCATATTACTTCAACCGGAATTGTGTTCAGTGTTCTATGTTGCATATCCAGTAAGTTTATGTGTACTTCAGGTAGCCATGAACTTGTTTCTGTAGACAAATACTTACCATCCTACTTACCCCTGTCTTAAATGGACCTCATACATGTACATAAGTTTCTCTGCTACAATTTCTTGGCTGTGTATTTCTTCAGATTTCAGTCTCAAAATTGTTGCTTAAGGGTTTTTAATTCCCTGGGTGTCTTAAGAAAAAATCTTTCCTGAATCGTGGTAATTTTCACCTTCTAAATGCCCAACGTTTCAATCACTTTTACTTTCAAGTGCTTCATTCCCAGAGAAGAAAATTGTCTATAGATGGGTTGGTTGTATTTGTGTTGTTTAATTTCTAAAATGGGGTGATAGTGATGGTAATGATCAGATTCAAACTTTGCATATTGCCTGCTATATACCACACACTAGTTTGAGTACTTCGTACTCATTAACTCAGCCACTTATAAAATAAGGAATATTTTATAAAACTGCCAAGCCTACCTAGTTACAAATATTTACTACCATTTTTTTCTTGGTGTATTTCAGGCATTTATTATTCATCTTTAAGTCTTGGTGAAATCTTATTATGATCCTTGTTTGAACATGAAGAAACTAAGTTATAGGTGAGCTAGGGTTGAGATTCATTATTTTTTCTCTGGTTATTTTAGAGTGCATTAATGTGCTAAAATCTAAAAGTGCTTAAAATCTCATTAGAATTTAACAGGGTAGGATTTTGAATTATACATTGTTCTCAAGAGGAGATTTATTATGTATTTATAACATAGATGTTGCATTTTGAGTAGGCTAGGAAGGTAACCAAAGAAATGTAAAATATTAGTGTGTGAATACAAAACTAGGAAAACTCTTCTCACAGATTTTGCGTTTCTTAAAGAAATCAGAATATTTTGAAACTTTTTTTTTTGTCTTTTTGCCTTTTCTGGGGCCGCTCCCGTGGCATATGGAAGTTCCCAGGCTAGGGGTCTAATTGGAGCCGTAGCTGCCAGCCTACACCAGAGCCACAGCAATGCGGGATCTGAGCCGCATCTGCAACCTAACCTCAGCTCATGGCAATGCTGGATCCTCAACCCACTGAGCTAGACCAGGGATTGAACCCACAACCTCATGGTTCCTAGTCATATTTGTTAACCACTGAGCCATGACGGGAATGCCTGGAACTGTTTTTTATCCAAGACTAACTCAAAATTCAGCAGTTTTATCAGCATGTATATCTGAACTTTTCATATTTCAATGTATTGTCTTTCTCTTCCCATACAGTCTATAGGACATTATTCTTGACATTAAAAACTTTTCCGTTTTAAGTGTGGTCCTGTATTTAGTTTATATTGAACTTGGTAGATGAGTACATGCATACTTTGTCCTCAGTGGAAGATTCAGGCTTGTCTATTTTACTTGTACAAATTCTTCATGGGGGCTTTTCTTACGAGGTATTTTCAAATGTAGAAAATAAATAATCTTCCCAACACTGATAATTACTATCCTGCGAAGGATAAGAATTATAGTGAAAGGTAGAATATATATAATGCTTTTCTGGTTTGCCCTTTAAAATGAAATGTTTTAATATTCATATTTACATAGCTCACTGAAATCTCTTGTGTTTAATATTTTAGACTTGTTAGTCTTTGTGGAAAACTAAATCAAAAGTTCTGTACAGCTGTTAGCTCCTTTAGGGTTTATTTTCTTATCTCATTTACATAAGTTAGAAAACAAAATATAGGAAAGTTGCTCCTTACTATTTTGCTCCTTACTAAATTCAGATGTCAAGTCCTGATTAAATATTTAAGAAATTTTAAGATTAAAGCCTACTATCAAAATATTTTACTCTTTATAAATTGTTATAAAATAGTTTTATTTTTCTTATAAAAGATGAAGGAAGATAACGGGGTTTTGTGGGTACTTAATGCTGCTGTAGCTCAAAAACAGCCATAAACAAACAGCAAATGGATAAATGGCCATGTTCCAGTGGTACATCAATTGCAAAACAGGAGGTAGCCTTGACTTGTCTGAGGGCCGTAGTTTGCTGACCCCTGGTTTAAGATCTCAACTGACATGGAAGTAGGAAGATGCAGGAAACAGCATGTTGACCAAGTGGGGAGGATCAGCTAAACAAAGTTTACGAGCCTTAGATCCATCAGCCAACTTTGGCATTAATGTCCAAAATGTTGTGCTTTGGCTTCATTTTCTTGTGAGGTATCTCAGACCTGTCTTTAGTGCCTAAGTCATACTAGGTACTCAAAAATTAATTGTTTTTTAAAAAATGGATGGCTAAGTAGTATTCCATTATGTATATGTACCACATCTTCTTAATCTATTCATCTGTTGATGGACATTTAGGTTATTTCCATGTCTTGGCTATTGGGAATAGTGCTTCAGTGAGCATACAGGTGCATGTATCTTTTCCAATGCAAATTTTGTCTGGATATATGCCCAGGAGTGGGATTGCTGGATCATATTGTAGTTCTCTATTTAGTTTTATGAGGTACCTCGATACTGTTTTCCATAGTGGTTATACCAATTTACATTTCCACCAATGGAGGAGAGTTCCCTTTTCTCCCCATCCTCTCCAGCATTTGTTATTTGATTTATTAGTGATAGCCATTTTGACTGGTGTGAGGTGATACCTCACTGTAATTTTGATTTGTATTTCTCTGATAATTAGTGATGTTGAGCATTTTTTCATATGCCTGTTGGCCATCTATATTTTTCTCTGGAGAAATGTCTATTTTGGTCTTATGCACATTTTTCAATTGGGTTTGTTTTTTGCTGTTGATTTGTATAAATTGTTCATATATTTTGGAAATTAAGCCATAAAAAAGAACAAAATAATGCCATTTGTGGCAAGATGGATGGAACTGGAGATTCTCATACTAAGTCTAAAAGAGAAAGACAAATACCATATGATATCACTTATATGTGGAATCTAATGTATGGAACAACTGAACCTATCTATAGAACAGAAACAAACTCCTGGACATAGAGAACAGACTTGTGGTTGCCAAGAGGGAGGGGGAGCGAGTGCGATGGATTGGGAGTTTGGGGTTATTAGATGCAAACTGTTGCATGTGGAATGGGTAAGCATGAGATCCTGCTGTATAGCACAGGGAACTATATCCAATCACTTGTGATGGAACATCCTGGAAAGTATTATGAGGAAAATAATGTACATATATATGTATAACTGGGCCACTTTGCTGTACAGCAGAAAATGACAGAACATTATAAATCAACTATAATAAAAATTTTCCCTAAAAAAAGAAAAAAAATGAACATCTCTTAGCAGCTAGTGACCTCCAAATTTAAAAAAAAAATTATAATGAATGTGTCCTAAATTATTGAAACCTATACATAGGAAATTCTGGTAGATATTTGCATCTCATGAATATTTCCCTATGAAATAGAAAAGTGGTTCCTGGAATTCCTGCTGTAGTGCAGAGGATTAAGGATCCAGCATTGCTGCAGCTGTGGCATAGGTCGCAGCTGTGGCTCAGATTCAGTTCCAGGCCTGGAAACTTTCCATATGCCCCAGGTGTGGCCATGTAAAAAAAAAAGAAGAAGAAAAGGGTGTTCCTACAAGACAGAGACAAAAAGTCTTATATAAGGTTGTGGTTTTTAAACTATGCTCTGCAGGGATATTTGACAGATCTCCCCTGGGGCTTTTGTGAATTGAAGGTGGGCCAGAGAAGGACTTCTTCCACCCTATTTCTTCAACTGAGGCAATTCAACTTGATAGTTTTTTTTTTCTGCATGTTAATTTATATGAATAAAGGAAACAAAATAATACTTCTTAAAAACCAATCACATAATAGTAAAATAGTAATGTAAATAGGGTATATACATTTTCATTCTTTCTAGCCTGTGTAGTATTCCTTTGGGTATAATTTATTGAGAGCAATAATTCTACATGACTTTTTTTTTTTTTCTTTTTAGGGCCACACCTGAAGCATATGGAAGTTCCCAGGATAGGGCTTAAATCCACTGCACCTGCCGGGCACAGCCCCAGCAATGCCTGTTCCAAGCTTCATCTATGAGCCTATATGGCAGAGCATGGCAATGCTGGATCCTTAACCTACTGAGTGAGTCCAGGGATCAAAGCCACACCCACATTCTCATCACTAATCAGGTCCTTTTTTTTTTTTTAATGTATATTTCAGACATTTTATTTTATTTTTTATTTTATTTTTTTATCTTTTTAGGGCCACAGTGTGACATATGGAATTCCCAGGCTAGGAGTCTAATCTGAGCTGTAGCTGCTGGCCTATGCCACAGCCACGGCAACTCCAAATCCCAGCTGTGTCTGCGATCTACACACAGCTGCCTAATCTTTAACCCACTGAATGAGGCCAAGGATTGAACCCACGTTGTAATGAATATGAGGTGGATTCATTACTGCTGAGCCATGACGGGAACTAGTAGGGTTCTAAACCCGCTGAACCCTAATGGGAACTCCTACTTTTTTATCAAATAATTTTAATGATGGATAAATGTCTTAAAGTAATCTTAAACTTAATTATGTCTGTGGGAAGTATGTCTGACCAGACTATGAGTCTGTTAGCCATGGCACTTCTCTGTATTTTGTAGCAATTTTTCTTTGGAAAAACAAAGCAACTAGTCCTGGAATTCCAAAATAGAAAATTATGCCAATATCTAAATTGGGAATATTTAAGTTATAGTAACTCTTAAGAAATATAGCAAATTTCATTCTGGGTAACATCAGAGATACAATTTGCATTCCTGACTTCCTTTATGGATCAATTTTGTTAAGTGCCTACCATATGCTAGACACTGTGGATCTGAAGGCATGTTTAGTCTAGGTGCAGAGAGAAAGAAAAAGCACCCGATTTTGGTATTACATTTATATGTTAAATTACTTTAGTATTAATATTTGCTCAGAAAAAACTTCAGGATTAAAGTAGCATTTTGATTTAACTTTTTTCTGCAGTAGAAAGAAAATCAGTGATAAAATATATATGAGAGTTAACTTCATAAAGTGTTGTATTTGAGCAGGACTTTCTTAAAACTTCTGTTTAAACTTTAGAAAAATTCTGATGTGGATAGGGCAGGTTTAGAGGTGGACATGTCAGGTTTTGCTATCTCTCTTTTGTAGATGAAGAGAAAATGAGAACTGGGGAAGCTAATTGAGATACTGATGGTCAGAGTATTTTTACATCACAGATCTTCAACTAAAATGTCAGTTCTTCTTTCTCATATTCTTTCCAATACTGCACACTGATTCTTGCTTAATTAATTGCCTTATGGCTTTCTCATATGAAGCGAGATACTCATAAGGAGAGGAAATATGTCCCCTAAAATATTTAATAGATACTTTAACTAATGATTCATACTCTCTACTGTTCATGTACAACATAATTTTAAGGAAAACTGTTTTTTTGTAAATGATTTCATAACATATAGACCCTTTTGTAACGAGAAAAATATATTAGGGTCATCCAATTACATTTTTTCCTTGTGTTTATGATTTGGAGCTTGTGTAAGATTGCAGTTATAATGAGCTTATACACCTCATTAATGTAAGATAAAACATGAAACACAGGTTAATACAGATAAATGAAGACTTGCAGTATAATTTGGATACCTTCTGTTGAGCTCTTAAACTCCCTTGAATGATTCTAAATCATTCTTGATTAAAAGTTTTTGAAGGTACCTCAAATTTTTTGTTGTTGTTGTTGTATTTCTGAGGCTGTACTCAAGGATAGTTTTAACTTTTCCACTCCCCCCAAGGTACCTTTGCCACTTCTACCCTGGCATAGCCAATCCTTTTCTTGAGAAATTTTAGATATTTTAGCAAACAAATATAGTTTGCTTTATCTGAAAGATTATTGTTGAAAGTAAGTGAATAGCAAATACTCTCTCAGGATGAGGATCTTGTTTGCACATATTTTCATCCATAAGCAGTTCACTTATAGAAATATGTCAGATATAAATGAATAATTGACTTAGTGTATGTTCTATTAACTTTGCTCATTTTTATAGTATGTTTGTTTTATTGTTGGTTGAAATTTATGTTATCTTTTTTGTCACTTCAAAAATAAATAAAGCTTATGTTGTGAAATATTTTTTCTACAGGATATTTTCCTAAAGTTTTAATAAATCATTACTAGTTTAATTAGCACTCAGTGCTCATATTTTGTGTATATAATTGCAAGCATGCAGTGTGCAGTTTATCATGCATTGTTTGTATACTGCATATAAAATGGTAATGAAAAAGCAAAGGTCATAGTTATCTTTAAATATGGTTTAGGATTATTCATTAGGTTTATTCCAAGTTGTTTTAATGTATGAAATGCTTCTAGAAAAAAATCAGAAACATAAAAACAATTGATATTCTAGTAAAGAACTCAGATACAGTATCAGTTAAAGAGAAAATTAAATCTCTTGTTGGAATAGATTAAAATTTTAAATATTATGTAGTCTTAATCGTAATTAATAAATGGAGATGGTTTATAGCTATTTCTAAATTTCATCTCTCCTTTGGGTATTTAATTTTAAATGTTACATAAGTTTGATATTGTTATCATTAAAAAATTAGTTAATACATGAGCCCAAACTATTTGTAAAACAATTTTTAAAATATGGAAGTATATTTAGTAAAGAGCAAAAGTGCCTTTTCATCCAACCTTTCTACTCTTTTCCTGTGGGTAACCGCATGAAAAAGGTACAGTACAGATCACTAGAGTTGAATCTTAGTTCTCCTTTCTAGAATAGTATCTTAATCTTGTTTTCTATAATACAGTGTTTTGTGAAATTATCTTAGTGAATTCAAACTTGGTCCAAACTATAGAGCTCAGAGCTCTCATACATAGGAAATACTTTTATAGATTGTTATCTATATTCAAAATTTAAAATAAGGTGTGTGTGTGTATATATATACACACACACACACATGCTATATAATGTATATGATACATATATTTATGTGTAATGTATGTGTGTGTGTATCAAATATATGGGACGTAAGCAATTTACAGAGAAGGTTTCATGAAAGAAAGTGCCCACTGTTTACTGAGGTGGAGTGAGGGGAGGATAATGAGAAGATATATTGTGTGTAAATATGTACATATGGTATGTTTATATCATATATTGTTACATAATAATATTTATAAATGACAATTGCCACTATATATATTTTACATACAACAATATTTTACTATCATAATATTTTATGTATAAGTTATCGTACATATACTCCACTACCCTCCTCTCACTCTACTTTAATAAACATTGGATAGCTATATTCTTCTATGAAATCTTTTATATGCAGAACTGATGTGCCATGTATTTGATATAATAAAGACAGCTCTCAAAGATGTCATAGAAATAAGTGTCTGCAACCCTGAGTTCCTTAAGAGTAAAGACCATGTGTTGATTAGCAATTGCTAGTATTGTAACTCTTTCAGAATCTACGTGTTTGAAGTCAGTCGTACTGGTAATTGAGTCCTTCTTGAGCTTCAAAAAGGATAGAGCATAGAATCATAGAAACAAAATTATTTTTGAAATTCTTCTCAAACTGGATTTAATATTCAGAATGATTGCTTATTTGATCTATAAACTTGCATGAGATACTTAATTTTTCTCATCTGTGAAGATAAAATTCATATCATACTGTTATTAAATGATTATGTTAATTTAAAACACTTGGTAAAAGGCCTGCAAGAAATCTTAGTTCAGATCTGTATTTATCTTGAAAGGATTTCCTAAACTTTAAAAATATTAATTTCTAACTTAGGGTAAAATATTTAATACTTAATTTTATACATATGTGGTCAAAGTGAATTATGAATTTCATTTGCCATATACCCTTCCATACTAATTGGCTACAAGTATCACACAATGGCATTTTTCGATAAGGTAAAATTGAAAAACTATTGAGAAGTAGGTTCAGTAGTGTGAGAATTTGGGGGTTGAAAAAGGAGTCAATCAAAAAGAAAGCAATGTGCTTCTCAACTTTGTTCTGGGAAGAAGATGTGAATACTTCCATCTGTCAAAGACATGGAAAGGAAAATGGTGCATAAATACATTATAAAGGGCACTGTAAGAGTTTTCATGCTTCAGAGATAAACAGATAATCATTACCATATACGAGTTAAAAATAGTATGGAAATAGTTTTTCATGGGAGATTAACAACTGAAGCCAGAAATGTTTGTGGTTGCTTATATGGAAATTGCTTTGTTAGATGAATGTACTGACTGAGCAAGAAGTTGTTACTTTCAAAGTTCAAAATCCTGTGGAGGGTGGCTCCAATTTCAGGTAAAGTTGCATATGTTGGTAGAGTTATAATTTCTCTTTTGGTTTTTGAATCACTTGTGAACAAGAATTTTTTTTTTTAATGGAAAAGAATAACCTTCCCTCTGGCCTTGTTTATTATCAAAGTATAATGTTCCTATACGATTGCTCAAGAGTTCATAACAAGCTTATGGATCCCAAAAGGGGCTGAAGAATTATTTCTGGTGGTCTTTGAATCCATAATTGCTGCCAGCTGAGGAAGCAAAATTCCAAATAAGTGGAAAGAACTTTCACAAATAACATAATTACAAGGCATGAAGCTCAATATATAGTTGATATAATAAAATCTTACTTAACGACAAAATATTCAAGGACCAGTTAAACAGGGGTCTTCACAGAGGTATATGTTAACTTTGCTCAACACTGTACTGGTTTAGATTTGTTAAAACCTCCTGGCTGTGCATTTGAGACTATGCCTGCTTAACCTATCCATTTACCAATTGGCTGTTTTGTCGTGAATATTTCCAAGAGCACCTTACAATAATGATAAAAACTTGATCAACAAAAGGCAGAAAATTCTTCATCTTTACTTAGGTAAATTGAAACAAAAGGATTTTGAGATCTAGGTCAAGGACATCTAGTGATATTTATTTACTTTTTTAAAATAGCGTGTTCCACTTTTAAGGAAATGAAATATAAAAATACAGACTTCAAAACAGAGGAGTAAGGATGGTACTATAAAATCATTCTTTCCTTTTCAGAAAAGTTTGATACAGTAGTCAAATATGGGACTTCTCATATACCTTGGCTTTATGGCTAGATTTAATTTTGTGCATCCTTTTAAGAACCTTTCTATTATTTTGACAAGGGATAAATTTGTATGTGATCTAGTTGCAATTCAATCATAATTTTCTAAAACAAGTTTAGGAATAACTGGATGGCCTGTGTTTTCTGAACATTTCTGTATCATTTATTTTTATCTCTCTGTTAAAACTTCAGGGAGTATTTTTATAATTATTATTCCCTGTAGACTTGGGTTTCATATGAAGAGATCATCCACCCAGCTTCCCTTTTTCCACACCTCTGTCACCTCTATAAAATACAAGCCTCTTTCTCTAATTTGCTATTTTTGACTAGAAATCTGGATCAGTAAGGGAATTCTGTATATGCTTTCTTCATTATGTATATAAGACCTGTATACATCGTCTCTTCATCACTTTAGCCAAGGGCTCTCACTTTATATATGAAAATAATTACTCTCTCTATGTCAAGCAGAAGCAGTTTTGTCCCCTCCCCTATGGGACATTTGACAATATCTGAAGTCATTTTGAGTTGTTAAAACTGAGTTTGACCCTATGGGCAGTGAGCAGAGGCCATAGATGATGATACACATTGTACAAAGCACAAGACAGCCCCCCCCCCACACACAATTATTCAGCCCAATGTGATAGTAATGGCTAGTTTGAGAAATGCTGCTCTAATCCTTCATTGATCATTCTCCCTCCAGATGACTCTTTTTAAAATAGTATTTTTGTTGTACAAATGTCTTCATGAGGCATCTTCATGGGTGAATCCTGACTATATGATATAAGTTTTTGACCTTGGTTTCAAACTTGTATGACTAATATAGTCAAGTCATGTTACCTGGGGTCTTCTGTTGCCTTTGTTGGTCTAGATGGTGTCTTCACAGAATATGGCAGGTATTTTAGGCCCCCAGTGTCTTCACAGCATTCTCCTTTCTGAGGTTCTGGGGGATTCTCTAGCTCAGGTCCTGGAAGGTTTAGGTGACTTTTGTAAGGGACAATTGTTCCAATGAGTTTAAGTCATTATCTGTATCTTACTTGCAACCATATATATCCTCATCTCTATTATTATCTTTGTTTTTGAAAGATTATCTCTATCACTAAAATATATTTTGCAAAACTAGTTAAATATGGAGTGGATTCCTTTTTATATTAAACAAATGAAACCAGAGGAAATCTTTTCTTAGGAACAAAATGGGACACTTCAGTCTCCTTGATTTTCTGCTGTTTCTAAGCCACCTTTGAAGCATTATCAGAGAATATTAAGATTTTAACTTTTGTATTCTTTAACTTATTGGTAAATGTTTCACCATTAGAATCTTTAGAAATCATAAACCTTTTCATGACAGGAACTACCTGTTAATGCATTTCTATGTACCTCATGGTTTTCTATGTAGCACTATATTTATACACAATAAATATTTAGAAATTGTGTAAATGGAGGTAAGATGGTGATGACTGTGTCATGTTATAAAAAGTAGTACTGGGAACAAACAGAAGGCAGAATCATATCCTGGGAAAAAGATTTATAGAGTATAAGGGCTAAATAGGTAAATACATATGGCTTTTTACTGAAAATCCACTAAGATGAACTAAAAGAAAAGAGAACAGAAATATACTCCATTCTGAAAATAGAAAACCTCTTCACCTTTAAATCCCAAGCTCCTAGGAACAGCTTCCTGTTGTTATTCAGTTTGCACCTAATTAAAACAAAAAAATAGGACATAGAGGTGTGTTACTTATCTGCTCTACATTAATGTCCTCCTCAGCAGTGTACAAAAGGGCGAAAGAAGTTTCCAGAGAAATTCCCAGTTCTTGCAACTTGATGGATGAGGGCTGGGCTCAGTGTTAGGAAGTGATGCTCGCCCTTTGGAAATCCATTCCTCAATTTAGGAATGGGCTGTGGATGGATTTATACTCATGGAGTTTTTCTTTTTATTGACATTTCTGTTGTGAGGATTAAATAAAACATGAAAGACAGAGTCTGCTTGGTGCCGATGTCCTCCTCACTTCAGAAACCCAGTTTTATTTGGGATAGCATTCCCAGCAAGTCATACAGCTTGCGATGGCCTTTTGAGATGTAACTGAAGATACTCTGGAGGCTTTCTTCCCTTCCCTTCCCTTCCCTTCCCTTCCCTTCCCTTCCCTTCCCTCCCCTCCTCCTTTCTTTTCTCCCTTCCCTTTCTCCTTTCTTTTCTCTTTTCCCTTCCCTTCCCCTCAGCTGTAGCATATGGAAGGTCCCAGGCCAGGAGCCGAATCAGAGCTCCTCCTTCAGGCCTATACCACAGCCACAGCAACGCCAGATCTGATCAGGATCTGAGCTGCACCTGCGACCTACACCGCAGCTTTCAGCGAGGCGGGATCCTTGACCCACTGAGTGATTGAACCGTATCTTTATGGATACTAGTCAGGTTCTTAACGTGCTGAGCCACAATAGGAACTCTTGGAGACTTTATTTAAAAGGGACCCTTTTCTCTCTTCTTCCTCTTTCGATTGGAAAATATCCAATATACACCATTAAAGAAACATAAATAATGAACTATTTTGTTTTCAAAACAACTTATTATCTGTTTCCAGTGGACAAAAATATATCTATTATTTTCAACATTGTGGTGACTTTACTATTACATTTTTATTGCACTTAACTCCTATCAAGAATTTGATCAGGACAACTGATTTCCTGAGGGGTATAGCAGGTGTGCTAAGAGTAGAATCTGAAATGATCTGAGATAGAATGTGGAAAATAATTTTTTAAAGTTCAATAGTTACTTGCATGTATTTTTATTTTTCACGCATGTCTTATATGAAGCTTGGTAGTCAGCCAGGAAAGAATGGATTCTGAGAGTTGAAATAGTGATATGTCCGAATACCAAAATGGTTGGATCCCTCAGTCAGGAACATCCTTCCTGGTCATTAGAATGAGATATTAAGGAAAAAAGGGGGGAGTTCCCAGAGTGGCTCAGTGGAAATGAATCTGCCTAGGATCCATAAGGATGCAGGTTCAATACCTGGCCTTGTTCAGTGGGTTAAGCATCTGGCATTGCCATGAGCTGTGGTGTAGATGGCAGATGTGGCTCAGATCCTGCGTTGCTGTGGCTGTGGCAGAAGGACTTGTGACAGAAGAGAACGCATCCAGAGGGCTGAAAATAGGCTAATGGTGTTAGATTAAAGGAGGAGCATAATTACAGGGAAGGATAATGTGTGATGTGGCCAGAAGGATTGACATCCTTTTTTTCCCCTAAAAATCTATGGGTTTGGTAGTGCTAATTAAAATTAGATGGGTTGCTAAAAGTTTGAATCTTATTTTTATGCTTTCATTCTTAAGGCTTAGCTACAATAATTAAAGCAGTATATACTAGTGGTTCTTGTTTATAAGTATGCTCTAAGACTAAAAATAGTTTGTGTATTAGGAGTTTAGTCATGAAGTAAAAATAATTATTTCTCAATGTCAATGGATTACTCAGTGTTACCCTTGTAACTCTTTCCCTTTCTTCTCTTTTATTCATCTTTTTCCTCACCATAACAACTTCTTGTTATATTGATCAGTTTGAAGAATAAAAATTAGATGCCATTAGAAGCAAATAATTTTAGCTTTTCAGCTATGATTTCATTCAGTGTTTGTTCAAAAGGTGTTATCCTCATCTGTTATAGACTAATATCTCTGAGCTACCAGTTTTATTCACTCATTCATCATTATTTTGTAAAATCAAAGAAAATAGGGTCTGAATTCATAGACTAGTGTCTGAATTCATTTTTACACAGTTTTATCACATGAGAATTTAATATTTTATATTGAGATGATACTTAGTGTTCTCAGCTGAGTAACTGGTAAACCTTAACCATCCTGTAAATAAAAAAAAAAATCCACCTTATAGTCTAATTTACTTAGTTGTAAAAGAGATGGGACTTAATTGAGCTTTATCAATTGATTTCTGGGCATAACTTCAAGGTCCTGTCTCAAATTTATTTAAAAGTAATTTAATTAAAAATTCATGCACCGTATTCATGAATTGTGTTGATTTTGATTGGTTAACTTTGTATAAGTTTTCATATTTCTCAGAATGCTCTAAAATTTCTAGTCCCATCACAGCATTCTTCTCAATTTTCCGGCATCATCACTACCAATACACGTTTGCAGGGATTAAAAGGGAGGCAGGGACATGTGCCCTCAGGTTACCATCTTGACCTAGCTTCTCAGTGATTTCTTAAATTCTTTTGAAAACTTAAGTTTTGTTCTTCTGGTGTGTTCTTAAGTCATCATCCATTAGAAAACCTACTTCATAAAATTACAAAATGATTGATTCTTCATTAAACATGTACTTAGAATTTATAACAGTATTTTGGCGTGGTGGTGGCACTGGGAATGATGGTCTAAAGAGTCCACAATAATGATTCTCAGTACTTGGAATCCTATTCTTGAAAGTTCATCCTGTCCTGGCCATTATCTTTCCAACATGATCTTCAAATCTGCAGTGATTCCTCTCTAGTTGATTCATTGAGTTTGTTTTTTATGAGGTTCTAAATTATTCTGTTGGATTACATTAAAGAAATGAGCTATTTTCAGATGTATTGTACATTACATAGATTGCCTCAAAGTAAATGGCAGAGGCTATGCTTGGTATTGTCTTACTACTGGAAAAAAAAAGTTTAATAGTTACTACATTTAAAGTATCAAAAAATTCTGTTTTATGTTTATTCACAATTTTAAAAGATCATGTTTTTGTTTCAGTTTTTAAAAAGGAAACTACTTTTTCTTTTATGGCTTCTTCTCCCTCTCCTGCAATGAAAATAAGAGATTGTATGTATGTATGTGTATATATATATATATATATATATATATATATATATATATATATACACCCTGGCCACACCTGTGGCATATGGAAGTTCCTGGGCCAGGGGTGGAATCAGACCTGCGGCTGCAGGCTTGTGCCACAGCCACAGCAACACTGGATCCTACGCTGCAGCTTGTGGCAACCCCAGATCCTTAACCCACTATGCAAGGCCAGGGATGAACCCACATCCTAATGGAAACTATGTTGGGTCCTTAACCTGCTGAGCTACAATGGGAACTCCCAAGAGATTATATTTGAAAAACCCTTTCACATATTCAGTTTCTCAGTGGCTCTTAAAAAGAGGTGATTAGGCAGTTTAAAATCAGGATGAGCGTTTCTTGACTGGGTCACATTTCCTCACAAAATTTTTTAATTTAATGAAAATGCTATTTTGTCATTTTTTTGGTACTGGGGTAAGCCTCTACATATTTGCCCTTTAATTTGTCAAGCCGCATTTCTAAAATATAGTGAGATTGTAAGTAAAGCAGCATAAACCCTCCAAGTTCAAAGTTCCCTTTAAATCCCCAATCCGTGGATTTTCACAGTTGAACATGGCATGATGACTTCTTCCTGTGCCTCTTAAGCATCGTACAGCTTGGCATACAGTCCATATTTTAGAGTTCGTCATTATCCTCACATGATACCCACTGGTAAGCCTAGCATGTTAGGTGATGCTCTGCTAAGACCTATTAAAGAGTTATTTTAAAAAATTTTTTATTGTTATTTCCCCAATACAATTTTTTTTTTCTACAGCATGGTGACTCAATTACACATACATGTATACATTCTTTTTTCTCCCATTATGCTCCATCATAAGTGACTAGACATAGTTCTCCGTGCTACATAGCAGGATCTCATTGCTAATCCATTCCAAAAGCAATAGTTTGTATCTCTTATGGATTGGGAGCTTGGGGTTAAAGAGTTATTTAAAAAAGTATTCTTGGCCTCTTGTGGGTGAGGTGGATGTTAATGGACAGAGTTCTGATTTACTGAGGATTCTGAATCTTCTTTCTTGACAAACAAGATAGGTCTTCATGTGTCTAATATTAGTTTGCCTTGGACTTCTCTGAAATTTGGGTCCCTTATAGTCATTTATATTCAATATTTCTCTAATATAACTTAAGCAAATTTTTTGCTTGTTTTATACACCCTAGGAATTTTCAGCATAACAAATTTCAGGAAATGACAATGATTTTGTTCAGAAGGGCAGAAGAATACTGAAAAGCTTAGTGTCATTTCTTAAACTGTTTAAATGAAGCATATGGGGAGTTCTTGTGGCCTAGCAGTAATGAATCCAACTAGTATCCATGAGGATGGGGGTTCAATCCCTGGCTCTACTCAGTGGGTTAAGTATCCAGCATCGCCATTAACTGTGGTGTAGGTTGCAGAAATGGTTCGGATCTGGCATTGCTGTGGCTGTGGTGTAGGCTGGCAGCTGCAGCTCTGATTTGACCCCTAGCCTGGGAACTTCCATATGCCATGGGTGTGGCCCTAAAAAGAAAAATGGAACATATTAAAATGTAGCATTAATCAATTATATTTATAATTTTCCCATAAATCTCTTTTTTGGAGTCATAATCCTATTACAAGCAACCAGATTAGTGTTATGAGATATTAAAAACTCTGCACTATTTGTTTTCTGAAAATCATAGGTCTAAACTGTAGCTCATTGGGGGGAGAGATAAATTTGGAGTTTGGAATTAACATATACACACTACTATATATAAAACAGTTAAACAACAAGGACCTACCACATACATATAGAACTATCTTCAATATTTTGCAATAATAATGAAACTATATTCTATTATTCCAACTATGTAGAACTATATTCAATATTTTATGGTAACAATGGAAAAGAATCTGACAAAGAACATACATACATACACACACACACACACACACACACACACACTGTGTGAATGTTTGTCTGTGTAACTGAACCACTTTGCTGTATACCTGAAATAAACACAACATTGTAAATCACTATACTTCAGATTTTTAAAAATGCTTGAAAATAAATGTCTATCAAAAATGACATTTTTTAGTCTTTGATTAGACAAATATATTTTATTTCCCTCATAAAATATCCACTTTATTCCTTCTAAACAGTGTATAACTAGTCAAAAGCAAAAAGGTAATATGCTACACAGAAAATTATAAAGGTACAAGAAATTGTTACCTCACAATGAAAATAATGATTGTAAATCAGGATGTCCTTTCAGAATTGATTATTGGGATTATGAAGAACAAAGACCAAGGCTTTTTCCACAACAGAAAAACCTTCTGAAGCTTTCATTTCTTGATATTCCTAAGACTTATTTTTAAAAAGGAGAAATATAGTACCCAGAAGAATGCCATTGTAAGCTACAGTCTTAGATAATCTTTATGTGTGTTTTTATTTTTGTTTTGTTTTTGTCTGGCCGTGATGGGAGCTTATTTCCAAGTACAATGCTTGAATCCAAACCAAACAAAGCTGAGCAGGCTAGATTTTTTAGTACAAGTTTTCCTTTCATTTATCAAGTCATAGAAATAAACATCTCCTTCTATGAGAGGACTATATTTCTCCTAAGAATGATGTATATAATTACTCAGAAGAACTTCCTGTCATTGTACTCACATTTATATTCAAATGTCTTTTAATATATTCCTATAAAGATTATTAATCATTTTTGCTTTCATGATTTAGTGTTCATTATTCAGCAGTGCCTCTTGCTCTTTTCATTGGGCATGTGTGTAATCCAGACAGACATTTTCTTTCTTGTAATTATTACTCCTTTCTGCTAGTATTTTAATTATTTATAGCCATCAGGCACTTATTTGTCTTTTAAAGGCCTTCCAATCCCAATCAGAATGAATAAACAATTAAAAGGAAGAAAGATTTTGTAGATTTTCTCTTCCTTTTGATTGTGTGTGTTCTATATAACACTTAAATTATTCTTTATGAAATTAGTATATGCAGGAAACTGGAGAATTATGCCTTAGGCTGGGTGAATGGAAAACACGTTAGTGCTTCCTTTGTAAGATTTCCAGGGTACCACAGGAGATTTCTAATGCGCTGCTTATTTGTGTTCTCCCCAGATCTTTTTCAGTTTATTACAATGCTGGAGAAATAATTAAAATGTTGCTTAGTCTTTTCTATGTTCTACACCTCAGTGAAAACATGTCGGCAGAGAAAGCAAATGTTCATCATGTCTCAATATAAAACAGATCCTGCCAGGGATCATGCCAAACCCAACCAACCATGACAGTCGAATCAATGTATGTTTTGGTTTAAATTTTTATTTTTGCCTTTGCTTTAGCAACTCGACTCTGGTGTATGTTGTTCCCTATGACTTACCATCTTATGGCATGACACTTCCTGAAATTGACAAGGCTTCCTCCTTACCTTTGCAATGTATACGTGTGACAACATAAACTATAAGAGAAAGTGACATTTGACTCAATAAATATAGGTGTTAGGTCCCCTACATCTGTTTTACAGAACTCCTTTTTTCATTCTTCCATCAATATTCACTGAAAAATGCTGCTTCTACCTTTTGTCTGAATACTACAAATTCAGGAATGAGTGTCCCAATGTACAAGTTAGAATTTATATTATTATTGACCTAAGAGATTTAACTCTCTCATCAGTTTGGATTCACATCGTAAAACAAATTAATTTGGTTTTTTTGGTCTATTTATTTTTGCTGTTTTGGGGACAAGATATGTGTACTATACTGTGTATTAGACCACTCAGTCAATTAACTGCTGCTGTCATTTAACAATTTCAAGAGAGATTCTGTTTTGAATATGTTATCAAACTGAGCAAAAAATTAATGGGTCTAAACTTTAGTCACTTAGACGCTTGTTTTCTTGGATAAGATTATCCCTAAAGTTTTTGTTAAGTGTTTGGACTCTGTGGATTCTGATTGTCATCTCAAGTCTTCCTTTTTTTTTCAGTCATTATCTATGTGACTTTGGATATAGTGTTCAACTTCTCTTGGTTTTAAGTTTCTAAGTAATGGAATTTACCTCACAGGGCTTTTGGTTTTGTTTTACTTTTTTTCACCTTGTGATTTTATAAGGTGATATCCTATTTCAAATTATTATTGATTGTTTTTTGAGTTTTTATATGCATATTAACTTTTTAAGTTTCTTGTTAACTTAAAATCAGTGATTTAATATATATTGGCTTGGCTTTGTGTGAAATAAGCAATTCAGTATGACTTTCAACCCTCTTCACATTCTAGAGTTTTATGATATACTTTACATATTTTTTAAAAGCTTTACCTTTGCAGAATAATTATTAAAGCATTGCTCTGTTTCCTAATTTACTAAAACCATTATCTGTCCTTATCTCTGTATAACTGATTTTTTTTTTTTCTGTAGCAATTTGTAAATATTGGTGGACGACTAGGTGCTATTTTCCTCTTTTTGACCCTTTAGTCTCAGGTTCCATAAGAGTGCACTCCTGATTTCTTCCTACAGAGTATGTCTGTTCCCTCTCAAACTCCTTGCTGGCTTCTTTATTGCTCTTAGCTCCCTAAATGCTGCAGATTCTTAGAGCGCTATCCTGTATGATCCCTAAGAATTCTCAGCCACTCATATGGTTTTAAATATGTCATTTAAAACACACTGATTTCTGTGTCCTGTGCTCACACCTAAAACTGCCTATTTGATATTTTGTCTTGGATGTTTCCCTCCTATCTCAGATTTATCTAAAATGGAGTTTGTAATTTCCCCCAATAACCAAAACCTTCTTCTGTTGAAGAAAACTTTTTTATAACTTTTGTAGTGACACTCTACTTGTAAGACTGCTTTTTGTCTTAGAGTCTTCATTTTTCTATGAATATGCTGAATACAGTGAACCACTGGTGTATTCTTCTGGTTAGTGCCTCTCTGGTGTATCTTTTTCAGTCACTTGACTATCAGCCTTTTATGTTCTTGTCTTTTATGTGTGGCTGTGATAAAGAGTATATAGCTATGTTTAGTTTTTAATCCAAGCTGACAGTCTTTATGTTTCACCCATGAGCTTAGTCATTTATATTTATTCAAATTAGAAAAATGGAGTTCCTGTTGTGGTGCAGAGGAAATGAATCCGACTAGGAACCATGAGGTTGCTGGTTCAATCCCTGGTTTCGCTCAGTGGGTTAAGGATCTGGTGTTGCCATGAGCTATGGTGTAGGTCACAGACACGGCTTGGATCTGGTGTTGCTGTGGATCTGACGTAGGCTGGCAGCTGTGGCTCCTCCTTTTAGACCCCTAGTCTGGGACCCTCCATATGCTGTGGGTGCGGCCCTCAAAAGACAAAAAAAAAAAAAAAAAGAAAAAAATATTTAGAACAGTTACTTTTATCTTATTTTTTGCTTTATGTCTATCCTACTTTTCTTATGTATTTTTCTTAACTGTTTAAGACTTTTGTTTTTCATTAGCTTTTTCTTTATTATTAACTTTTTGTCTGAAATAATTTCAGGCTTACCAAAAGTTTCAAAAATAGTACAAAGAATTCCTGTGTATCCTTGACCCAGAATACCTAACATAAATATCTTACATCACCACAATGGCAAAATGAGAAAATTAATCTTAATAATACATTTTGTCCATTTTCCCATTTTTATTCTTTTTTCTAGTTCAGGTTTCAGTCCTGGAACACGTTACATTTCATTGTTAATCTCTTTTTAATCTGACACGTTAATTTTTGTCTTTCATGACCTTGCACTTCTGATAAATATTGGCCTCTTACATAGTTTAATGCCTCTTAATTTATGTTTATGTGATGTTTTCTCATGAATAAATTCAGGCTATTCAGTTTTTGTGAGAACATAATAGAAGTAATGTTTTCTTCTTTTCAGTGCATTATATCAGGGTCAAATGATGTCTACATCTCTCACTACAGTTGATATTAATTATGGTCAATTAGTTAAGGTAGGATTTGCCAGGTTTCTCCACTGAAAATTTGTTGTTTTTTCCTCTGTACTTTATACGCATATTATGGTGTGATACCATGAGACTTTGTAAATATCCTCATTTTTATAGTAGTTTTTCATGCTAATTTTAGTATGCATTATTGATTCTTTCTCAAAAAAAATTTTGTGTTGGTATTGTCAAATGACTTTTTAAAAAAAATTTCATCATTTTTTCCAAATTTATAATTAGAAGTCTAAAATTATGAAGAGTTTTTTGGTACTATATCATCTATCTAATCTATCCCTTCCTCCCTTCCTGCTTTCCTTCATCCTTCCCTCTCTCACTCCCTTCTTCTCACAGACTCATGAATATTAGTTTTATTTTATGGATTTTGCTGAATAATTTTTTATTTTGTTGCTCCAGTTGTGCCAAATTTGGTCATTAGTAGGCCTTCGTGTTACCCTCTATTGTATTTCAAATGTCCTTAGCAGATTTTGAGCATCTCCTTACTCTTTGGTACCAAAAGATGTTTTAGGCTTCTCGTGTTTCCTCTCCCAGCTTTGGAACCAGCAATTTCTTTAAAGAACCCATATTTCTTCCATTACATAATAGTATTTAGAAACCATGGTCTGGGCATTGACGGTGCTCATTGCTCCTGGAGCGTCATTATTTGTAAACCCTTTCAGCAGGCATTGCTGGGAAATGTATATTTTTTGTATACTTATTTCTATATTTATATGTGTATGTTTGTATGTAATGTGTAGTTTATCTAAAATAAGCCGTGAGTTCACCCGGACACCTCCATTTCCAGTCCGATTGCATGGGATATTTCTCCCTCTCCCTTTCCTTATATATAACCACTTTCTCCACCAGTGAGGCATCTGGCTTTTATTATCAGCAGTATATTTACTTCTTTTTTCATTCCTGGAATACACATAAGCAATGTTAGAATTACTAACTCATACTTCTGGTAAAACAAATTTACTAATTAGAGAACAACAGTTGTAAACAGTACTTTGTCTTAAAGTGTAGAATCAAAATAGTATTCTCCAATGTTAATTAGATTATTTTCATTGCCATCCTCTTCAATTTTGTTGTTACTTATTTATAAATTACCCCTTCTCCCATCCTGGTTGATACTCTGCAAACATTCTATTCAGTTATGAGTGTTATAGTCTTCTGCTTCATCTTTTTTTTTTCTTTTTCTTTCTTTCATGGTGGGTTGTTCATTAATTGAGGAGGTCGAATCTTTCTTTTGTGTGATAACTTTGTATAGATATCTTTAAGTTTCTTCCTCTTCATTGGTGGGCTATGACTCGTTTACAAGATAACCTAATTCACTGCTGCCTGCTCCTATTAATGTAGTGAAATCCAGGTTCTTTTGTTAATTTCTTTAATTTAATGATGGAGGAAGGAGTTATATTGGGGGTAACATTTTAATTCTCTTTTGTATTTAATGATCCTAGATTTCTCCCCTCTTCCTTCTTTTCCCTTTACTGCCCAAGTGCTGAAGATTGATTCTCTTCCTTTTTGTGTTTTTCTCTTCCAGAAGATTGTTACTTCAAGCGTAATTTTATTTCCCCATAGTCATGCTAGTTACATGTGAACACTTTTCACTATTTTTACACACTTCTTAGTGTTTTTATAATTAAAGAAGGCTTGTCCTCTCTGTTGATGGTTTTAAGTTGCCTTTATAGTTGTACTAGTGTTAATAGGCTTCAATACCCCTTCAAGGAGATTAAACCCAAAAGCTTCTGGCCATGTCTCATTGTAATGCCACTTCCCCCACCTTGAGCAGCCTGGGCTGCTCACTTCCTACTTGGGAAGGAGTGTTGGCCATTCCTCACCCCTGCCTCTGTGTAATCTGTTCCCCATGCACATAAGGGTGGGGATATAAAAACAATTGTAAAGTAAATCGGGCCCTTTCTTTACCCATGTGTGCACTTGAGCTCATGCTCATTCTTTCTCTCTCTCTCTAAATGTGCTTTTGCTTTAATAAATTTGTAAAACACCAGACCACCTACCTCCATCCCTACATGGCCACTGGATTGGCACTGCTGCAGACTTCCCAGATGGAATACCACCACACCTCCAAATCCTTGTATGTGGGCCAAAATCAAGAGAAATAACACAAAGAGACCTAGCACCTTGCCTTCCACTATTTATGCTACTGTTCTTATCCAGTATTTTTATTTTGTTCTTTAATTTTAAAAAAATTTTGATTTTTTTTTTTTTTTTTTTTTTTTTTTTGCTCTTTTAAGCACCACACCTGCAGCATATGAAAATTCCTGGGCTAGGGATTGAATTGGAGCTGCATCTGCTGGCCTACACCACAGCCACAGCAGTGTCAGATCTGAGCTGTGTCTGTAACCTACACTACAGCTCACAGCAATGCCAGATTGTTAACCCACTGAGTGAAGGATGGAACCTGCATCCTTATGGATACTTGTCAGATTCACTTCTGAGCCACAAGGGGAACTCTATTATTTTGTTCTTTTAAGTCAACTAGGAAATCAAAAGCAAAATTGAAAAATACCTTGAGATAAATGATGGTGAAAACACAATCATTCAAAATCTATGGGATACTTCAAAAGCAGTGCTTAGAGGGAAGTTAGTAGTGACTATCTATATTTAAATGTACCTTTATTTTTTCTTGAGACACTTTTTTTCTTTAGATTTATTTACTTACTTAAAGCTACTTTATTTTCCATATCTTATAGCTTTCTGATTAGTAGATCCTGTAGATCTTCCTTCTGAAATTACTCTTCTATCTGAGGTACATTATTTAGTGCCACAGTATTTTTAGGAATAAAATTTTATGCTTTTTTTTTTTTAAATCTGAGGGAACCCATATTCTGTTTCATTTTTGATAGTGTTTGTGGGGTGGCATGTATAAGCATGATAGGTTGATAGGTTTTTTTGGATGAAGTTTTTTTTTTTTTACCACTTTGCAAATGTCATTGTGTTACTGCTACCATTGTTACTATGAGAAAAACTGTTGTCAACCTAACTGTCACTCCTCTGTTGGTCTGTTCTCTCTAGTTGCTTTAGTCATCTTTTTATATTTAGTGTTCCATGGTTTCCCTAAAATTTATCTACTTGTTGAGTTTTCTTTTTGTCCACTTTGGAATTTATTGGGTTTACAGTGTGAATGAATTGCTGTATTCCATTAATTCTGGATATTTTTAAAGCAATAACTTCCTTATTATTTTTCCCCATTGTCTCTATCCTCCTTTTCTGGGATTCTGATTAACTATATATTAGATATTCTTATCATGTCTGCCATATACCTTAATTTCCCATCTTTTTTTTTTTTTTTGTCTTTTTGTCTTTTTAGGGCCACACCCACGGCATATGGAGGTTCCCAGGCTAGGGGTCGAAACAGAGCTGTTGCTGCTGGCCTATGCCAGAGCCACAGCAATGCCAAATCCGAGCCATGTCTACAACCTACACCACAGCTCACAACAACACTGGATTCTTAACCCACTGAGCAAGACCAGGGATCGAACCCACAACCTCATGGTTCCTAGTCGGATTCGGTTCCAGTGCACCAAGACAGGAACTCCTAATTTCCCATTATATTGTTCATTTCTTCTCTAATAGGAATTCTGAGTAATTTCTTCAACTCTGTATTTTTAATAATTCTCTTGTCAGCTGTGTTTAAGTTATTGTTTGATCGATCCTTTGGGATTTTTTAATTAAATTTGTAATGTTTATTTATTTATAAAAGTTCTATTTCTTCAAATCTGTTCTTATTTTAGAGGCTTTGCTCATTTTTGTGATTCCATATTTGTTTACTTGGATTCTTTTTTACACAGTTTTAAAATATTTTGTGCCTGGAAATTCTAATGCTGGATTCATTTTGATATTAACCTGCTTTGTTGTTTTCTTCATAACTTGTTATGTGAATGAACTGATGTGTTTATGTGTTTGTCTGACTTGCCTAACTACGTATTCCATGAAAGGAAAAAAAAATCGGTCTACTCATATCTTAGTGTTTAACTTACAGCTTGGTGTCAGGTAATTCTGAAATATAGCCATTGAAAGGGATGTAGTCCTTTTTCTTCCCTTCATTTATTTCATTATTAGATAGGTTAAGTTTTTAAATACTCCTGTTTTTTTTTCTTTTTCTTTTTTTTTTTTTTTTTTTGAAGAAAGGCTCCACTAATGAATATGCTTTAAGAGCACTCGCATATCACACAATGTCTCCTTTTTTGTTCTTCCTGCAGTTAGGATTCCGAGGTAACAAAACTTTCTTTAGATTCCATTTTCTTGAGGTGTTTCGTGTTGCAGAGAAGTTACACATCAGCCATTCTTATCTATTGAAATGAATCTATATTTCCTGGTGGAGCCTGTTGAGTTTTTATCTTTAAATATGAAGGTATCATCTGAATATGGTTAAAATGGTTTCTTTTGAGGATTCTTTCACTACTTTTGCAAGGCACCAAATTATACTTGTTTATCTGCAAACCCCAATCTTTCTTCAAGTCAGGGAATTTTCTTCTGCATATTTATAATAACTTCTATATTATCTACTATGTTTTCTCCCCAGATTTCCCTTATATAATCTAGTCGTCTAATACTAGACTCTCTTCTCATTATTTTATTCTTTTATTTTTTTCTGAGTTCTAGACATTTTCAGTCTGTCTTCCAGTTATCTGTTAATTTTATATAGAAAAAGTAGGTTGTATAACAACTTCCAATGAGATATTTAATTGAAATGCACTAATTTAATATCTTACATGAAATCTCTAGTGATGTAAAATTATTCCTACTTTGTTCCCACTTCTGTGGTTGAGGTATCTTCTTGAATATTGTTTTCACTTAGCAGCATCATTTCAGAGAAATATAGCTAATTTTAATGATTTTAGAAAGTTCTTTCCACCTAGAAAATTGTTATTCATATCTGTCAGTTTTTAATCTACCTTCTTATTGGGAAAAAACTCTATAGGCCATCTCCTGCCATGTGACCCTCTCCATGCAAAAGAACTCTGTTCTCCATTGTAGGAAGGAGGTTTGCAGGCTAGTATTCTGTTAAGACTGATAAAAACTGACATCTTTCTGGTCAGGATATAACTCTTTTTTGTAGGTTGCAGTTCAGAACCTTCTTGGAAGGAAATCGAGGTACAGTGGCACATATTTTTCTGTGGAACTTTGAGATTAAAATTTTGAATACCAACTACTCATCCATTTAACCAATATTCAAGAGTGTAATAGTCATTGGCCAGGCATCTTTTTGTTCTTTAACTGCTCAAAACTATTTCAACAACAGTTTCCCTCCCACCCCCAACATACACACATTGCTACCTTAGGTTTGAATTGGCCCATTTTAGTTCTCTCTCTTTGATTTAAGTTTGTCATTAAAATTTTAAATCAAAATTTCATGCAAAAAATTTAACCAGTCTTTATGCTGTAAGAGAAAGTATCAATACATTTTTCTACTAATAGACAGGCGATTCACTCAAGAAGATACTCTTTTTTTTTTTTTTTGTCTTTTTAGGGCTGCACATGTGGCATGTTAATGGTCCCAGGCTAGGGGTCCAATTGGAGCCTACACCACAGCCAGCAACATGGGATTCGAGGTCTGCAACCTATGCTACAGCTCGTGGTAACACCGGATCCTTAACACACTGAGTGAGGCCAAGGATCAAACCCAAGTCCCCAGGGATGCCAGTCAGGTTCATTAACCTCTGAGCCATGATGGGAGCTCAATCAAGAAGATACTCTTCTGAATAATCTTTCTGTTCACTTTTATAGTTCTCACCCATTGTGGAAACGGTACCTGTTGCCTACCAACACAAAGTATGTAGATTTTCTACTTATGCAGTCATCTCCAATAAAAGAATGCCTGCCTCATTGTCTGCCTTTATCCCCTAACTTGTGTAATTAATGCAAGTTTATCACTGTCTCTTACACTTACCTCTGAGACCAGGCTTTCTTTCTTTGCTTTTTTTTTCTTTGCTTTTTTTTGTCTTTTTAGAGCCCCACCCATGGCATATGGAAGTTCTCAGTCTAGGGGTTAATCAGAGCTACAGCCACAGCCATACCAATGCAGGATCCAAGCTGCATCTGCAACCTACATCACAGCTCACAGCAACACAGTCTTAACCCACTGAGCAAGGCCAGAGATTGAACCTACATCTTCATGGATCCTAGTCAGGTTCATTAACCACTGAGCCACAAAGGGAACTCCCCAGGCTTTCTTTCATAGGAGGGAAATCATGTAGCATAAATTTTTAGTTTTTGACACCTTTCTAGTTTCCAAGTACAGATATAAGTTTTTTTCTTATTTTTATTGTTAGTGTTATTTCCATAATGATGTATTCTTTATCTAAAAACTTTGATGTTTCAGAGATGTCTTAATAGTCATATACGAAGCCAGACCTTTATAGAATTAATTAGCAAATTAATCTGGTTAGCTCATTGAATACCTACTGTAAGAATTGTACTTTATTTGATTTTGGTATTTGATTTGGGAGAGTTGTCTTATACTGTCTACAATTTAGCTAAGAAAATACGATCTAAACATATGCACACTTAATAAAATACGAGATCGTGAGGTGAATTATGATCATCTATTTTACTGCACACTAGTAATTTACATTATTTCATAAGAGGAAGTCATCACAGCCAGGTCTTTGAAAATTGTTGTAAATTAGAAAGACAAATATTGGGAAATGATTTTACTGGAGAAGAGATAGCAGACAGGCTTGGAGAATAAAGGAGACGAAAAGTGCCATGTGATGATCATAAGTAAACCCAAGGGCTTTTTCTAAGTATTTTGTTATTAAGTTTTTTTGGAGACATTTGTTTCACTCAAAGGAGTAAGAGCAAACACGTTTCATTTGGAGAGGACTGTTTTGTTTTTCTCAAACTATTAGCAAGTGACTGCTTTTTTCCTGCAGTTCTAGAAATTTGAACACGCTAAACATTTATTTTTATCTCCACTAGGGGACAGTGCATTACCATCAGATTCATTTTTTTCCCTATCAGCAAACAGTATACAGAAAGGAAATTTTAGCCTCTCATTTTTTTTGACATATTAATTATTTTATAAATGTAACCAAACATAAAAGATTTATAAAGTCTACAACTTATGATTTTTATATATTATATGTGGTATGTATGGATAGATATATAGATATACATATATAGATATATACATATATATACATATACATATATAGACTTTATTTCTTTAGAGTGAGATATTGTGTCATTTAGATAGTTTTTGCATGAGTTCACCAGAGCAAGGATAAATGGCAGAAAGATATGAATATCAAAATATAAGCAATTTAGATTTTAGGATAGTTTTTAATTCTTGGAAATGGAATTAGGCTTTAGGTATGGAATTTGCTGAGACAGTTAAGTTTACCCTTCAAAAAGATCAGTCTAATCTCTTGAGATATCAAGAGTCTAAATATACATATGTACATATTTTTAAAATTTATAGCTTTTCCTTTAACAGAGTACATTATGTTCTTTAGAAATGATGTGCATGGAAGATTAAACTCTAAAAGGTTTCCTTTTAGTTTGTCTTTAAAGATTTGGAGAACAATGATGTCATAACTTTTCCTGCTATTCTTTGAAACAGTATTCTACAAAATCCACATAAATTGATTCTAACAGCATACCATAAATTTGTTTATACCTCTTTAATTCAAGTACTTATATCTCTGTAATACAACGATAGGGTGTAATTTTTTTTTTCAGTAAACTAATTTTATTTTATTTTTTTAATAGTTATTTCACCAATACGATTTTTTTCCTGCTGTACAGCGTGGTGACCCAGAGGCATCCAAATAGGAAGAAAAGAGGAAAAACTGTCACTGTATGCAGATGACATGATACTATTTATAGAAAACCCTAAGGACTCAACCCAAAAACTACTTGAACTGATCAACAAATTCAGCACAGTAGCAGGCTATAAGATTAGCATGCAGAAATCAGTCACATTTCTGTATACTAACAATGAAGTATTAGAAAAGGAATACAAATATACAATAGCTTTTAAAATTGCACCCCAAAAAATCAAATACCTGGGAATATACCTGACCAAGGAGGTAAAGGACTTATATGCCAAGAACTATAAAACATTATTAAAGGAAATTAAAGAAGATGTAAAGAAATGGAAAGATATTGCATGCTCCTGGGTTGGAAAAATTAATATTATAAAAATGGCCATCCTACCCAAAGCAATCTACAGATTCAGTGCAACCCCTATCAAATTACCCATGACACTTTTCACAGAACTAGAACAAACAATCCAAAAATTTATATGGAACCAAAAAAGACCCAGAATCACCAAAGCAATTCTGAGGAATAAAAATCAAGCAGGAGGCATCACTCTCTCAGACTTCAGGCAATATTACAAAGCCACAGTCATCAAGACAGTGTGGTACTGGGTGTAATGTTTTAAAACATACCTTTGAAAAGGTTAAGTTTATGTACACTGGGTATAGTTTTGCCAAAAGCTGTCCTTTGAGAAAGTTGAAGAGGTCAGTTGGTAAGTAAGGAATTTTGAAGATATGGTATTACAGAAAATTGAACCACTTGTACATGTGCAAGCTGCTACTACTTTGTCATTTACTTTTGGAATTGCAGGCCTTACTTGGCCAAATTGTGATGTGAATGGTAGGGAGTGAGGAAAAAAAGAGCTGTTATGAATTATGGAGGTGCTACCTTCATTCCCTGTCTTCCGTGAAAATAAGTCCATTTTCTCCTGTTTTCAAAGGGCTTGTCGAAGCCTTAAAAGTCCCTTGAGAGAGAAAGATAGATGAGATTTAATTACTCTAGAGTAAATTTACAATTACCTTCTATTTTTAAAAGATAATGATAATTAGAATTTTTGTGCATCTTTCATCTAAACAGAGCCTGTTTCATCCTGATCTTGAAATTACAAGGTGATAGAGAAATCACTAAATATGACAAGTTTCTGGTTAAAACCCACTTTGATTTCTAATCCTAAATAGTTCAGTTTGAGGATATAAAAAACTAAAAATAGCAGTTTTATATTGGTATTTTATTTATTACTCCTAATAATTTGAAAAATCTGACTATAAGAAATTGTTTAGGATCTTTGTGAGCAATTGTTAACATGCTGAAGGGACTTCTCTGGTGGCCTAACAGTTAAGGATCTAGTATTGTTGTTGCCGTGGCTCAGGTCACTGCTGTGGCATGAGTTTGTGCCCTGCCTCAGGAACTTTGTATGCCATGGACATAGCCAAACAAACAACAAACAAACATGCTAAATAAAATGAAGGAGTTCCTACTGTGGCACAGTGGACTAAGGTCACAACTGCAGCTCAGATTTAATCCCTGGCCTTGGAATTTACATGTACTGAAGTTGTGGCCATGGAAAGAAATAAATAAACATTTTTTGTTACTTTTTAGCTTGAATTCTCCAATATTGTTCTTAATCTCTAAATCAGCAGAAAGCTAAAACTTTGTGAATTATTAATATTCTTTTGGAAACCTTTTATTGAAAATGGCAATATTCCAACAAAAGTATTTTCTTTTTACAGATTTTGAAGATTTTTTTTTTGTCTCTTTTTTATCCTTTTAGGGCCACACGCATGGCATATGGAGGTTCCTAGGCTAGGGGTCCAATCGGAGCTACAACTGCTGGCCTGTGCCATAGCCACAACAATGCCAGATCCGAGCCACGTCTGTGACCTACACCATAGCTCACGGCAACGCCGGATCCTTAACCCACTGAGCGAGGCCAGGGATGGAACCTGCAACCTCATAGTTCCTAGTCAGATTCCTTTTCACTGCGCCATGACGGGAACTCCAGATTTTGAAGATTTTGATGGAATGTTTTCTGGAAATTTAGACAATATTCTGAATTATTGATTTTATTTGATAACAAATCAAACTTAGTTCCCTTAATTTAAATAGTCTTGAAACTAAATTTTAAGATAAATTATTTTTATAAGATTTATAGTGTTTATTATGAAAATTATGAAATTATTAGACAACAAAGATGAAATAAAAACATCCATAAATCCATCATCCAAAAATAACTCTTGTTAACATTTTGATATTTTCCCTCCCAGTGATTTAAGAAACCTGACTATCCTATATCCTTTTTTCTTTATGACTAATTCTTAGTTTATAATACAGTAAGTAACCAAGAAAAAGAGTGAATGTTGTATTTTCCAGCTAGAAGGTGTATGGGGGATAGAGTTTGCAATCTGTATTTTTTTCAAAAGTTTTACATTGTTATTGAGCAGAACAATAAGTAATTACTGCTAATGACAATAATTTATATTTAAACCAGAATGCAGACTTTAACATATCTGATTAAATATCCTGTTTTTTTTTTAATTGAATGAATGTTTTCAATTTTTATGTGTGGGTATGTAAACATCGTTGTGCTGTTTTTACAGTGTATGTTCTTTATGACTGGTGAGTATAAATCCAGTTAAACCTAAAGCCTAGAGATGAATGTTGCAACAATTACAGATAGCAAATAAACCGCTGACAAATTTAATTTGAATACTTTTTTCTTTATGTCTTATTGTGAAAATTTGGGTACCCACTTTTCTTATAATACTTTTATAAGGTCTAGCATAGCACAATATTATGACACTCTAAGAACCAGTCATTTCTTGTCCCAAGATAGTTCTTAGCCATCCTGGATCCTCCAGTATTTTCCTCTTCTTTCATTATTTGGTCCTATCTTCCTGAGGAATCATTGCTCCTTTAATGTGATCGTACCCCACTCTGAATTCCCTCGTTCTCTTATGCCCCACTATACCAATATTACCTACGGTCTAGTCTTGTGCATATTTCTATGTATTCCATCACATTGGTTTTTCTAGAATGGGGTTGACATTTACAAATTTTTTTGTCTGTTTAATAGAGTAAATATTCCCAGATAACATGGCTGTTGCTAGAACCCATATGCAGTTTTATAAATGTTTCTAAAAGGTTTCTTGGTGATGGTGGTAGGGTATGTCAGTAGACAAGGAAAAGGGAAATGGAATAGTAATGTATTACAAGCTATAAGATGATTATGGAAATAATTCACTATTTTTCTCTCTTGCTTCAGTTAGAATGTTTTTGACCTCACTTTACAGTCTCTAATACTGCCTTTGGCCTCAGGGCTAAATACCATTTCGTCGTAACATATCAAGAGTGCAATGTGATTTTTCAGTGTTCATCTTGAACTTGCTCACTTAGTTTGAAAATTAATTATTTTTAATGTAATAATTGGAGCACACAAAGGAATTCATGCATATATAAATAAATATTCATGAGTGATAATAAGATAGCCACCTATAATGCCCCTCCACTGCCTACCTTCTTCAGGGGTTAAAAACACTTTGCATATCTCCTGTCAGCAGGAAATGCTTGCATGTTTACATTTTTTTTATTTGTTATCAATACTTTTATAGAGATAGGGAATTTTGAGATGAGTTAGTATATGTATGTCTCACTGTCTTGGTTAAATCAGTTCTTAAAATTCCATATTTTTCAAAGATAAAATGAGCTTAGGCAGAGAGGGAAAACGTATTTAGTGGAATGACGTAGGTTTTTCTCACTGAATTCTAATCTTTGCAAATGTTGCCTATAAAAAATTTCTAAAGTAATCTTTAAAAGAACATTCTTAAATTCTTCATTAACTAAAAATGTGTACGTTATGGAACTATCAAAATAAACATGGAACATTTATTCCAAGATAGAGAAATGTGATTTTCCTAGCCCTAGGATCTTAAAAACAGATTTTCCTCTTTATTTCTTTGTTACTATGCTGCTTTCATTATAAGTGTAAACTGGTTTTGAAGAGGCTGTACAGATAGCCTTTTCCTGTTTATTTTGGAATGGGAAACCTTAATTATTATCATCTGTTGTATATCTCAGCTTAACGAGACTTGGGAGTGGATGTGTAGCATGCTCTGCAACATTATGATTAATTAATCAGTAAAAGTGACCAATACATATAGTTGGTTTGTATTTTGTTCTGTTTTTAAATATTTATTTCTGTATTTATGAATGGCATGTCATGAATGATATCTACTCCCATATAAGTGAATCACATTTTAAGCTCAAACATATTTGGCTTTAAAATGATTTGTTAATGTGATTTGATCATCTGGAAACCAGTATAGCATTTGAAATCTATTATTGAAATGCCATTAAAACTCACTTGCAAGAAGCAAAGTAGCCCTCATTTAGCCCCTGTGCATCTTCTCCAGCTCTACCCCCATAGGACACAGTCAGGGAAACTGATGGGAAAGTGTAGCTTAAGCAGAGGTGATCTCTTAGTACCATCTTCATAGATGAGAAACCCAAGTCCAGGCTCATGGAGCTGTATTGGTAGTGGTAAGGCATCAATAAGGTAATAATCTTTATATTGTTGTCAGACTTCTGGCTAAATATGTAAATAGGAGTAAACATAGTAACCAAATAGTGGTCATTGTTGACAAATGAATCAAACTAAAAGGATGAATATAAATCTGTCATAGAGCCTCCTTTGTTTTGAATTTGGTATAATTTATGGAATGCCACCTTTTATTAAGCATTGAGCTAAATGTTCAAAGATAAGATATTCTTTACATTAAGAAACTCATCATCTGGTGGAATAGATGATCAGCTAAAAAGACTATTAGCATTTCGTGTGCTGGGGAATTCACAGCTGTGAAAGTCACCTCACTTACATTGGGCTGGAGATTGGCAGTTACTCTCAAAGGTTTCAAGTCCCTGATAGCTGGGTTGAACCTCAAAGAGTAACTAGGGTCAGCTAGGCTGGGAAGGGAGTGGGACAGCTTTTCTGGTAAAGAGATTGGCTGGTGTGGAGGGATGAAAACTTGAAAAATGGCTTGTTTAGGCAATCTCAAACAGGTCTACACAACTTGGAGAACTGAGTGATTTTAAGGGAATGACAAGAAGAGGCTGGAAGGATAGATGACTCTTCACTACCAGGGAGGGGGTTTAGACTTGATCCTGAAGTTTAAAAGTCTTGAAAAATTTTAGGCGGGATAATGATGTAGTCAGAATTTTATTATTTAAAATAAGTATTTTCACTGCTGTGTGAGAAATAGTAGAAGAGGGCAGACCTTGGAAAAGACTATGAAATTGTCGCAGTAATTCAAGGCCAGAGATACTCTGCTGGCGGTGGCAGTTTGAGTGGAGTGTGTGGGTTTGAGAATTAGAAACACTAGGTTCTAGTGATACATTGCATGCTGGGATATTTTGCATCCTTGGCATTAAGGATGATGCCAAAGTAAAGAAATTGGTTACCGGTTTCCTTTTTGAACATAGCACAATTCATAACCCAAGGACTGAAGTTCCCTGGTGGCTCACTGGGTTAAGGATCAGGCATTGTCACTGCTTTGACTCTGATTACTGCTGTGGCACAGGTTCCATCCCTGTCCTGGGAACTTCCACATGCCGTGGGTGTGGCCAACAACAACAAAAACAAATATAACCCAAGAACCTTAAGATATTAGCTCTGTTTCCACTTTCATTTTCCCTTCATATTACCATCCCCTCTTACCTTCAAGAAACTTAAATAATTAGAAACAATTTCATAGACAATATGGTTTCAAAGGCAAAAACCACGTTTTGGCAACTTGTGAGATAACTCGTTTCACAAATCTGCCTGATTTTTTGCTTCAGAAACAACAAGCAGGTGTTTTTTCCGTTCACACCCATATTCACAGTTTATAACAGAGTCTGTTGTTGAACACTCAGAAGAAGATGAAGGAAGGGCTTGCATCATCAAAGAAATATTCACACTTCAGTGATGAGCCAAAGTTGGTCAAATATTGGATTAAGGGAAATAAACTTTTGTTTCATATTGTTAGCATTTGAAATTGCATCAGTGTTTTTCTTGGTACCTTCAGCAGATATTTTTGTTCTATAATAAAAGAGCTTGCAAAAGCATTTCTCCTTTATGTGGAACACCAAGTCCTTGCCAGTGACTATGGTCTGAATTCTCTACAATGCTGAGTCCAGAGAACTGCAGACCTTAAAAAGAGGCTTTTCGAACTCCCAGAAACAGAGAGTCTATGATTGCTGATTGCCAGAGGGTAAGAAGTGGAGCTAATGGGGTGATGTTGGTCAAAGGACACAAACTTCTAGTTATCAGATAAATAAGTTGTGGGGATGCAATGAAGGGTGACTATAGTTAACAATACTGTGTTGTATACTTGAAAGTTGCTGAGAGAGTAGGTCTTAAATGTTCTCACCTCCTTCCAAAAAATGTAACTACATGAGGTGATGGATGTGATAACTAACCTTATTTGAGTAATAATTTTGCTGTTTATATGTATAGCACATCATCACATTGAACACCTTAAATTTATACAATGAGTCAATTATATTTCTATAAAGCTGAGGAGAAAGTTTTTTTCAAGAAATATTTTTCAAAGAAAAGTAGCTCTTTATTAATGTGTTGATATCTTTGTTTCTAATTTAATTATTGTTTTGTCTTTTCTTTCAGGATGAGCAGAAGCTAAAGGAAAGTTTAAGGCAAGGTGCCACCATTATTGCTGCCTTAATCAAAGAAAGAAATTCTGGACTAACTGGTCAGCTACTGATAGCATAAAGAATATGGAGAAAATTACCTACTGGGTTCTTAGAAACATTTGCCTAAGTATCTCCTTTGTGCTTCTCTGTGTATTGTATGTGGTAGAATGTTTACACTGTCTTTTATAATTTGTAGGATGTGATGCTTAGGTGAAATAAAAAAATTTTTTATGCATGTCAAATACAAATTTCCTGAACCAGAAAAGAACAGATAAATGGAAAATAGTAGCTTCAAATAAGGAAGCTTTTCATACAGCATGAAAGATAAAAAAAAAAAAAAAAGTTCTTCCAAGAATGAGGATTTAGAAAATATCAACTATTATCTCTCTGCTAATTAGTAAATCATGCTATAATGAGATCAATATATAAGATTAATGGTTATTCTTAATTCTAATATTTTCCTCTCTCCGTGGGTTATTTTGAATTACATTCTAATTTTTCACACCTTAAAAAAAAGTTTAAGAGATTAGCAGTGAACTTTGATTTTAGTATCTTCACCATTAGCCTCACATTACTTTAGATTCCTAACAAGATGGAATCTCCTTCTGCTTTCCTAATGCTTTAAAATTGTATGATTTTCAGAGTTCCCATTGTGGCTCAGTGGAAACAAATTTGACTAGTATCCATGAAGACTCAGGTTCTATCCCTTGCCTTGCTCAGTGAGTTGGGCATCTGGTGTTTCCATGAGCTGTGGTGTAGGTCACAGACACAGCTCGGATCCTGAGTTGCTGTGGCTGTGGTGTAGGCCAGCAGCTGTAGCTCCGATTCATCCCCTAGCCTAGGAACCTCCATATGCCTCAGGTGCAGCCCTAAAAAAGATTTTAAAAATTGTGAGATTTTCTTGGGTTATGAAATATAATATTGACTTATTATTTTAAGAGGCTTCTGATTTTTCTGAATAACTTCACAGAAGACTGGAAAGCTGCTTAAAAATGAAGTTATCTTGGTCAGTCTCAAGTTAGTCTTCTAAAAAGCAGAGAGTCCATCACACATCAAATAATTAAACTGTTCTTTTGATTCTGATAACTGCCACCTTTTAAAGTCAAGTTCTTTCAGATTTCTGCTGGTATATATACTGTAAATATTGATGATTTTTCCTGTACCATATCTTTTACAATTCTGTGAATCCAGTCATTAGAGATGCCTTTCATTCTCTCTATACATTTATTTTATAAAAACACATTAGCTTAGATTATGCCAGGGCTTAGCCTCCACATTTCATAAAATTTACATGAAATGTTTTGAGTTAAAGATAGACTATGAAATATCTACTCTGTTCACTCTCTTAACATGTTATATGATTTTCCCTGTATTTCTTAAATATCTATAGAAGTAGTAGAGTTTATATTTTACATTTAAATAATAGTAGAATATAATAATGGAATAATTATTGCAAATCGTTCTCATAAATGAAATGTTTGAATGGGAGTTCCTGTTGTGGCTCAATGGTAAAGAACCAAATTAGTATCCATTAAGATGTGGGTTCGATCCCTGGCCTTGTTCAGTGGGTTAAGGATCCAGCATTGCTGTGAGCTGTGGTGGAAGTCGCAGACACTCAACCCACATTGTTGTGGCTACGTCGTAGGCCAGCAGCCTTAAAAGCAAAAAAAAAAAAAAAAAAACAACAACCCAGAAAACCATAAACGAAATGTTCGAATATAGCATAGCATTAATTCTAAATTCCTGTGTTTGCTCCTTTTTTCCTCTCTCTGGGGATGTTAAATATAAAATAAATCATTTAATTAAAAATCATCAGGGGGTTCCCGTCGTGGCGCAGTGGTTAACGAATCCGACTAGGAAGCATGAGGTTGAGGGTTCGATCCCTGGCCTTGCTCAGTGGGTTAAGGATCCAGCATTGCCGTGAGCTGTGGAGTAGATTGCAGATGCAGCTCAGATCCCGCATTGCTGTGGCTCTGGCGTAGGCCGGTGGCTACAGCTCTGATTAGACCCCTAGTCTGGGAACTTCCATATGCCACGGGAGCAGCCCTAGAAAAGGCAAAAGGAAAAAAAAAAAATCTTCAGGATGAAAATACATAGGCAATGTGTAGATTTGGGTTGGAATGTCTCTGTCCTTGTTAAGGCTTGTTGGCTGCCTTGTGAAAGGTGTACCTGTTGACCTAATAAGGTGAAAATGTTTTAAGGATTTGAAAGAGCTCATAAAGCCAAAAGGGGAAAAGTTACCAAGGTTTTAAAGAGAAAGTGAGTGTCTCTAGGTATGTGGTGGAAAACTGGACATACCTATGGCAGAAGCAAAATCACTGTACTGAGTGCTTGCTGAGTTACCTTAGATTTCAACTCAATAACGGAACATTGGAGTTCCCATTGTGATGCAGTGGAAATGAATCCAACTAGGAACCATGAGGTGAAGGTTCGATCCCTGGTCTCACTCAGTGGGTTAAGGATCCAGCATTTCTGTGAGCTATGGTGTAGGTCACAGATGCGGCTCAGATCTGGCATTGCTGTGGCTCTGGGCATAGGCCAGCAGCAACAGCTCTGATTAGACCCCTAGCCTGGGAACCTCCATATGCAGTGTGTGCTACCCTAAAAAGGCAAAAAAAAAAAAATATATATATGTATATATATATAATGGAACATTAAACCAAACAAAAGTACGTCTTAGAGCAGTTAATATGCCTTTACTCTAAGCAGTTGTAAAAGTTTAATGTTATGAGATTTAACTTAAGGTTTATTAAGTTGTGTCTGAAATCATTATCCTTATCATAGCATTTGATTTTTTTTATAATTTACAAAGGTATTCACAGCATTGCAAGTAATTCAAAGAAATCTCCTCATATGCTTTAGTGTTTAAATGCAAATTGAGGCTCAGGGATCTTCACTACTTTCTCCAAAGACATGTGTCTGCCTAGTAGCAAAACGCAGGGCTTAACCTTAGGGTACTGGGTGTATAAGTTTTAAGCTCATTTTCCTATATAGTAGTGGTTGCGGGCAAAGAACATCTGGCAGAGAGGTCATGGGAAATGAGCCAGAGACTTTAAATGAACAAGGAGGGACAGGCCAGTCCAGTGACCAGAGGAAAGCTTTCAGCTTTCCAGCCAGATTTCCATTATACAGAAATTGCACCTAAGGATGAAGCGAATGAAAATTATTGGTCAAGAGAGAAAGATAAATTAGTTTTTGTTATTTGTGAAGAGATCAAAAGGCAACTTCACACTTACACTTGTGTCTCCATTTCTGGAAACTTAATTAGTTTCATGAGAACTATCCATTTTCACTCTATTTTTCAAAATTCCTTTAAAAATAATAGTAATTATACCTCAGGGTTGCTGAAGTTGGATTTTACTTGAGAAAATTTTGTGGGAAGAATGTTTTCTTTCTAAATATATGCTACCTAATTAAATGCAATTTAAAGTTAGCCTTTTTAGTAAGTTCACACAGTGTGATCCTTGGGTTTGATCAATGCCTTCTATTAGTAAGAGGTAGGTTTTTTGTTTTTTTTTTTCCATAAAAATGTTCAAGTTGAGAGATGATTTGTTGCAAGTATAACTCATCTACAGATAAAAGTCAGACCCCTATATTCTACACAGAGCCATTCTTACTGTGGTCAGTTCAAGCATTTTGCATTGGTTTCCCAGGAAAAGGGGGTAGTTCCTGTGCTAGTTTATTGCACAGTTGACCCTTGAACAACACAGGTGTGAATTGCACTGGTTCACTTACATGCAGGGTTTTTTTCAGTAGTAAATATTATAGTACTACATAATCCTCTATTAGTTGAATCTGCAGATAGGGAGGAATCATGGATAATGAAGGACAAGCTGTAAATTATGCACAGATCTTTGATTGCTTGGAGAGTCAACACTCCTAACTCCTGCAATGTCAAGGGTCACCTGTAATTGTAACTATCAGATTTTACTTTATTTATATAAAAAATGTATTTTATAAAAATCAGGTTTCAATACTACATCTTCTTATATTGAATCTCTAAGTTTTACTTCTATAAAAAAATCTGTTTCACATTTCAACATAATGTTGGAATTAATTACATCAAGGAAGCATAAATCATAACAGTTTAATCAAAGTGTTAAGAAAGCCCTTTGGGAAAAGAAATATTGAAGTTATTTTAAAATTTTAATTCAAAAGTAGTATAAAAAATGCATATGGTTTTAGGATTTAATAATGTAGTTTAAAATAAGTGGACTAGAAGTGGCTGTGTAGTTGGTGTTTGACATTGTAACATTTATATATGTCCTTATATATTTTTAGTTTCAAAACTGTAAAAATGTATGGATCTTAAATAGAAAGTAATGAACTACTGTTGAATGTTCTTTACAAAAGTAATTGATAACTAAATTTTTGATAGTTTAAAAATCAAATGATAATTTTCATTGATGTGTAGTGTATACATACATATTTTTCAAACTGACTCAGCCTCAATTGAATAAATGAAAATCAAAACGTTTTACATTATAGAAAAGTGGAATTTGAGATTCAGATATATTATTCTGTAAAATATATTAAAAAACTGCAAAACCAGACATCTCAACTGGATTTTTTTTTTTTTCTTTCCCTCATATGTAGCATGTTTCCCAGCAATTACTTTGGCTGCTAAGGATATAAAAGCTATACTTAGGCACAATGAAAAAGAATATTGTAACCAGTTAATAGCATCTTCATGGCTGTGGTGGGCTGAATTACTCTTTACAAACACTCTTCCCTTTAACTTAGCTTCCACAGGAGGAATATGTCTGCTTCTTGACTTTAGGATTCATCATGTAACCTGCTTTGACCAATGGATTGTGTCAGAAGTGCCACTGCACCACTGAGACTAGATTTAAGAGACCCTGTATGTTGCTGCTTGCTGTCTCACACTTCTGCCACCACCATAAGATGCATACCCTCAGCCTGGCCTGCTGCTTCTGGACGGCTGATCTCTAGCAAGTCAACGTACAGAGGAAGAAGCCGAACTGAGAATCAGCAAGGCCTCAAGCAGACAGGTGAGCTCAATAAATACTCATTGGCTTTTATCCCCCCCAGCACTGAGTTTTGAATCTTTTTAATGAACATATGTTGGAAAGCGAGGATCTGTGGTAGTGTATAGTACATTTCCTCTCACAAGCCTAGGTTCTACCTGGAGACACACATTTTGCTAAAGCAGACTGTTCATAAGGAGAAATGTTGGTTAGAACAATGATCCCCAAGTATTATGGATGCCTCCTTCCCCATTCAGGAGTTACTAAAGGAGAAAAATAGACTTGAATGTTTTTGAAAAGATTTCAAAGTTAAATTTCTTGGACCTGAAATGATGCTGAATTAAAATATGGGCAGTTAAAATAATAGATAATGGCCAACATTTATTGAATAATTACTGTGTTCCAGAAACTGTTCTTAGTGCTTTTGCATGTACCTAACTTTTTTCCTTCATAATAACTTTATGTGCTAAGTAGTGAACCAATATCCATTTAAAAGATGAAGAAACCAAGGCACATACCTTTTGAATATCTTTAAGTAATGTACTCACCCGAGCAGTGAGGGGAGAAACGAGATTCAAATTTGGTTATTTCACTTTGGAGATTATATTCCTAAGCATAATTTCTATATAATACTGTAAAACATACTATTTTAAGGTCTCTTTTCCTCTCAACTTTTTTCCTTTAATAGCAAGAAAAGAATCTTTCTATTTTTTCCTTTAATAGCAAGAAAAAGAAAATGGGTAAAGCCCAAGACCTTTCAGTGTTTCTGTACTCCTCCTTTCCATTGCCTATTGCCACCCCCAACAAACATATTTTAGATCCGCATGTGCCAGTAAAACCTGCAAAGGCTGATAATCACATACAGTTATTATCACTACCATCTTTGTGAGCGCTAAACTTGTTGGGATTTCCTCAGGCAATGAATGATCAAACATACTTGGATAGGCAAAAGTGTAAGTTGAAAAGTGGAAGAAAATATTTGTTGATGAACTGGAGTTGCAGGCAGACATTTGTGCCTCAGGAACACAGCAGGACCTGGAAAGAGAAGTTGAAATCTATTTACCATCTTTACAAGATAAAGGAAGATATACAGAAATGCCCAAGCATGAGGAATTAGGAAGTCTTTTCTTTCCATGAGACTCTAATCAGCACATAGGTTCAAGGTGTTTGCTTGATGGGAAAATTTGGAGGTGAATGGTGCCAGTATGGTGAGCTTGACCTGAGCAGATCCCTGGCCTGGGAAATTTCATATGCCATGGGTGTGGCCCCCCCCAAAAAAAAAGTAATTGGGTGTTTTTTAATAGTCTTTACAGATGAAATGCATTATGCAAATTACTCTGTACTTAGTGAGGACACTACTACATAATCTGAACAATTGTTAAATCATCTGGGTCTATTTAGCAGTATGGAGGAAGCCTGGCTTGTCTAATGCACTTTCTTTTTCCAGTTTAACCTCAATTAATCCTTGTAGGGTCTCTGTGACATTGGTCTGTATCAACCTTTTTAAATGACTGTTGCAAAAAGACAGATGCAGAGTTTATGTGTTCATGATCACCCAGCACACTACACACCAAACTGAGTTTGGAAATCCAGAACTTCTGGTTCTACTTTGGGAAATTTTTCAGGGAATTGGATTACGGTTCCTTACCTGAGGTTTTAAAAAATCTGATTTAAATCTCCATCCAGAATTTTACCTGGATGCATTCCCTCATTTTCCTTTTCGTGAAATTGCAGTTAAGCCAGAGGCAAAAGCTTCCACAAGGCAATCCTAGTGATCTTTTTGACCTGAGTGGAGACACGAGATTCCACATTGAGGCCAATTTTGTAAGAATTTCCACTAGTCTGTAGACTGTAATAATTGGGTTATTTGGATAAGGCTTGGCAAAGCATCTAGTAGATTAACTGAATGAGGTTTCTGGAGCTTTGCCATTTTGGAGCCATCCATTTTGTTCTTTGTTCTACCTCATTAAAAATGGGCTATTGAAATCGGTCGGTTTGTTGGTATGTCAGCTTTTTCTTTCTTTTTTTTTTCTTTCCTATTCTTTAAATCTGAGCCCTTAATTTAAATGAAAGCAAGCTCTTCAGTCTAAGTGGATAACAAAACATCCCTTTGAGGAGGAGGAAGTAGATGATAAAATCTGTGTGTTACTAATTTTTTTCAATAGTTTAGAGGAATTTCTTTTCCATCCTGTGTGTGTGTTTTTAAGACCCTGTTAAGTTCATAGTTCCTTTTTCTTTTCTTGTTTGAATAGAAAATCATTCTCTTTAATCCCACCTGAGTTTTAAAAATGTATTATTGAACTACCCAGTTCAGGAATTCAGTGGCCTGCTTTACTGAATGGAGATATGTATGACCTGATAGTAAAAGAATGCTATTCAAAGACATTTCCGCCTGTTTCTTGGATCAGTTACTGTTCTCATAAATCTGGAAAAAAGCCAAAATATGTAAACAAATTAAGAGTTTTAGGATCCCAGTGGGAATATCTGTAAATTCTACCATAAACCAGGAATTTAAGATTAAGTGCAATATGCTATAATAAGATAGCATCAAGAAGCAACTATAGACCAAATATTCTTGGCTCTGGTTTGGGAACCTTAAAGGATATTAAAAGATTTGGGCTAATCATGGAGTTATGCATAACATTACTCCTTCCCAAACCTATATGTTGCCTAAATGGAACTTTATTTTTGTTGTAATAACTTTTAACTCTTGCTTAATATCAAATAAACTTTCAACTCTGAAGCCACTGTTTTATATCCTTTTAGCACACATATATATACATACATATATATACATATATATAAATAATGTCAGTTATTTACCCTTATAATTAAGAAAGGGTTGGTGACTCTTTACACATCTGTATAAATATGTGAATACAGTAAAGGACAGTTTTATAGTTTGGAGAATTTTTCACTAGTTTTTTGATACTCACTCTGATTCTTGCAACTCTCTCTGAACTGAAAATTGTAGTGTTTTTAGTTTTTTTGAACCAGAGTTAAAACAATGTAAATCTTGCTTTTAAGGAAAAAAAATTTAATTCTTCCATTATTATATCTTTATTAATTTCTTCTCATTTATTTTTTTTGTGTGTGTAGAGAGAGAAAGAGGGAATGCGAATGTAGATAAAGAGAAACATCTACACAAATATACATATTTTCATGTCAACATTTTCTTGAAAGAGTTTTCTAAAACAATTGCTGTGGTAGGCTTATGTTATGTCAGCATGTACAAGAAGAACTTTAGGGATTAGGTATTACAGATTTAGCAAAGTTTATCTTAAATTGGGAAAGTAGATAAAGTGTGTTGTAAATATTTATGCAGAGTTAATACGTATTTATTCATAATTATACATAATTAAAAATACTCATCAACAATGCAGATTCAACACAATTTTTTAATGATTGTTTAACTTTAATATTTGTGGCCTCACTAGCCTGAGATGTAAAAATGATTTTATACTCTTGTTTTTTCTAAATCCAAACTTAATCTAAATTAAAACAGGAACCCACATGGTTCCTTTTTTTTAAATTTTTTTTATTATAATTGATTTTCACTGTTCCATAAATTTCTGCTATACAGCAAAGTGACTCAGTTATACATTTATATATTTTTTTTCACATTACCCTCCATCATCTTCCGTCACAGGTGATTAGATATAATTCCCTGTGCTATACAGCAGGATCTCATTGCTTATCCACTCCAAGTGCAATAGTTTGCATCCATGGCTTCTGTCAGAAACTCACCTACCTGAAGTGTCTTCCCCAGAAATTTCATGCATGTTATAGAATAAACACCTTATTTTCTTTTACCCTTTATTTTTCCTCTTGCCACCATGAAGTTATTACCTTCATGAGAAAGCTACTCTATGGGGTAACTGTTCCTGTGTGTCCCACAGCAGACCCATAACAGGAACTATCCTTGCATTCACAGTATCATTCTTTTTTTTTGAGGTGGGGGGATCTTTTTAGGGCTGCACCTGTAGCATATGGAGGTTCTCAGGCCAGGGGTCAAATCGGAACTACAGCCTATACCACAGCTGCAACAACACAAGGTCTGTGCCACATCTGTGACCTACACCACAGTTTACAGCAGCGCAGGATCCTTAACCCACTGAGCAAGGCTAGGGATTGGACCTGCATCATCATGGATGCTAGTCAGGTTCATTTCTGCTGAGCCACAGGTGGAACTCCCAGGGTATCAGTCTTAAATGCTCTTCCAGCTCACTCAGCTTGATCTCAGATGCATGCAGCTCCAGGAGGTAGAGGTTTGACTTTCCTGGAAACTGAGATCTTATTTTTGTTGCCACAGGGATATATGCTACCACCAAGAGAAGCAGAAGTAAGTAGGCCTCTCTCCACTGGGCTTACTGTCAGAAGCACTGAGATTCCTGGATGTTTGGGGCCAACTACTCCTGGTCCAGAGAGAAAGCAGTGCTTACCCTCTACTCTTTCCCCATCCAAGGGACTTGGCTTAGTTCTCCTATTAAAACTAGACAAGAGGAATGTGCATATTGAACTTGCTGTTAAACACAAAACAGTATGAACATGATACATTCCCCCAAACCTAGATTTTTTAGTCTTAGCTATGGTCAACTTGTAACACTCTAAAAAAGATTGCTTTTTTCAAAAATATATTTACCTGGGAGGAATATTTTATGAGATTTGAATAAATTAAAGAAGACAGTTTTACAAGGTAACACAAGTATGGGCAAAGTATGTAAAAGAAAGACTGCCTTTTTCCTTTATTAAATCTTTTGTGATCTCTATTGTGGTAAAAGTATCTTGGAGACTAACAAGTAATTCAATAATAATTGCCATTAAGTTGTGTTTTACTCTTTGCCAAATAAATTTTTCATATCTGATGTAACTCTCTTGAGAACTCAGTTTTCCATATTTTATAGAAGAGCCTGAGGCTCACAGAGGCCCAGTGAAGACTCAGAGATCACATAGCTTGAAAGTGGCACCGTCAGTACCACAATCCTGTATTTCTTAATTCCCCCTACACAGCTTCTCATCAATAGGATCTAAAAGTTATCCTAAATAACAATAAAAAATGATCAATAATAGATACGGTGATAAGAAATATTTAGAATCTACTTAATCAGTTGTGTTCCAGCTTTTGTTTTGATTCTCATTCTTCTATGGCCTCTGGCCAAATGGCAGAGTTATTCATTAACAGCAGATGTGAACTGCATAGCCAACCAAATCTTGACCACTAATTATTGAGCATTTCTTATGTTCAAGACTTCTGGGCCCTGTGGAAATCTTACAAAGAGATAAAAGCAGATTCTACAAAGCAATAAGATGGGATTCCTTGAAACTTTGTAAAAGTTGAGAAAAGTAAATGAAAATTATGACAATAGAGGGAGTTCCCATCGTGGCTTAGTGGATTAAGGACCTGACTAGTATCCATGAGGATACGGGTTGATCCCTGGCTTTGCTTCGTGGGTTAAGGATCTGGCATTGCCACAAGCTGCATTGTAGGTCACAGATGCAGCTTGGATCCCATGTTGCTGTGGCTGTTGTGTAGGCCTACACCTGTAGCGCTAATTCAACCCCTAATCTAGGAACTTCCATATGCCATGAATGCAGCCCTAAAAAGACCAAAAAAAAAAAAAAAGAAAGAAAGAAAATTATGACAGTGGAAGGTGATATGGTAAAAGTGAAGTAAATGGTATCATTTAGATAATGATGTGGTTCAGAGGAGAGAACCTTTGGGCATTTGAGGTAGTGAATCCTCTGTCTTGTTACAGGCTCAGGATTTCACTGAGGCTTCTAGTAAATTCTTTCCCCAAAGTATCCTCCTGCTTGATAGTCACATCACATGTTCACTTTCTGATTACATTGTGTGTTGAAATGTTTCCTTTACACATCTCTGACCACTCTTAAGATGTAACCTCCTTAAGAGCAAGCATTCAGGAGTTCCCGTCATGGTGCAGTGGTTAACGAATCCGACTAGGAACCATGAGGTTGCGGGTTCGATCCCTGCCCTTGCTCAGTGGGTTAACGATCCGGCATTGCCGTAAGCTGTGGTGTGGGTTGCAGACGCGGCTCGGATCCCGTGTTGCTGTGGCTCTGGCGTAGGCTGGTGGCTGCAGCTCCGATTCGACCCCTAGCCTGGGAACCTCCATATGCCGCGGGAGCAGCCCAAGAAATAGCAAAAAGACAAAGACAAAAAAAAAAAAAAAAGACCAAGCATTCAGTTTTAGCTCTCTGGTTAACTCCAGCTTTCATTAAATGGAACTTTAATTTGCTAAATTGCCTTTCAGGTATAAAATTTAATTTCTGTCTAGCAGCAGTATCAACAATCCTTTAGTTAAGTTTTCATCTGTTGGGATATGAATTGTTGACAAATTTCCAGCCATGCTTAGCAAGAGGGACTATATAAGTCAAATGATAACTAAGACTCCAATGAAGCATATGTAATGGGTTAGAATCTCAATTTATAAATTCATATGTTCAAAAATATCTTTTTTGTTAAAAAAAAAAAAACTCTTCCCTAAATTCAAGCCCCAATCCCATGGGGCTGGAATAAAAGTCAATCTCTGGTGAATTCTTCAGGTTCCTCTTGCATCAGGGACATGTACAGACTCTTGGTCTCAGGAAGCATCAGAACTGTTCCTTTAGTCCTTGCCAGTCCGTCCCCACTGTCCCTACAGGGCCAGCAACGTGCCTCAGGTCCCTGTATTCTTGAGTCTCATCGTCCCCTTATGTAGATCTCCAGGTCCACTCTTTTTCTCTCCTCGCCTCAGAGGCCCTTCCCTTACTCAGGGATCACTAGCAGATCTAAGGGAGTTTGGTTTTGCACCAGAACCAGCAGCACCTACAATTCTAGGCTCTTCCTGCTTTTCTCTCTTCCAAAACCCCTGTGGCAAAGAACCGTAAAGCCTAGCTTCAAATACAAGGAGGAGAAAAAAGCCCAAAGAGCAAAACAAAAACAAATTATACAAGTAGCCCAGGCTTCTGTAGATTAAATACTGAATTCTGATGACAAGTATCACTCATTTCAGAACAGTTTTCTGGTCTCTCCTAAATCCTGACCCTACCCAATGACTATGACATGAGCTTCAATTGCCTACTGAACATTTGTACATGTGGATATCTTTTTTTTCTTTTTAGGGCTGCACCTGTGGCATATGGAAGTTCCTGAGCTAGGGGTTGAATCGGAGCTGTAACTGCCAGCTTATACCACAGCTGCAGCAAGGCTGAATCCTTAACCCACTGAGTGAGGCCAGAGATGGAAACTGAATCCTTTCAAACAGTATGTCTGGTTCATAACCTGCTGAGCCACATGGGAACTCCGGATATCTTAAATATTTAGTTAGACCTAAAATTGAAATTATACTTTTTCCCCAAAGTTTGACCTGTTCCCCAAGTTGATATCATGTCCATGCTGCTCTTCTTTTGGAGCTTTGGATTGTTTGACTTGAACTTGTTCCCTATGCAACTGCCTGTCTCTGAACTATCCAATAAATCCAGGCTTTGCTCTTTAATTCTCCTGCCATCAATATCGGGTTATGCCTCATCGTTTAAAGCCACCCCAGTTTAGGTGACAAACATGCAGAATTAAAACGCTTAGTTCTTTCTTTCGGTCTTGCGGGAGGCGTGACGTGCTTGTGTCTGTTACGTTAGTGATTTATTGCTTCTTTCTTTCTTTCTCTGTCTTGTTTCTTTCTTTCTTTTTTCTTTCTTTCTTTCTTTCTCTCTCTATCTTTCTCTTTTCGCTCTCTTCTCTCTCTCTATTTTCTCTCTTCTCTCTCTCTCTCTTTCTCTCTCTCCTCTTTCTTTCTTTCTTTCTTCCTTTCTTTCTCTCTCTCTCTCTCTCTTTCTTTCTTTCTTTCTTTCTTTCTTTTAAGAAAGCAAGCAAAGTTTTTATTAAAGGAAAGCAGAGATAGCTCCCAGGGTTACTGGGAGAGGGGAGAAAAGCACCGCCCCTTCTCTATTGGCCTATCGAGGATTTTATTCCTTAAAGTTGGGGGGGGTGTACCAACATGGGGTCTAGAGAGTTGTGGTCTTCTCCTATTGGCCTTGTTCAATTACCCATATCAGTCCTTGTCCAATAGGGCCCTAGGGGTGGAAATGTCCTGTAAGTCTCATGTTTCTTTGACCAGAGGGGATTAGAGATTAATGTCCATGTGGGCATAGGTACACTCCCTATTATAAACAAGGCCTGTGAGGATGTTACTCCCTGGAGCCCTTAAGCCACAAATGTTAATCAATGGCCATATCGAAGAATGCATAAGCCCATGCTCCTACAGACTACCTGAATTAATATTCTGTCTCAATCCCCCCTCTAGACTTGGAGACTAACTGCAGGGGAGAAGGGGTGATGACCGCTCTGACTGCTTCCTGCTGGGGAAAAGCAGTTAGGCCTCCACTCCAGGGACAGTCAAGTGGGCTGTGATACATTACATTGGGTACCCGTTCCATCACCATTTGAAGGTTGATAGCTTCCAATTGGGATGTAATGAAACAAGAAATACAATTAATTATGCAGGGTCCAAATAAAAGGATCAAGATCACAATGATGGCTATGGTAAGGAAATATTTTCACCAGGAAGAGGAGGTCAACCAGTCCCAGAGGGCAGTTCCAAAAGCTGGAGCTGGATACAACATCTCATGAATCTGCTGCTGGAGATCTAGCAGAGAATCACACACATTCTTTAGTTTCTATCTAGTAACTGATGTCTCAGTGTTTCATTTGACTTCTGTTAAACCTTGTGAGTGCAGATATATTGGATCAGATCCTGGACGAGCCTCCAAAAAGATGATGCCAGAAAGATGGTACCAGAATCTGGGGTTCTTGTTCATGGCAGTCGAAGAATGAACTCCGTGAACACACAGGCAGAAAGCAAGCAAAATTTTTATTAAAGGAAAGCAGATAGCTCCCAGGGTTACTGGGAGAGGGGAGAAAAGCACCCCCCCCAACCCCCTGTGTACCATTTCTTGATCACACTGTGTTCTCTTGCATTATGGCATACTGTTGCTGCGTGATGTGCTCTATTAATATAACTTTTTACGCACATTTATTTCTTCTACATCTGTGCTCATGTCATACTGTCCCACTATTTTTTAGGGCCGCATCTATGGCATATGGAAGTTCCCAGGCTAGGGATCAAATGGGAGCTACAGCCGCCAGCCTACACCAGAGCCACAGTAACTCTGGATCCAAGCCGTGTCTGTGACCTACACCACAGCTCATGGCAACGCCAGATCCTTAACCCACTGAGCAAGGCCAAGGATCAAAGTTGCATCCTCATGGATGCTAGTACGACTCATTTCCACTGAGCCACGATGGGACCTCCAGTCCCACTATTATAGAACTTAATCTTACTATTAGACAACTTAAGAGTAGAGAGCATGCTTTATCCACCTCGATTTTCTTTGAATCTAGACTATTAGATGTTGATAACAAGGATGAAAGAATTTAGGCAGGCTGAACACTGAACAGGCCGCCCAGATTTCCTTTCCTTTCATAAGCTACATAAAGTCCTTGTCATTCTGCATTTCTGACCCACACTCTTCAGTTACTCTCTACCTAAATCCACAGAATCCGATCTGTGATTCTGGCCTATCATCTTAGTCCACCTATTTGTAGTCTGGTTCTACTCTAATTTACCTTTTACTTCAAGCTTTTCCTAAGGTGTGCCAAGAGTTGACACAAGCTCTTGAAACCTTTCTTACGTATCTGCTGCTTTAATGGAAGCCAAGCTCCACCTGGTGGTCAAAGTTGCTTTCTTGTTTGGACCTCGCATAGGCAGTGAGATGAGGTCAGCAGGATAACAAATCTGTATCCATCTCTCTACCTGCATACATACATATGTATCTCGTGTTTCGTGTGTGTGTGTGTGTTTTGCAGGCTTTCGTTTGTCACAGAAGTTGTGAAATAGGCTTATTTATTTTACCGGTATTGACTTTTCAAACAGGGCTTTCAGCATCTGATTATCACAAAGATTTCATGATGGTCAGGCTCTCAGCAATGACCTGAATGATCTTATGATGATAATCACAAACCAGATATTTCCTCCCACCCCTGTCTCACAGCAATTTTTTTTGAAAGGCTTGACTGGTAGTAAAGGGAGTTTATTTAAAGACCTTTATATTCCTATAAAAATCATAAAAATGAAATGGAGAAATGTTTGAAAATAGTGTCCTAATTTAACACAAGGTCATTCAGTCCTCTACTCGATACACAAGTATTTTCTTTCACAAGCAAGTGAGAACAGTCTTAGGTTTTCCTTTTATGTTGAGTACCATTCTTTTAGCACTCAGCTTTATAAGGACTCGAAAATAGGCCAGAGTCTACACACAGGAAGCTTTTAACTCACAGATAAATTTTTTCATATTTGTATTAAAATATGAAATCGTTGCCTATGTTTGAAAGTTGGGAAATTTCATTATAAAAAGATGCAGCTCTGTAGCAACTGGGGTTCTTTTTCTTGCAAATCAAATGATCTTAACCTGAGGAGTGAGTACCTTTTTTAGATGGGGTGCATACTCTAATTTCCCATAAACCCCACTCTTCCTTAATGTATCTTACTCTGCCTCCTTCTCTTTATTGCCTGGCTTCTGTAGGCATCGGCCTTTATGACCACTGGCATTCATTTGCGATGCCTGTTTGAGAAATTTGTAGTCTAGCAGAAGGAGAAAATGAAGAAAGATGGATCAATAACCATCAAAAGAATGAAAGAAACAACCCAAACAAAAGGTATAAAATTGCTTTCTCTGTGATTTGGCACAAGGTCTCACTGGTGTAATAAGTGTACTTCAAATGGTGTCATGTTTAAGGTAAAGGAATATCTTTCCTAACTATGGACTGACAAATTTTAAAGGTTTCATTTTCCTTAAAACACCAACTCTTGGATCAGGAAATAAAGTTATTTATTTTCATGTTCATTTTAGTTGTTAGGCTAAAATTTAGGCTCCCATATAAATATATTTGCCTTCTCCACCCTATCCACCTACCTCCTAAACAGTGAATACTATTACTGAGCCAGTGTTGCCCAACCTTCCTAACCTAGTTTCCATCTAATGAACATAGGTATTTCATGCTCCAGTACTTTTTTGATTTGCATTTTGCATCTCAAATTAATGAGGTGCCTTTTATATGGTTAATAGTTACCATGTTTTGACTATTCTCTCCAGATGTGATTGGCAGAATAATGCCCCCCCCCAAAGATATCCTCACCCTCATAACCACATATTCATTAAGGAGATCTTGGAGTAGACTACTCTGCAGAATCATATGCCAGATTTACAAGGAGAAGGTTGGGGATATCAACCTTAGTACATTTTAAAATTAATAACATCAGCTATGTAGGTGAAGAAGCCATGAACTTTCCTGAAGGAAAATGTCGTGTTTACTTTCTATTATCACCTCTGGATAAAAAAGACTCCTCTCTTTAGTTGCACGTCATGTTCGTCGTGGTTTTCTTTCGCTTGATTAGAATTCTTATTAGGTTGTAAAGTATCAGCCTGAAAATTCTACTGAAGACTTTCTCACATTGTGTTTATAAATGTTCATGATGCTAATTTCTGGAGCTTTAACAAACTCTCATTAGTTAGAATCAGACTAATTTCACTCATCATCTTGGCATTCACATCGTTAAATATAACACATATACAGTAGCTGCTCAATATATGGGCAAATGAGTAAATCCAGCTTTTCAATTTATTGGCATTTTTTTCTGGTTTAACCAACAGAAGGATATTTTGTTGTTTCTTTGGCTGGTCCTCTGTTTTATCCTGGGCTTCTCAGAGTGTATTTTCTCCAAGCTCAAGATGGTCCTAGAATTTAAAGGTAAATATCTATTTCAGTATGGCCTCTAAATGGTAGACAACTATGTAATCTAGTTCTTATTCAAAAAAAACAAATTTCTTTCCCACACAGAAGGGAAACTGAATCAGGAGATGGCATGTTAGTCTTCAAAAGGCAATTTCTAAGGAATACCTAAAGGTTTATGCATAATTTCCCCCAAGGTAGTTCATATTTTAGAACCTAGCTTCCCCTACCCCCACTCCCTTACAAGAACCTATGAAGAAGCTATTTTAGTCCCTGATGCTAAGATTCTTACACTTTCGTATCTATACAGAAAATTATCTGGGCATCTTGTTAAATATGTTGCTTATCAGGCAGCATCGCTAGTAATTCAAATCAGGGAGGCCTTTGGTTCCACCACGGAAACTGTTATGTGAAGACTGTAGGCACATGAAGTAGGTGACATCCAAGTCCAGGCTGTGAGAAATGTTGCCTCGGATTGCATGGTGTGTTTCTATTGTTGTTCACCTGTGCAGACATCAGTGTGTGCCCAACAATCTCATCTTCGAAGGAGTCCACTCCTATCGAGTTCTCCTTATGCCCATACCTCTCCTTTGCCTCACACCTGCCCCCTCAGCCCACTGGGTAATGATCTTATAAAGTCATGCTTTCCTTCAAGACTTGGGGTACATACAATCAAAATTACTATCATACGAAAAAGTCCTGTAATTCTCTAGGGTAGGAGGCACTTTGCTTCTGAAAAAGGCCAAACTTTCTTTTCCATGGGATAGTGCATCCAGGCTAGATAAGTATGTATCCTCAGTATTCCTGCCTCTTCCTTTAAATATGTCTCTTCCATCCTTACACTGGTGGTAGTGCTGTCTACCAAGGTTCTCCTCACACCCCAAGACCTGCCCTCATCTCCACACCTTTCCTAAAGTCCTCTTACCACCAAAACATGTCTATCAGCAGCAGATAATATGAAATGAAAGTTAATCCATCATAGGGTGTAAATGTAAATTAGTAAATGTTGATGAGCCCAAGCATTAAACCTTGGACTTCATCTTCACCAACAGTGAGCGTGGCTTAAGCATCCACTCAGTTGTAGGTTCCGTGCCAGTGCAAAGGGGGCAGGAAGGACTTTCCTGCTCAAGGGGCATATCACAAAACAGAATTTCAGTACGAAGTCTTTTATTTCTTTTTATTTTAAATGATTTTTATTTTTTCCATTTTAGCTGATTTACAATATGAAGCCTTTTAAATCAGAAAGAGTGAATTTGAGTCTATGTAAGATAGGTACTCCTTGTCCCTTGACTGAGTCTAAGTTTTGCTACTTTGTTCAGATATTTTTGCTTCTCTCTCAGGGCATTAAGACCCTCGAGGTCTTTTAGGCTTCACACAGGGTTCCTCTACTACTGTGGGCTGGCAGAAATAATCAGTTGCACTAGATCTTCCACCCAATAGAAATTAATTTTGTAGTTCCCTATAAAGTGAAAGAAACATTTTTAAAAATTCAAATTAACAAGCATTTATTGGGCATGTTTGTTTCCTTAAAGTCCTTGCTGATAGGTACAACACTCAGTTTTGACTATAATGAGCAATAGTATTATATAATGGCAAATAAAGCAATGATTTTGTATTTGCAATTTCATCGATTTTTAATAGTGCATTTTTATTTTGGTACCCCTGCCTGGAACAATGTTTTTTTTTTTTTTTTACATGGCTTCTTAATGCTGTTGTTTTTCACCTGTTCAGTGGCTACTCTTATGATACTTTCTAAATATATTTAAGGAGGGGCCAAATGGAAAAGGGAGTAAACTCTCAGCAATTTCTTCAAGTCGTCCAAAAGGGCATGATACAAAGAATAGAATTTGCATTGATAAAAGCAGAACTTGATAACAACAGTTATCCCAAGATAGAAATTGTAGCTTTCTTGAGGGAGTGAAACTTCTAGCAAACATGATCTGGCTGCCTCTGAGAGATATTCCTGTATCACAGGAACAATTGAGCAAGCAGTGTACACAGGCCCTTCCCATTGTGATCCAGAGAATACTGAAGCTCAGAATGCAGTGAACTGTGTAGGGAGGTTGCTGAACGTTCCATTTTAAAAATGCCCACTAGAGGGAGTATAACATCATAAATATTTCCTTTTAGTTGCTGCCTTGCTTCTGCTAAGCTATTAGGAATGCAAGATTCAAGTACAAATACCTAGAATTTATTTCATACTCTTTTAAATGTTTTTCTCCTTAAGATCTTTTAGAATATTTTGATAAGCAAAGATTTTTTTTTAAAAAATTAGTGTCATATAGTATGTAACATTAATACTTTTATTTGTATATGTTAAGAATTCAGAATTTAAAACTATTGGTGGAAATAGAATCCAGATCAATTATTTGTGGCTATCAATGTAAAACATCTTGGTTTTACGTGGAATATATTTCACCAAATTTTATTAGGTCTATTGTTACTATTTCATTTGCCTTGGATATAATTCCATATTTACCTGGTATTCTGCCAGTTTCTGTTATAGCTTTCCCAGATACTTATGATAAACTATTTCACTGGATAACTGGTTTGATTACCTAGTATCAAAATCAAATGTTTCATTCTTAAATTAAAAAAAAAACTGGCTGTCTGCCTTAGAAAAATTAAACATGAATATTTTTCAGAGATAAAAGCACACTCACTCTAGTACAGATGGTTCTGCATTTACTTTTTTCATCTTTCCATTAAAATTATTTTTTATGTTTTCCCATTTTCTGTAAATAATTTGAAATATCAAATTTCGGCATAAATCTCTAAGTTCTGTTTGGATTGGACTTCTTATGTTTGACTACTTGGAGAAAAAAGTTTAAAAATATTAGTCTATTTTGAAGCACTGACCATTAAAACATCAAAAGTTCAAAAGTACAAGTTCAGAGGTAAAATATTTATGAAAAAACTGAGAGGATATTAGCTTTTATTGATAAAAATATATTTTAAACTGGAATTTATGTAATCTTTATCAAGGAGAAAGAGTCACATGTATATTGTTTCAAATATATTTTAATTTCTTAGCATCTTAAATATTTGAAAAGCATTTCTAGTAGATTTTATTTTTACTTACCTTACTGTTACATCTCTGGCTACAAAATAAATTTTCCCTAATTTCTCTAGTTCACTGAAAATTTTTACTTCTATTTAAATTGAGAATTTTTTTTTCTCCGTTGCAATTAAAAAAGAAAAAGGAAAAAAACCGGCGTCTTTGCAAGCGATGTGTCAATGTGGAAATGGCTAAGGTATTTTGATTTTGCATTGCTTTCGAATAAGTGATTTGGGGTGGGGTGTCTTCCTGATCCGCTCTTGGTTTCTTCCATCTGCTTCAGCTTGCCTGAATGGTGCTATCACTGGATCAGCTCCTCCATTCCTCCATTTGTGAATAAAACCAAGCTCCAGTCTCCCTCAAAAGCAAGGCTTATTTTTTATGTTTTTATTTTATTTATATTTAGAAAAGCTTAGTATAAAATTAATACATATGTGCAAACCACCCAAAATAGGTAAATACTGATACTGAAGGACAAAAATTCAAAGGAAAATTTTTTTCCTTCAAGAGATTTTGCTGTCCCTCCATGCAATTTGAACCTTCACACATATTTTATAGCACATGCAGTCTTTTATATACTCATTATTATATATGTGTAATTTTTTTTTGCTTTTTTTAAACAAAATGGATTCATGAAATACTCTTCTGTGGGCTGCTTTTTTCACTGACAATGGATTTTTAAGATGTTCCTGTGTCAGTACTTATAGAATTACTTCGTTTTTATAGTTGCTTAAAATCTCATATTTTATTTAGACTCTAGTTTCCTTAGTGATAGGCATTTAAGTTGTTTCTAGTTTTATATTATATCAAATAGTGCTGCAGTGCAGGAATTTCAATAACATCTTTGGGATCTTATGCATTTCCTACATTTTTGTGGTTAAAACGTTGTATAGATGATGAAAACATGGCTGGCTAATTATTTACTTTTTACTTATGGCCTATTTCCACAAGGCTTTTAAGATATTTTGTTTGATATTGCTCTGTGTCTCACGTGTTGGTTGCTGACAATCAGATTTCAAAACAAACAAAAAAAAAATACTAATTTCTCTGAATGTATCTTTACTAGAAAGCGAAAGAGAGATCATTTGTTCAGATAATTCAGGTGGAAAACTCTTAAGATTGGAGGGAGAAAAAAATTCCTTCAGTGAGTTAGCAGAATCACTGTGACTTTAAATCAGTTTGATCAAATATGAGATTGAATGTTAATATTTTTGTTGTTAATTAATGGCATGAATTTAGTGGTTAGGTAAAAATATTATGGGTACGCACTTTGGTTTTCTGCAGTAATGACTAGTAACAAACTAGATGTACAAAAAATCACATGAATATTTTATGAAAACACTGGATTGAATGATTAATAAACAGAATGAGTCATTTTTATAAATCAATAACCTTTATGAATTATTAGGTTATAAATCAATGCACTTTACATTAAAATATACACAATACATTCTTATACAAGAATTCCTAGGAATGTAAGGCTTTCAAATAATATTGCATGGTTCTAGAAGGAAAAGTGAAATGGGATTGGGAAATAGATATAAAAAACAATCATCAGACTATAAAACACAAAGAATAAGTATTTAGATTACTTTCATGATTTTTCGGATACTGAAGGCTCATTTTGTAGAAATGAGTGGTTTCTTTCCCATGAACATTTCCTAAATTGACTTGTTCTTTGAATGTTGTTTTTCTTTCAAGTGGACAGTTGCTAGAATGGGCAGAAAAGGTGCAATACTAATATTCCTCGAATGGGAATTAGGATCCCTGTGGCTGGGAATGGTGGTATATTTTGGAAGTAACTATAATTCGGAGTCATTTTTTAAGGTGGTTAAATTGCTGGAAATTCAGTGAGAGATATATGATTGTACCAAAGCCTTCTTATAACATGACCCTTAAGTAAGGACACCAGAACAGCCCAGGTATAAACTAGGTGTTTGAACCCTGCCTCTGAAGAGATGTTCTAAGTGCTGGAAGGTGGGCCTGGGAGCAGGTAGAACTGTCCCAGAGGCCAAGTCCAGAGCCAAAGAGAGGTAAAGACTACATCCTGAGTGAATTATAAAAACAAAAGGCTAACACTTATATAGCACTTCCTGTGCACCACAGGGGGCGGGGGGTGGGGAGTTGTCTCTAAGCACTGTACATAAAATAGCCACTCAATCTTCACAACGAATCTGGTAGAGAAGGTAAAATGATGGGCACAGCCTGTTCAGTGTGGTAGGTTTCAGGAAGCTTGCAGAAGCAGTGGCAAGATGAAATCCAAGGGTGTAGGGACAGCCTGGCAAGATGGGGAACAGGAAGGTCAGGAAGAGGGGGTGGGAGGGATCCCCAGAGGTGGAGGCTGGAGGGTTCTGTGTACTCTGTGTCCTGGCCTTGCTGGGTGGAGCCAGGAGCTCTGAAGGCTCCCCAGGCCATTTGTATAACATGAAGATTTACGTCCTTTTTATCCCTTGAGCCACAGAGCAGATTTAAAAAAATAAAAAATAAAAAATAAATAAATAAGGGCAGCAGTGTGGAGGCAGCCAAATCAGGACTCTGGAAACGTGATAGTCTTTGTTTTGGTGAGGTTGGCAGCCTTCTCTGAGTCTCCTTTCTGGATGATTAAAAATCCCAAACATCATGAGCCGGATGTTTGAATGTTTTTAAACCTTGTAATTTTGTAAATTGTCTGTTCCTGGCTCCCTTCCCCACATTTCTGCCCTAGCTCATATCATGATGATGCTTTTGCCTTTGGTTTCTTAGTTTCTGTTAACTTTCAAATGAAGCAAGTGTGATAGGAGTTTGTTTTCTCAGCAAGGTGATGGCAAAGGGATATTTATAGCACTGAGGAATTTTTATCTTCTCTCAGACATCTAGGATGAGTAGTATATTTTAAACCCTACTCTCCAGGATATCTCTCTTCTGCTGAGATAATAAAATTGATCAGATGTTTTGAGGTTAAATAAACTGTTGTAATAATCTGGCAGCTGCCTGCCGGTTGTGGTTTTCAAAAGCAATTACTCACTCTGGAGTCAACTTTGAACTCTACATTTTAATTGAAAAGGCTAATTGTAGGCTATTGCTCCTGATTTAGCATTTGATTTGGTAGATTAGGAAGTAAAAGGACATAGGGAAGGGAGGGGAGAGGAGAAGAAGAGAAAGTAAGCAGAAGTGTTGCAGAGCTCAAATTCCTGTTTATATATGAGTGTTTTCACACACAGCACATTGTACGCTAACTGGAGAAATAGCAGTTGGACTAAAACGTCTCTGAGGCAGCCGTCTGAGGCTAGTCTGCAAAATCCTTATTTTGGGTTTATTTGCTTCTCTCTCTCTCTATCTCCCCTTCTCCCCTCCCCTCCCCTCCCTCCCTCTCTTTCCCTTTCACTCCTCCTCTCCCTCTTTCATTAATTTCTTAATTCAGATGTGAAATTTCAGAAAGTGTTTTTAAGAGTCATATCAGATCCACGTCTGATCAAGAGTTTACTTCTCAAATTCTTGGAGATGCTAATAGGTAGAGACTGCCATTTGTCTTTACTAAAACATAGCTTAGTGATTTTAATTAAATGCAGCAAGAGAGAGATTATTGATGAGTCCTCACAAGAAAAAATCAATTCCCTATGGGAATCATTATGAATCTAAACGATTATAAGAAAGACATCAAACATCCAAGATGAAATACAGATACACCCAAATTTACATACAGGACAATTAGTAGCATTATTCAAATGGCCAGAGAGTTGCTGTTAGAACTGAGATGAAAAGTGTGAGAATTTGTATTTCTTCCATCTTTCCCCATTTAAAACCCAATGTAGTACTTTTACATTACTTAACACAAATGATACTGAGACTTTTATAGAAATACATTCTGTAAATAAAACCCCACATATATGTGGATGTGTCCAAACTCCTTTGGACTTTATGCTTTTAGGTCAAATGTAAAACTGTGCTGGGAATTTCCTGTGAAACAAAATGTTGAGAGACTAAATTAAAGCTGAAATGAAAGGCATGAGTATATGAATTCTTTAATTTTACAGAGTGTCTGAAAATGCTAGTTGCATACCACTTGAAAATCCACTTTATTTTTAGACTTTTGTGAAATGCATATTTGGCTCATCACAGTTTTGTTGATATTTTCATTGACCTTATAAATATAACTTAATCTCTATGCATCAGCTTTCTGATCTGTAAAAATAAGATAAATATTCTTCCCACACACTTTGCGCTCAGAACTCCTCTGTTGAAACAATAAACAGGGTTGTAAGATATGAATGTGAGTACTGCCTCAGAATCCAATGTCTTTATCAACAACAAAGAAGGTCTGACATTTATTTGGTGTTTCAGTATCAAATTTGAAGATATTACAGTTAATGAAAAAAAGAAACATCTGTGTTGATATTATGAGGATTCTTCTGAAATATGGATATCGTTGGAAATATCAGCTGCCTGCTACATGATTTCCGAGAGCCATTGTTTGTGATGCCAATATTCATGTTTGTCCTCAAGTAAAAATGAATCAAGGAAAGGAAAAGACCTTATAGATAGGAAGCCTTCAATTAAACACTTAGTTTTTTTCAAAATAGTTTAAAAATCAAATCTGTGTATTTTTACTCAGAGGTCTCTACTTTCGGCAAAGTATTTTGGTTTAGAAAGTAGGGGAAAATGACTTCTGTGGTACAATTAAAGAACATTGTTTTTTCTTATGAAAGAAAAGATTAAGGAAAAAAGTTAAAACTTTTTAGATAATGTTTATCAGAGGCAGAATTTAGAGACAGTGGATTAATACTTTAGTCATGGGAAAAATTCAGATTTGGAGAAGGAAAATATTTGGTTACATGATGGTTTCTTAAAAAAAAATACTATGAGATTATTGAGTTAAATAAATTTTCCCTTTGATGGTCTTAGAATGGAGAGAAGACATGTTTGAGATTACAGTTCCACAGTCTGGATTTCAAAAACCAAACCAAACCAAAAGCCCTTCTAACATGATAGTGAAATGGCCATTTAAGAACACTGCTGTAGAAACACAAGATGGGGCTACATCTTGGTAAATTGCCTACTTTTGACCTTAGAGGTTATGAAATCCTGATAAATTTCAGTTTCCTCACCTGTAAAATATAGGAAGAATATAATACCTAGTTTACTAGATTATCTTCAAGATTAAATGAGTGACTATTAACTGATTTCCTGCTGCTAACTTATTTAGTAGTAGGAAATAAAACCACCCCGTATGTGTGAGCTGCTATCTCATTATACAATATCTATGTTTTATAACTAATCACCAGTGAGCTTTCTCAAAATTATTACAATGGAATTGTGGAAAACAAAACACTAAGTCATATTTCACATGAAAAATAAAACTTAAATGTTCAGGAAAGTTAAGAATAAGTATATGAATCCATTGTTTAAATTTGGGTATATGGATGGACTTTTCTTTAGATGTCAAAGCCTCTAGAAAAAGAAAAGTGAAAATTGAAAAGAAATGAAAGTTTTAGGAATTCTTTTACCCATTAGCAGACATACACCATTATGATGAAATTATTAGAAAAGCGAAAGATTCAGGTAGGAATAACTTGCTGGCTTGAGGTAACTTCCTGTATTATTTCTAGAAATATATTTGATGGAAATTTTGTTTTCAAGAAAGATGAATGACCGGAATTGAACTGATGATATGGGAAAAATTTTACAACTACCAATGGCTGTTGGGGTTTTATTGTAGTTAAATACCGTACTCGAATTTCTATTGCCGTACCTTAACTGCTGCAGAGGATAAAATATGCTGTTGTTTTCTATTGTTTGGCATATAGCATATCAGTACCTCACCACCAGAGTTTCCTGAATTTCTCCCCACTAAAAAGGACTGTTGTGTGGTGTGTGTGCATCTGTGTGTGTGTCCCTTGAGAGGCTTCACAGAGTGGCGTGCAGGTCACTAGCTGCTACCTGAGGTAGGATCAGGTTCACTGAGAGACGGAGCCAAAGCAGAGGCACGACCCTGAGTGTCTCCAGTTACGTGGTCCATCTGCTCTCAGCTCTGCTGGAGGTTTGATTATGAAGACTGCATTTTGCTTTGCAGACATACACTTGAGCCTTATTGAGATAATTTGCTGCAAAGAAACTCTGGCTACTGCTCAGGTGAAACAGCTTTCTTTCCATACGGTTTCACTTTACTGGAGGTGAGATCCAAGAACTGCTTTTTAATGGGAGAAGGAGGATTTCTCCAAGACAACTTGCTAGGATTTCTTTGTTCAATCTCTTTTCTTTCATTTCGAACTGATTGAGGAATATCAGATAGGATTCTTTTTTCACCCCACATGCTTCTTGTCAACTATCTTGCCTTTCACCGTCTGGCTGTACAGGGACGTTTACAGCCTTCCAATGGAGTCTGCCAGACCTAGGTGTTATGTGCCATACCTCCAGGGATCATTACCATATGGTATTTTAGGAGAGGACACAGTTCATTTCAATGCAATTCAAATGAGCAGATTTCTTTTCTTTATTACACCATTGCATTTGGAGGCAATCCACCAGAGGCAGAATCTAACTCTCAAAGGAATGCTCTGCCCACTCTGTCCATTTAACAGGACATTTGGCTCCAAAATCTAGTCGGTTGATCACACATGTGCAACAGATGTGTGAGCATGCGTAGCGAAAATAAAAAATAAAAAATCCCAGCAGTGTACTGTGGGAAATGTAGCAGAACTACTGGAAAACAGGACACAAAGAAGTCTGGTTCTAAAACTTTGATTTTTGTTGTTGGAGGGCAATGTTTCTTATTAATCTTTCCCTCCTTTCGTAGGAGGAAAAGGTGTAGGTTTCCACTATTATTTTGTAGTGATTATTCATGTAACACTAGTGGGGGAACTTTGTTCATTTTCACAGACCTCCTCTCATGAAGATATAATTCTAAATATTTTGACCAGACTTTTTTGGGCCCCTGCTTCTCAGGAACTGAATGTTGGCATACTTCCACTGAAAAAAACCACCCATTTACAAGAGAGGATATCAGAAATATACATCCTTTTATCCATGCCCCACAGGCTTATACGGAAAGACAGAGCACCAGCTGTTTTTCTCATGGTGAATAAGGGTTGCTTGGGGAAATCTGTCTTCCTGTTTTCATATGGACAACTAAATTGTTGCATAGCCAGTTAATTTTGGTTAGGTCAACAGCACAAGGTTAATTATTGGAACCTTCCTCTTTGGCCTGTGTGAGAGAAAAGATTAATAGGAACCAAAAGAAGAAAATGAAATCTAGTGACTTATTCTACAAATGCTGTTTATTTGGGAAATTTAAATTTTGCTTTTATTATATCTGAAAGGATTTGTACATACCCATCTTTGTCTTCTAGGAAATAGTAGTTTAAAAACCTGTGTGATGTGAATTAATTTCAAAACTCGAGTGACGCAAAATTAGATTCAGAGGGATTTTATATATTAAAAATATTTAGGAAAAATATTTCAAAATAGGAATGTTTTTAGAAACTAGAACAGTTGGCATACCTATGAGGTAACTTTGAAACTGTTTTCCTGTTCTCTGTTATATCTCAGTTTGGCTTGGATAATGTCATACCTTTTTAAAAGCTATGTTATGTTATAATATTCTTTCTAATCTTGGCTTTAATTAACACATTGAAGGACACATGGACTGATTCCCCTCAATGTACTTCAATATATTTTTTATCCAGCTGCATGTTATTATATAACCTCAGAACAAAGCAACTGTATCACTGTTGATACATTTGACTTCTGTCCTTTGGATTTGGTCACCATTACATATAGAAGCAGAAACCCACCCTGTATTGTTATAAGGATGGTTTTTCATTCATATCCTTGCTACTCTTAATAAATGTCTCAAAGAAAAATATTCTGCAGCAGCCACTCATAAAGAAGCAGAAAATGGCAAAACCACAGCAGAGAAGGAAACCTATGTGAAAACACTGGTTGTGTCTTCCTGGATACAGAAAACAAATAGAGCTTTTGAAAGAGCTTGCCAATATATGCCTGCCAAATAAAATATTGTTTTATGAAGTCAGGAAAAAACTAATTTTAAAGGTTATTGTAGGTTATTTGTGGTCACTTCTGGTGTGCATATAACATGATGTCATCCTGAACTCATCGCTATTTATATCTCAGTCTTAGAAGTCTTTTGTCTAAGTCTTGATCTCAGCTACTAGAGACATCTGAAATGCTCTTATTATTCAAGACTCATAAGATGCTAGACTGAAAAAAATTAAAATAGATGGTAAGGAGTCCCAGCCAAGTCCAGGCAAGAAATCATGGGGCAGATCCATCTTCTGAAATCATACCTACCCTGTAGACATCGCAGGACACATTTTCTGGACAATTGCTCAGGAAAGTAACCATGTGGCCAAATGACTGTCCTCTGAGTGGAGGCAGATGGGATGGACTCCTGACAGAGACATGTCATCTGAGCAAGGGGAGCAAGGGATTCCTTTGGGCATTCTGATTTCTCTCTCCTTCTGGGGGGGACCACTTACCTAAAATTCCCAGATATTTTTCACTTTGTTTACATGATTTCCTGCAGCATATCTCTTCTTCGCTGTACCAAGATTTTTTTTTTCTTTGTGGGACTTTTTTTTTTTTGCTTGGAAAACCCCTCTTTGTTGACATTGTCCTTCATGAACTAGGAAATGTCAAATAAACACTGGATGAAAACAGACTAGAAGTATCATTAGCAGTTGAAAATGGGGGAAGCCAGTAAACCTTCTGAGGGGGAAAAATTTTGGATATTGGAAAGAACATATTTTTATTGAAGTGTAAACAAATGCGTGTTATAGTAGAAAACTGACATAAAAGTTTATCAGGTTGATATCATCATTTGCATCGTCTTCAGATTCATTCAAGCATTCAAAAAATGCTTTTTCGAGTCTCTCTCTCTTTTTTTTTTTTTTTTTCTTTTTAAAGGAGTAACACTTGGTGCATATGGAAGTTCCTGGGCTAGGGGTCAAATCGGAGCTGCAGCTGCCAGCCTACCCCACAGCCACAGCAAGGCCAGATATGAGCCACATCTGTGGTCTTCACTGCGGCTTGAGGCAACACCAGATCCTTAACTCACTGAGTGAGCCCAGCGATCTAACCCAAATCCTCATGGATACTAGTTGGGTTCTTAAACTGCTGAACCACAGCAGGAACTCCTTTTTGAATATCTTGATGTGCCAGGCATACTGGTGTTAGAGAACAAAATAAATTAGTAAGTTATTGATGCAATGTAAGGTATTAGTGCTTTGGAAAAAATAAAACAGGGATGAAGGGTATAGTGTGTGGAGATGGAGGAGCTATAATTTGGAATTTGGTGATCTGGGGACATCCTATTAAGAAGAGTGTTATTTGAACAAAGCATAGAGTTGAGGCAGGAGCAAACCATGTTGCAGCCTCCAGGAGAGCATGGCAGGCAGAAGAGTTGGAGTGAAGAACTCTAAGCCAATGGGACATGTGGTGCGTTGGAGGAACAGCACAAAGGCCAGTGTTCATGACGTGTGTTTGTGGGCATATTGACTTCATCTGTGCGTGTGTGCAGTTGAACCCCTGCCCTCCATACATGCAGGCTCTTTAAAATGTCTTAGAGATTTGGAGGAAATACACATTTCTTGAACCTAATCATGTCTTTGAATATGAAGGTGAAGGTGTACTATTCATGATTCAGGTTTAGGTAAACTGCTCTTTGAAAATGTGCTTTCTGCATGAGAATGGGAAACATCTGCAAGTCCAATGAGGTGAAACATGATTCTGATGTGTTTGTGGTTATTATATCATCACGGTGATTATATTATGCTAATATATATTAAGTACTATGAACTAGTACACCAATTTCATGATGAGATTGGCAATGATTTCTTACTGACCCATTCTTTTTGGGAACCTAGTCTGTGAAATTATTTTCTCTTCTCTTTTTTGCATAGCTTTGAGGATTATATGAAATGCAAGATTCATTCAGTCCTGATAAAGCTTTAGAGACTGTATAGTAAAGACAGGACATGCGAACATGTGTGAGTTAGTAAACAAGACATAAAAAAATAAAAACTGGGATATCAGTTATCTCTTTGTACAATATCCTACTGTATTGTACAGTTGTTGCCAAGATGAGATAGTTTTAGAAAGGTGTGGTTTGGGGTTTCCATGTTCCTGGGTTGCTATGTATTGGGAGGAATCTCTTGGAAAGAAAATTGGAGGTAATACTGAATTACAACTAGCAGTAGGAAGACAAGATTGGAACTTTGCTTTTTCTTCTTTTAACTGTAGGAGGAAGAGAATACACTTGGTCCTTAATGAGTTGATACATTCTCTTTGACGCATCTAGAACCGTGTCCTTTCAATAGCATAGATGGGAAACCACCTATTGAAGCATCAGCCACCTCAGCAGGGGACAAGTTTATGGTTTGTCATCCCTGATCCTACATGAAGAAAGGAGGAAATATTTGTCCTCCAAGATTTTCTTCATTTGTAAATTCTGTTAAACCAACAACAATAACAGCAACAACAAAAATCAGGGGAGCTTGGTACAAGGTTAATGAGGGGCAGAATGGGACTAACTCAGAGGTGAGTCCTGCTCCCTGGTCCTGGGTCACTGGCAGGTTCATTGAGTGAATCTCAGACCTGGAGCATTGCTGTCTGTCTTTGGGTGTGTTCCAGTTAAGGGGCACCACTGATCAGAGAGCTGAGCTGCCATCTGGGCAGTCCTGAGGGATCTTTAAATTCCAGATGTACTCTGGCTATAAATTAGCTTGAATGATCCCAGAGACTCTCAGTTGCCTCTTTCTGATTTTCTGTGATTGACATGCCACTCAGCTCACTTAGAGTGATGATTAGAAAATACTTTATAAGCTGTTGAAGAAACTTCCTAAAGCCCAGCTCTGGGATTTTTTAAGTCTCTCTTTATGCAAAAGAGAATAGATATAATTATACCTCATGATATGGGATAGTACATATTGCCACAGAAGTAAAAATAGTGTCACAGGGAGGATGTAAAATAAGGCTGGTAGCCACTAGTTAAATGAATGATGAAAGTTCTGTGCAATAGTCATTTTATATATTGGTGTTGTGTTGTTTATCCATTTATCAATTAGATGAGAGTGGTTCATTTTATTAGGAAGAAGATCACCTAGTACAGGAGGGCTTATAATGAAAAACAACAGTTCTCTAACCCATGTGTGTTTTTACCCACAGTTCTGCTCCAAAGAGGCAGATACTTCTGTTTTAATTTTGTGTTCTACTACTTGTTTTTATTTTTAATCTAAAACATTTATTTTCTTAAGCCTGATCTTGAAAGAAAAAAACCTTTTTTAAAAGAAAAGTTTAGGTTCACAGCAAAATTGAGGGGAAGTTTTGGAGATTTCTCCTATATCTCTGGCCACATACACGCATCGCCTCCCCATTATCAACATCATCTCTCATCAGACTTGTATAGTTGTTATAGCTGATGAATCTACATTAACATATTATAATCATAATGACCCCAAGTCTATAGTTTACATTCTGGTTCACTCTTGTTTTTTTGTACATTCTATGGGTTTGGAGGAATGTATAGTGATATGTGCCATTATGCTACCATACAGAATATTTTCAGTCCTCTAAAAATCCTCTGTGCTCTATTTATTCATCCTTGTCCCTGCCCCAGCCTGTGGCAACCACTGATGTTTATATGTTTCCATAATTTCATTTTTCCAGAATGCAATAGAATTGAACTTATATTGTGCATAATTTCAGATGGATTTATTTCACTTAGTAATATGCATTTAAGGTTCCTTCAAGTCTTTTTTTTTATATTTTATTTTATTTTCCCACTGTACAGCAAGGGGATCCTTACATGTATACATTACAATTACATTTTTTTCCCCACCCTTTGTCCTGTTGCAACATGAGGATCTAGACAAAGTTCTCAATGCTACTCAGCAGGATCTCCTTGTAAATCTATTCTAAATTGTGTCTGATAACCCCAAGCTCCCGATCCCTCCCACTCCCTCCCCCTCCCATCAGGCAGCCACAAGTCTTTTCTCCAAGTCCATGATTTTCTTTTCTGAGGAGATGCTCATTTGTGCTGGATATTAGATTCCAGTGATAAGTGATATCATATGGTATTTGTCTTTGTCTTTCTGGCTCATTTCACTCAGTATGAGAGTCTCTAGCTCCACCCATGTTGCTGCAAATGGCATTATGTCATTCTTTTTTATGGCTGAGTAGTATTCCATTGTGTACATATACCACATCTTCCGAATCCAATCATCTGTTGATGGACATTGGGTTGTTTCCATGTCTTGGCTATTGTGAATAGTGCTGCAATGAACATGCGGGTGCACGTGTCTCTTTTAAGTAGAGTTTTGTCCGGATAGATGCCCAAGAGTGGGATTGTGGGGTCAGATGGAAGTTCTGTGTACAGATTTCTAAGGTATCTCCAAACTGTTCTCCATAGTGGCTGTACCAGTTGACATTCCCACCAACAGTGTAGGAGGGTTCCCTTTTCTCCACACCCCCTCCAGCACTTGTTATTTGTGGATTTATTAATGAGGGCCATTCTGACTGGTGCGAGGTGATATCTCATGGTAGTTTTGATTTGCATTTCTCTTATGATCAGCGATGTTGAGCATTTTTTCATGTGTTTGCTGGCCATCTGTATATCTTCTTTGGAGAAATGTCTATTCAGGTCTTTTGCCCATTTTTCCATTGATTGATTGGCTTTTTTGCTGTTGGGTTGTATAAGTTGTTTATATATTCTGGAGATTAAGCCCTTGTCGGTTGCATCATTTGAAACTATTTTCTCCCATTCTGTAAGTTGTCTTTTTGTTTTCTTTTGGGTTTCCTTTGCTATGCAAAAGCTTTTCAGTTTGATGAGGTCCCATGGGTTTATTTTTGCTCTAATTTCTATTGCTTTGGGAGACTGACCTGAGAAAATACCTTCAAGTCTTTTCATGGTTTGATAGCTCATTTCTATTTACTACTGAGTAATAATCCATTGTCTCAATGTACCAAAGTATATATATCTATTTACCTACTGAAATCATCTTGATTGCTTCCAAGTTTTAGAAATTATGAATAAACTGCTAGGTATATATGTGTGCAGGTATTTGTGTGGATATCAGTTTTCAACTTTTGGGAGTAACTATCCAGAGTGACTGGTGGATCACATAGTAAGAATATGTTTAGTTTTGCAAGAAACTGCCAAACTGTCTTGCAAAGTGGCTGTACCATTTTTCATTCCCACCAGCAAGGTATGAGAGTTCCCATTGCTCCACATCCTTGCCAGCATTTGGTATTGTCAGTGTTCCAGATTTGAATACAGACCATTCTGGGCACTTAATAGATATGCAGTGGAATCTCGTTATTGGGCTAACTTTCATTTCCCTGATGGCACAGATGGATCATCTTTCTATATGCTTATTTGACATCTGTATCCCTTCTTTGGTGAGGTGTCTATTCAGATTTTTGGTCCATTTTTTTAGGTCATTTATTTCCTTATTGTCAAGTTTTAAAGAGTTATTGTATATTTTGGATAACAATCCTTTACTACCTATGTCTTTTGCAAATATTTCCTCTCGTTATGTAATTCGCCTTCTCTTTCTCTTGACATTGTCTTTTATATAGCAGAAGTTTTTAGTTTTAGTGAAGCCCACTTTATCGATTCTTTCTTTCATAGATTGTGCCTTTGATGTTATATCTTAAGTCATTGCTAACCCAAGGTCATATAAGTGTTCTCCTGTGTGATCATCTAGGATTTTATAGTTGTATATTTTACATCTAAGTATGGGATCCATTTTCACTTAATTGTTGTTAAAGATGTAAAGTCTGGGTTGAGATTATTTTTTTGCATGTAGGTGTCCAGGCATTACAGCACCATTTGTTGAAGAGATTATCTTTCCTTTTTGTATGACCTCTGCTCCTTGTCAAAGATGAGATTTGTATGGTTCTGTTTATGGGTTCTCCAGTCTGCTCCATTCATCTGTGTATTTTTTCACCAATACCACACTGTCTTGAATACCACAGTTGCATAGTAAGTCTTAAAATTGAGTGATGTCCTCCAATTTGTTCTTCTCCTTCAACATTGTGTTGGCTGTTCTGGGTCTTCTGTCTCTCCATAGAAACTTTAGAATCAGTCTGTTGATATCTACAAGATAACTTGCTGGTATTTTGATTAAGAATGTATTGAATCTATAGATCAAGTAGGAAAGAACTGATGTGTTGATAATATTGAGTCAGAGGTGGAATATCTCTCCCTTTAATTATTCTTTGATGTTATTCATCAGAGTTTTATAGGTTGGTTGTTTTGTTTTCTGTTTTTTTGTTTTGTTTTGCTTTTTAGGGCCACACCTGCAGCATATGGAGGTTCCCAGATTAGGGGTCAAATCAGAGCTGTAGCTGCCATCCTACACCACAGCCCCAGCAATACCAGATCCTTAACCAACTGAGCGAGGCCAGGAATCAAACCCGCGTCCTTGTGGATACTAGTACGGTTCATTGCCCCTGAGCCATGACAGGAACTCCTGGAGTTTTATAGTTTTCCTCACATAGATCCTGTATATCTCTTGTAGATTTGTACACAAATATTACATTTTTTCAGTACTAATGTAAATGGTATTGTGTTTTTAATTCTAGATTTCACTTGTTCATTGCTGGTATGCGAAAATGACTGACTTGTATACTAACCTTGTATCCTGCAACTTTTCTATAATTGCTTATTAGTCCCAGGAGTTTTTTGTCATTTCTTTCTGATTATTTACATGTCATATGCAAAGACAGTTTTATGTCTTCTTTTTCAATATCTATGTCTTTTTTTCCCTTGTCTTAGTTAGCAATTCAAGTACAGTGTTGAAAAGGGGACATCCTCGTCTGATCTTAGTAGGAATGCTTTGAATTTCTCACCGTTAAGTATGATATTAGCTATGGACTTTTTTTTGATAGATATTAAGTTGAAGACGTTCACCCCCTTTATTCTTAGCTTACTGAGGGTTTTTTTTTTAATCATAAATGGGTGTTAAATTTTGTGAAATGCTTTCTATACATCTACTGATATGATCTTGTGGTTTTTCTTTTTTGTCTGTGGATGCGATGGGTTATATTAACTGATTTTCAAATGGTGAATCAGCCTTGCATACCCGGGATAAATCCCACTTGGTTTGGTGAATAATTCTTTTAATACATTGTTAGATCCAAATTGCTAATTTTTACAGTTTTGTTCATGAGAAATAGTTGTCTCTGGTTTTCTTATGATGTCTTTTTTTTTTTAATGTAGTGCTAGCTTCATAAAATGGGTTAGGAAGTATTTGGTTTTATCTTCTGAGAGCGATAATATAGAATTGTTATAATTTCTTCCATAAATATTTGGTAGAATTTACCAGTGAACTCATCTGGACCAGGTGCTTGCTTTCTGTTTTTGAGTATTAGTAATTATTGATTCAATATCTTTAATAGATATTAATCTATTGAGATAGTCCACATCTTCCTGGCAAATTGGATCTTTTGAGGAATTGGTCCATTTCATGTAGATTTTCAAATTTGTGGGCATAGGGCTATCCATGGTATTCCTCTATTATCCTTTTAATGTCCGTAGAATGTGTAGTGATGCTTCCTCCTTCATTTCTGATAGTAGTAATATGTGTTCTCTCTTTTTTTTTACTATAGTCTGGAAAGAGGCTTATCAAATTTATTAATCTTTTTAAAGAAACAACTATTTTGTTATTAACTATTGACTTGTTTTCAATTTTTTTGACTTCTGCTCTAATTCTTATTTTTTTTTTCCTACTTGCTTTGGATTAGTTCTTTTTTTCCCCCTAGTCTCCTGCGTTGGAAACTTAGATAATTGATTTTTAGATATTTCTTCATTTTTAATGTATACATTTGATACTATAAATTTTGCTCCAGCCACTACTTTTCTGCATCCTCACACAATTCGATAAGTTGGATTTTCATTTTCTTTAAAATGTTTTAAAATTTCCCTTGAGATTTCTTCTTTGACCCATGTATGTGTTCCTTTGAAGTGTTTTGTGTAATCTCCATGTATTTTTAGCTTTTCTCAGATACAGTATTTTTCCCAAATGTTTTTCTGTTATTGATTTCTAGTTTAATCCCATTGTGGTCTAATAGCACACATTGTATGATTTTTGTCTTTTTAAATTTGTTAAGGTATATTTTATGGCCGCAAATATCATCTGTCTTGGGGAATGTTCTGTATAAGCTTGAGAAGAATATGCACTTTGTTGTTAGATGAATAAGTCTAGAGATGTCAGTTATATCCCTTTGATTGATGGTGTTGAGTTCTGCTCTGCTTGAAATTAATACGGTTACTCTTGCTTTCTTTTGATTAGTGTTAGTCTGGTATACTTTTCTCTACTTAGTTTTCATCTATATCTGTCTTTATCTTAAAAGTGGTTTATTTGTAGACAGCATATGGTTTTTAGATCTTTTCTTTTTTTTTTTTTTTTTGTCTTTTTTAAGCCCGCACCTATGGCATATGGAGATTCCCAGGCTAAGGGTTGAATTGGAGCTATAGCTGCTAGCCTACGCCACAGCCACAGCAATGCAGGATCCGAGCCACATCTGCAGCCTACACCACAGCTCACGGCAACAGCAGATCCTTAACCCGTTGAGTACGGCCAGGGATTGAACCCTTGTCCTCATGGATACTAGTTGGCTTCATTAACACTGAACCACTAGTGGAACTCCTACATATTTAGATTCTAAAGCTTTGGATCTTGTTTTTAGAACCATTCTGAAAATCTCTGTTTTTTGATTGGTGCATTTAAAAACTCAAAGTGATTATTGATATAATTGGATTATTATGTGCCATGTTCATTACTAATTTTTTTTTGTCTTTTTGCCTTTTTCTAGGGCCGCTCCTGTGGCATATGGAGGTTCCCAGGCTAGGGGTCTAATGAGAACTGTAGCTGCCAGCCTATGCCACAGCCACAGCAATGTGGGATCCGAGCCTCGTCTGCGACCTACACCACAGCTCACGGCAATGCCGGATCCTTAACCCACTGAGCAAGGCCAGGGATCGAACCTGCAACCTCATGGTTCCTAGTTGGATTCGTTAACCACTGTGCCACGACGGGAACTCCTCATTACTAATTTTTAATTGTTGTCCTTGTTTCTATTTTTGTCTGATTCTGCTTTTGTTAACTCTGCTAGTTTTCCTTCATGGTGCCTGATTTCCTATATATTTGATGATTTTTGTATGAGTTCATATTCTTGGAAATTTATCTGGTATTTCCTTAAGGCCTTAGTTTAAGACTGATGTCCCTCAGAAAAGATGCGAGGTTGTTTCTACAAGTGCCTATACTTACTGTTAATCCTGGACCACTTCAAAATAATCTCATGACTCAAAATTCTTTAGGCATTCCAGGTTATATAGCATTTATTTGTAAAATTCATTCAAAACTATTTGTATTTATGAATTCTTAAGAGAGTTATTTTTTTTTCCTCTGCCAGCACCACATTTCAATTAAGGCAGTTTTTCTTCCCACCATTGGCCAGAAAGATGTAAGTTGTGGTGGAAGTTGGCAGGGGGGTAAGAGTGGGTAAGTAGGGGATTGTAGGAGACAGCATTTGCCTATATACGAACCAAGACTATGGCACCATGTCTGCTCCAGTTAATGTAGAAAAGCCATCTGTAAGAGTTCCATATTTTCTTGGCTCTAAGGGTTTATTTCATGTTTCCCATCGTCTGCAAAACCTTGGAAACTGTAGCTCAGGATTACCTAGGTTTAACAATATCTTCCAGGTAAAAACAAAGTTTTGCCTCACATAATCCTTACATCGTTATAGCATACCCCAAAATTTAACTGATGCTGTATACATTGTATCCAGTGTTTTTAATTTCTTCGAGGGCAAGTTATGTTAGGATATATAGGCTGTCCAACTGCCAGAAAATCAATTCTCCTCATCTACTTCTTGTTCTTGTTAAATTCTCCTTCCATTCCTTTCACTGTTAGGAATGTACTCTTTATTGTTGTTGTTTGTTTTTGTTATTGTTTTACTGTCATTTTAATGGGGTGTCACAGGAAGGGAAAGCAGATGTGTGTGTTCATTCAAATTCCTTAAGCTACAAATTTTTTTAAAAATCAAACTTTAATTAGAAATTGTTATTTTAAAAATTAGAAGACTGGAGTTCCCATTGTGGCTCAGTGGGATGTAGGTTCAACCTCTGGTCTTGCTAAGTGGGTTGAGGACCATGCATTGCTGCAAGCTTTGGCATAGATGCAGCTGGGATCCAGTGTTGCTGTTGCTGTGGCTATGGGTAGGCTGGCAGCTATAGCTCTGATTTGACCCCTAGCCTGGGAACTTTCATATACCACAGATGTGGCCATAAAAAGAAAAAATAAATAGAAAGCAAGATTTTTTAAAAATAATTATGAATATATTTTATTGAGTCTTGTCTTTTTTTTAGGGGTTTGTTTGTTTGTTTTTGCTTTTTAGGGCTGCACCTGTGGCATATAGAAGTTCCCAGGGCAGGGGTCCAATTGGAGCTGCAGCTTCCAGCCTACACCAGTCACAGCATCAGGGGATCCTAGCCTCATCTGCAACCTACACCAGAGTGCACGGCAACACAGGATCCTTAACCCACTGAGTGAGGCCAGGGATTGTATCTACATCTTCACAAATACTAGTTGGGCTCATTTCTGCTGAGCCACAATGGAAACTTCTATTTTATTATTTTGAAAGTGGCATTTTTAAGTGGATTAGTGAAAAAGGGTTTTATATTGGACTGGCTATATGAATGTTTAGAATATTAGTGAAAAGGGGTTTTATTTTTTTATTTTTTTATTTTTTATTTTCCCACTGTACAGCAAGGGGGTCAGGTTATCCTTACACGTATACATTACAATTACATTTTTCCCCCACCCTTTCTTCTGTTGCAACATGAGTATCTAGACAAAGTTCTCAATGCTATTCAGCAGGATCTCCTTGTAAATCTATTCTAAATTGTGTCTGATAAGCCCAAGCTCCCGATCCCTCCCACTCCCTCCCCCTCCCATCAGGCAGCCACAAGTCTCTTCTCCAAGTCCATGATTTTCTTGAGAAAGGGTTTTAAATTCGACCATATATATGAATGTTTAGAATATTAGAACATTATGCTAATGTGACTAGATATATGTATACAATTATATACTTAATTTGTTCTTTCAATAAACTCAAAATCTTTTCAAGTATGTACTATATACCATATACAAAATTAAAATACTAACAGAAAGTGTATTAATTCAAGAATTATTTTCTTTTGAAATATATTTAAAGAATAGAATATATTTCTATTTTTGAATATTATACATAATTTAAATGTTACTTGAGGCTGGTTATATAAATGTAGAAGTTTTAAAAATGTATTAAGTCAAAATATCTGGATATAATATGAAATTTTTTATTTTGCTATTCTTTTAAAACACTGGTTATGACAGATATTTCCAGGTTCAGATTACAACACATATATTAACATTTTATGAAGAAAGGGAAATTTGGATTATATTTCTGATATGGCAAATAGTAAAATAAATATACACTAGATAAGAATATTTCTCTGTGGTTTGGCCCACAAAGACACATTCTCTGGACAGTTGACAACTATTCTCTTAGGAATTATGAACATTAAAAAAATTGTGTGTGTGTTTTGTATTATCTGCTTTAAAATAGGTTTGGCTATAGCTGTAGATATGGAAACTGTTGGAATTGGTAGCCTTTTAGGAGACATGTCTAGATGGAGAAATTAGAAGGTATTTATTTTGGACTGATATCATTCCGTGTTGGCAAATATTTACTCAGAGTCTATGGCTTGGAAGACTGTGATCCCTGTCAGTTCCATGGATACCTTGTAGTTAAATTTGCATCAGTGATCAAGTGGATATGCATTGTGTTAGAAAGACAAGGAAGAATAAGTCTTCAATAAGGTATTTCTTTATTAAATTGACCACAATATGTCTGACCTAACTCAAGACTAAAATTCAACAGTCTTATACCTACTACTAAAATTTAAAGGATTTTTGTTTGTTTGTTTGTTTGTTTGTTTAGGGCTGCACCCACAGTATACAGTGGTTCCTAGGCTAGGGGTCAAATCTGAGCTACGTCTGCCGGCGTACGCCATAGCCACAGCAACGCCAGATCCAAACCAAGTTTGTGACCTATACCACAATTCATGGCAATGCTAGATCCTTAGCCCACTGAGCCAGGCCAGGGGTCAAACCTGTGTCCTCATGGATACTGACCAGATTCGTTTCTGCCCAGCCACAGTGGGAACTCCCTAAAATTTAAAGGTATTTCAAATTATGATAAACCTTCAAAATCCAGCTGGCTAATCTTTGGCATCTATTATCACCTGTCCCAGTTGGGCTGTCTTGATGTAAGGAATAGAGTTCTTGTGGAAAGCAGTTTCTAAACAATATGAGAGCAGTACATACCCATAAATAGAAACAAATGTTCCTGTCCATTCAGTTTGGTTGGTGGTGATAGTGTTTTTCAAGACATCAACTCAGAGCTAAGATTTTTGGAGTGGAAGTTTAAGTGTTCTACCACAAAATTTCCTTCCATGGAATGACATTATAAAATCAGTATAGAATCTTACCAAGGTTTCTTGGCTATTCCTCATAGAAACACTATGTAAATGTGGTGAGTTATGAAAAGTAATTTGAAATGTGCTCAAGTTCATTATTATTTTTTGATTATTAAAAACAGGATCAGGAATTTGTGCTGGGTGTTAAGGATCCGACTGCACCAGCTCGGGTTGCTGGGGAGATGCAGATTCGATCCCTGGCCCAGAGACTTATATATAATGGGAGAGGGTCTAAAAAACAAAAGAAAATCAGGATCAGGCTATTATTCATATCTTCTTAGCAATGAATTTAGGTAAGCAATTTGAAAATATTATATATATTGTGTGACCATACTAAAGCACTGACTACTTTATAGTATAATGTAATTTTAATACTTTTAATATAGAAAAACATTAGCGGTAATTGCCCATCCCCTAACATATTCATGGATTTTGGTGGTTTTATTTTCTCAGGGAATTAAACCTGTAAGTGCACCCAATTTAAGACATAAACCATGGAGGATAGTCCTACTGTTACAAAAAATTATTAGCATAAGAGAGCATGTCTTTTTATTTTATTCTAATGTTCAAAATAATCTCTTTATACTTAGATGACATCACATAGTATTACAAGACACTGCATTTCAATTAATATAATATAGAAATTATTAATGGGTTCAAGTTTAAGAATGATCTACATTTTCTCTGTTATAACAAGCTCACGGCTATTCTTATATCACCCTTATTTATTTTGATTTCCATATAACTCAAACTATTTGAATTGAGTTAAATCAGTTATACAGTGGATTGCATTTAATCTTAGATATGCCCATGGGAATATTTAGTTCTAAATTTTCTCATAGAATTCTATATTTTCACTGTTGTAGCTTTTATGTTTAATTTTTAATTTTACTTTTGTACATTTCCATCAGACTGTAAGCTTCATGAAGGCAAGACCATACTTGCCTGGTTCATATTACATCCCAAGTACTTACCATAGTCTCTCAGAATAAGCTCTCAATAAGTACTTCTTGAGTGGATAATTGATTTAGCACATTACTTATTAATGTGAGAGAAGTTTTATCATTTTTTCTCCAATGAATAAACTCAGAATGTCTCATCTTTATTAGATGGCTAAGAAAAACAGAAAAATAATCAAGAGAAAATACAGATATACATGGTTTTAAGTTTGCAGCTACTTATACCCTTATCTATAAAGTTTGTTTTAATTTCTTTAGGCTCTGGATGTGCTTACTTAACCTTATTTTTGTAGTTGTGCTAGGCTGATTCTCATGGCTGCAGATGGAGCTAAAATTAAGTAGGAATTGGAAGAATAGAAGAGAAAAACTGGATTTTTGCCACCAATCTTCATGCTTCGCTAACCCCGAAGACCATTTTCCAAGACTGTGGCAGTATAGGTCTCCTTAGAAATAACTGATGAGATAGAGGAATAAAGAATACAAGCCAAATGTCCTATAAATCTGGAAGCAAAAGCCCTCTGATCCAAGCAGACATTGTTATGACATTCTGTACCTAGATCCATAAAAATCCCTAAGCTACCCACATAGTTCAGGCAAAGGATACCTGTGGAAACATTTATCAGTTGTTCAGCCTTTAAGAATGGCTTTGTGTTAGATTTGCAATGAATGGCATTGAATATCATGGTTTTGGTAAATGACCTAATTGTCAAGAGTAACGTAATGTAAATTGCTTATTTCAAACTGACATTTTCCTGTACCTTAGTAACCTCTCAAAATTTCACCAGTGTTAATAATTCAATACGGAGGCAGGTCTGACTGTAAGAGAATTCTCTCTCTCTCACGAGTCACTTTAATCACCTTCCTCTTTGAAGGGGTAAAACACCCATTTCCAAAGAGGGTGTAGAAGCACAGCAGAGTGAATGAAGAACTGGACGAGGAAGCTGAAGGCAGGCTGCTAGTCTTGGCTCAGTCATCTAATATATATATGATCCTGGTTGAGTTATAAATAGCTGTTCTAATCCTCAGTGTCCAAAATTATATTTATGATTCTCCCTACCTGACCTACCTCATCAGAAATAATGAAGTCTTATTATATTCTAAGAGGCCATATGCATTTGAGATATTACACTGAAGTATCAAGGTGTCAAGGAGCTAAAAAATGTCATCATTCAGAGGTAGGACTTGGAAGGATAATAGCCTTTAAAATAAAAAAGATAAGAGAATGTTGATTGAAAGGGAAGAAGAAACACTTACAATAGTAACAGAATCAGAAGTCCTAAAGTGAAAGTCGACACCTGGGAGGAAAGAAAGATGAGAATGCTAGAGCCACTTGTGACTTCGTTCCTTTGGCTAAGAACTGTAGTATGTTTCCTCAGTGAAGTCTGTTGCTGCTTAAGATTGTCAATGAGTGACTTACAAGCCTGGGAAGACCTATCCTAGAAGGTTTCGGTGGCTGACTTTTCTGGAATGGTAATCAATTTAAAATATTTTAAATTGTGCCCTTCACTAAAAGTTTTGCTGAGCCTAGTTGTAGACAAGAAGAAAAACTAAACTGTCTGAAGCATCTCAGGTACTGGTCATCATGGGCAACTTGGTGTTTTTTGTTTGTTAGTTTTGTTTTGTTTTGTTTTTCACATGGAAGATGACACCCTTAAAGAAACAATGCCAAGTACTTGAACAGAGCTAAGACTTAAGTGAAATAATACAATTTTAAGGGGGAAACTGATGACGAAAATTCTTTAGTAAGCTCTTTTAAGTAGGAATAGAAAATTCTCCTAAAAACTTCCCTCCTTCCTTCCTTCAGCCTTCCTTCCTCCCTTCCTCCCTCCCTCTTTTCTTCCTTCCTCTCTTTCTTTCTTTCCTCACATTTTAACTTCATAATATGATAGAGTATATAAGCTTAATCTTAGGCGATGCTGTGGCCTCAATTTAGAAGGAATTCAGATGACAGCATCCTTTTTCCTCTAATTTCTTTAATTTCTTTAATTCAAAGATTGATTTCAATTCATTCTCTTACCCATAGGACATGAATAAAACAGACCTAACCAGTAGGTCACCAGATAAGTGTTTCTGTAGTATATTTTAAAAAGTGTTTTCCATGTTACAACTGTCTACACTCTTCTTAGCATTATGCTGTAGACATTCTTTGGGTTATAAAAAAGAGTTACCAAAAGAATAAAGAGTTCTTCAAGTTTTTCCTTTTTTAAATTTCTACTTTTTCCACTCCTCTGCTACTGAAGCTATTTGGAGAGATCTCGGTGAATAACTATTGCTACCTTCATATATTTTAGCCACCCACAAAATTTAAAACTCTATTAAACTCACATCAAACAATTAGGTCTTACCAGTTCTGTGGCAGTTGAAAAATGATTTCTCATTCTTATTAATTTAAAAAGGTTAAAGTAATTCAAAGGGTTTTGGTGGGGGCTGGGTATTTTCTTTGTTTCTGAAGTAGCTGCTAGATAAAATAAGAATAAACCTCAAATTTAAAATATTTAATCAATTTTTAAAAGATTAATAATGTGTAATAATTAATTGTGGTTTCATTAGAAGTATATTCCTTGAAATGTGTAGTATGTTCTCATGGTGAAACATTTATTTCATTGACAAAAATGAAGAATGTTAGTGTACTAATCTCCATTGTAAAGTGTGAAAAGTTCAAATTAAGCTACCTGGAAGTGTAGAAACCAAGGAAATGTCTACTATATATAGATTTAGAATTGCCTTTGGGGACCAGTATCAGACTGCTGACTAGAGTGATTTAAACACATATGGCTGTATTTTTGTCAATAAAATGTATAAAGATAGGCATTTACTGATAGCCATTCAATAGCACAAGAGAGTCAAGGATTCTGGATGAATTTCTTAGCCTTCCATTTATGGTCCCCAAATGGCCACTGGACTTTAAAACCTTACAACTAGGTTTTGAGAAAGAAGAAAAGAAAAGACATTTGTCAGTTCAATAAACTTTTCCAGAGATCTCATCCAACTAATTACATCTTGTTTATGAAATATGCTTATCTTATTGCCCATCCTTTCAGCAAGTGATGCTGAGAAATATATTTTAGCTGGGTACACTGCCTCCCCCTATTGTCTCTGATAAAGGGAAGAGTAAAAACATGGATACTGTGTTGATAGTGAAGAGTTACTGCTACATATCTGTTATATTTCAGTGCCATCTCAGACTCCCCTTTGGAGTTAGTCACTGAAAGTGAAAGAAGAGATACAACTTCAACCACTGATCACACTTGCTATAGGAACCTGAGCTTGATCTCTCGTTGTTGATGGGGAGATAATTAAACCATATTCTCCTGGAGAGGCATGGGCATGGTTAAACTGGGAAGCTCCAGTATAGGACAGACACCTGGAATTCAATATATACATATATATTTTGTATTTTTAGGGCTGCACCCTCAGCATATGGAGGTTCCCAAGCTAGGGGTCTAATCAGGGCTACAACTGCTGGCCTATACCATAGCCTCATGGCAATGCCAGATCCTCAATCCACTGAGCGAGGCCAGGGATCGAACCTGCAGCTTCATGGTTCCTAGTTGGATTTGTTTCTGCTGTGCCATGATGGAAACTCCAAGGAATTCAATATTTGAGGTTACTGTTGTTCAAGAACAACCTTGAAATTCCATGACATATAAGAAGTAACTTTTAAAATAACTTTTTATGTCATATCAATTTTAGCTCCCCACACACCAAGAGGCAAATAGTTTTCTTACACCAAGAGTTGTAGTCATTTTCTAGGGCCATAGCAAAATACTAAATACTAGGTGGCTTGAACAACAGAAATTTTTTGTCTCAGATCTGGAGGCTATAAATCCAAGTTCAAGTTATTGAAAGAATTGGCTATACAATACAGTCTGTTCCATGCCTCTCTCCTAGATTCTGGTGGTTTTCTGGCAATCTTTGGTGTTTCTTGGCTTATAGATACCTCATCTTGGCCTCAGCCTTTATCTGTACATGGTGTTATGCCTTTATCTTCACCTGGTGTCTGACTGTATGCAAATTTCTCTTTTTATGAGGATCCTAATGACTTGATCTTAACTTGACTATATCTGCAAAGACCCTATTTCCAAATAAGCCAACATCCTGAGCTACTAGGAGTTAGGACTTCAACATGTACTTTGAAGGAACATAATTCAACCTGTAACAATTGTTATGCAAATTACTTGATCAGAAAATGAACCTGCAGTATCCACATTGCAACATCCTTTTTTCTTTTCCCTTGAATTTTTATGGGGAAATTATACACCACAGGGATATCGAGAATTTTAAGGGCCTACTGGTGGCATACATTGGAAATACTGGTTTTAGTATACTATCATGAAAATATGTGAGGAATCTAGATTACAGTTACGTGGTTTTTGAACCTGAAGATACAGATTTACTTCACGTTATGGCTGTTCAGTTGACCAGTTTTCAACATAACAGCTCACTTTTCTCAAAATAACATTTTTTAGGAATAACAACTTTACCCTAAATGTACTGAAAACCATATACTAAATCAATGTATTTCCAAGAAAAGACACCATTGACACTTAACACAATAATATCTAATAAGTATTAATTTGAACAAATTCAAATTAAGCATCATGCTTAGATGAAACAAAGCATTTTTGCCCTGTGTTTGTATGCCAGGTAGGGAGATGTAGCATCTTCTGAACTTTTAGTCTCTTTTATCCCTGTTTCCACATGTTCCATCACTCTCAGATTTAGCCTTTATTTGGTCATAGTCTTTTTTATTTTCTTTCTTTTTAGGGCCGCACCTGCCATATATGTAAGTTGCCAGCTAGGGGTTGAATCAGAGCTGTAGCTGCTAGCCTACACCACAGACACAGCAACACCAGATCTGAGCTGCATCTGCAACCTACACTGTAGTTTGTGGCAACACTGGCTCCTTAACATACTGAGTGAGGCCAGGGATGGAACCTGCATCCTCATGGATACTAAGGTTCTCAACCCACCAAGACACAATGTGAACTGCAATTTGGTCATAGTCTTAAGGAAAAGAAATTCTTTTCTGATGGGTTGAATTATGTCCTCCTAAAAGGTAAGGTCAATTCTTAAACTCTGAATTTGAGCTTATTTGGCAATGGGTTTTTCTAGATATAGACAAATTATGCTAAGGTCATGATGAGGGGTGCATGCTCATCAAACGTCTCATGTCTTCAGAAGAAAGAAATGTGGACACAGAGACAAAGAGGGAATGCCATATGAAGACAGAGGCAGAGGTTAAAATGATGCACGTACAAGCCAAGGAATGCCAAGGACTACCGGCAATCACCAGAAGCTCAGAGAGAGGCATGGAACAGATTCTCCCTCAGAGACTCCAGAAAGCTTGTCAAAACTCTTGGACTGGATTTTGGATTTTTGGCTTTCAAAAATATGAGAGAATAAATTTCTGTTTTTTCAAGCCACCCAGCTTGTGATAATTTGTCATGGCAGCCCTAAGAAACTAATATATCCAGCACATCCACCTTTGACGTCAGACTCCTGTCTGAAGATTCATACCAACTGCCATCCCTTATTCAAACTCTCCCTTCCTTGGTGAGTAAAATAAACTTCATTACAACTTATGTTCAGACTTTGTTTTACTTTCACACTATTTGTTTGTATTTACTCACACTATTTTTATAGACTTGTTCTCATTGTTCATCTGATAAATATATTTCAGTCTGTGAAAACTTTTTGAATATTTTTGATTGGGACAATATACCTCACAATTTGCCTTTAAAATTAAAAAATTTTGCTTTCAATTTATGACTTTTCACTTTAGGGCATAGTTTCAGGAACAAAAAAATGATTAAATGAGACTTAGACTTTACTGTAATTCTGATGGTTGCAACATGAGTAAAGAAAAAAAGGTATTTCTAGCAAAATAAGGTAAGTGGGTATGTTGGTTTACTAGGAAAATGGTGTATTACTGTAAGCACTTCTAATTATTCATATGATTTGAAAATTTTATGTATATGGAGTTCCCATTGTGGTACAGCAGAAATGAATCTGAAGGAACCATGAGGCTGAAGGTTCAAACCCTGGCTTCGCTCAGTGGGTTAAGGATCCAGTGTTGCCATGAGCTGTGTTGTGGGTCACAGATTGAGTTTGGATTTAGTGTTGCTGTGGCTGTGGTGTAGGCTGGCAGTTGTAGCTCTGATTAGACCCCTAGCCTGGGAACCTCCCTATGCCGTGGGTACAGCTCTAAAAAGCAAAAAGTGAAAAAAAGAAAAATATATGTATAAAAGAGGGAGCACATGAATTTGTCAGGGAAAGAAGAGGAAAGCAGGAAATAAGGAAGAAGGGGGTTCTGGAAAAAGAGCAGCTGAGAGGAGCAGTGAGAAGTCATTGAGGAGAAGGTATTTTTGCCATCATTCTTGCTCTCTGACAATTTAGTTTTCAGCTCTCTTTTATCAGATTCTTTTTCAATTTATCAGATTAAATTTTACTTTTCATATTTAAATGATGTGATAATTTATCATTTAAAAAAGAATTGGTAACTCCCTCACATCCTTCATGTGTTTGTTCAAATGTCACCTTGTCAGATAGTATACCAACCATTCCAATTCTATGATTTGACACCCATCTCTAATTCCTGTACTGTGGAGCTCCTTTACCCTCCTCCTCCTGTTCCTCTTTTCATTGCACTTGTAACCTTATAGGAAGATTTGTAATTTACTTATTATTTGTAATTTATTTATTATTTTTGTTTTGGACTGCTTTTGCCACTCCCCAGAACAGAAGCTCTTTGAACTCTCGTTTCTCAGTCACTAATGTATTCCATAAACTTTAGACAACATCTGGAATATAGTAAGTGCTCAATGGTTTTTTTTCTTTCTTCTTCTTTTTTGCTTTTTTTGCTGCACCCACAGCATATTAAAGTTCCTGGGCCAGGGACTGAATCGACACCATAGAGGCAACCCGAGCCACTGCAGTGACAATGTCGGATCATTAACCCACTGTGCCACAGGAGAACTATTTCATTTTTTTAATGAATATAATGAGTACATGTATTTTCTCTAGAATTAATAACCTAATCTGTTGTGTCACTTAATAAGGCTATATTTTACTCATTCCATATATATACATATTTGATAGTTGCATATTGGACTGGGAGTTTGGTGGCTTGTGTGTTCTCATTTGATCACTTGACATGGAATTATGTGTGTTTAAAGAGAAATTGTAGCTTGAGCTGATGCTTGCCTCCTGAATTGTCTCTATAACATAGTTTAGTAAGATGTTAACAAATCCCAATGAAACACATCTGCTCTACTGCTGTCTCCAACTCCTGGTCTCTTCAAACTTTTAAAACTGTCATAGATTACTGGAAACATGACTGCATTTGAAATTAGTTCAATAAAACAGTAGTTGCAGATGCTCCATTAAGGGTTTAAAAACAAAATTGTCAGCCAAAGAAAATGGCTTGTAAATGTCTGGCCATCACTCCATTGCTGCAGAAATAAGTTTTCTGGCAGTGAGGGAAGTGGGGCTCCCTGCTTGCTGACACATAAATGACTAAATTGGAGAGATTTCTTAGTCTGTCTGCTAACCAGTGGTGTGGACATGTAACTGGATGCTGGTATTGCAGTGAAGTTGTAGGTGAAAATCCAGGAGGTGATGAAAGACAGTCTATGGTAATAGAATTGGAGGAACTCGGGGGATTGGATCAAACAGGTATGGTCTTGTGGCTCCCTTTCTCATTTGTATAAGCATTTTTTTCTACAATCTAGTACATATAGGGCAGTGCTTTCCAATTTAATTGATGGCTTGGTCTGGCATAAGTGATTCCACATGGTGGTTGATGAATGACTTTTGGGTTAGCCCCTCCTCTTATTCAAGAAATTGAAAAATTAGCAGAATTTTCTCTTTTCTCAATAGAGATATCACTTGCACATCAATTTATCTATCTTAGATGAAATTTTAAATGTTTCATAAATCGATGAAACAAGGTGTTCTTGGTTTGGGCAGGGGGAAAGTGGAATATCAGAAATAGAATTGTCTTACATTCTCAGTCATCAACTTGATGGATGGTTGAAGGAAAAGCAGCATCCTGGGTTTTTCAGAGACATGTCTATGCTAAGATCAGATTATATGGTGACTTGCCGTGTAACTATACTAGTATCTCTTTACATAAGAAAAATTTCTTTTGAATAACAATATCAATTTGGGGTTGCTCAAGGGATTTAGTAGAAAGGCTTACACCATGGCAGTGGTGATATATACCCAGAAGGTCAAAATTCTCAGCTAGGAAGTTGTTCAGTATGCTCATTCATCACTTTTCCACCTTTGCTCATGTAAAATAAAGACATACAACTAAGTATAAGTTCAACTGCTGTACCGGCAAAATCAGGCTTTAAAAAAAAGTGTATCAAATCCCAATTTACTACTGTTATTTCACAAGATTAACTCGGATAGAATCTTCATGTTGTAGGTAATCCTGATTGTGCTGTTCCCAAAACTCATGGGTAGAAATAAACTAAATGACAAATGTCAATCTTTCACGTATATAACACATTTCATCTAAAAATTGTAATGTACTATAAAATTACCAAGTTTACCTTTTCTAGAAGAATTCTAATTAAGATACTCTGAATTTACCAAGAATCAGACAAAGACAATTGAGAGGAAACCAAGTTTTCTTTAATCTAATGGGGAGGCAAAATGAAAGATAGCTTTTACAACATTCTTGGGAAAGTTCACAGTTTAGAATTCCTCAGCTGAGATTCTCAGATGAGGACACTGATACCCATGCACCTTACTGAGGCCAAGTGGTGGGAAGATATGCTGCATCCAAGCTGTTTTCATGAGAGAACAGGCTCTAGTCTTTTTGGCTTGTTTTCTCAATGCTAGAGAAGACATCACACATTCTTTGGAATTTGAGTCCAAACTGAAACTCCACTAGATCTCCTGTCTTGCCTCTGGGTGGTCTTGGGTGACCTATTTTAGCTTGAAGAAGCTCTGGAAAATTTGATATGTCTACATCCAGTTTAAGGGCTACTCCTGGGTGGTCTTTGGCAGTTAACAGAATTTGATTTGGGGGCCATCATAAGAGATTCAGAGAAGTCCAAGAATCTGGGCCTGGACAAGCTCCAGTCTGTTAAGAATGGTGATTACTCCTGAGCATTTCACTATGTAAATTGGCAGAACTGGAGTATTTTCTGGGAGAACGTACAGATAACACCAAATGCACCTCACCAACTCTGTAGCGAACCTTAGCATCTTCCAAGGCCCCACTCAAGGCATCGTGTTTTCAGACTGAGCAATAACTAGGCATTAAGGCAGGTGGTCAGAACTTTCCAGGAATGGCCTTATGACTAGGAGGACACAATGACATTTACTTTAATCTACTTAAGTCCAGTGGCTTCTTTAAACAGTATAATTTCTTGATTATATATACATTAATACAAGAACTGAGATGTGACAAATATAAAAATCATTTATACTTTACTATAAAAAATAGCATGTAGTGAGAAAAGCATGTGCTTTGGAGTTAGCCAATCCTGGGTTCCAGTACTCACCCCACCATTTACTGGTAGAGAGACTGGCTGAGAGACCTGGGGCATTATCCCAAGAGGTAGCTCATGCAGAAAATAACAAGGATTACTCAAAACATGTTCAGATATGCTTGGATATGTCAACCTTTTAAGAAAAGTAACAATATTTCAATTGTAAAAAGTGACATAAAATTGCAAACTGCCTTTGCTGTGTGTTTCCCATAGCAATCATCAGATCTGACATAATGTACATTTTACATATTTACCTTGTTTGCTCACTGTCTCCTAGCCCCACCTTCCCCCAAAAGAAAAATTTAATTATTGCACACATTTATTTTCTTACTTTTCACCATTACATCCTCAGAAACTGCAACAGAAACTAGTACATAATGTTGAAGTTTCCTTGTTGTGGCAGAAATGGCCAATGCCAGATGGGTCCTTTCTTCAGTGGTGTTCTGGGAGTCAGTCTTTCAGGCCCACTTGGAGCCTGTTCTACTGCCTTGTTGCTAAGCACTAATTAAAATGTTAATCTCTTTTCTGATAAAAACTGCTTAAATAAGTTCATTTTTCTGAAACTGAACCATTTTATAATTTAGAAACAGAATTATTTAGAATTAGCTGTTATATGAGTTCAATTATAAAGACAGATGGTGGAGATTGCTTTGTTCTTTACTTCAGGTCTAAAGAGAAAGGCTTTGGGAGTTTCACCATGGCACTGGGTTAAGGATCTGGCATTGCTGCAGCTATGGCACAGGTTGAAGCTGTGGCTCCTATTGGATCCCTGCTGTAGGTGCAGCTGAAAAATAGAGGAAAAAAAAAATAAAGAGAAAGATTTTAAAGAGAACATTGAGAATCTAATGTAAGTCCATGGCAGATTGGGGGAATAACAGTAGCCTAGTGTCAACTTTAACTTGTTAAATACAAAGCTCACAAATGAGTGACTAGACAGCAGTGGATAGATAGCCAAGGAGAGAGGATGCGGGGACGAAAGCTTAACCCTAGGAATTCTCAAAGCAAGGACCTCTGGGTGGTTGAACACACACCATTATGGGCTATGCATGAGAAAGAGCCTACCTGAGATCATCACAGTTTGTGCAGGCTCAGGACTCTCTAAAGGGGAAATATGATCTCAAGGGAGAGATGGTGAAGAGGCCCAGACCCTGAAGGATTCTCAATGAATGTAGAAGGAATCATCAACCAGCCAAATTAGAACCTCTTCCCTAGAGATGGAGGTTTCTGAAGAACCTAAGAAATATTCTGAGTCAGCTTTACGTCTCAAAGATTACCATGTCAGCTCATAATAAGGCCAATCAAACAAAATGCTCTCATTCTCTTCTTTCCACTCCTGATCCCTGCTCACAAACAGTTACCCTCGCCCCCTTTACTAAATGCAATTTGTGCACCACCTCCCCTCTCTTCCCCATGATAGGCCCTAACCAGAGGACTGAGTTTTGATCACTGAATGGGAGTAAGCTTTCTGACTGAGTTATATTTGAAGACTGAAGGTAACAATAAAATTTCTTACTAAGCATAAGTGAAAAATGTTTTATAATAGCATACAATTAAAACTATTCAGGCTTTAGAGATGACATTTTCTATAAATATTGGACTATACTAAAAGTCAGGTGAGATAGAGGAGCAAGAAAAAGAAGCATGATTAAGAGAATAGAAAAGAGCAAAATATGCAAGAATGGGAATGAGATATGAAATGTGACTAGAGATGTGATTTTAATAGTAATAAAATAATAAAGTATTTCTGCAGACAGTTCTTTGGCAACAAATCCAAAAACTTTAGACATAGATGACATAGATGCTTCTCTAACATAATTTAAATTTCTAAAATTACCCCAAGAGAAGGTAATAAAACTTAAGTAAGGCAATAATAAAAAAAGTGATTGAGGAGGTTAAAAATCTGCCATTAATAAAAGCCACTAAGACCACAGATTTTCACAGCTGGATTGTATCAAATCTTTATAAAAATAGATAATTCCTATTTTATTTAAGCCACTACAAGCTACTTTTCTTAATATAAAACCTTAGGAAGTTAGCATTAAAAAAAAAAAATGTATCCCAACCTCCAATGTAAATAGAGATGAAAAGATCTTTGTAAATTAAGAGATAGTTTTAATATCCAAAAATGTATTAGTATTATTTACATCAACCTATAAAAAATCAAAATCATATGGTAATATCAATACTGTCTAAAAAATTATATAATTCAGTAGGAATAAAATATGACAAAATAATTGACCTCAAACTAAAACTAATTATTTTAACTTAGAAAACTCTCATTGTAATAAATATGAAAAAATAGATGGAAATGCATACTGCTGCCCTTGCTTTGGAATGGTAAATTGAAAAAATTTAGTATAAACATTAGAAGATAAGTTTTTTCCTAATTATGATATCATATGTCTAGAAATTCCAAGGTTCTAATTAAAATCAGAATCAATGAAAAAATTTATAAAGGAATTTAAGATAAAAACAAGATATATATATGGATCAAGAGGTTTTGTCTGTATTATCTATAAGTAAATGGCAATAAAAATTGAAATATGTCTGTTTACAATAAATAGCTTAATATTCTTACAGATAACTTTAAAAACACAGGATCTATGTAAAAATATCTATGAATCTTATTGAAGGACATAAAATAATATTTGAACTATGGAAAAACATTCTATGATCTTGGATGGGAAGAATTAATGTAGTAAAAATGCCAGTTCTTCAGAATGATTCTATAAATTTGAAGCACTAGTAATTAGAATTTCATCAAGGCTGATTTTAGAATTGGATACAATGATGTAAAAGTTCACTTGGAAGAATATGTCTGAGAACAGCCAAGAAAAGTTTGATACAGGAGAATGAGAAGCTGTGAAATATGCTTTACACATTATTCACTAGACTATAAAGTCACTTTAATCAAGTCAATATGGTATTAACCATATGGATCCATAAAAAATAAGAATCTAGAAAATAGATGTCTATATATTAAAATTTCATATATGGGAACATTAGTATTTATATTCTTTTGGAAAAGAATGACTTATTTATTAAGTGGGGATGACAGTTAGCTATTTATCTGGAAGGAAACTAAGTTGGGTCCATTCCTCATTCTATGTGCTGTTCAGTGCTGTAGCCAGTGGCCACAAGTGCTATTTAAATTTAGATGGAAATTAATTTAAATTTTAAAATCGTTTCTCAGATGCATTAGTCATGTTTTAAAGTAGCTAGTGTTTATTGGGCAGTGTAGATTATAGAAGTTTTATTGGACAGCACCAATCTCTCCCTCCATACACACAGTATTTACACATATATTATTATTTATAAATATTCATATAAACAAAAATATATAAATATATATACATTTAATTATTCCCTATTGGTTTAAAATTTGAAATATTTAGAAGAAAAATCATTAAGGCTATGTATACAATATAGGGGTTAAGGCGAAACTTAATAACATTACCAGAAACCCAGAAAAAAAAATAAAAGGAGATATATTTGACACAAAATTATAACTTTTGTAAATGCACTGACATCAGTATCAGTTAAGGTTCTTGGTTGAAGACAAAATATATTTTAGCTGTATTTTTGGAAAAGCAACTTGGAAGGGAAAATTCCCAAACCACACTCAGAGACTACTTTTGAGAAGCTATCATGGCTGCCTTTTAGGGCATCAATACCATACTTCACAGCCTTGCCTTGATCATTTCCACTTTAGAGTTTTGTGCAGGTGAATCTGAAGAGGAAGAGGCTGGGGCATATTCTTGTACTCTAGCTTCAAGGGAGGCTGGGAGAGTGAATTTCTACTTTCTAGTTTAGGGGAACAGAATTCACAAGTAGAAAATTCTCCACATATAGGAAAGGTGTTCAGTAGATCCTGCAACAGTCACAAACATGACAAGTGTCCACTAACTAACATAAAGTCAGCAGAAAAATGATAGAATTGGGAGGGAATAAAAGGTTTGCAACCCAGAGGATGATGAGTGTTTAATGCCTATAAGTAGAAAGAATCCTTGTAAATTTTTAAGAAAAAGACAAACTAGGAGTTCCCGTCGTGGCGCAGTGGTTAACGAATCCGACTAGGAACCATGGGGTTGCGGGTTCGGTCCCTGCCGTTGCTCAGTGGGTTAACGATCCGGCGTTGCCATGAGCTGTGGTGTGGGTTGCAGACGCGGCTCGGATCCCGCGTTGCTGTGGCTCTGGCATAGGCCGGTGGCTACAGCTCCGATTCAACCCCTAGCCTGGGAACCTCCATATGCTGCAGGAGCGGCCCAAAGAAATAACAAAAAGACAAAAAAAAAAGACTACCCAAGAGAAAAATATCTCAAGGATATGGATAGGAAATTCACAAAAGAGTAAATTCAAATTTTCTGTATTTAGAATAACAATGAAATACCACTTTAACATAGATGTCTTAGAAAATATTTAAATTTCAATAAACCTATTGCTGGTGAGTGTGAAGGAAATGGTATATTCTTTGTTACTGTAACAATAAATTATTCCCAATCATTTTGGAAAACAATTTAACAATGCCTCTAAAATTTAATGTTAATTTAGAAGCAACCTCATTCTTCAGAAGTAAAAGCACCACTGTATATAAATATCTATATGAGAATGTTTATTATACTTTTTTAGTATAGGCAAAAGTCTGAAAGAGTGAATGGACTTCAATTGAAAAAAAATGATACACTCACACTATGGGCTATTAAAGAGCAATTATGAACTGAATAAAGATCTATGTCATTTGACTTGGAATTATTTTGATGAGTTATTGAGTGAGAAAAGCAAGATGTAGAGAAACAGAACACACAACAGAAACTATAAGAAACTGAAGACATTGAGTTTTGACAAGAATCGCAAGTGAGAGGGTGAACTGATGCAGGTAAAGAAGGGGAAGAGAGAAGTAGGGAAGCAAACAGATAACAAACGAACAAGCCTTGCAAGTTAAAAACATATCCAAAAATCCCATTTGTGTAAAATTACCTACCTATTTTATGTATACTTGCTCCAGAAGAAACCATAAAGGAGTTTGGTCTTGGTCTCTAGATTTTTGAAATGTCTAAAATATCTTCTTGGGCAAAAAATTACTTCACAAAGTAGTATGTAGAGAATGACTGCATTAAAAAAAATACAAAGGGGTGTGTGTGTGTGTGTTCATATGTGTTTGTACCAACAAAGTGATACACATATGTTTATTAATTTTGGTTTCCCCAGAAAGGATAGAATTGGAAAGCAGGGGTGGTTTTACTTATTATACTAATCCTAATTAATTTCAAAATGTAAAAAGCATTGAAAAGCAAAATTTTAAATATGTTAACATTCTAGAATGTATTGTAGAGGGAGTAAGGTGTATTATGATTCAGAATAATTGTAGACCATCAATTGAGAGGGGGACATTTGGGATAGCCACTCTGAGGGGAATTTCTGAGCTGAGGCCTGAAGGATAACAGCAAACTTTATTGTGGAGAGCTGGACAAAGAATGTTCTAAGCTCAGTTAGATAGTTCAAGTTAGATATAACAAGCCTGATAGTTCTTTGAAGTTTCGAGAGCAGATGGATAGGTTCTGTGGATTAAGGTCAGAGAGGCAGGGACTTGTGGACCACTGCTAGTAAAAGTTGGGTTGGACCACTTCTGGTCTGAAAACAAGCTAAGTACTTACATCTTTTTTATTCCCTTTTTGAAATTTTATGGCCACACCTGTGGCATAGGAAGTTCCTGGGCCACAGATTGAATCTGAGCCATAGCTGCAGCAATGCTGGATCATTTAATCCAGTGCACCAGGCCAGGGATCTGACCCGCGGACCCAAGCTGCTGCAGTTGGATTCTTAACTCACTGTGCCGTGGCAGGGGCTCCCATACTGAAATCTTAAAACCTTTATAGCAGCTTCACATTGTTGACACTCCAGCCCTTGATCCCTGGATTCATCTCAGTTCAGGTGTTTTGAACTTGCATAGTACATCACATGTTATGAATTGTGCCTCCAGTCATGTGCAGTAGGACCACATGTAAGTCCATGGTGAAACAGAAAAAAACAAAAGCATAAACTAAAACAGACTTATCCTCTCCACAGATTGGTAGAGAAGCACTGTTATAAGCCCTGAAGAGATGTTTGGTGGCTATTCTTAAAGCAGTAGGAAGCCACTGAAGTGTTTTTTAAAAGAAATGTCTTTATATATATTTTACAAAAGAATTCTCTAGTTTAAAACTAGAGTTATCCCAACTTAGTTGTGCAGAATGGGTTGGAAAAGATCAGGGGTTAAATGAGGAGTAATTAGACGAGACTAATGGGGCAGGAGATGATGGTGGCTCGGGCCAGGTGGTGGCAACTGGATTGGAGGATAGAAAAGCATCATGAGGAGCCAGTGATGATTTCTAATTCTCTTCCTTTCCCCTTTCCCCTTCCTTACCCCACATTTTCCATCCTCCTCTTTCTCCTTCCTCCTCTTTCCCATACCCTCTCCTCCCCTTTTCTCTCCTTTTCCTTTTCTGACATCAGAAGTGGCACATCGTGATGACATCTGTGGAGATAGGTGATAATGTGAGAAGAGAAAACTGAAGGTGAAAATCAGAGTTCTGTCTTGGACAAATTTAAGTTTGACTGTATATCACAAAGCAAAATGGAAACAAAATTCATCAGAAAGGTCTGCACTAAAGGCATAAATTTGGGAGTTATTAGCATATAGTGTGAACAATCATCCTGGTTTGCCCAGGACTGGCTCCTGTGAGAGTATTGAAAGTACTATAGAATCACCTTATTCCTTGACAAACAGGTAGTTCACCTGTAAAGATGGTATTTACACTGTAGAAATGGATAAGAGCAGCCAAAGAGGTCACACACAAGGACTGAGTCAGGCAAATGTTAAGAGGAAAGAGAATCTTAGAAGAGCTTGCCAGTGAGGTAGGGAAGGGCAAGCCAGAAAAGTATCAAATATCTAGAAACTAATGGAAGAGAGAATGTCAACCATAGATGCTGGTGGATGCCAGGTAGGAAGAGACTAACACAGCAGATTTGGCAAGATGATGCTCATAAGTGACCTTAACAAGAAAAGATTCTTGGGACTGATGGGCAAAAAATGACAGTGTTGTTAAGTTGAATGGTAAATGGAAGGAAATAGGATTAGCAAGTACTTAAAACATCATCCTGGCAGCTTTGCAATGGGGGAAGCAGAGAAATGGGCAGTAGTTTGAAAAGACTGGGTTGAGAACTGACATGCTGTTTAGGATTGTATTGGGGGAAGCGAAACTACTACATGAGTGCCGTAGACTTCCCAGTCAGTGCTAAGTATCTTTATGAAAATTTTAGCACAAATTTGAAGTGGTTTTATAACTTCTAGTTGTTTATCTATGATTACATTTAGCCTCTCAGATGCTGGCATGGAAAAAGTTTTAAAATGGTTTTAGCCAATGTGTGGGTTTTTCCAGGGGGAGGTGCTAGAGAAAAAAAGGGAGGCAAGCAAGGTAAAAAAAATAAAGATACAATTATTTCAATTAGGAAACACAGACTAAAAGCCAGGTTAAAAGGGGGCACAGGAAAGAGAAGCAGGTTGAAAGAGAGTGAAAAGTAAAGTCAGTGGTTCATACGTTTCACTGAAGTTGAAGGATTCTTACAAAGTGAGCACTTGAGCATGCAAGCTGAAAAAATAGCAGGTGGCAGCCAGAGAAGGGAGTGATTGGTATTAAGATCTCAGGTATGGTGAGTTACTGCCGATGCAATCTGGATCACTGGCTGGGAGAAAGTGGAGGAATAGGTGATGAGAGGTGAGGAAGAGAAGGATCTGACAAGCAGGCCAAAGGGTTCATCCATATGAATTCTGAAATTATCAAGAATGATGGCAGGAACTGGGATGGAAAAGTAAAGAGTGATTCAAGAGTAAATTTAATGGAGTAATTGGATCAAAATATGAAAATATGGGTGCTTTGGTCTGATGATGCAGGCTTCAAATGGGAGGGAGAATACCGAACTCCTTACCTTCTGGTCCTATGGTATAAGGGTTATAATAGAAAACAAATACTCTCTGCATCAGACAAGGAAAATGATATCATCAGGTGAGAAGTTAAAGAGGATATTCATAAAAAGAGTTGGAATTGATAAGGGAAACAGACTAACGTATTTTTAGGATTGGCTGCATGATTTTCAGGGCCCAGTGAAAAATGGAAATGCAGGACTTCATGTTCAAGAATCATTAAGAATTTCAAAGTTTCAAGATGGCAAAAGAAGAACATTATATCAAATGTGGGCCCTTCTAAGCATGGAGTCTTGCATGACTGTGCAGATAGTAGGTCCATGAAGCAGCCCTATCTGTTCTGAAATTTCACAGACGGAGGGCAGAGTTTGGTTAGATTAAGGGATAAAGTGTATTTTGTTTGTTTGTTTGAAACTGCTATGTGATAGCCATTGTTTAAATGCTTAACAAGAATTATTTAATCCTACTAACATGTGAGGTAGGTATATCTCCCGATTTTATTAAAACACTGGCAATGTAAGTGATTTGCCTGATGTCACTGTAAACTGCAGCCTGGTTCTAGATCTGCATTGCTAACTACCAGGCAATGTTACCTCTCAGCCATCCTGCAGTCAACAGATGGCTTGGGAGACTCAGATTCAGGGTTGATGAAAGTAAACAGGAATGTGAGATGGGGTAGGATTAGTCCTCATTAAGTCCCTAGAAGAAGAAGAAGAATCAAACTGCAAGGTAGGGTATTTTATTTCATTTTATATTTCAGCTTTGTTGAGGTACAATTGTCATATAAATTTGTAAGATAAAGCGATATATGACATGTATGTTGTAAAAGGATTTCCATCTAGTTAACACATTCATCAGTTCATATGTTTATCTTTTTTATTTACTTTTATTTTGGTGAAGATATTAAAGTTCTACTCCCTTAGCAAATGTCAGACAATAAAGTGTTCTTGACTATAGTCACCATGTGTTATATGAGATCCTCCTACTCCATGTATCTAAAAAAATTAAAACAGTATCAAAGGAATATCTCATGTTTATTACAGCATTAATCAAAAGAGCCAAGATATGGAAACAATTTAAGAGTCAGACAGTGTATGAATGGATAAAGAGGATGTGGTATATATCTTCAATGGATGAATGGATAAAGGAGATATGGCATTTATCTTCTTAAGTGGAATATTACTCAGCCACAAGAAAGAAGGAAATCATCCTATTTGTGACTACATGGATGGACTTTACGGTCTTAGGCTCAGTGAAATAACCAGACAGAGAAAGATAAATACTGCATGACATCACATATATGTGCAATCTAAAAAGAAAAGTTAAACTTCTACAATCAGAGAGTTGAAAAGAGTAGCTAAGGGCTGGAGGATAGGGGAAATAGGAAGAGGTTGGTAAAAGGGTATAAACTTTTGGCTGAAAGGTGAATAAAGTCTGAGGATCTAATGTAAAGTCTGGTGACTGTAGTTAACATTGGAAAGTATAGCGTTGCCTACTTAACACAAAAGTATTCTCAGTCATTTCTTCTGTGCTATTTTCTGAAGAAGAAAGATACTTCGTTTTGTAGAAGTTTCTGGGTGTGGATTTTTGCCATGTGGATTTATGTAGCGGATGAAGTACAAGCCCCAGAACATGAAAGAACTTATTTCATGTGGATAATCCTAGAAACTACATTTCAAGCAAAGTGTTAGAGTTAAAACTAATTTGATTAAATTATCTGACAAAAGTTTAAGAAATGTAATTGGGTAAATAAAATCATTATTGATGGAAATAGCACAAAAGGAAAAAAGTCCTTATATATGGATAAATTTATACACATTAACAATCTCTTGGTCCTTTGAGAAAATACATGATCTGATTTCCTAGCACTTTGCTTTGGCTCTATACATAAGAACTCAGTGATCTCACTATGTACTACTTGGTTTGTATGCCAGATTAGTTATCGTATTTATGACTGGATCTCAGCTTATTCTTTGTCTCCAGATACTTTCACACTGCTATTGGGGGAAGAAAAGAAGCAATTAATTTTAGTTGAACTGATTATTTACCAATGCTTTTTAAAAAAGACACAGCTGGTTTTATGATTTATTGGTCTGTGTAAACTTTGTGCTTATTGAAATATAAATTGATTAATGTTCTCTGTCTAAACTTTGCTTTTGTTTTAATGGACTAGTAATAAATAGGAGTTTTGGTTAGTTTGATGTAATCCAAAGTAGAAAACAAAGAACTAATGAGTAGGCCTCCTACTAATTTCTTTACAGCAGTCCCTGAAGTATACGATTTCCTTTCCAGCTTTGCGTTTTAGATGACTGTATCTGTTAGCACAGTTGTATATGTGATGCCTTGTAATGGAACAGAGAGATTAAAAATGGAGGACATACATTCAGCCTCTTTCCATTTTCCGCATTACTTGAAAAAGGAATCTTTAATTATACTGCTTAGTTATTAAAGTTATTTTTAGATAACATTTTCAAAAAATTACAATATAATATACAGTAGTGCTACTGTATAAACTGTATCTATTATTTTTAAATCCACCTTCTGGAATTTAAGTTGAATTTTATTTTAACTGATAAAGTATATTTTAGGTGGCATTATGGATTGAATTGTGTTTCTTTCAAAATTCATATATTGGAGCCCTAAGCCCCAATATGACTATTTTCATAGATAGGGCCTTGAAAGTGGTAATTAAGGTTAAAGGAGGTCATAATGGTGGGGCTTTAATCCCATAGGACTAGCGGCCTTGTGGGAAGAGGAAGAGATGACAGGGATGCACATGTACAGAGGAAAGGCCATCAGTAAGCCAAGTAGAAAGGCCTCAGGAGAAATCACCTCTCCCAGCACCTTGATCCTGGACTTCCAGCTTTTAGAACTTGAGAATAAATTTAAGTTATTTAAGGAGATCCCTTAAGACACAGTGGAAACGAATCTGACTAGTATCCAGGAGGATGTAGGTTTGATCCCTGGCCTCACCCAGTGGGTTGGGAATCAGCTGTGGTGTGGGTCGCAGACATGGCTTGCATCCATCGTGGCAGTTGCTGTGGCGTAGGCCAGCAGCTGCAGATCTGATTAGACCTCTAGCCTGGAGACCTCCGTATGCCACGGGAGTGGCCCTAGAAAAGGCAAAAAGACCAAAAAAAAAAAAATTAAGTTATTTAAGTTACCTGTCTGAGGGATTTTTTTTTTTTTTCGGCCACCTTAGCAAAGTAATATAGTTGGAAACTGTTCTTCTTTTTAATTTTTTTCACATCGGTGTTTAGAGCTAGTAGCATACATGACTATAAATGAATGTCAACTGGAGACTTAAAATCTAGTTTGGATGAAATTAGAGGCATTTTCCTTTCTCTGAGTTTAACATGTTATTTATATTAGAGCAGTGAAAATTCTCACTTTACAAATAAGTTAATTTTATCGCAAATGTTCATTATAAATATTTAGAAAACAGAGTTTCTGTTGTGGCTCAGTGGATTAAGGACCCAATGTCCCCTATGTGAGAATATGGGTTCGATACCTGGCCTCACTCACTGGGTTAAGGATCCAGGGTTGCCACAAGCTGTGGTGTAGTTTGCAGATGCAGCTCAGATCTGATATTGCAGTGGCTGTGGCATAGGCCGGCAGCTGCAGCTCCAATTCAACCCTCAGCCTGGGAACTTCCATAGCAGATGTGGCAGATGTGGCCGTAAAAAGAAAAAAAAAATTAGGAAACATAGGAAAAAAGAAAAAGAAAACATAATTTCTTATCCTGTTGAGATATTTTGATATAAGTATACCAAAATGTCCAGTAACAAGTAGAGGAATTTACTATACACACTAGTTTGTTTCTTAGATTTAAAATGTAATACGTGAATATTTTTGTCATTAAATATACTTCATATGTACAGTCATAATATTTTTTGACAACTGTCATCAAATTCTATTGCATGAATTTAGCATAATTAATTTAACCAATTGATTGCTGGATAATTAGACTTTCAAATATTCTCAATGATAAACATGACAAGTATGATAAATTCTCTATGATAGACATTTTCAAAAATTAACATATACATATTTCCAGCTCTTTCTCTCTTTCAGAAGCCTTCTTTTCTCTCTTCTAAAGAGCAAGGTTACTTTGTTTTGGCAGTTTCAGGAATGGTGTTTTGCTGTGTTGACCCAGGAAACGGATGAATTAGAACATCATGTAAGTCTCAGGGACTATATTAATTCATGTGAGGAAGAAACATGCAAGAAAAGGAAAAAAAAAAAGAGCTGAAAATAGATGAGAGAGAAGAAACAGCCAGAACTCAGTTGTAGAAAAAGTTTTGGAGAGTTTTAATAGACAATCAGAGACAATGGAGCAGCCGCCAAACTGTAATGAGGAGTCTGTCTTTTAGGGAAGATAAATGGGAGAAGAGGAATTTTGGAAGTTCTACTGTGTAGTATGACTAAAATTACCCATTCAAAAGTCCTTTGGAGACATGTTAATTTCATTTTAAAGTATTTTGTGAATATTGGATAATGTTTTCATTAAAATTAAAAAAAACTGATAAAAACTACCACTTCATTTGTAATACGTAAACATATATATATGCAGCTTAATTCTCGAATACACTCATAATTTATAAGAACCTGCTGATTAAAAGCATGTGCAAAATTTAAAGGTTTTGATCTATATTTATATCTAACGACACTATATAAAAGTGCTAGTTTCTTGTTTTCTTACCATTTCTTCAACTTTGCCAATCTGATACAATGATGTCAAATTATTATTTTAACTTTCATTTTTATTAAATGTGTATGGATATTTTCTCATATTACCTGTCTCTCATATTATTGTTTCTCTTTCTCTGTCATAAATGGTTAGCCTAAGTGTTTTCTTTTTATTAAAGATTGGATAATATCTCATGAAATGTATAGTTTCCAATATTTATAAGATTTATAGCGCAGTATTTTCACTTTTAAGTTAAATGCAGAGTTTATATGGTACACTAAAAAAAAATCTAGTTTCAGGTAATGGTGCAGATGTAATGTTTTCTAAAGCCACAAAATTCTATAGTTAGAATTCTTAGGAAGTACTGTTCCACTTAGTTATCATTCTTTCTTAGAATATGGATTATTTATCTCAGAAATAATCTAAAATCTTTCTTTTAGATAGATATTGTCTGATAGATTCTAAAACTCTAGTTTCAGAGAAAACTGATGATTAGACAAACTCATTTATATTTTTACCTTATCTCCTCTGTAGTTTCAGGTATTTTTTAATTCCCTACCTCCCACTTAAGACAAGCTTCCAGAGTTCCCGTCATGGCTCAGTGGTTAATGAATCCGACTAGGAACCATGAGGTTGCGGGTTTGATCCCTGGCCTTGCTCAGTGGGTTAGGGATCTGGCGTTGCCATGAGCTGTGGGGTAGGTTGCAGACGCGGCTTGGATCCCTCCAAGCCAGAGGCTACAGCTCCGATTAGACCCAAGAAATGGCAAAAAGACAGAAAGACTTAAGCTTCCATCTGTGCTCTCGATCCCATTACCTTTTCTGTTTCTTATTTCCAGTAGTAAAATCTGTCAATGAACTAATCACTCAAGACAAAACTTGGGAGACATATTTGACTCCAGCTTTTCCTCTACATTTCCCATGTAAAATCCTATTGATTTCATTTCCTGTATATATTCAGTATGTTTATTTTTCCTACTCATGGCAAATAGTACCTAATATGCCCTTATTAGCTCATCATGATGTTTTTCCCATAAAAGTTTTAAATGTATATTTATCATCTAATAAATTCCAAACTCTGTAATCTGGTATATGAAGCCCTTCCTGATTGGTCATAGCCTTCTCTCCCAGTCTCTTCTTTTGTCTCTCCATCTCCTGCCTTTTGTATTGAGTTATTTGACGTTCCCTAAAATTCAACATATTTTATGCTCCTATTCTTTTCAGAAACTGTTTCCTCCGAAGAGTCTATATTATTACTCTTCTTTGACTTCCTAAATTTCGATCTTTTAAGAGCGAGTTTACCCGCCTCTTGATGGCTTATCTGGTATGGGCCAGGTGCTTGTCCTTTGTATGTTTTATTTTACTTTTCCTTCTTCTTGCAATTTATATCACTGTTAAGCTCTTGGAACATTTTCTACTTCTCCTGTGATTAGAAGTAACTTGATGTATGAGACGGTATTATTTTTCTTTGTGCTCACAACATCTCACCTAATAGCATATATACATATTAGGATATATATACACTACGCATGCATACATATACACAGTGATTTTTGGACTGAACTGAATGCTACATCTTCATTTCTCCTCTAGTATAAGAAAATGAGCTGCTCCAGTTTTTTTTAAAACTTTAAACAAGTTCAAAAAATGTTTACTTTTGTACTTGTTACATTAGAAGAAAATTGGTAATGCTGGGATCCAGGTTTATATATTCAGTGTAAAGGGATACATGTTATAGGTCTTCTTGGTCAGATAGAAGTTCACATCCAAATCCCAAAACTTCTTTTATTTTGGTTTGAATCTTTGTTAACTTTATAGAAAACCCCTATTTTATGAACCATGACCTTCTTCAAATGATAGCACAGCATTAATCAATAGAGGAGACACAAGAAGAAAGAGATAAAATATGGGGGAAAGAGATAGGGGCCCAAAGGGGAGATAGACAAAAGTAGGCTTGGAAGTCACTGTTCTTGATGATTTCTTTGAGAATCTCACTGGCTTCATGTAGCAGACAGGAGCTGCACTTCACCTCTGGACTCCACACAGCACTTCCAGTGCTTATCTTATGGATGGAGGGGACCCTCTGAAGAACATCAATGAGTAGAATGACATGATGTGAGACTATCAGAATTTAAACAATTCTAAACCAAGAGCTCGTCCATGATAAAAAATTATAATCTTATTTTTCACATCACACACACCCACACCATACAAATTGTAATTCATTACATTCTGTTTTTAATTATTTGTTATAATGTTGTTTTCCTTGACTTAAATTCCTTAAAGAGAGAATGTATAAATTCTATTTTGTATATATTTATATTTGTATTTTTTTTTTAGGGTTCACCCATGGCATGAGGAAGTTCTCATGCTAGAGGTTGAATTGGAGCTGCAGCTGCCGGCCTACACAACAGCCACAGTCATAGCAATGCAGGATCTGAGCCACGTCTGTGACCTACACCACAGCTCACAGCAATGCCAGATCCTTAACCCACTGATCAAGGCCAGGGATTGAACCCATATCCTCATGGATACTAGTCCATTTTGTTTCTGCAGAGCCATGACAGGAACTCCTAAATTACACCATATCTATAACTCCATGCACATAATACATTGGTTACACTTCAGATAGCTACCTGATAATTTTCAATTTTTCAAAAATGTTTTTCTCAGTCAACAACATTAAGAAGTCAGTAAGCCATCACTGCAGAGACAATATACACATAAGTTCTCTCCTACCACAAGTTGGGGATACAGTAGAAGTAAGTAATGACACTTTGCCCTCTCATTTGTATAATTTATGGCAGCAGAGGACTGGAGAATGAATGGTAGGTGAAAAAAAAGAATCTTCCCTCTCCTATATGTGAGAGATGATATGGTTCTGAACTCTGGATTCCTTGCATGTAGGGACTGTGACTTATTATTTTCTCCCCAGTGCTTGGTGCATTGTAGGTACCAATGAGTTAATGGAAGAGAAAAATCTAGGTCACTGACTCTTAAGGAATATCTCAATAATGTCATGAAAAGAACAGAATCTGTGTGGGGTAGGAATTCAAATCAATCAATACAGGCAGGTACAAACCAAATTTTAGACCCAGAAACAACTCCCTCTTTGTGGGGTTAAATTTAGTTAGCTCTAAGGGAGTTTCAGGTCACACTTGTTACTTGATTTGGGATCTTGACAAAATGACAAAGGAGTGGCATTCAATGACACAACCGAAAAATGGATCTCTCCTTCCTCTTTTCTGGGTATAGGTCATTTATTTCCTTGCCTTCTTCCTTTTTTAAAAAAAGCTTCCCGGTAGCAGGAAGAAACACAATTAGCACAACCCTCTCAATGTTGTAACTGGATGTAATGTTGGCCTTTATAACACCAACCATAGTTAACCTATAGGGCACTCTTTACAATGAACCAGACCTGGCAGCATTAGCTGTTGCAAACATACTATCCCTGTGCTAAGCCTCCTGGCTGGGAGATACTGAAACAAAGGTTTGGCATTGGAAGCACAACATGAATTAATACCCACTGCTGATGTTAGTATTACACCCAAGTCAGGAATTTGTTTGAAAGATTAAACATGCCATTCATTTTCCAATTGCTGAGTGAAAGAAGGTGGAAAAGACAGAAAAGAAAATCATGGACTTAGAGGATAGACTTGTGGCTGCCAAAGGAGAGGGGGAGGGAGAGGGGTGGATTGGGAGCTTGGGGTTAATAGATGCAAACTATTGCCTTTGGAATGGATTAGCAATGAGATTCTGCTGTGTAGCACTGGGAACTGTATCTGGTCACTAATGATGGAGCATGATAATGTGAGAAAATGGAATGTGTATATGTATGTGTAACTGGGTCACCATGATGTACAGTAGAAAAAAAATTGGGTGAATAACAAATATATATATATTTGTTATATATATATATTGGGCGAATAACATATATATTTGTTATTTATATATATATTTGTTATATATATATATTTGTTATATATATAAAGAAAGAAAAGGTGGAAAAGCATATTTTTGCTGAACTAGACCTATAACTTTAAAATTTAGCCTAATTATCCATTTCACTGAGAGGGGAATGCTGGAATTTTACAAAGCATATTCTCCCTAAATAAAGAAAATGCAGTCTCTAGTGTTTAGAAGCCAGAGAATTTGACTAGGCCCCTCATTTGTTTTTCAAGTTTTGCTTAAATTGGCTTACAGATTTATCTACCATGCATTGCACATGGATATTTTTGTCACCGAATATTTTACAACAGCTGTGATCCTGATGGGGATTTAGTTAACCAAAGGCCCCTCTGCATGCAAGCGGTCACCAGGCATCTAATGGGTTGAGGGCTGAAACGACAATAAAGTGAGCAGAACCATGCAGCTGTGGACCAAATGTAGGGTAATAACTAGCAGTTGGCCATTACGGGGTTAACTGCTGGTGTTCTGGTAAGTGTAAAAAAATGCTGAGGTCCTGTTCAAAAACACAGCCAAAATTTGAACAGTTCCATTGGGTCATAGTTAAAAATGCCTCTGCTTCCTTTTTAAGCTGGTGATTATTTTTAGGACACCAGTCTTGTTGGAATGTCTAACATATATATTATTATAATTATCACTTTTTTGATAATTATGTTGCAGTTTTCCAACATGCTTTTAATCGAAATAAGGGAGCATTGCAGAATATCATCTTCTAGGTCTCTGGGGTTTCAGCCACAATTGCCCATGCCTTTATAATTTCCAGAGTTCTTACATTCGCTCTAAGGAGAATTTTTACCTACATTTGTTGAGTTAAAGAGCCCTACATTCTGTTGTTTTAAACAAAAACTGTGTCACTGCGATGTCAGTCCAAACATGTGTAATTAACATGGAAAATATGTCTGAGCCATACTGGTCAAGATAGATGACTTCCTTGCATGACTTATAAACAGTGAGAGGCATAAAGCCAGGATGTCAAAACCACGTTGTATACCATGAAGGTTTATCTGGGAGGACTTTCAAATTACAAAGGAAAAAGAAAGACAAAATCAGCCTGCCATACTTTCTTAACAAGGAGAGCGGCTTTCTGCTATCTGTATAAAAATAAGCCTTCTGTCCTCCTTTTTGACATGTGTTATTCACACTGCAAAGGTCAAAATGAACATCTCATTCTTCTGGAAGTGTTCATCAAACAATCTAATGGTACATGTCAGAGCTTTCAAATTATTCCAGCTAGAACTTGGTCTCTAGTCTTTTAAATTTTATCAGTGACTGCACAGAATTCTCTTTGGAATTCTTTGATAGGTGGCCTTGAAAGAGTTCAAACTCTGTCCCCTATGTGTTCTGAGTCTGCTGAAAGCCACCAGCTCTGACCTTCTTTTAGGGCTGTCTTCCTAGGTAATGACCCAATAACTAATAGGTAGTAGATTTGTAGTCCATGTGAACAAAGACAACAACCTGCAGATGCTCTGTTCCTTTGCTGGGTAAAATGAACTCTTTCTTAATATACCTGAAGAATCTTTTTTGTCCTCAGGTATGTCCCAATCTTGTTTTTTTGTCATCAGTGGCATCAATTAGAAATTGTGTGCCAGGAACATCTGAGAAAATCCCACTTGTGACTGAATCATATCTAAGGAGGTTTAGTTACTGAGGCATTGTAAGTTAACTGAGGATAAGAAAAATCCAGTTTGACTATGGCTCTATACAGCAGGACCTCCCTTTCCAGGAGGCAAAAGGAATTACTAGTGTAGAGGTTCGTAGACTTATCAAAAATAACATCGTTGAAAATTCTTCCTCTGAGAAAAGTCGCTTTGTTGCATCTGGTTGCTATACCAACAAGGTTCTTGACCACTTGGTTCATAAAAGCTTGCTGTTAATCAACTAAACTCTATTAGTATATTCTAATGGTAAAGTCTTAGGATGTGTAATTCATTCTTAAATTATTAAGTGGCTTGGACTCTGAGTGGTGTTTTCACATATGAGAGGAAGGAAGAGTGAAAGCAAGAGAGAAACATAGAGAAAGGGGGAGAGAAGGAGGGAGGGAAAGGCCTAGGGATATTTTGCTCTACTGTTTCAAAGAGGAAGTTTAATTATCCTAAATTGTCCTATCTTGAGGTCACATGAAGAAGGGTGTTCATAAAATAAGACTGCTGCGAGGTCAGTTTTACTGTGGATTTCGGGAAACTTTTAGATGGATTTTCGATATCTCTCAAGGAAAGGGAGTTAATGTTTCTGCCAAGTATTTATATACTCATGACCAGGGGAAGTAAACGTACTAAAGCACATGGGCTTCCTGAGAATTGAACAGAACATGGAAGGCTTCACTTGCTGTTGGGAATGTGGTAAAGCAAGGAAAGCAGACTCATCATCACTCCATCTTTCTTGGCATTAGTCACACACAAGCATTCTAAAAAACCTTCTCAACTCCTCCTACCTTCTATTCCACACCTCTGATAAGATCTGACAAGACTGGTAGGGTAGAGTTGAAAAAATCATGGAAAAGGGACACACTGTTTTCCATTTTTAACCTATGAGTACTTCAGTAGGACTCAAAGATGGACACCTCTATTCCAGGCCCCATTCCCCAACTACTGTAGCTTTGCAGTACTTACTTTTATCTGGATGGACTGAAGACCTAATAGAAGAGTGGGGAAAGTATTTGGCATCCTTAGAAAAGTAAAGTAAAGCACTTATCAAAATAGGGAGTAGGGTGCTAGCATGTAGCCAAAAACTCAATTTCATTTTATTTTTTAGTAGACGGCCTGATGCCATGAAAGAAACTGCCAACAAATCAGTAACTATAGTCCAAGGGATTTAATGTTGATTTTCAAAAGTTGAAGATGTAAAGTAGTAAATTACTTACATTCTTAGCCAAAGCTAACCTGGGGATATTATATAAGTGTGGTGTATACCCATGGGCACATGGTCATATATGCATATATCAAGGAATGAATCTGTCATCTTGCATATGTTCAATCTCATGTGAAATACCAGGCACTGAAAGTTGGTAGCTGCAGCAACCAGAGCATATGCTATAAGCATTTCAGCTATTAAAATATCTGACACTTGGCAGGTGCATTCAAGAATGACAGCTCTTGGCAAGTTCATCTTATCCTTGCACATGAATAATAAAGAGAAAGGAATATTTTCAGTCTGGTACAAATAAGCAACAGGTGCTAAAAGCCTTGTATGTAGTTTAACAGGAAGGAGTATATTAAACACTGTGAAATAAGCAAACATAATTACAACATACTTATAATGAAAATGATGGCTCCTAGTTAATTCTGGTCTAGGCTTGTTCAAAGACCCTGGGGCCAGCACATCACAGGAGGGATTATACCCTTTAAAAATAACATAATGCATAAAATACTTAATAGTGTACCCTTCCTCCATTTAGTAAAATCCTTTAGGGCTTCTAAAATTTAAGAGCTATTTTTTTCAGACCTGGAATGTTAGGGGTTATCCATATTTTCAGGGCTGTGGAACATCCAGTATGTCCTTATCTTGAATATATTTCTCCTTTCTTTAATAAGCTCAATCCAGTGTTTGATTTTCATCTTTTATTTATTCTGGCTCTTAAAAGAGATTATTTATTGCATCAAGGCTGCTATTTACCACACATGCAAGATCTCTAATGTCAAGATCAGTTATTTCTAAGTGACTCCTGTTGTAGAAGCTGTCAATGAAGATGGTATACCCTAAAGTTCACACATAATTGTATCCCTACTTAATCTTTTGTGTCTATTGCTTTGTTTGCAAGATAACTAAGAATACATTAGAGCCACTTGATAATTTTAATATAATTTACTAAAATATTTAGGGTCTAGAATCAGATTTGCCAAATTCTAAATTGTTTCTAAATTGTGCATCTGTGTCTTTGATTAATTAAATTCCCCAGGCCTGTTTATTTTTCCATAAAGTGAAGGTAATAAAATTATTTACTTCACCAGCTGTTTTGAGAATTGAGTTAAATAATTCATTTATTTACATTAGTAGAATATCACATTGTGATTGTTTGACTATGTTACTTTTATTTATGCTTTCTAGAGTAGACTGCATTGAAAATAACAGCATGGGGACAGGTGTTGATAAGAAAGATCAATTAGAAATGGGATCCTGCTGTGTGTAGCACTGGGAACTCTGTCTAGTCACCTATGATGAAACATGTAATGTGAGAAAAAAAGAATGTATACATGTAAGTGTAGCTGGGTCACCATGCTGTACAGTAGAAAAAATATGTATATAAATGAATGATAAAAAAATTGATATTTGGATTTTTTTAGATGCAATTTCTAGAATAAACTTTCTTCCTTTGTCAGGATCTGGACTTTTCTACTTCAAGTGTTGTTTGTGGACCAGCAGCAAGGGCTTGGCCCGGGAGCTTGTGAGAAATGCAGGATCTTGGGTACCATCCCAACTAACTGATTCAGAATTTGTATTTTAATGAGATCCCAAGTGATTTGTATACACTTTAAAGTTTAAAAATCTCTGGTCTGTACAATAAGGTTCTTACACACCCTTTCAGATTTTCCTGATCTTACCCTTTATTTAATAATGTTTTGTATTATACCTGTGCATTTTTGTTAGCTCAAATGCTTGCTTTTAAAATTTCTGGATTGCTAGACAAGTCTTTCAGAATAAGTGATGCCTTATTAATGCCCATTATTTTAATCTTTCCTAGTATACACTGAGACCAGGAGGCCAATATTCATATCACCTCCTTCTCCTTCTCTCACCCTGAAACACTTGAATACTTTCATCATATTATTCCTAGATTTTGATTTGTCTCCTTCTAGAGAAAGAATTAAGATATATTGGGCATTTCCCTCTTCTGATTTTGCAAGTGACATAATATCTATGTGGGATTTTGTGAGAGAAATGTAAGAAAGGTATAAATCATTGTTTCATAAATTTTTTGTCTTTAATTACTGATAAATTTAATTCTGCCTCGAAGAAAAAGTTTAATTAAAAAAGACACTTCAAGACCAAATTTTATCATTCTTAATAGAAGACAAATACACTCAAACTGGAATTAATTCAACTCAATCATTTAAAAGTTCAGGTAAAGATTTTTTTTTTAAAAAAAAAGATGACTGGAGCAAGGGTCTCCTAAATTTATGTAGTTTTTTCTCTTTAAAATAATATTTTAGAGTTACATATAGTCCCCTTTTTTATGTTTAACACTATTATGATTTCAATTAACAGGGATATTTTCCATACTGATTTTTTTTCACTTACAATTTGACCACTATCTCGTAACAATGACAGCTTGAGAATGCATGTTAACAAATTCAAACACTACAAATGAATTTCACAGTCCTCTGCACTGTTCATTCTCACCTCATGAATCCAGAAGTGTCTATGCATTTGAAAGATTGCTGCTGGTGGATGACCTCATCTTCCATACTTCCATAGTTATGTTTTTTTTCTCCTGTAAATGGCTCCCTATACTTGGAGCTGCTGTGCCAAACTTTCTAGACAGGCGTAAATTACTGCTCTGTCTCCCTTCCTCTTTTTCTTCATTTATATTTCATAATGTACGACAAACTGAAACATTGAATAATGGACAGTGCTAAGGGATGGTGGCTATTTATTGTGTTTTCTTCATGCTTTGGCATTTTATATGTCTGAAATAACAACTGTATGATACTAGAGATCAAACAGGAGGACTTTAAAATTTTCATTTGTAGGAGGGAAGCTTTGGTTTTATAAAGGCAGTGACACACTAGACTAACTGCTAGCTGAAGGAATGGTTGCAATATCTAGGCAGGCAAAATATGAAAAATACAAAAAGGTCAAAGTAGTAAAGTATACATTTCCTCTTACATAGAGCATTGGATCATTCACTGAGCTGACATTTCTTCTGTAAATATACTCACTTTCATAAAATAATTTTTTTTCCATTTTGGGGAAAAATAGAGATGACTATGTCATGCCAGCCCTAATAACTAACCTGTCTTATAAGGAAGGGCAACAGAGCAAATACCTTTCTTTCTCCTACTTGGTTCATTTTTAATTTATAGGCTTAAAAACTATTTATCAGCTAAATTCCTTCCTCCCTTCCTTCCTTCCTATTTTTCCCAAATAATCTTTAAATTTTTCCTGAGGGGAATACCAGTCTTCTCACTGTTCAAGTGGTACATGCCCTCTACAAATACCTTATTTTTACCATTAAGGTAGAGGCTGTCTTATCCTCTGAAACTAACTGGATGCCAATTTTTAAAAAAATATTCAAAACAATGAATATTGGTAAACTCTATAATTTCAAAGATTTCCCCCCCCAAAATTAAGGCTTGACATTATATTGGAATTGAAATGCTCAAGTTAAAAAAGGAAGGAGGTGTATATTTATTAAGTACCTACTATGTGACAGAAATTTTCTGTACATCACTTATTTTAATCCTCTTCACAATTCTGTGTGAGAGCTTTTATTCTAATTTGCAGTTTAACAACTGAAAATTGTTAACTTTTTAGAAATTCAGACATGCAGTAGCTTGCCCAATGTCACATAGCTACTAAATTTGTATGAGTCCAAAGTGTTGAATCTTTCCCACTTTATTCTACACCAGTGCCCTCTCTTTTATTTTGCAGATGAGAACTATGAGGTGCAAAAAGACTAGGATGCTTAAATTGGTGTCTGAGTTTGAATTGGGTAATTGTCCTCTGACTCAGTTCATCCCACTATGCCACTGGGAATCCAAACATGGGGAAAGTTGGCCCTAAAATTAAAATTCACATTAAAAAAACTTGTAAGAAGATTTACCATGTCCATTTTTTTTTGAGGGATGGAATCTAATAATATATTTCCTGTCTATTACTGATAAAATCTCATGTGATTCCTCCTGTTTCTCTTTTTCTCTTCAATGCCATGAGTTGATCAGACCCCAGAGATGATGACTATTATTTCTAAGGAATTTTGTCTACATTTGCGGGCAACACAACGTTCTTGTCTCCATGGAACTGAAGCAAAGGTCAGATGATGCTGGGCCAAACTCCAAATCTATAGAATGAATTTTCTATTTTTCCAACTATTACAGCAGATTGTCCTCATGGATTTGAGCAACTGTTCAAAGAGTGAGCCTTATCTTATCCCTAATTTTCCATCTTCTTCCCTACTTTAGAATTGAAACACCATAGGGACTCATGGTACAATGAATATTTCTGCATATTTGTGTTTTTTCCTCCCACCAGAGTTTACATAGAACAAGAACTTCATAGATGCTAAACAGACAGAGATAGATGCTTTGCATGACTGTTACTATATTTAGAGATGAAAATACAAGATTTGGTAGATGAGAGTTAGATTGGAGTAAAGGATTGAAAAGAAAGTTGCAATGTTGTGTTAAGATTTCTCATACTCATTACTTTTTGAGAGATGGTTAAAAACAAACAAAAAAACCCAGCAAAATCTGAACATCTTTCTCAGCCCCTGAAAACTTGCCTTAGAGGTGTAGAGAAAGTAGGGCTATATATTGTCCACACTCAGGTTAGCTTGAACAGCTCACTGTTTCTGCTTCTCTTTTCCTTCTCTAACTTTTTTGTATGATGTTCCCTCTGGTATACACTGTCCTCTCTTCCTCCCTTTCCACACATCTCTTAACATTGGCTTTAAATGCTACCTACTTCATGCAGCCGTCTCATGAATGAATATCAGGAAGTCCCTTCTGTGTGTGACTGTGACACTTGGAATACAGATCTTTTGTAGCACTTACTACTTACTATAGCAAATTTGGAATATTTTTATATCACTGTCTTTATAAGATTTCTTGGAATTTTGTCTATATATCAAAAAGCATAATTTTCATTCTATTTTATTTCAGTTGGCTTCTAGGACATCATGCTTTCTCAATTTCCCTCTTCACTCATTGGCCATTTCTTCTTGGCATCTTGCTCTCTCCTTCTCTCTATCTCTCTCTCCCCATCTTTTGGCTTTGGCTTATCAGTCTGGACTCTCAAGTATGTAAAGCTTGGGTTTTGAACTTGATTGATATCCACTCACTCCTAAGATGATCTTATAAAATTTTACAGCTTTAAATATCATCTACATGCTGATGACTCTCAAAATATATATATCAAGCCTGGATTCCACTTCAATTCCAGATGGTTATCTCCATCTGCATGCTGAATCATCTTCACTTGCCTCTTGACTTGACATTTCACATGAAATGTGTCCAAAACAGAAATCCCAATTTCCACCCACAAAATCTGCTTTACCTCTTCTCTTTTTTTAGTAAATAGAAACCAACAGTTTAGAATCATTGATTCATCTGTTTCTCTTCATTAATTCATACAATCTTTCAGCAAATCTTACTGCTTGTATCTTTAAAATATATTCATAATCTCACTACTTCTCTTCATTTCCCATCTACGACCCTGATCCAAGCCATAACCATCTCTCATCTGCGGTACTCAGTGGCTTGCTAACTGGTTTTTGTGATTCTATATTCACGTCCTACTGTGTGTGTGTATTCAACAGAGCAACAATACTGACTTAGCTATTAGTAAAACCTAGATAATGTTTTCTCTTATTCAATTCCCCCCAAAGTTCCTATCTCACTCATGGTAAAAATCAAAGTCTTTACAGTGACTTACAAGGCCCTATATAATTTGGCTCCTTGTTACCTCTATGAACTTGTCCCAAGATACTTTCCATCCCAGGTGTTCATCACTGTCCTCTTCCAAGTGTTCATTATTCCTCCACCTCAAGGCCTTTGTTGCTCTCTGTTGAGAAAGATCTTCCCCAAAGACCTACACTGCTTGCACTCTCACTTTTTCAATCTTCTTTCACATTTCCCCATTACAATCTTATTTTCCCCAATACTGAGCTCCCTGGTCATCCTCCTTAGAAGTCAACCCACCATCCAGCATTCTCTACCCCCTTCCTTTCTTGCTTGTTATTAGTGTTTGTTTTCATAGTCCACCTTTCAGATTGTGCAAGAGGGCTTGACACAGAGTGGCTATTTTATAAACATTTTCAGATTTGTTGGATTCCATAAGGGCCTTCCTTGTGCATAGTAGGTGCTCACTATTTTTTTAAATCAAAAACATGAAGCTCTAAATTATATCTTACACCAGAATGTGGAACAAAGACTTTTTTTCCATTTCATGAATTTTTCACAGTTAACAAGAATTGAAAGTGGTTGTATATCAGAAACAGGTGTGTTTCATCTGTGTATAGTAAAACACTAAGTTTCAAAGAGTGGAAAATTTTGGTCGTTCATAGCAGAAGGAACTATTGAACCAACAATAAGTTCACTGAGTCAATGGCCATGTTAAAACAATATAGACAGTGCCACATAACTAGGAAAATGCTCATTCAAATTATCTGAGGGTGCCTTTGATCATGTTTAATTAAAGAAATTATAAAATGCACTTTTCACTTAAAGTCTTCTTGCCACAACCACAGTCTGGCAATTTTTTTCAAGCATAGGACTCAGAAAAAGATAAAACACGATGGCCTTCTACTCTAAACACCATAAATAATTTTATACCTCCCAAATAAAACAGTGAACAATAAGACTTTTTTTTAAGTGAAAGGAAGAGAATTGTAAGAGCCATTCATACTATAACAGATGTGCTGACTTGCTTCAGCTTTATTTTATATTTTTCCTTTACCCTTTCCTTTCATTGAGAACCCTATGGCATAAAATTTCATTTCAAAGATTTAAAATAGGACATGGAATCCTAGGCAGACTTAAGTGCAGTTGCACAGAGCAATCTATCATGGATTTTTGGGACTCTCACACAACATGCATAGTTTCCCTGGGACCAGGATATTTTTTGCCCTCAAACTGGCCCAGTTCCCCTGCACAAGATCCATTTCCTTGCCTAGAAATAATGGTAGAATTAAAATAGATAGCATTCAAATTGGAAGAGTCATTCAATTCTAATCCAACAGAAAACTACTGGCAACTTTCAGAGGTCACTGAGTTGAGGATCTAGAGATACAAATTCTCATCTTCACTTGTCAAAACTCTCTCCTGCAAAAAGCTCCAGATATAGTTTTGAACTACCTAAGCGATTTTCAGCACCTTCAGTGTAAGCACATAGAGGATTTATTGACAAAGGTATACTGTGCATGTATTTTTTTTTTAAAGCATTAGATTGGTAAAAATACCCTGGATATTTGAGCATAGGCTCCTTTGTCTCTTTCCCTTAACCCTGCCAGACCTCCCTATGATATATGCCAAAGAGAAGCTCCCATCCTCTTGTGTCCATGATGAATGATTTGGGAACAGTCCAAACAGTAACGGAGGGATTTAGCCCAGTTTCCTTGACTCTAGCCCCATTTATTTATGAGAAGGTTGTGAGGAGATTTGCAGGGAAAGTAAAATATTCTATAGTGTGGCTTTTTATTCAGACTTGTGCTTAGGAATAATCATTGCTGTCACCACATTAATGTTCAAGGGGGAAAAAAAAACTTCTGCAACCCATGTAGTGTAAAAAAAAAGAAAGGAAAAAAGTAATAAAAGATAAATCAGGAGTTGTGTACTATGATACTTTCTAGTTTCTTATTTTATCATTACGCATTTCGCTTCTAAAACTTCACTTTTTAAAAAATTCCATCAAACTTTGTCTTTTCTGGTCTCTCTTCTTCAGTTGTATGTGGGTGTCTGTGTGATTGAGGGTGTCTGTGTGTAATAATAATCATTAATATCCACAGTATTTCATTATTCCCCAGAATAACCCTCAAGGCTACATGCTAATAATTTGCCCATTTGTTAAATGAGGAAACTAAAACTCAGACAGGTTCAATAATGTTAATAGGGAAAGAAAGCTAATGGGAGAAGAGCTCACATTGAAACTTAGATGCCCCTGGCTTCAAAGCCTTGTAGGTAATCACTGTGTCTTTTTGTCCTTATATGAAGGTGGAACTTCTACTGTCTGCTTGCTGGCATTGGGTAGGTCTGCCAGCAGGCATCTCATATGCCAGGCTCAGCATGCATTCCCTGGCCAACACACTTTCTTTGTTGCTTTCCATGCTTGCTCTTAATTGTGAGAACGTCCTTGTGGATAAGGAAATTATTCACTTCCACATTAAATAATTGTAGAGATGCTGATTTAAACAGAAGAGCAAGCAGAACATCAAAGCTTTATTTTAATTAGAGAGCTATAGTCAATATTTCTCCTGCTTTTTTAATTTGAATTTTAAGTTTTCAAGAGAAATGCAAAGAAAGAAAAATCAGCAGTGCCTGATTTTGTTTCCAATATTTTATTATGGCAATTTCCACAGATAAAAGTTTGAAAGGTTTTACACAATGAATACCCATATACTAAGCATCTAGATTCTATAATTTTGCTTGTTTTACTTTTCACCTCTCTATCCATTGATCTCTCTATCCACTGATTCTCAGGTTAGGGATTGAATGGCAGCTACAGCTACCTCCCATGCCATAGCCACAGCAACAGGGAATCCAAGCTGCCTCTTGGACCTACACCACAACTCATGGCAATGCTTGATCCTTAACTCACTGAGGGAGGCCAGGGATCGAACCCACATCCTCATGGATACTAGTCAAATTTGTTTCCGCTGGGCCACAATGGGAACTCCCTAAAGTAAGTTTTATATGTAAGGTGAAATACACAAGTCTTGTGTATCATTTATTGATTTTGGGGGTGCATATACATCCATGTAACTAAAACCTCTTTCAAAGTATAGAATATTACTATGCTAAATCCAACATAATCCTCACTTCCTAGCCCCCTGCCCAAAGAGACAAGCACTGTTCCAGTTTCTACAACATTGGTTAGTTTTACCCAGGTTAGTCTTCATGGTCATTTAAACAAGTCACATAGTAACTACTCATTTATGTAAGACTTTTCTTACTTGGCATGTTTTTGATATTTATCTATGTTATTATAGTGATGTTCTTTTTTATTTGAGTAATATCCCAGTGTATGAACATAGCACAATTTGTTTATCCATTCTTGTGTTGCTGAAAATGTGATCCAGTTCTTCAGTTTAGGCTTTTAGCAAATATTCTTGTGTAAGTCTTTTTGGTGTACATATGTTTCCATTTTTTCTTAGATAAATACCTAAGAGTAGAATTGCTGATTACAGGGTGGGTGTTAGTTTAGTTTCATATAGGAACTGCCAGACCTTTTCCCAAAGCAGTTGCACCATATTACAGTCACATCAACAGTGTATGAATATTTTGGTGGCCCCACAAGCTCACCAACATGTGACATTTTCTGTCTCTTAAATTTTAGATTTTCTGGTAAGTATATAATGGTATCTCATTGTGCTTTAAATTTGCATTTTCTTGATGAGTTATGACATTGAACACCTTTTCATTAGCTTATTAACCACTTGATTATTTTCCTTTGTAAATTGTTCAGTGTTTTTTCATATTTTAAAAAATTGGATTTTTTCTAGTTTTCCTTGCCTGATTTTGAAAACTAAGCAATATTAAATATAAGTGCATCACTGTGTTATTTAGTTGTCTGAAAACTCAGTGTTAAAAACCATCCAAACTGTACAAACAATTATAGATAAATCAGGTAAAGGACTATTAGGTGTAGTCTACAATTGTAAAGAAGAAAATAAGGATTTTTACTGCAATTACTCTGGGGCCAGTGTGAGCCTATTCTATATGGGACAGAACATGACTGAGACTTGTCAGTCTATCTTTAATTTTCTGCTTAATTCTCAGAAATTGCTGGATAATGATTCAATCTGGCTAATGCTTCTATGAACCTGCCCTTCAAACCTGCCACTCTTTCTCCACCATTTATTATTTCTTTGTAAAACTCAAGTGGTCATCTCACTTATTACCTTCCACATTATTTAATAATTCTATAATATACATGGCCAACTGCTAAATTAAACAATGGAAGATCAACTTTAGAAGCAGCAGAGGAGTGATAAATGCATTCCCCTTATTGTTATAAAGTTGGAAAATTATGGCCATATGCATGGACTGGGCCAAAAGGGCAGAGAATTCCCTTTGTTTCCTTATTACTCACCCATTGTGCTGTTCTAAGTTCCTTTAGTGGCCAAAGGGTGACAGAAGCAATACATCAGGTTTTGCTGTAAAATGTTATCTAAAGGCAAAAAGTGGACCTGTAGGACAGATAGAATTCCACACCGAGCCAGGGGATTTATGACAAAATTCTATAACCAAATAAAAAATATCTGTGACTACATTTATGTGAAGCAATGGTGCCATTCTTTGGCTGGTTTAGGTAATCACAGGTGCACATTCTTAGTCATACTAGAGATATATCCCAGTAGACATTTGGGAATCTGTTTTGAATTTAAAGTGGAAGTTCCAAGACAGATTTGGCAATTCTTTTCAAATTTTCTTTTTGAGAGGAAAATATGCATTGTGGAAAAGCACTAGAAAAATATAGACTGTGGTTCAAAAATAGTGTGCTACGTGTGTGTGTGTGTGTGTGTGTGTATGTATGTATATATATACACACACACTCTTTTGATTTTGATATATTAATTTTTCATGACACCTCCGGATACGTATTGGGCCCATGTGAAGAGAAATATTTAATTCCAAAAATATGAAACAGGAAGCTTAGCAATGAGTACAAATAGTGAGCAAAACAAAGACTGAAAATCAGAGGAACTCAAATTCCAGACAACATTGGACAAGTAACACTCTGATAAAATCATTGCAATAGTATTTTTAAATATGAAAATTGGTTATCTGAGGAACATTAGCTGTTAGTGTTTCAAAAAGAAATATTAAGGTGTTTTAATCAAAATGAAAAAATGGTAATCTTCCTTTCCTCATTACTTTAATTAATATGCCTGCTTCTTTGTCACTGTAAATGTAATACTCTCATCTAAGGTAGACAGTGAATTTACGCTGTCTGAATTTGTTTTGTTTCCTTTCTGCAGGGTAGAAAAGAAAGAATTTGGAGGCCGTCCTCTCCCCTGCCCCCGCCCAGAAAGAGGCCTGCACATGTCATATTGTAAATATTAGCCAGAAATACATGCTAATGAGAAAATTCAACAGTCCTCATGGGAAACCAGTTGTTTATTCTTTCTCCTTGCTTCCACTTCTTTCTCATTTCCCTGTGGCCTTTTGGGATAAGTGTATCAAAGAGCTTACACCTCTTCTGGAGTATGACTAGGCCTATATGGCCTAAAGTCATACAGCAAGGTAGCTTCCTGGTTCAGTGAATATTCTATAAAATAGGACTCTCCTGCAAGGCCTCTGCAATGAATTGCAGATTTACAGCAAGATATTCTCTCAGCCCTAGAAAATCCAGGTAGGGCCTGGGGTGGCTGGCATCCTGGTTCAGTAGCTTCTTGCAGTAAGCAACAGTGAAATGATCCATAGATGAGGGCCCTAAAACACTGGACCCAAAGCAAGGTCAAGTGATACCTTCAGCCATCAGCAATCTGAATAGTTTTACTCCCTGGTTAAGGAGTGTTCTATACATGGACAACTATTCAGGATGCAGCTTCAGATTGTGCCAGCTGTGGCACCCGGCCTGCAGAGACAAGGAAGGTTTACAAGGGCTCTTAGTAGCTCTAGCTGAGTGGCAGCCTCCTTCTCTATCTTTGCATGTATGGGATATTTATATCAGCTTTTTGATGTTTGTCCTCTCAGTGACATTGCACCTTGTTGCATGTTGGATGCTGTAGCAATGCATACACACTGAGTCCTAGTTTGAAATATCTTGTATGAAAAAGTTCAACTGGAATAAAAATTATTTTTTTCTTAGAAATGCCAACATTAATTACATTTGTCAGTGAAAGACATGGATGAGGTTTTCAAATGTATGTCGTTTCAGTATGCAAATTAACTCGTTTTCCTCTGGAAATTAGGAAAGGTTTTATTTGCCAGTATGATACAAAGTCAACATTTAATATTTTCTCTAAATGCTCTGAGTCTATGTAATTATATAATGTCAAGAAAATGTAATACTTTTTGCCCCAAGAGATATTTATAGACACTCTTAAATCCCTTCCAGTTTCCTCCAGTGAGCCATACAAATCCCGTCATTTTTTTCTGTATGCCGTGACAAGAGGAGCATGGGGAAGCCTGCAGCAAGGTATGCTGTTACTGGTCTTCTTTTATAGACATCAGCTACTGGTAAGTGAAGGACCAATGTTGTCCATTTTCTTCCCTGTAATAATGAATTAGTTTCCTCTTCTCATGAGAAATTAGCAAACATAAAGGAATCAATGGACACTGACCTGTACTCTATAATGAGCTACATGTGGTTCACAAAGCAATTATAGCACATTATAGCAACAGCAATTATAAGTGATATGCAGGTTTTTCTATCCAGTATTGTCAACCACCTGCTACTCCCAGGACCTGCATTTCTCTGTTACATATAGTTTTCTTTTGTTTTTTTGTTTTTGTTTTTTGTTTTTTGTTGCTTTTTAGGACCACATCTGTGGCATATGGAAGTTTCCAGGCTAGGGGTTAAATTGGAGCTGCAACTGCTGGCCTATACTCTAGCCACACAGCATCCGAGCCACAACTGTGACCTACACCACAGCTCACAGCAATGCCAGAACCTTAACCCACTGAGCAAGACCAGCGATCAAACCTGTATCCTTAAGGATACTAGCTGGATTTGTTACCACTGAGACACAACAGAATCTCTCACATAGTCTTTTAACAGTCTCTAATCTGTCATGCCTGCTCTTCTGTTCCATGCTCATGCATCCCCTCTTCGATCTGTTATGGAGTGTAGAAAGTCTCCTGATAATTTTTTCACATGCTTTGAAATAATTTTAAAATAAACTTTAATTTATGTAGTATAGAACCATAAATGCATGCTATTTGTAAAAATAATAATCAAAAAATGTATAAAAGAGAACTTTTTCTAAAACTCTTGCCAATTCCACACCCCTTGCCCCTGCAACCTTGCCCTCCACCTGCCCACCGGCCTCTCTGATAATATATAGAACTTCACCTCAGCTGCTCAGATTTCATTGGCTACAATTTACTAACCAGTAGATTTAATGACCACCTCACCTGTTGCCACAAAGATTTGAAATCACTTTTAAAATGGACACTGCAGGAGTAATGCACTTGCTTCCCTGAGTTTTATATTTAGCTCATTAAATAGATTTTTCAAAAAAAAAAAAAAGTACACCAATTTCAAAGGAATATTGGTGGGAGAGACAAATTTTCTGATTGGAGGTTGGGGGTAGAGTACTGTTCATTGCAACACTTAAACCAGAAGGTCGGGTACTATATCATGACTGAAGGCTGAGAGCTTTTCAGAATCTCTCTCAAGACTTGATGGGTGCTTTCGTTTTTATCCTCCTCCATTGCTTCCACCCTCATCCAAACCATTATCCTCTCTCACTTGCACAACTCAATTGACCTAGCTGGTTTTGCTTCAGTGCTTCCTTATACATCATTTGTTCTTCCTGGAATAGCTAGTTATAGCATGTTGCTCCTTCTCTTACTCTGACCCACAGCCTTACATCATCTGCCCTCCTCATCTTCTCTTCTCTCTCCTGCTCACTATGGTTGAGTATTCTTGCTCTCCATCAACTGCTCTTAGCTCTTTACTTACTTCGGACTATTGCACTTATTATTCCTTCTATTACCTTTCCCACCTACCCTGCTCTTTACAGGTCTGGCTGTTTCATACTGATCATATCTCAGCTCTAGTCTTTTCATCTGTGAGCCTTTTCCGACAATCCCGCCTCAAATAGCACCCCTATTCAAAAACCTTCTCAGCCTTCTGTGTATATTCTTTGTAACACTACCACAATTTGTATTTATTTATATCATTGTGGCCACTCAGTAGCATTTCCTATAAGTTAGGAATGCCATCTCTCTTATTTCATGACTGTATTTTCAACATTAGAGTAAGGAGTAATACTCACTGATGAATAATTGTAACAAATGAAAAAGAAATTTTTCTTATGAAAGAATCACAGTGGGTTACAAAAGAAGACAAGATCCAAGGACCAATAAGGAGATAATTTTCAACTTCAACCATATCAGTTATTATCAAGTGTAAAGAATCCACGTATAACTGAAAACCTCTCTTTGGCAACTGTCTGCTTCATCTGCTTCTTCCTCTTTTCCACCTCCCAGGCACTGGGGTATTTCTGCATCAGTATAAAATCTAGCTTGGCAGTACTTCAGCCAAATCTTTGTTATAAAACATCTGATAGTCCAAGCTTTTTTGTTCTTTTCCCTGAGTTTTCTTTACATAGAACAAAAATGTCCATTTAATCCATACCTATGATCCCCAGCAAGGGGGCAAGAGGAAAGCAATCTGATTACAACGGCGTGCAAATGACCGCCAGACTTCACCCTTCATGGGCATTTCACATTTTTCAAAAGAAACTTATTGATACAGATATTTTCCCTAATGGGAAAAATATTTAGAGGGGTAATTCTGAGTACCCCTGACTCCCACATGTCTGAGTCTTGGGATGGAAGAAAAGGATTTAGGAACTTGACATCTTTCATTTGAAAGATTGCCAAGATCTTGCTTAAAGCATACCAACCTATATTAATCCCTAATGAAAGTATGTAAGATTTCACTCTTCCTTTTATAGTAATCAGGCATGCCTTACCAATCTTCTCTTTCTGTAAGTATTATATTGGTAAGTTTGGTTTATAAAACACATATACTATATTAGATAATTAGTTGATCAAAAGCAATATTGGATGTGTATTAACATTTTGTTCACATGCATTATACTTGTGTAACCTTGGCCTATTTGTATCAAAATTCCATTGGCAGTGTTTTGCTTTTGATCTGTGAGCTATTAGAAGCCCTGTTACTACAGATGAAAGGAGTTAGAAAGTTCTATATCATAATGCAGTGCGATCAGTAATTCACAGAGCAGGTAATTTGCAATGACTTGCCAAGCCTTTGATTGCACCCGGTTTATGGCTATTAGCAGTTTCCCCTTTCAAATTTGTATGGTTCCATACTTCCTTTTTGACCTCTTTTTCATCATTTATGGTCCAATTTGGTAGTGAAAAAACATAACTGCTTGCTTAGCGCAGGGCTGTCATTCAAACCCCAGTGACTTACTGAGCACTTTGACATTTGTGATGATGAAAAAAACATTAAGCAGGTGTACAGAACACTAACCAGGTTCCTGCAACAATGCTTTATGGGATTCACAGTGTACCTCTGGGCTATAAACCAATTCAGACTTGATTTTCTCTATCAATTTAATCTCAATGTTCAGATTCCCATTCAAAGAAGGAGGCATGCATAGTTTTTGCTAAAACTGAAGTTAAAGTTTCCAATAATAATGTTAATATAGGACCTCATAGGTACAATTGGAAGAGCAGTGATTGCTTGGAACTAATATAATATGAAAGTAGGGCTCACGTGTCTACTTTGAAGTCATGCAATTAGGAGTACTACTTGATACTGGACTATATAAAATTTAAGCCCTATAAAATGTCTTTGGCAATGAAAACTTACAGCTAAATGGCATGCTTTAGCCCCTTAGCTCTCTGAATTGTATGTATGCCACATGAAGGAAACATCATATTATTCTGTGGAGGTTTTGCTTCTTGCATTTAAAACTGGTCATCTGTTGTACAGGTGTGCAGCATGTCTTGGTGTGGGTTAGCCTGCCGTCACATGCGGTTTGTCTGGGAGATGTGGAGACCTGCAAAACTCAACAGAGTCCAGGTCTCCAATTAGTGTGTTTGGGGAAGCATTCAAAGTCTGGACCCCTGAGCGCAGGGATTTTCCCACCTCGGTACCGGTTGGACATCTCAGAACCTGTCACTTGGGCCCACAACCATTTTCAGTTGAAAGTGGCAACAATGTCACATAAAGGCATAGACTCACACATACCTAACAACAAAAGAAAGATTGTTAAGACCATCCATTTTCTATCATCATTCCAGTATGAAAATAGCTTTTTCAATAATATGGAACAGACAAGCATTGAACTTTGACCTTCTGGGTGTTTACTGCATTTAGAAAATTATTTGAAAAATCCTAAGTCTGGAGTAGAAAACTTTGAGTGGTTTACATTTTAAGTGGTGGCTTTTAATTATACACAAAGCAAAAGTACTTTGGAAGAGGAACTGTAAGCAAATTGGGAAGATATGGCTTCAGATTCATGCTTCATTTTGGAGAATGAAAACTATTCACATAGAATAAATGCACCTGAAGGTCAAAAGACAATGCAAACAATCTCTGAATGCATGGTCACTCATGTATACAGAGCATTTTGCACAGAAAATTGTGTGTCTTTTTCAACCACAGTTGGGTAAGTGAGAGCAGCAACATTAGTTGCTTTTTTTAACATAAGGTAGTCAGAGCCACAATATTCCATTCCCGCTTACCAAAATACAAGGATACTGACAGTTTCCCTTGTCCTTACCATCTAGCTCTTGTAACATTTTCATCTTCTTTCTATACACATCCATTTCACATCCAGTACAATGACCATAAGCGCTCACCATATGCATTCCTCCTGGCCAAATATGTTAGTCAGAGTAGTGACGTGAATGAGACTAAGACAGGAAGTTCAATTAAAAAAACCAAGTGATGCTGACGCTTTATGAGTTTTACAGAGATGGCAAGAAATTTTATATCTGTTGTGTCCCTCAGGCTGGTTGTAATTTTAGTGTAGAGTGGAAATGGTCCTGAGAAATTATTGATCTTGACTTTTACCAGGCCTGCAGTAAAGCAAAGGTAACAAATAATGTCATGCTTGAAGTTGGTGAAAAAATATTTGCGGTCATGGTTGTAAGTTGAGGCCAAACTCAAGAGCACTGAACCCAGACTGAAAAACCACCCTACCCTGCCTTTTTTTTCCCAGTCTCACATAATATTTTTATTGGTTTAGTTTCACTGATGAGATTTTTAGGTTAGTTAACTAGTACTTCCTGCTAACCTGACTCGATGTTTTATCAGGTCTTACCTGAAAACATGCTTGTTTTGAGTCCATGTGCTGACAACTACTTAAATATATCACTTCTTATTTATTGCAAACTTTGCCTGTACTTTCATCTTTTTAAAGATTTTGCATGATCCTTTGGTGTAAGTTATTTAGAAGAATGAATTTATGAGGACTAACTTTGTAGGAAAAAATCTAAGTGTCCCATAAAAATGGCAAATGTAAACCAAACCAGAGGAGAATAGGCAAAGCCAGTATACTTATACGTAGAAAACTATAGAGTATTTTATTTTTTAAGAATTCATTCAACTGTGGCTAAAATTACATATTTGCATTATAAAATGAGCTCTGAATGAATTTTCCCTAAAGTGGAATACCACAGAAAATCGTTTCAGTTTATGAAATTACACTTAGCACGTTTATTTGTTCTCTCTCTACTCGAAACCCACAAGTTTTTATTAACGCCATGGTTCATATTTCAAATAGCAAGAAATCTTCACGTCTCCCTTCCCCCCCAAAAAATAAATCTACAAAGCACCTGGATTTAGAAGAACAACATAGATATATTGCCATTACCTCTGAAAACTAGCAAACACTTTCGTAATAAAAATAAACAGTGTATACTGTAATCGATGAGGAGGCAACATCCCACATTGTTTATTGATTCATGAGGTTAAGATTAAAGTGGTATTCTTGCCTGTGTTTATCAACAGGGTTTTTTTCTTTTTTTATGCAGTAAGTCAACCTGGAATCCCACAAACCAATCAATAAAGTTTAAAAGCTTCAGTGAATCTAACCCATAACAGGTCCTTGTTTGGAGAACATGCTCAAGAAACACATGTGCCTTTAAGAGGTCTTGAAAGACTTTACACCCATGGACCATTACCATTTCCAAACACCCTGCAGCATTACCAGCCCAACATATGCTGACTGTATATCACCGTGACCCTCTCACTAAAGCTCTTTTGACTGGAGTGCTTTTAATACCCACTTTCTCAGCTGAGCTCAGGAGTGATTTGTTTTACATGCCACATTAATCCTTTCCACATTTTCTGGATGAGGCAACCACAATTCCACTTGTGAGGTGTTTCTAAAACACAGTTATAGGAATAAAGCAGCAGGGTCCCAGACTTGACAACTTCCCTCTAGGCAGCTGACAAAGTGGGCTATCCTGCCTTGGTTTAACTCTTCAAAAGAGCATTTTGTGCCCAGCCACTAGGGTGGGCCAGCCTTCCAGGCCAGTAGGAAGCCCCATTTATTGAAGGCAATTTACTCTCAATTAAAGCACTGTAGGAATCTTCATAGATGTAATGCCTTCTTGATACTGTGCGTATTAGTAAAAATAAAATCAAGAATAAATGGAAAAGAGCAGTAGAACCAAATATATATAAAACACATCTCAGTAAAGCCAAAGGAAGTTTATATATCACACCTTCATAATTGTAGGAAAAGAGCTTTTTTTAAAAAAAATAATAAATGGGCAATTAGCGTTCAAAGCACAGGCTTTTATTATGTGGTAATTTTACAGTTTTAACTTTAAAGGCAACTTATCCAATCCCATTCCCCAAATATATTCCAAGACCATTGAACTTATGTTGCATGCATTTATGAACTTTTATATATTTTTAAAGTTCATTGAATATAAGTAATATAGGTTTTTGAAATTTCAAGTTGTCAACAAGGCTAACTGATTGGACCAACCAATTGTTTAAAAAAAAATGTTTTTACATGTCAGCACTTGGCTGATTTTATTAACTTGTTAGTATTATGCCCCCAATTTTATGTGTTAAAATCTAACTGTACAAGCAACTTGAGGACTAAAATTGTGCCTTTATCCAGTCCTAATTTATTGTTCTTCCCTCATAAATTTTATTTGCAGCTTCAATGGTCTGAAAAAAGCAGTAAATCATAGTGAGGTGAGGTTTACATAGTTTAGATTGAGTTATTTTTGCTTGAAATTAATCCAATCAATTCCTTCTGGTGTCATCGTCATGTGCTAATAGTAGGTCTCAAAGCAAGAGATCACGAGTCAAAGAGATCTTTATTCCTAATCTATAGGATATCACTTATGCATGCTTAGGTCATAAATCCTTTACATAAAATATAGGGAAACAGATGTAATGTTTCTAAAAATTATTGAGAGTTCTGTAAATAAAAAAATACTTTCCTATTTATTTCTTGCCCCAGGTTGTTTACCTTAGATCTTCAGGAACATGCTTCTAGCTTTTCTGAAGAAGCTTTCCAGAGGTTTCAAGGTCACTGTTAAAACACGGATGTTTTAACTGTGGCTGGCAAAACACAGGGGCTCATTAACTATTTGTAAGACGTATGATGGATCCAAACACACCCTTCACATTCTCAACAATCTAGTTCATAATAATAGGAATTCCCTCTGTGGCTCAGCAGCTTAAGGATCCAGCATGGTCTCTGTGGCAGCGTGGGTTTGATCCCCAGCCAGGTGCAGTGGGTTAAGAATCCGGTGTTGCTGCAGCTATGGTACTGGTTGCAGCTATGGCTAGGATTCAATCCTTGGCCTGGGAACTTCATATGCCATGGATGCAGCAGTAAATAAATAAATAAAACATTTACTTTAGGACAAAAATGCCTACCAAAAAAGCTAGATTATTTCCTTAGGATCTTTAAAACAAAAAACAAAAATCTGATCAAGTGAAGAAAAAAGACACTCATTAAAATTACAGTCACCCTTTTCATTTCTACACCCAGAGATATACACCACATTTACTAGAGGCTCTACTTTTAAAAAAACTAGTGTACACTGAAATGTAGAAAGCAGAATACTTAACAGATCATTTGGTACATTTTTAGAACTCTGAAGAGTTGAGTTTTATTTGTCAACAGTTTTGAACTGTAAATTGTTTCTGTTTTTCAAAAAAAAATTTTTTTTTGTCTTTTTAGGGCTGCACCTGTGGCAATATGGAGGTTCCCAGGCTAGGGGTTGAATCAGAGCTACAACTGCCCAACTACACCACAATCACAGCAAGCAACTCCAGATCCAAGCCACATCTAAAATCCAGCTTACGGCAACTCGGGATCCTTAACCTGCTGAGCGGGGCCAGGGATCGAACCCACAACCTCATGGCTCCTAGTCAGATTCGTTTCTACTCCGCCATGATGGGAACGCCTCAGAATTCATTTTAAAAAATGACCTTTAGCTTTTTGAACTCTTGTCTGAATATCTAGAATCATCCCAAAACTAGCAGATGTCTTCAAGAAAAAAAGAAATGCTTGTGTAAAGTTGACTGTTTTAAACTTCACTTGAAATGATCTGCTTTCAGTATCTTGAAGAAAAACTTTCTAGATTACTTTCTTTCTCTAAATTTGTGTTTAACAGGATCTAGAATTCTTTGGCTAGCTTAGAATCATAAAAGCACTGGTTTTTACCCTGCTTGGACATTTGCTCATTTGCGTTTGGGTTCATTCATATTTAGTTATATCCACTAAAATTGCCCATTCTTCTTTTGCCATTGGGCATTTTTTCAATCTTAACAAAACGAAGTCCATATTATAGGCCTGCTGGCCAACATTCCAGGTAAATGAATGGTTTTAAAGAAAAATGGTGCTATTTTTCAAAAGCCTGACATTTTAAAAATACAAGTCCAGAATTGAAGCCTTCAATAATTTTTCCATGCCTATATGCTGCAAGAAGCAAATGGTTACACAAATGAATACATCTGGGATTATTTTCAAGCTGTTATTCCCCACCAGGGAAAATATTTAGAAATAAGGCTCAGTCTTTGTGCTGGAACTACAAAGAGGCCAGCCATCTTGATGCTTTTCCAGATCGTTTAATGATTTTCCTCATATTGTGTGGTGGCTTTACTGCCCTGTTTCGTATGCCTTCCCGTTCATCGTTGGTAACCATTTATGTTGGGTATGTTCCAATTTCCAAATCTGTTTTGTGGCATTTATAGCTTGCAGCTAATAAGGCCATTCAGTATTTTTTTTTATACATATAAAATATTAAAAAATATACCAAGCTAGAAGAATTTATTTAAAATTTAAAAGAGGCTTACTGAAGTATGGAATAACTTTACCTTTAAACTGTTAAGTAAGGGTGACTGAGGTTGAAAGGTGCCATTCTGCTTCTAGAGTCCAGGAGATGTGGTATTAGATGGGTGTGTTTTATATGCATTTGTAGGTATTATATGTATACATACATATATAATGCAATAAGCATGTATGTATTATATACAACACACACATGTATGAGTGCAAAAGGAGTGGTAATTCATATATGTTTCTTTGTACCTTTTTACTTTGTAAGACAGAGCCACCAACAAATATACACATGTATATACTGGTCATATTTTCTTTCTTTTTTTTTTTTTCTGTCTTTTTAGGGCTGCACCTGCAGCATATGGGGGTTCCCAGGCTAGGTGTAGTCACTGGACTACACCAGGGCTGCAGTAAAGTGGATCTGAGCCATGTCTATGACATATACCACAGCTCATGGCAATGCCGGATACTTACCCACTGAGTGAGGCCAGGGATTGAACCTGTGTCCTCATAGATGCTAGTCGGGTTCGTTAACCACTGAGCCAAAGTGGGAACTCCTATCCTGGTCATATTTTCATTATCAAGTTGGATTATAGAGTTTTTGAATTTTTAGAGTATTGCCTTCCTATGACTTTATATCAAATGACAATTATTTGGGATTCATAAGATACATAAGTATTATATGTCTAAGAAACTAAAATTTCCAGAATTAACTCCAAATTAAACCATAAAAAATAAATATAATCATTAAGGTAGTCTTTTTCTTAACATACATCCAAGGAGATTGTGTTAATCATGCTTTTACTGTCCTTTTTCAATTCAATGTAAATGTAAATATTTAACATGTATTGCCTAACTTCAAATATATTAAAATCCATAATTTACTCTGATTTCTTACATTTAAAATTTACATTACTAAACTAAAATTTTTCATTTTTTAATTTACAAATTAAAAGTGATTCGAGATTTTAATTATGATCAAAGTCTAAAATAAGATAAAAATCCTCTGAAAACACAGATCATTACCTTTTAATATCATTGTGAATTTTAATTTCAATGTCATAAAATCTTATGCAGATAAGGTTTTTTAGAGAATATAGGCTCTAATGGTTTAAGAGTGTACAAGTCATACAGAATGTATGCGTCATACAGAAGGTAGGTTGGTTGATAATGATGTATGTCATCCATTTCCACATTCAGAGTTCTGTGAAAGAGAACATTCTCAATATGACCCCCAGGGGTAAGGCTGGGGGTTATATTGAGAACAATTAGAGATTGTCCTTTAAGTAACCTTTCATTGAGAACAATTTTTATATTATTGAATGAGACAATAACAATATCAATTTTAGGATATGGGAGTTGATGAAAAAGTGTTTGTAGTGTAAAGATGTACAAAGAGATTAACTTCTGTAAGAATAATTTGCAGGTCTTCCTATCTTGAGCATCACCTGAATGAATGGTGTGATGGGTGTAAACAGGCAATATTTGAACTCTTAGATATTTATTTTTGAACAAGAGTGATATCAAATTGGTAGGTATTTACATTAATTAGATTAACTTGTTTTTCTTTTTACAGACGCACCTGTGGTATATGGAAGTTTCCCAGCCAGGGGTCGAATCAGCTGCAGCTGCAGGCCTACACCACAGCCACGGCAACAGCCAATCTGAGCCACACCTGTGACCTATGCTGCAGCTTGCAGCAGTGTCAGATCCTTAACCACTGAGGGAGGCCAGGGACTGAACCTGCGGGGAAACAATGCTGGGTCCTTAACATGCTGTGTCACAATAAGATCTCCTTCTTAGATTTTAATTTGCTTTTTTGCAAAGAAGACAACTTAGTTAATTGAGCCGAGTCAAGCTTTATGTTAATAATTTTTGTGGACATCTAAAAACTTAGGTTTGTTCGGAATTAATAATAACATGTTCTTATTTTTCTGATTTTAAGAATAATCACCATTTGAAGCCATTTGTCAATATGAGAAGAGAAATTTAGAGACTCTTACTCTTCAAACATAACAAAGATTGTATGTGAATATGTATATATATAACATATACATATGTTAACAGATTCATGTATATTGTTCTGATTTTGCACATGAAATAAACCAACAGTGTATATACTAATAATTATTCATTTACAGAAACTAGACAGAATTTTAGGTCCTGTCCTGCAATATATAGAGATATGCTCCAATGTTTTTAATATTGCACTGTATGCTCTTAATAAATAAATCATACATTAACCAATTTCTTACAGATAAAATATTGTGGTTGTTTTCAAACTTTGGCTATTAGAAACAGTTCTTCGTTGAGCATTCGCATAAACAGTTTTGCATACTTGGGCTTATATAGCTATTGTGTAATTTTTGAAAATATTATTGGCTCAAGGTGTATGCACACTATTCAACTTATTGATGTTAGCAAATGCTTTCTAAAAAAAAAAAACTGTAATAATTTCCATTGCCAAGAAAACTGTCAGAGGATGCCTGTTTTATTACCCCCATATAAACATGAGTTTTATCACTATTTTTTTCCATTTCAAAATAACACAAAGCATACATGCTAATCGAGAAAACTTCCAGCAATACATAACTATATATAATAGGATTAAAAAGCAATTTTTTATTTTCTCTTTGATCTCTTCCCCTGTCTCCTTCCTGCCACTCACACAGCATTCTTACCCCCCTCCTCAATGTTACTAGCTCTGTGCATTTCCAAAATCTCTATATGTGGGCATGTGTTCTTAATATACTTGTAAGTAATAAATAGAATCATTTTATATTTTATTCTACAACATTCTTCTCTTCACGTGAAAATGTTATCATGAATAACTTTATATTTTATTTTTAACGGCTGCATATTATTATGTAGTTCATATGCTAACTTATTTAATCCTCTTCAATTGAATAATGTTTCTATTATTAGACAAGGTTGTTTTCAGGTTTTTCTCTGTTGCAAAGATTGTTATTTCATACTGAAATCTCTACCACTTGTCTTTGCAAAGAATAGATATTTAAAATTGGAAATACAGAGTCAAAAGATATGCACAAGTCAAATTCTAATAAATATTGCCAAATCATCTTATTAATAATTTAAAAATACTTGCCAACCTTTTGGCCATGATATTTCACTGTTTGTAATTTTTTTGTATTGTTGAGATGAAGAACTTGAACATGTTTTAAGGTCATTGAACATCTGACCCTGAAATGTCAGTTCAGGCAATTTACTAAATTTTCTTTTTGTGTTGTTCTTTGCTTACATTATGATTTATGGGACATTTTTCTCCAATAATACTAATTACCCACATGGCTGTCATATTTTTGTCTTTCCACCTTGCTAATGATTTTCCTATTTTTCTTATATATTTTAGGTTTACGTTTTAGAATTTATTAGTTTTTTTCTCTGTGGATTTTGAATTTTGCAGCATAATTAGAAAAGCTTCCCTACACCAAAGATGAAAGATATTTGAAAGCGATTTTCTTGTGTTTGTTGTTTTTTACATGTATAATACTTTGAAGTCCATTTGGGATTTATTTGGGTGGAAGTGAAGTAGCTGTCCAGGTTTATTTTCCAGTTTTTTTTTTTTTTCCAAATTATGTGCCAGTTGGCCTGGTACTCCTGGTGAATGATCTAGACTACCTAGAAATGCCAGCTTATTTACATATATTATTTTCCCACACATATTTACATCTATTTTTAGATTGTTTATTTTGTACCATTGATATGTTTATTTCTGCATCAGTACTGAATGTTTCCAATCACTTCACCTTTATAATGAAGTTTAATGCTATGGAAGGCTAGGTAACACTCATTGCTTACATTTCAAAGACTTTTCTGAACTTTATCATGTTTGATTTGAGACCAAAGAGAAACAAATATCTATTTTCATTGGGAATGCCTTGAATTCTCAGACTAATTTAGGAAGGATTGATATTTTAAAATATTTAAAAATTTTACTATCCAGTAATACAATATCTATCCCATTAAAGATCTTTTTAATGTCCCTTGGTAGAGTTTTATAATCATATTCATGTGGATATTTACTATTTCTTTTAAAGTTTACTTGATATGTTACATTTTATTGATTTTGTAAATGAAATGTATATGTTGTATTTGATACTGTTCTATTAGAAAAGAGCTTATTCTGCAAATGACTGCCTTATTGAAATTTGTTATAATTTCTAACAATTTATGCAAGTTATTTTGCTTTTCTAAAGAAATGATCATATTTAAAATTAAGTGTAATCTTGTTTAATCCTTCTTGTTTTTCAATATATTTACTATTTCTTGACTGCATTACTGAGTAATTAAATAATACTGATAACATATCTTTATCTTAATTTTACCTGTGTGTTGTGGTCAATTCTATGTCAACTTGACTTCTCCTAAGGGATGCCATAATAGCTGGTAAAACATTTGGATGTGTCCCCAACAGTGTTTCTGAAAGAGACTGGTATTTGAGTCAGGAGACTGAGTAAAGATCCACCCTCATTATACTGGATGATAGGCATCATCCAATTCCTTGAAGGCCTGCACAAAACAAAAAGGCAGAACAAGGATGAATTCTCTCTCTTCTTCAGCAGAGATGTACATCTTCTCTACTTGAAGAATTTTTTTAAAAGGTGATTATTTAAGCTGGCTATTTAATCTGAGTTGAAACTTTACATAGGACCAATATAGAAGCTTATATTCCAGAAAGAGCAAGATTTAGGTCACAGAAAATGTGCTGGGAAGTAAAAACCTTGGGTTTGAGTAACGTAAAGCGATACTTGAAAAGTAAACTGGGGGGCAAATTATAAAGGATATTTAGGCCATGCCAATGATTTTGAACATTATATAGGCAGCATCAAGTCATTTAAAAAACATAAAATTAGCATATAACATAAAAAACCATTCATTTTGATTAATAACAGACTGCATAGGAAATGAGTTTCAGGTAGAGAAACAGGTCAGTGTCTTAGAACACTGGGTGAGAGGTAACGAGGGCATGTAGCAGTGGCATAGGAAATCGAGAAGCAAAGATGAATTCAAAAGGCATGAGTGATGGTTGTTATGTTTAAAGAGAATGATGGGAGGGAAAATAAAGGAACTCTGAGTGACTAGATACCTCTTTTTTAATTATAGTTAATTTACAATGTTTTGTCAATTTCTGCTGTACAAAAAAGTGACTATATATATATATATATATATATATATTTAACTCTTTACACCATATTGAGTTTATTTTTGTGCATGGTGTGATGGTGTGTTCTAGTTTCACTGACTTACATGCAGCTGTCCAATTTTCCAAGAACCACTTGCTGAAGAGGCCTTCTTTTTCCCATTTGATATCCTTGCTTCCTTTGTCGAGGATTAATTGTCCATAAGTGTCTAGATTTTTTTCTCTACCATTGGACTGTATGTCTGTTTTGGTACCAGTACCACACTGTCTTGATTATTGTAGCTTTGTAATGTTGTCTGAAGTCTGGGAGAGTTTTGCCTCCTGCTTGTTTTTTTTTTTTTTCCCCTAATTGTGCAATTAACAGAAATGGGAATGCAATGGGAGGAGAGAGCTTGAAAGATACTAAATTTATTTAACAGATACATGTTGAGAACAGAGCCAGACACCATTTTGGGAATATGATAAGGCTCCTCCTCTCATGGGGTTCCTTGTATAGTGCCAAGAGAAATCCTAAGTGTATTTTATAATTTAGTATACTGAGATTTTAGCACTAATTATTAAATCAGTGTCCCCAAATGACATTAAATAACTCTGCTCTGTTAGGCTAGGGAAAAATTACTCAGATGCATGTAGACATATGAAAGACAAACAGGAGGATTTATATTCCAGGGGCAGGGGTGTGGAGAAATGATGTGCCTGCATGAACCTAGTCTGATGTGGCTGAAACACTGGGTGTCCTCAGAGAAATGAATGAAGATGTGGCTTCTAAGGAGAAGAGCAAGGCAATTTGTGTTGAGCTATGGGATGCTCAGAAGACAGCTGTGTCTGTCTTCTCTAAATATGAGATAGAAATGGATGAACGATCTCTTACCCTTTATGGTTTCACAGTTTTTTGAACTTTTAAGATATAGGCCAAACATTCTCTGACATAAACAAAAGCAACATCTTCTCAGATCCATCTCCTAGAGTAATGACAATAAAAACAAAAATAAACAAATGGGACTTAATTAAACTTAAAAGTTTCTGCACAGCAAAGCAAACCCTAAAAAAAAAAAAAACAAAAAACGAAAAGACAACCCACAGAATGGGAGAAAATATTTGCAAGTGAATCAACTGACAAGGGATTAATCTCCAAAATTTATAAACACCTTCTGCAGCTCCATACCAAAAAAACAAACAACCCCATCCAAAAATGGGCAGAAGATCTAAACAGACAATTCTCCAAAGAAGACATACAGATGGCCAAAAAACACATGAAAAGATGTTCAACATCAGTCATCATTAGGGAAATGCAAATCAAAACCACTATGAGGTACCACTTTACACCAGGCAGAATGGCCATCATCCAAAAGTCTACAAACAATAAGTGCTGGAGAGGGTGTGGAGAAAAAGGAACCCTATTATGTTGTTGATGGGATTGTAAATTGGTGCAACCACTGTGGAAAACAGTATGGAGATTCCTCATAAAACTTAAAATAGAACTACCATTTGATCTAGCAATCCCACTCCTGGGCATCTATCCAGAGAAAACCACGACTCGAAAAGACACATGTACTCCAATGTTCATTGCAGCACTCTTTTCAATAGCCAACCTAAATGTCCATCGACAGAGGAGTGGATCCAGAGGATGTGGTATATATACATGATGGAATATTACTCAGCCATTAAAAAGAACGAAATACTGGACCTAGAAATTATCATTTTAAGTGAAGTCAGCCATACAAAAGGAACCCTAGTACATTGTTGGTGGGATTGTAAATTGGTGCAACCACTATGGAAAGCAGTATGGAGATTCCTCAGAAAACTAAAAATAGAACTACCATTTGATCTAGCAATCCCACTCCTGGGCATCTATCCAGAGAAAACCATGACTCGAAAAGACACAATGCAGCACTATACAACAGCCAAGACATGGAACTACCTAGATGTTCATCGAGAGAGGAGTGGATAAAGAAGGTGTGGTACATATACACAATGGAATATTACTTAGCCATTAAAAGGAAAGAAATGACAGCATTTGCAGCAACATGGATGGACCTAGAAATCATCATGGTAAGTCAGACAATGAGACAGCAACATAAAATGCTATCACTTACATGTGGAATCTAAAAAAAGGACATAATGAACTTCTTTGCAGAACAGATACTGTCTCATAGACTTTGAAAAACTTACAGTTTCCAAATGAGACAGGGTGGCGGGTGAGGGGATGCACTGAGGGTTTGGGATGGAAATGCTACAAAATTTGGTTGTGATGATTGCTGTTCACCTATAAACGTAATAATGTTAACTGAGTAAAAAAAAAAAAAGAAAAAATAATAAATAAAAATAATGTGTTACTCCAAAAGGTAGTATCTCTAGCTGAATCTTGGGCAACACCATATAATAAACCAACATACAAGTTCTGTTGGTAAAATGTATGTGTATGAATAATCAAAAGACATGAGATAAATTAAAGCTATTTTGTCATTCAGGTGCTCTTTTGCTGCTAATAAATTTTGTGGCAAAAGGAGCTTTATGGATTTCAGGATGAGAGAAGATTGGAGACATGTATATCTCCTTGGGAGTAATACACTTTTGATGATGCTCAGATTCATGGGAGTGGGTGAAATTTTCCAGGTAGGAAAATGAATGAGAGAAGAAAGAACTATAAGTAGCCAAAAACTAAGTAAAATTACCATTTAAAGGAAATGCATCCCTTAAAAGAAATCCAGAGAGGTAAGCACAAAATACCAGCATGAAATACCATAGTAGGACATTTAAGAAGGAAATGTCAACTAGATCAAGTGTGATAGATGGAGCCAACAAAGAGCCATGTGAACAAGGAAATACAGGCATTAATAAATACTCTGATGAAAGACAAACAGGATGGTGTGGTTAGAATTGCCCAGGAGGCTGCCTTAGGGTGGGTGGTCAGGGAGGCCTCTGAGGAGCTGCCATGTAAGCTGAAGCCTAAGTGTCATAACAGGGCATGAGGGAAGGATAAGCAAAATCTAGGCAGGGGTTCGGAAAATTTATGCCGTGAACTGGACCTCTGTGGCTTTTCGTAGGAGTTTATGGATTCCCTCTCAGAAAATTATTTGTAAACACATTACAAATATATAGAACTATAAAGGAAATCAATTATATTAAAATGCTATATCAAATATGTAAAAATTCATTTTTGACATAGTAATACATGTACTTATAAATTAAATTATTAAAAATCAAGACCTTACAGGCAGTCCTATGACTCACAATATTAAAATAATGAAGTATAGAAACAATAGTTCAAAATATATGGAATAAATGTAATGTGACATGAAAATATCCATGATTTCTACTAATGACAAATTGCTAATACAACAATGGAACATAAAGAAAATGTTAATATAAAGAAAATGCTTAATGAAGAGGTAAAATTTTTCCAATCTATGTCATATACCCCAGTCCAAGACCAGGTCTGGTGATGGTGGAAATTTAAATATATTTTTTAGGAAAAGTGTGCATAGAGAGAATCTAAAAAAGCAGCACAAAATTCCATATTCTGTAACAAAACTCTGAATTCTGTAGTCATCATCTGCAGCACTTAGGATGATGTTCCAGCACATTTTGTGGATGAGATGGAAGGCTCCCAGTTTTTAGTGGGGCTTGAAGCAGGAAAAGGCACAATGTGGTGAAAGCACACTGCCACTTGAGCCATACTGTTCTGTGGAAACAGATGTATCTGCAATGGGAGAATCAAAGCATAGAGAATGGTACCTGTGGTGGAAATATTCAAACATAGACCCCTGGATTATGGAGCAGGTCATACCACCTTTTTTTTTTTTTTTTTTTTGCAAAGAACTACATACCTACTGCAAATACACCTACTGCATACTTCCTGGTATGCAACAGGGCCTTGGTAGGAATGGAGTTTCTGCCCTCATGACATCAAGTGACGAAATAGCCAGAAATAGCTATGATGAACTGAGTCCCCTCAGATTACTCAGTTAATATGGCCCAAGTTGACCTGGCAGTCATTATAAGATGGAAGTAGAGAAAGAAAGAGAGAAAAAGTAATTGCATAAGCAGGGGGCCCATGTTATCTACCCCTGTTGTATTAGCAGATTTCCCCCAAGTTAGACCTATGGCAGCACTGAGATTCCTTATAAACAAGTGATGGAGAACCTCCTCAGTAATGGGTTCATGAAAGAGTTGGTGTGATATGTTGGTGTCAGCTGAAAATTGATGGCTAATTCATATCAGCTCTCAATTCAGGGGTTTTTCTGAAAGGAAATGACATTGGAAAACTCTCCCAATTGGCAGAGCACAGAGTGGTGAATTTAGCATCTACTTTGTGTGGAAAGATAAAAAGCTCCAGAAGACATGGACTCATGGACAGTGGAAAATAGTCCAGCTGATTGGAGAGGGGCATAGAAAAGTAACAAAGGAAAAATGGAGACCAAGAGGTCTAGGAAAGTGATATGTATTTGGATCTATGGACTGAGCAGAAAATATGAAGATCTTAAATTCCTGTCAATATCCCTGAGAGAACATACTGTCCACAGAAGAGGCACTAACCAACCAGGTTGACAGACTTGGCCAAGAGACATCACCCAGGCTCCATCATTGTCTACTCTAGTGCTAGCACAATGGGTACAAGAAGAGTGAAGTCAGGGAGGCTATGCATGGGCTCTGCAGCATTGGCTCCTGCTCACCAATGCTCATTTAGTGACTGCCACTGTTAAATGCTCAAACTGTCAAATCCTGGATCCTAGTACAGCACTGTACCCGGAAGAGTCCAGTCAGCTTCCTGGTTGACTCTACTGGACTCATTCACTCTGAAAAGAACAGTAACTTATCTTGACTGAAACTGACATACATTTTTGGTATGGGATTGACTTATGCCAGCAGAGCCTTGTCTGGACCCATTATCTGAGGATTTATGGAGTGCTTTTGTCACTGACACATGATACCAAATAATTTGATAATTACATAAAAGGAGAAGAGGCAATAGGACTAAGGGATCCACTAGTTCTTTGCCATACATGACCACAAAGAAGCCACCAGCTCGGGATTACAGTAACTTGGCCATGTACCATACAGCTGAGGCACAAGATTGGAAATGATACTCTGCAAGGATTCTCCTCCAGGATGGCATCATCCTCAGGACTGAGTGTATGCTCTAAATCAAATTAGATCCTTCTGTATAGCACAGGGAACTATATCTAGTCACTTTTGATGAAACACAATAGAGGATAATGTGAGAAAAAGAAGGCATACATATAGTGTGAGAGAGAGAGAGAGAGAGAGAGAGACTGGGTCACTTTGCTATACAGTAGAAATTGATAGAACACTGTAAACCAACTATAATGGAAAAAAAATAATAAATCAGATACCATCAGCTGATGTTTTGTCTTCAAGTAGAAAACATGAGTCTGGGGACCAAATGATAGAAATGGCAATCATCTCAATTACCATCACTCCCAGCAACAGACTAGGGGAACTTGTGCTTCTCATTGTCACAAACAGGTTCTATAGATTGAAAAGTTTTAGCTCCAAAGGAGAATTTTTCCACCAATGGAAACAGAGACAGTCTCACTGAACTCTGCTACAGCTAAAAACATGTTATTTTAGGCTTCTATGCCAAGACTATGAGGACACAAATGGGTAACCATAGTGTCACGGGTGATTGACATCAATCTTTAAAGAAAGGTAAGGCTTTGCTACACAAGGGATCAGAAAGTGTTACTTTTATTCTGAGGTTATTCTGTGAGTCATCTTTTGGAGAGTAATTAATAGTCTCATCCCCTGCTCTATCACCAGTTTTAGATGCTTCTCACTCTCAACTAACAGTCCTCTTGGTATAGGTTTATCTGCTGGTGGGGTGATCCAGACCCTTATCCCCATGGGATTTGAGGGGAGAAAATTTTACTCTGCGGTTAAGAAGGATAGATCATTTTGCAGAGAGTGAATTATGCAGGTTTAAGAAGAATGTAAACACCTGCAGCAATCTCTGGGTGAGATGGCAGTTAGTATGAAGATTGTTCTAGCTAATGTCATCTTTGTAATGACATTTATTAATAGAGTTACGTCATTTTCTTTTTTTCTGGTAATCACTGGTAGCCAAGGAAAAAATAACACAGAACTTAACTGGTTGAAATAAACCAAAAATAGAAATTGATTATCTAAAAAGTACAATATAAGCGTATACAAGGGGCAAGGAATTTCAGGATGGTATTATGACAAATCATTGATCCTAGTTTTGACAGGGAAGAAAATATAGATTAGAAATGAAAATATAAAAGACAGAGATCAGGGAATTAAAATATACATGAAGTGTTTTGAGTTACATAACAGACTGTTACTGATAATTAAAAGTTGTCACCAGAAAATATAAAGAAATATACATGATGTGTTTCTGAGTTACATAATGGACTGTTAATGATAATTAAAAGTTGTCACCAGAAATATAAAGCAAAATAACATCTGCACAACAGATAATGGACAGAAAAAGTACTTTAGGATTATTAATAAAATGTCTAATGTGATTTATCTTATTAGTCCTTGATAAGGTAAATAAAAGATAAACTGATTTTGTTATTGATATTAGAAGTAAGTTTGGTTTAAACTATTCTTCTTGTGTGGTATAAGTCTAAGTCAGATAAACGCATTGGGAAAATAATGCACTTCTGTTCTTCTATACACTTTTTAAATTAAGACAAAGTGAGAAGGTCTTAATAATGAACCATGTCTTGGAGTTTCACCGACCATGATAAAATTTGTTTAACTATGATAACAGGGTCCCTCATGCTAGAATAGGCCAAGTTTGGATTCCTTAATTTGAAATATATCCTCCACATATGCTAGAAACAAAAATTGAAATAAATCATATAAAACACTCCAAACGATCAAATGACAGCATTAATAAAAGAGTTGTTTCTTATAAGGGTCCAAGTTACCATAAGATAAAATGATGCAATCTATATTTTACCTCATGTCATAAATGAAATTATTGTGAGGAGTACCCTAAATAAATGTTTGTTTTTTCCAAGTCACGAGTATATGTCACCATTTTACACACTCATTTATGTTCCCCATAGAAGTCTCTGCTTTTTTTTTTTTTTTTAAGTATAATCGATATACAACATTGTTAGTTTCAGGGGGTATCATGGTATCATGGTTTGATATTTGTGTATATTGCACCATGATCACCATAACAAGGCTAGTTAACATCTTGAGAATTTTTAAGGTTTACTTCCTTAGCAACTTTCAAATATACAGTACAATATTAACTCTAGTTGTCATACTCTAGTATACATCACATCTTCAGGTCTTATATACTTTCTAAATGGAAGTTTGTACATTCTGTCTCTCTTCACCCATTACACCAACCCATAACCCCCACTTCTGACAACCACCAATCTGTACTCTGTATCTAGGGCAAAGTTTCTGCTTTGATAGGTTTCACAAGCAGCATCTATACACCTGTGATGACTTTTTAGCTGATGACATTATCTCTTAATGGTATCAATCTGAGGAAACTCAGGAAACTCAGTAGGCCAGTCTACACACCACCCTTGGTATATAATTCTAAGAATGTATTACAGGCTTTGAGGTTTTTGTTTCCTATTCTTAAATATATTAGCACTCAAGGCTGCTTAAATAAGCATCAACAGAGGTACCTGTCTTCTTTGAAGTTATTTTCTGCGGAAATCACAGCCACTGACCAAATGATTTGGAAAGATTAAATTGTGCTTATTTTATGACATTCTAAAACAGCAGGGTTAAATACTGGGCCAGCTGCCAGCCATTCAGCACCCACACTTTCATGTTTGGCTGCCAGATCCATCCACACGAATTATTCTGGAGCAGAAATGTGCAATGGCGCCATTCTGGAGAGCAGAAATGAGTTTTTGAGTTTTAATGCTTTGATGAATGCATAATTCAAATGTCCACTTTTATGTGCATACAAAATACTTTTTTAAAGATTAGATTGGATTTTGGTTGCTGGAGGAAGTTTTTTCCTTTCTCTTGGAGGAAAGGTACCCCCTACACAAGTTAAATTTCCTGTTTATTTATTCCAGAGGAATGTGGGATCCCTTTCTCAAATGCTATCAAAAATCAAGGTGTTCACTTAATCCATTTTATTTGCAATAGAAGCTAAAGATATATATAGATAGATAGATACTTATGTGCATATATATGTTTATATATACACAGAGATAGTTCATTTAAAAACATGTTCTTCTCTCAATTCTGCCATAGTCATCAGGCTGAGGCAGGGCTTTACATTCACTTCAGACATCTTAATGGCAGGGTAAAACAGCTCCACAGGCTGTACAGATCTCTGTCAGAAGACCTACCGAGAACCATAGCAGTCTCACACTCAAAGCCCACAGTCTGTAGCCACAGAGGTAAATCTTCATTAATGACATGATTTAAAAATACAAGAAGAGCAACCATAAGTCTAAACAATTATATACTCAAGGAAATAATGAATGGCTACAGGAAAGCAAACTTGGAGGTTTTCAGATAAGAGAAGCCACTCTCTCTACAACAGTTTTTGAAGAACATTTTTGGAGAAGGCAGGTCTTGACCTGGACTCAAAGAATATTGGGGATTTCCCCAGGTGCAAAAGGAGAGCAATAGCATATCCTAAAAACAGAGATAGGGACTTGTGGACTGAAAAGAAGAGAATAGGAAGGTTTGCTTAGGTTGAGTGAGTTTTTTCAGAGATATAAGAAGAAATAAGGCAAAAGAAAGTTGGATCCATATTCTTGTAGGTTGGAAAGGCCAGGCTGAATAGCCTGGAAATAATCCTCTTACAAGAGAGAAAGAATCAACCCTATTGGGCAGGACCAAGGATACCAAGCTAAAAGAGTCCTTTCAGAAAACTCATGTGATGTCATACAGGGTGGAATAAAGGGATATCTGCATGTAGGCAGGCAGATTCCTCAAGAGAAGGCTCTGGATGAAGCTAAGGTAACCAGAGCATCATAAAAATGTCAGCACATAGAAATTAATGGACAAAAGCAAAACCAATAGGATCCAATAATTGAGGGTACGGGGAGCAAAGCATCACCTGTGACTGGTGAAGGAATATGCAGTGAAAGAATCTAGCTTGCATCAGTATTTCTGAAACAATGACAGTCAATAAATGCAAGAAGTACCCCTTCTCAGGAGTTACCTTAACAGTGCAGTCCCCTGTTGATGAGAGAAAAGTGATCAGGGGAGAGGGTGAAGAGGAGATTCTACTGTGTGATAAAGTCAATTTTCGTTTGAGTTCAAAGAAAACTGAACAAAAAAATGGCTTGGAAAAAGTTTCATCGCATGCTTTTAAGTCTTATCAGAATGGGTTGCATTGAAGGGACAAGACAAAGTATTTTTCACATTTTGGTTCACTGACCATTAAAATTTTCTAGCAAACTTTTCATCACTTTAAAACTCATGTTTGTGGCAGTATTTTATTCCAATACTGAATAGCATTTGCGTTCCCTACAAATTTTGCAGTCCCTTCATTCCAGGTGGGTAGCTGATCTTTGTCATTTCTTTCTTTAGAGGTTTTTACAGAGCAGAAAATAGAAGCTGTATAAAGCAGACTCCTGCTAAAATCAGTGAAAGAACAGTGCTGGAGTCCTTTGGGGGCAAGGGAGAGGGATGTGCCTTTGAGAAACATAAAAATATAGGTGTTTTTGTTTTTGTTTTCCTGTGACCTTAGAGAGACAGATCACACAATCCTCTGAAACTCTGCTCAGATTCTCAGCTTTTTTGAAGATGCTTAAAGAAGGATACCAGGGCTCCTTAGAGCAACAAGTTATCAGGCCTCCCTGTGGCAGTCGGCGCCAACTGTCTGTAGGTAACTGGAGAGAGTTCCCATTTCTTAATACTGGGAACTTTGTGCTGCTTGTTGTATGGGGAGCCCCAGAAAAACTGAGGTTGAATATTCCACTAGCCTAGTAGGATGAAAATTGTTTTGAAATTTGTTTGATTAAATAAAAAATAAATATAAATTTCATGTATTATGATTTTTTTGATTTATCAATGAAATTTGGTAAGTTGGAGAATTAAAGATACAAAGTTACAGGGTTTCTTCAGTTCTTTCTTCCACCTATCCATACTAAATCCTGTGCCATATCCATATCCATATCCTGTACCATGGAGTACACTTCAGGTCTCTTTCAATCTGGGAATTCATGTCATAATACTACATTAAAAGTTGAGTGGTAGTATTATTAGCTCAAAAGTGTTTTCTTAGCAGTGCCACCAACATTTTTGAAGGTTATATCTGTTCCCATCATTCTTTACACTATGAATGAGGTACTCAAACTATGCAGAAAAATTTCCCAGAAGCAATTCTTGCTCAAGTTCTGAGTAGCATGGTCTTGGAGAAGAAGAGTTGAACATCTCTGGTATTGGATCTGAAGTCACAAAAGATGCCAGCAACAACAGTTCTCTTTCAGAGCTAGAAAATACTTGGTGAGAGATACCTTAGGTCTAATTACCAGAGACTCACCTCTCCCAAATGGATCCTGATCATTTACATTTAAAAACATCTTGTAATTAACACACGTTCATTATGTTTATGCTAGATCACTACAATTTTTTTTTTTTTTTTTTGCTTTTTAAGGCCACACTGGTGGCATATGCAAGTTCCCAGGCTAGGGGTCCAATCAGAGCTACAGCTGCCAGCCTATGCCATAGCCACAGCAACGCCAGATCTTTTAACCCACGAGTAAGGCCAGGGATCAAACCCGCATCCTCATGGATCCTAGTCAGGTTTGTTAACTCCTGAACTCCCAAATCATTTTTAAAGACAGCTAAAGCAAAATTTAAAAAATCAACAACAATAAAACCATGGAAGACAGTATCTTTTACATAAAAGTGCTTCATTTAAAAAAAAATTTTTCTTTCTTTAAAAAATTTTTAAAATTATAATTGATTTACAATGTTCTCTCAATTGCTTTTATACAGCAGTGACCCAGTTATACATATATATACACTCTTTTTCTTATTCTTCCATCATATTCCATCACAAGTGTTTGTTTTCTTCTTAAATCAAGAATGCCTCATAGAGTCAGAATCAATGTCCTTGTTTTAAAAATCATTCACTGCTTCTCTCTTATTCTATTATGATAAGACTAATACAATTTGTATTACATTATAATTGAAATCTTAACTGCATTGGGAAAATGGGAATGTGTCATACTGTGTGAAGTGATGTTGAAATTTTGCCATAAATGGTTCCAGTCAAGCCTAAAAAGCTGTTATTATTATTTCTTTTTATTAATGTCTAAGTAATTCACATTTCTGATAACTTCAGTAAGCCTCAAGACTGTCAACATTTGCCATTTACTTTTACTTTCCTCCAAATTGTTTTTGACACTTTGGTTTCCATTTAACAAGTATGTAAGCATCCATTTTTTAGAGATGTTACTTAATAGATAACACATGTACAAAGCCATAAGTAAACACCATTTACTGCAAAATAGGTTAATAACAGAGTGCAGATATTGTTGCTATAGTCCTCTATTATGCAAATAAGAGCAAACTATTTTTGTAGCAATTATTTGAACTCACCAAAAACCAACAGAGGCCATCAGGCTATACAGGTGGGGATTAACACAAACTTAAATTTGTTACTAATCTCCCTTTGAGAAAGGAAGCATTAGCAAATACTCTGTGGCAGCTGCTCATTTTACTCTACAGCCAAATGCTACCAACAGAAGGGAATACTTAGGAGACCAATTTGAATTAACACATTTGGAAATTTACTGAAAGCATAAACACATATGATGTTTAAAAAAAAAAAAAAGAAAGAACCATACTATGTAATTCTTACTTGGAGCCATGCTTTATTTTTCAGGGTTTCTCTGATAGCTCCATTTCTAGTAATTCTATCCAGGCGCATAGTCTATATGCGGTTCTCTGTAATGACAGCTTATTGGTATATCAGTCAAAAAATCTTTTGAACTTTATATGATGCAGGTTAATAAAATGTGATCGCTTTTCCTTAAGAAGTTGAAGTACACCTCTTGGGACTGATACAAAACAGGAGTGATTCCCTCTTCAGGACCACTAGCTTAAAAGAACACAAAGGAGGAAACTTACCACATGCCTCCATTTAGTGTGAAATGATTCAGAATTTGGAATAGCAAAGGAAGGCTATGGAAAGGAGATTGTAAAGAAAGCAGAAGAAAGGGCTTAATTGCAATTGTAGAAACTGGAATTAGTAATTTGTTTAAAGAGGATATTAGGAACCTAGTTTTATCAGAACATGTTATTCATAGCAACATTAAAAGTTGGAAACTTGGAATTCCTACTGCGGCTCAGCAGTAATGAATCCGACCAATATCAATGAGGACATGGGTTCAATCCCTAGCCCGGTTCGTGGGTTTAGGACCTGGCATTGCCATGAGCTATGGAGTAGCTCGAAGACATGGCTCAGATCTGGCGTTGCTGTGGCTGTGGCTCCAATTCATCCCCTTGCCAGGGAACTTCCATATGCCACAGGCAAGGCCCTAAAAAGACAAAAACAAAATAAACAAACAAAAAAAAGTTGAAAACTTATGGCATGATAATCGGTCCCTGAAAAGATATATTTTTGCTATTGTTGTAATTTCATCTCTTTGTTATGGGAGTTCAGAAGAACACTAGTTTGTGGAGCTTTATAGTTTCTTTTGTTTATGTACTCTTTCTATGCAGCAGACAAACACTGATATATGGCAGATGCTGTACCAGGCACTGCAAGTCATGCAGTTCCTACCTTCAAGGATTTTACAATATCTAATGGCTTTATTTTAATTTTTCTAGAATTCCGCTTTTCTGTGTACTCTTTAAGCAATGTGATCTTGATATTCATGGCAATAAATCATTTTAAAGGAAGGTAATTTTTCAAATATAAGGAATTATATTTTGAATAATGACTGTTTTATCCATAACAAAATACCATAGATAGCTTGATAAATAATAGAAGTTTATTTGCTAATAATTTGCTGCCTGGAAGCATGAGATCAGGATGCCGGCAAGGTAGCATTCTGGTGAGATCTCTCTTCCAGGGCTAAGCATGACCACTATGTCCTGAACATGATGGCGAGATTAAATTCTCTCATGTCTCTTCTTGTAAGGGCACTAATCCCATCATGAAGGCACCATCCCATGACCTAATCTAGGCCTGATTACCACCCAAAGACTCCTTTTCCAATATCACTGTACAGTGCTTAAAGCTTCAATATATGAACTTTGGGAGGGTGCAATCAGTCCATGGCATAGACTCAGGTGACCCATTTGAAAAATGTAGTTTTTGCAATATTTGATTGAGTTTTTTTTTAAATAATAATTTTATATAATTGAAACTTCCTTTATACCTTTCTCTAATCATATCACTTTTTCTATCTAATAATAACCCTGTTCTTGTACTTCATCTATTCTGTTCCGGTTTTACTACTTTATATTCATATATATAAGTGGAAACAGTATTTAATGTTGTGATGTGTTTTTTCATATATAAAATGGTACCACAGTTCATAACAGTCTTTAATTTGTGTATTACTTTAACTGTTTTCAAGTTTATGTCAATTTATAGGTATGTGTATGTAATGTATATGCATATATTTGCACATATATAATATACTGTAATATAAATACAAAGGAATCTTGAAAATTAGTGTGCAAAAAAATATATGATTTTGTTTCATCCATATCCAGGATTCATGGGTCCAGAAATCAAGCAGTAGAAACAGAAGTGGCACCACTCACTGTTATTGCTAGTGATCCACAAGTAAAAATTTTTTTTTCCTGTTCTCACCATCTTATGTTTTGCTGGTCTGCAGGTCTCCAAAGGGAGGAATACATCTACCAGTAAACACAGCATGATTCCACTGACTTGGAAGTTAAGACTACTAGCTGATCACTTTGGGCTCCTCATGCCTCTGAATCAACAGGCAAAGAAGGAAGCTACTCTACTGGCAAAGGTGAGGGATCCTGATTACCAAAGGGAAATTAGACTACTAATATAAAACAGAGGTAAGGAAGAGGGTATTTGTAATGCAGAAGTTCCTTTAGGGCATTTCTTAGTACTTATCACATGCCCTGTGATAAACTGAATATTAAGCTATAACAATTCAGGCAGGGTTACTAATGGCCTAGAACCTTCCAGAATGAAGATTTGGGTAACCCCACCAAGTAAATACTATGACCAGCTGAGATACTTTCTGAGGGCTAAAATAATATGGGAGGGATGAGGGAAGTAGATAGTTTTAAATACCAGTTACAGTCATGTGACCAGCTAGAGACCCTAGCAATGTAATTGTTATGAGTATTTCTTCCTTATTTTGTTATTAATACATTTGTGTATGTATACATACAATCGTTTTTCATCTCATGTGAGATGAATAGTAAATAGAATTACAGTAAAGTATTGTTAACTTTACATCATAGTATCTGAGTTACAGAATATGAAGGGAAGACTGATTATCATTTCACATCATCTTCTGGTGAAAAGGTCAATGGACTTCGGGTTGCACAAGAGATAGGTGAATCATAGTAAGCAGAAGTATTACTTATGTATCTGTAGAGATTAAATATGTTTGAAGCTGATACGTATATGTGCCAAATTGACAAGGGGTTCATTGTAATGGCTAATTTTATATATCAAGATGGCTAGGTGATGGTACCCAGTTATTTATTTGACACCAATCAAGATGTTGTGAAGCTCTTCTCAAAATCTTATTAAAATTTTGATAATTAGAACTTGATTGAAGCAGACTACTTTTCATAAGTGTGGGGACTATAAAAAATCAGTTGAAGGCCTTAAGAGCACTAACAAACTAAAGAATAAAAACCATGTGGTCATTTCAATAGATGCTGAAAAAGCTTTTGATAAAATTCAACACCCATTTTTGATTAAAAAAACTCTCCAGAAAAGGGGTATATAGAGAACCTACCTCAACATAATAAAAGCCATATATGACAAACCCAAGGATTACATCATTCTCAATGGTCCAAAACTGAAAGCATTTCTGCTAAGATCAGGAATAAGACAAGGATTCCTACTCTCACCATGTGTATTAAACATAGTTTTGGAGTTCTAGCTCAGCAATCAGAGAAGAAAAAGAAATAAAAGGAATACAAAGTGGAAAAGAAGACGTAAAACTGTCATTTTTTGCAGATGTCATGATACCCTATATTGAAAATCCTAAAGATGCTACCAGAAAACTATTAGAGCTCATCAGTGAATTTGGTAAAGTTGTAGGATACAAAATTACCACACAGAAACCTCTTGCATTTCTATACACTAACAATGAAAGATCAGAAAGTGAAATTAAGGAAACGATCCCATTTTCCATCACATAAAAAAAGAATACAATACCTAGGTATAAACATACATAAGAAGGCAAACGACCTGTACTCTGAAAACTCTAAGACATTGATAAAGGAAATCAAAGATGATGCATATAGAAAGATATACCATACTCTTGGACTTGAAGAATCAATATTGTCAAAATGACTATATCACCCAAGGCAATCTACAGATTCAATGCAATCCCTATCAAATTATCAATGGCATTTTTCTCAGAACTAGGACAATTTTTCAAAAAATTTCAATGGAAACACAAAAATGCTGAATAGCCAACACAATCTTGAGAAAGACAAATGGAAGTGGAGGAATCAGACTCCCCACTTAAGACTATACTACAAAGCTACAGTCATCAAAACAGTATGGTACTTGTTCCAAAAAAGAAATATAGATCAATGTAAAAGGATAGGAAAGTCAGATATAACCCATGGTCAACTAATCTATGACAAAGTAAGCAATAAGATACCAATGGAGAAAAGGCAGCCTCCTCAATAAATTCTGCAGGGAAACACCAGACGGCTACATGTAAAAGAATGAAATGAGAACATTCTCTAATACCATACACAAAAATAAACTCAAAATAAATTAAAGACCTAAACATAAGGACAGATACTATAAAACTTCTATGTTTTTTTGTGTTGTTTGTTTTTGTTTTTTGGTTTTTGGTTTTTTTTTTTTTTACTATAAAACTTCTAGAGAAAAACATAGAGCACTCTTTGACATAAATCACAGCAGTATTTTTTTTTCAGATGTGACATAAATCACATTCCAGATTAATGAAAATTAAAACAAATATAAACAAATGGGACATAATTAAACTTAAAAGCTTTTGCACAGCAAAGAAAACCATAAAAAAATAAAAATATAACCCACAGAATGAAAGAAAATCTTTGCAACCTAAGTGACTGGCAAGGGATTACTCTCCAAAATATACAGAAATCTCATTTAATTCTATATCAAAAAACCAAACAACCCAATCAAAGAATAGTCAGAAGATGTAAACAGACATTTTTCCAAAGACAGACAGATGGTCAAGACACACATGCAAAGATGCTCAACATCACTAATTATTAGAGAAAGGAAAATCAAAACTCATAATGAGGTATCACCTCATACCAGTCACAACGTCCATCATCAAAAAGTCTACAAACAATAAATGCTGGAGAGGGTGTGGAGAAAAGGAAATCCTCCTCCAATATTAGTAGGAATGTAAATTGATGTAACCACTGTGAAGAATAGTATGGAGGTTCCTTAAAAAAACTAAAAATAGAGCTACCATATAATCCTACAATCCAACTCCTTGGCATATATCCGGAGATAAAATTCAAAAAGATACTGTACCTTAATGTTCATAACAGCACTATTCACAATAGCCAAGACATGGAAGCAATTTACATGTCCACTGACAGAGGAATGAATAAAGAAGATCTGGTACATATATACCATGGGATTTTATTGAACCATAAAAATAATGAAATAATGCCATTTGCAGCTGCAGGAATGGGCATAGAGATTAACATACTAAGTAAAGAAAGCCAGAGAGAGAAAGAAAAATAGCAAATTATATCACTTGTGGAATCTAAAAAAAGAATACAAATGAATTTATTTACAAAAGAGACTCAGAGACAGAGTCTATGGTTACCAATAGGGAAATGGGGGGAGTGGAGGAATAAATTAGGAGGCTGGGATTAGCATATACACACTACTATATATCAAAAAGATAACCAGCAATGACCACTGTATAGCACAAGGGGCTACACTCAACATTTTATAATAACCTATAATGAAAAGAGTGTAGAAAAGAATATATGTGTATATATCTGAATCACTTTATTGTATATCTGGAACTGTTAAGTCAACTATATTTCAATAAAAATTACAAGAAGTCAATTACAAATAAAAACAACAACCCAAAGAATAAGCAAAATATCTGAATCTGGCACTTTCTTAAGAAGTCAAAAATACACTTTCCTTTATGAAAGTGGTTTCCAGTCCTTAGTTTATATCCAAGAGAACTGAAAGCATATGTCCATAAAAGACTTGTGCCTACATGTTTAAAGCACCTTTATTTGCAATATCAAAAACTGAAACCAACTCTAATGTTCCTCAGTAGATCAACTGATAAACAATTGCATGTGTCCATAACAATGTAATACTATTCAACATGAAAAGTAATTAACTCCTGGGACACAATTAAGAAACAGTTAAGTAATCCATTTAGTTAAGCAATTCATGAGTGGCTCCTTAGTTTGAATAGCTATAAATAGAAGGTAGATTAATTATGAAAACACTGATATCTAAGATTGAAAGAAACTTTAAGTGGCCCCCTCTTATAGTATTCAAAAAAGATTGATTTCCTGGCAAGTAGTTATCCACATTAGTGAATTCTGAGGATACTTTATAATATACTTACATAAGCAACCTTAGAAACTTGTATATATAAACCTTAGCATATGCATATTTTGAATTTCAGCTATTTTCTTTTGATGCTAAGCAAATAATAAATGATCTGGCTTTGTTATCTTGGGTAGTCCACAAACATATAACATTTTTTTGTGATAATCTCTTCACATACAATTATTCTGGGGTTTTTGTTTGTTTGTTTTGTTTTTTGTCTTTTTGCCATTTCTTGGGCCACTCCCGCGGCATATGGAGGTCCCCAGGCTAGGGGTCAAATCGGAGCTATAGCTGCCAGCCTACACCAGAGCCACAGCAACGTGGGATCCGAGCCGCGTCTGCAACCTACACCACAGCTCACGGTAACAGCGGATCGTTAACCCACTGAGCAAGGCCAGGGATCGAACCTGCAACCTCATGGTTCCTAGTTGGATTGGTTAACCACTGCGCCACGATGGGAACTCCCAATTATTCTGTTTTTTTAAAGTATATTTACATAAAAACTGTGATATTAATTGCAACAATGTAGTTTTAAGCAAAACTTCTCTATGAGCAAAGTTGCATAGCAAACTGATCTCCCTCTTACTTTTGCCTTTAAAATTTTTTTTCTATTTTAGGGCTGCGCCCACAGCATATGAAAGTTCCCAGGCTTGGGGTCAAATTGAAGCTGTAGCCGCCGGCCTATGACACAGTCATAGCAATGCTGGATCTGAGCCACGTCTGACCCACACCACAGCTCACAGGAAAGCCAGATCCTTAATCCATTGAGAAAGGCCAGGGATGGAACCCACATCTTCAAGGATCCTAGTCGGGTTTGCTAACAGCTGAGCCATGAAGGTAACTCCATTTTTGCCTTTCTAACATCTACTCTTTGCTTCCAAACAAACAGGGTCTTCTCCCTCTGACTTCCATTCCATGAAGTCTCTCAACCTAATGAGGTTTGCTCTACTTCCCCTCTGCTCATGAAGCACTTAATCTCAAGAATTTCTGGAGTCAGAAAGTAAAGGCAGTTTCCAAATTCAGAATTCCTCTTTGAGGTAATTCTTGGGAGTCATTAGTACTCTGATCAAATGCTTTCAGGTTCCCACCACTTCAGGCACATATTGGATGTGCTTGCTGACCCGTGGTTGTGGTTGTGGAGGCCAGGTAATCAGTGGTGATAGATGAATTGTAACTACAAGTGATGTGTCATTCTGGAGATCTGAGCACCTAACTGTGACTTCCAGAACCTATAGGGATCCTTTTCTCTTTTGAATGATGATGAGAAAAGTCCCTGAATGTTGATGGTGAGCAGAACCTCATCATGATGGACATGTCACATAAAAAAGCAAAAGCAACAACTTTAGGTCACTGTGACATGGAGATTATGTGCTGTCACTGCATGAGTTAGCCCACCCTGAGTGATAGAGTATTATATTGCCACAGGGACACTGCTTTAGTCTTTCTTTCGGAATCCATAGCAGTAATTCTAATGGTAGAATTTCTGCCAAGGAATAGGGAGCAAGAGAACTTATGCAGAGGAATAACTGGGCAAACATAATCTGCATATGCACATTAAAACATATAAGCAGCTACATATTCAGCATACCCTGAAAGTTGGCTGCTAATGATTTTTTAACTGATGGATACGTTTGTGTTTTCAGTTTCTGGTTACGAATGAACCGAAGATTGTGTCTGGCCCAAATCCTCATCTTCTCAGAGCATTTTCTTCACATTTTGATTCTCAGCTAAAAGGTAGTTGGTGGAAGCCACTGCTTGTAGAATACACTACTTAAAGCACAACCTTGGCGGAGGGTTCTTTTCTCTTTACAAATGGGACTAGTTTAAAATGAGGAAGCTACTCTACAGTTATTGAAAGGCTTAGAAATAAAACCCCAGCACTGGATTTCCCGTCGTAGCGCAGCGGTTAACTAATCTGACTAGAAACCATGAGGTTGTGGGTTCGATCCCTGGCCTTGCTCCGTGGGTTAAGAATCTGGCGTTGCTGTGAGCTGTGGTGTAGGTTGCAGAGGCGGCTCAGATCCCACGCTGCTGTGGCTCTGGCGTAGGCTGGAGGCTATAGCTCCAATTAGACCCCTAGCCTGGGAACATCCATATGCCGTGGGAGCCGCCCCAGAAAAGGCAAAAAGACAACAAAACAAAACAAAAAACCCCAGCACTTACATTGCTAACACTGTCCAAGCCTCCCTGAAAAAACTTTCTGAAGCTTAAGTAGGAAAAATGCATTGTAAGAGTGATGACAGCAGCTCACCAATAATTTTTTAAAAAATATGACTAATAGTATTGGAACAAGAGTAAAGATTTTAGATTTTTTTTGTGGGGGGGGAGGGAATACACACAAACAAAATGGCTGGTATTTGATTATAGACAAATCAGATCTAACTTTTGAATATGAAAGTCAGTTAGTTACCTGCCAGAAACTCAAAAACTTTTTTTATGAATGATTTTTCAAAGATACTGTCATGTCTTTCCCTAAATAAAGTGAGATTTCAAATCAGCAGAGAATTAAACTATATTTACTTTAGAAAAAAAAAAAAAAAACCTCAAGCAAAGGGCATCCGATGTTTTACAGACATTCCAACACCTTCAGGAAATTTGAACTCACACCAAAGGGTCTGATAGTCATTTGAGTCTCCATCTGTACTGGAACACATGTGCACACATAATGCGCACTGAATTGCTCCAATGGAAAAAATAAAAAAAAACCCAAAACCTAGTATTAAATTATAGAAGTCCTCTACCATTCCTCTTAACCCCAAAGTCTTGGGTAGCTTGAAACAGAGTGACTTAGAGTGATCTGGTCATAAAGCTCCCTTTGGTGCTAGAAACCACAATGCTGAGCTCCAAGCAACTGCTGTTCCAGGAACACAGTGACTACAAATAGCCCAGACAAAAATCTAAGACTGCGGGACAATGTGGGGAGCAAACAAAGAAGGAGGCATTACTTGTTCTGATTTACCTCAGACAGCCGGTTCTCTATTTTTTCCAAGTTTAATTATTTGTTTCATGTTGTCAGCTTGTTGCCAGAGTTTGGATATGCAAAAATTAATTTTCACAATTTTTTTTGTCTTTTTAGGAATGTATCCACAGCATATGAGGGTTCCCAGAATCAGAGCTGCTGGCCTATGTCACAGCCACAGAAATGCCAGATCTGAGTGAGTCCAGGGATCGAACCTGCGTCCTCATGGATACTATTCAGATTTGTTTCCTCTGAGCCATGACAGGAATTAGAGCTATGAATCAGAGCCGGGGCTGCTGGCCTACACCACAGCCACAGAAGTGCCAGATCTAAGCCGTGTCTACAACCTACACTACAGCTCACAGCAACACAGGATCCTTAACTGACTGAACGAGGCCAGGGATCAAAGTTGTGTCGTCATATATTCTAGTTAGATTCATTTCCACTGAGCCACGATGGGAACACCCACAATTCTTTTTTGTAACTGAAAATATGCTTGCCATTTTCTAATCCTTGAGCTATATAAAACAATCTTCTAATATATATTCTAGGGGTGAAACAAGGAAAAACTTTAGGTTCCATTGGGGTGAATTTACTATGAGATTACTTGGGGGCAATATATGTTAAAGACATTAAATTAATTGTCACTATTATAATGTTCTTGTCCTAATATGCATCATCTCACTTAACCTTTAAGTAAACCCCCTATCACTATCCCCAGTTAACAGATAAGGTTGCTACTTGTCCAAGATCACACAGCCAAGAAACAGGCCTAAAAAGGGATAAAACTCAGTCTTAACTCTTTAACTACTGTTCTTTTTTGCATTCTTAGATACTCCTTTCTTTTCTACTTTTATAAAAATGTCAGTTTCTCTTGAAAATGTTACCGCCCCTCTCAAATTGGTCCCTAAGAAGGCTCCTCCTACCTGGTATCATTCAAACCAATAGAATGAGACTGATAACCAACAAGGGCTTAATCACTAAAGTGTACAAACAACTCATACAACTTTTAATGGCAAAAATACAAACACCACAGTTGAAAAATGGACAGAAGACCTAAACGTTTCTCTAAAGAAGACATGTGGGTAGCCAACAGACACATGAAAAAATGATCAACATTACTAAATATTGGACAAATGCAAATCAAAACTGCAATGAGGTACCAACTCACACCTGTCAGAATGGCCATCATTAATAAGTCTACAAATAACAAATGCTGGAGACGGTGTGGAGAAAAGGGAACCTTCCTACACTGTTGATAGGAATGTAAATTGGTGCAACCACTGTGAAAAACAGCATGGAGGTACCTCAGAAAACTAAATATAGAACTACCATGATCTAGCAATCCCACTCCTGGGCACATATCTGGACAAAACTTTCATTTAAAAAGATATGTGTACCCCAATGTTCACTGCAGCACTATTCACAATAGCCAAGACATGGGAACAACCCAAATGTCCCTTGACAGATGAACAAATTAAGAAGATGTCGTACATATATACAATGGAATACTGTTCAGCCATAAAAAAACAACAAAATAATGCCATTTGCAGCAACATGATGGCACTAGAGATTCTCGTACTAAGTAAATTAAGTCAGAAAGAGAAAGACAAATACCATGATATCACTTATATGTGGAATCTAATATATGGCACAAATGAACTTATCTACATAAAAGAAACAAACTCAGGGACATGGAGAACAGACTTGTGATTGCCAAGGGAGAGGGAGTGGGATGGACTGGGAGTTTGTTGTTAGTAGATGCAAACTCTCACATTTGTTGTGGATAAGCAATGAGATCCTGCTATAGCACAGGGAACTATATCCAATCACTTGTGATGGAATATGATGGAAGATAACATGAGCATTTGTCACTTTTCTGTACAGCAGAAATTGACAGACTATTGTAAATCAGCCATAATATTTTTTAAAAAAAAAAGATCAGAGAGGAAATAAATAAAAAAGATTAAAAAAAAAGGCAAATTTATTTTTTGATTAGAGAATGGAGAGCAAGTCTGGGCTCTAGAGCACTAGCTCTCCCCCTAGGCCATGGATGGGGCTGCTTTATAGGGATTTCCACAGCAGAGCAGGAGAGGAGGGGGTGGAGTCCTAGTGCATAAGCTGTGCTGCTTATGCTCCAGACTGCAATGCCAGGTTCAGAGCTTCTGCATGTGAGCCTGCGAAATTGGAGTATCCAGGGGAGCAGTTCTGCCCTGGGGACTGTAATCCTATGTGTTAGGTACAAGGCTCTGCACACAGCCCCTTATAGCAAAGTGAAATAAGACCAATGACAAAAGGGGAGCGAAGATCTTATCACCTACACTCCATCTTACTTTTCCAGAGCATTTCAGTGGGCTTTGCCCATGGCAAAAGGGACATCTATACATCTCTGAAAAATGACAATTAGTGCTCAAATCAAGGGTTCTCTTGTAAAGGAGATGCTAATGGTTGAGTGCCTAAGAGCACAGTCTGGGGCCCAGACCATCATTTCCAAGCTGTGGGACCATGAGTGAATATCAGACATTCCTTGTGCTTCTGTTTCTGCCAGATAGCCCTGTTGTGGAGATTTATTTATTTTATATTTACAAAGCTCAGACAATATGAAATGTAGGTGTTCATAGGTATCCATGAATATCATATTCACATAAGTAAATAAGTCATAACCCAGAGGAAAGCCATCCCAGCTCAGCCACCCAAAGGACACAGAAAGTCCTTTTTAGGAAGTTAAATCAAAACTTCACTGCAGCTATGACTCAAAGAAGTGCCCCCACCCAGAGCAGGAGGCAATGGAAAAGAGATGCTGTGCCACACTGACTTGTAAACTTTTAGTTCAAACTCTGCTCCCCACCCCCCAAAAGATTTCATGGCATAGTAATCCTGTTCTGAACATTATCTTGCATTTCAACAGCTCTTTGGGCCATCTCAGTTGATACAGTTCAAATTTCCTGCTGGTCAGGTAGCTCTAATATCTGCGTTTCCCTTTTATTCCCTCCACATCATCTTAGGGCTTTCTTCACTGAGGAGCCACTTCCAGATTTGGGGTGAAAATTGAAACTGTAGAGCAGCAGTGGGGGCAGCAGAGCCAGGAGCATGGAAAGACTCATTAATCAGGATCCAGAACTGCCACTGATTAGAACTCTGGGAAGTGGGGCACATTCTTCCCCTAGGCTGAATGTGGAAGTGCTTGGCTTCTTTCTTCTTTTCTCTTTTCCTGTGGTGCCTCAAAAAATGTGCAAGCACTGGCTCCTAGCCAGTGGGGTGATTTCTTTGTTTAAAGGAAAGTGTAAAGTATTTTCACATTAAATGAAGAACTTCAGACATCTCCAGGAATCTGTCCTTTGAGGGCTTGTTAAAATTCAACAAAGGCCCATTTATACTTTAAGAGAACCTCTTCTTCCTTTGCTGGGTTGCCTCAGGGATTTTCATTTCTTTCTTCAACACCATTCTATTTTGTCTTAGCTCTTCCTCTCAGAGGAATTATGGCCATATTTTATTATTTTTAAACCCTCACATCTCTCTTGTTCTTATTTACTCTTATCTATGTTCTTAGTATTCATCTTAAAAAAAAACTAAGACGTATGAGTTGATTTTAACTGGCTCGTCCACTTGTAAGGGGTGACAGAAACATTTGTTTCTGATTTTTGAAATTACACATCACAAGAAATTTATTAAGAAACTGGTTTTTCTCTGAGTTTGTGAGTTCTCATTCCCAGTTTTGTAAGACTCCTATATATCTTTAATCTTGACAAAGGATATCAGGAAATAATTTTAGTAGGAAATATCCAATTGAAAGTTAATTCCTAACCCCCTATATTTACCTGGGTGCATTCATATATTTTGCTTTTTGGGTGGTGAATAAAAAAGACTTTTCACCAGAGTGAAGAAGAATGTAAAATATGGGAAGTTAGAATTTAATTGACTGCTGTGTGCCCATTAGCCCACAGAGTGCCTCGCATATATTAGATACTCATAACCTGTTGTCTTGAAGGAATAAATGAATTAATTTTAAAATGATAAAACATTGAACCTTAACAATAGTTTTGAATTGGCTCTTTTATCTCTTGTAATTAAACATTTGAACTTTTTCTCCAGCAGCAATTGTACATTAATTTACAATGAAGTACCTACCACAATATCTTATAAGGATGATATAAACACAGCTTTTCTCTCAAATATGGTAGGCTACTGTCGTGTTTCTAGGTCTTCTTGGATACAGTGCCTGTAATAGAGGCAGCGTGGACATCCAGTTCTATGTGACTACATGGCCCCCCTGTGGTTGTATCAGCAGCCATCTCAAAATTGTATCAGTGACACAAAGAATTCCATAACTTCATTGTTACATATGAAGAAGGATTAGTCTTTATTATTGTTGGAGAATTCCTCCTTCATACCAAAAGAATGTTTAGGTGAGATTATTTCCTGCCTAATTATGTTTGATTAATTCTTCTGGGGCAATGAAAACTGAGTATGTGCATGACTGTGGATACTTTTCTTACTACATAATAGACAGTGTAAGTAATGTCATTCATGGAATTTAATTGACTGAAAAATTGTTTTAATCATAGGGTCAGCTTTCTATGAGAAGTTTTGGGGAAAGTTTTAAAATAAAACTGAAAAATAGGTATTTAAATCTATCTATGTACCTACCTACCTATATATCTATTATCTATCTACCTATTATTTATCTATTCTATTACCTATCTAATCTATTTATGAGATGAGCAGCCAAGGTGAAGAATCACCTGTAAGTGAAACTGGGTCTTTCTTAAGGATACTGTTTTGTCAGGAGTCCTCTGAATTCTTAGCTCTTTCCTACCCTCTCCCACCCCTGGCCCTGGAGATGGGACTGATACATTTGTTCCTCATTGTTACGTACAGGCAATTCTTTCTTCTCCTTTCATCACTTCTTCCCACTTTAAAGCTCATGCTGTGAGAGTTCATATTACCCTTCCTTGTTGGACTCATTTACAGGCCTCTAAATCACTTTCCTTTTCTCCTTTAAGAGTTTAACTCTTAGATAAAAGTCACTCTCTCCTAAACTATTACTGTCTTAATTCTTGTTTATTTCAAAATCTACGTAGATGATCCTTCAAACCAGCTTCTTGGTGCCTTGAGCTCCTCTTTTCTGAAGTGATCACTTTCCATCTCCTATATAAGACAGTCAGTACAAAGGTTATACCATCTAGAGTTTTGTTTGTTTGTTTGTTTTTTGCTGCACCTGCACCTCAGCAGCAGCCGGAGAACCCAAGCCACTTCAGTGACAACACTGGATCCTTAACCTACTGTGGCACAAAGGAACTCTGTATACCATACTGTTCTTTTTACTAATAACTCTTAAATTTCCCAAAATTGAAATTTTAGGAATTTCTCTCCATGAGTATTACCTTTTGTCTTTTCAGTTCATGCATATTTATACATCATACAGGCCAAAATCAGTTAATCAGACCACTTTTTCATTGTCCCCCTTATAAATTCTCCTTCTTATTCACCTAACACTGCATGAGCCATCATTATAATTCTTCTCTATCTCTTTCCTTGTATTGTATCTGTCTTGCATTCCAACTATGGTTAATCCATGGTTAAATCCATCTCTTTTCCCACTCCACATCTGTTCCCATACAGCTGAATATGGCTGCAGAAAAACACAACTCTAACAATTGTCTTCCTTTAAATTTATGACTGCTAATCTCAAGTGGGCTCTTAATGCTGCCTGGTAATCATATTATATATCCCAAGTCCATTCATTCTCCCACGCCCCCTGAAAAATATTTCCTACCTTTTCTCCTCAAACTTCTAAAACTTCCTCTTAAATCCTAACTCCCAGCTAATGAGCTTGCCTTCAGGTAAAATAGAAACAAACAGAAAAGAGCTTCCACAAAACCCTGACATAATAACTAACCACCTCCTTGCATCTGTTCCTTTGGCAATGGCTGACTTAAGGGTCAGTTGCTTACTTTCCCACTTTGAGACATTGTTCTGCGCCTATATTATTTCCCTTTACTTTCTACCAGATCATTTATAATAACCATGTTCTTATTCCTCCCATATGAAGAAAGGAAAAGGATTATATTGTCTCTATCATTCCATTCAACCACCAAATTTCTCATTTCTTTTTACATAAAAAAACTTTCAAAATGTTGTCTAACAGTCCTCAGTTCTCCTTTCTTATAGCCTCTCTCAGTCAAGCTTTTGAGCTCACCACTCTAATGAAATTGCTGTTATCTAATCACCAATAACCTCCATATTGCTAAAACCAAATCCATTCTTACTCATCATTTCACTTGACCCATCATCAGAATTTGATACATTTGATCACTCCCTCATCCTTGAAAGTTTCCCCATGTGGATTCCAGGACACTCCAAACTTCAAGTTTTATTTTTTCTCACTGGCTGTTCCAGCTAAGACTTCTTTGAGGGTCTCTCTTAATTCCCCTGACCAGGAATCACTGGAGTGCACCAGGACTAAGTTCTCAGAGTCTTCTCTCCCCTACTTTCACTATCTTGGCAATCCCATCTTGTGCATGACTTCAAAAATCACTTCTTCACAGACACCTCCCAGATGGTTATCTCCATCATGGACCTCTTCTTTAAACTCAAGATCTCTCTATTTAAATATCTAAAAGGCACCTCAAACTTAACAAGCTCAAAATCATGCTCTTACATTTCTCTCCAAATCTGTTCTTCACAGAATCTTCTCCATATCAGCAAATGCTAACTCCACATTTAATTTGCCAAGCCCCAAATTGAGGAGTCAGTTTTTCTCCTCATAACCAGCTTTCAATCGATCACTAAGTACTGCTCATCTACCTTTAATAAACATCTATCCTCCAACTATTTATACTCCCTTCATTCTTATCAACTTAGTCCAAGTCATCATATCTTGAATGAATAATTTTAACGTTTCTAGCTAGTATTCTCATTTACGCCTTTGTCAAGCCAACAGTTTATATCAATATAAATGACTTACAAAGCATAAATTCAAACATGTCACTTTTCTACATAAACCATCCAATGGCTTCTCATCTCAATCAGAATAAAAGCTAAAGACCTTACATTGATCTGGTCCTGGTTACAATTCTGTGATCGTCTTTGTTTGTTGCTCCATTCTGGTTATATTGGCCACTTTGCTCTTCTTCTCACATTCCATGAATAATCTGCCTTCAAAGCTTTTGTGGTTGTTTCCTCCACATTTTTCTACCATAAATGCACATGACTAGATTTCTGTCTGTTTCTACTACTGAAGGATAACTAGCCTTCTCAGTGAAGCATTTCCTGGCCACCCTATTTAAAATCCCATTCCCTATTCTTTTTGTTCCTTTTATTTTTCTCTATAACTTCTATCAGTATCTAGCTTACTATGTATTTTCTGTGTTTATTTTATGTATTACCTATCTCTTTTTGGTAGAGTATGGGTTTCATTCTGGTGTGATAACTACTGTATTTCCAGGCACTCAGTAAATATTTGATGAATGAATAACTGAATGAATGAATAAATATAATGATGCTCCAGATTACCAAATGACCAAAGTACTGAAATTTCAGGAAAACAAATGACTCTAAGAGAGAAAAAGAGAAAAAAAAAATTTCAAATGTTCAAAAAAGACTACATTATAATAGGAGAGTATCTAACTTCAGAATTATGTTAGTACTATATTCAAAAAGCTAAAACTTAAGTACAAATTGTATAGGAGACTTTCCTATATTTACAGTTACATAGTTTAAATGAGATTCACTCATCGTTAAGAACACTTGTTCTTCCTAAGAGCTTGATGGAATGTTAGGGTACAGTTCAGTGTATCTTCTGATACTCAATAATTAAACATCAATTTATACAGAAAAGTTAGAAGTCTCCCACTATAAATAATAGAAACATAGTAAGATGATTTAGACCATCTTATTTAGTAATTTTCATTAACTTGATGTTATTCCTTTATGGTCTTAAATGGAAAACCTAAAATATTTAGGGCCAAAATGAAGTACCATCTGAAGTGGGGAAACCTGTCACCCATAATGTAGATTTTGCACTTGGATTTTACATAGAATAGTGGACAATTCCATTAGCTCTTACAAGATCCTTTTTTACTATAATCAATTATTAACACTTATATATGCTTGTGGGGTTTTATACCACATTTTCAACCAGTCTGTGCTTTTCTCCTGCCAGTAACTATAGAGTTACTTCTGAAGATCTGATATTCTTTTTTTTTCAGTGAGTGAAAAGCAACCAGAGACAGCTTGAAAAATTCCAAATGCTGTCAAAAACACAGACTGCATTAGCTGAGAGAGAAGGGAAGTGGAAAAGAGCAGTCACACGAGTTCATGGACCTGGCTTTTTATCATGCCTACTCTTGGGCCACATCAGTGGCCTTGCTTTTGTGCCAGAAGTAGTGCAAGTTATAATTAGAATATGGAATATTGCAAAGAAAGGGGAGAAGGCCCCATCTGTACAGCCACTTTAACTACAAGCCCAGAACTTGTTTTATAGCTGAGGCACAAAGACTGTATTAATACATGTGGTTAGTTCCTTCTCTATACATACTGTAGATTCATTGTGTCTGCTTTTCCTAGGTGGAGCAAACACAGACATACAATATTTGTTCTCTTTTTGCTGTTACACTTCCTTTCTCGCCAGATGCAGCAAACCCCTTCTTAAGCCATTCTGTCTGTACTGCTCTACATGTTGACACCAATCAGCTTGCAAGTGAGCAGGGCTGTCAGCGCTGGATATTTTCTCCTCCATTGTCACTGGTATAATGACATCCTCTGGTTTATGCACTTTTCTCTCCAATACTACCATAAGCTAGAATACCTGACTTGGTCTGAGTGTTGGGCACCTCTCCTATAATTCACACCAAGTAAAGGAAACCCCAGACTTAAGGACAAATAGCGGTACGTATGTACAGAATACTCAGCAGTCTTCATGTGTAAATTTTCTTTTAATATAATGAAATAAAGCATTTAAATGTACATAGTGCCTTTTTCTTTCTTTCTTTCTTTTTTTTTTTTTTTTTACAGATCATGAATTAGGGATGAGAGATCTTAGTACCATTAGGATCCTTGGTCTTAGGACCATCTTAGGATCTTGCGACCATGACAGTAAGTGAGAGTTTTATATATTTAGGTGGATTTCAGTGTCTAGAATGCTGTGGAAGCTTAATAAATGACTGTTCATTATTACTGAAATACAAATGATGACTGAGTTGTTATGTTAATGAAAACATTTGGGAATATCCTTTAGATATTGACAATTTATTTCTCTGACTTGGCATCAGGGTTTGAGTAAATGTGTTAACTTCAGTATCAACATGAAGATGCTATAATCATTTCTTTATTTCCAGAGGCCAGCAGGGCCCAACACATAGTAGGTATTCTGAAATGTGCTTCTGTTTAAATGAATTTCCTGGATTTTTATAATCTCTTTGTGTTGGTTTGGACAGCTAAAGCCAACTGAGAATTGTATTCTGGCTGCTGTAAAGATAAATGCTCAGGAGCAATGTTTTAGGATTTTCCCCAGCAGTCCTTGTCTTTGGAAGTTACTCCTCCTTAAAATTTGTCTTTGTTAGAATGAGAGAGGCCATTAGAATCAGAGAAGTCCAAGTTTCAAGTCATACTGTTATAGGTAAAATGTCTCTAATGTATTTGTTTGGATTTTTATTTTTTAAAATTAGTACATTATTTTCTTTGCAGCTAGCTTCAGTAATGAGTTTTTAAACAGAGATGTTTGTTTAAATCCAGTATATTAAAGCTGGTTACCATCCTCTCAGTACTGGCTAGTGAGGAGTAAAATGGAAAGGAAACATTGGGCTACAACCCACCTTCACAATAATCACACAGTACAGCAGTTCTGCATTATCTAATGTGGAAGTCCTCATATAAGAGTAGCATAATTACACAAAAGTAGAGCCAACTAACAACAAAAGAAGAAAATAAGTAGGATAAAACATTATTAAGATTGAAACAAGTTTTGCTGAGAAATTTCTACGAAGTTGCAGGTAGAAAGATCTATGAAAATGATCACTAAATTTATTAAATTATTATGCCTGCTATGGTTTTGAATTTTAAAAACTGCTTTCTTGTCTTAATTTGGATTAGAACTTTGGTTGATTTGGGCCTGAGGGCTGATCTTTTATTTCTAGAATCTTTCCCTGATTACTTATTCTTTCTATCTCTTTTCAAATCAGTTTTACTATTTTTAAAGAGAATTACTGCAGCAACATGGATGGAACTAGAGACTCTCATACTGAGTGAAATAAGTCAAAAAGAGAAAGACAAATACCATATGATATCACTTACATCTGGAATCTAACATATGGCACAAATGAAACTTCCCACAGAAAAGAAAGTCATGGACTGGAGAAGAGACTTGTGGTTGCCAAGAGGGAGGGGGAGGGAGTGGGATGGACTGGGAATTTGGGGTTAATAGATGTAAACTACTGCCTTTGGAATGGATAAGCCATGAGATCCTGCTGTATAGCACTGGGAACTATGTCTATTACTTATGATGGAGCATCGTAATATGAGAAAAAAAACATATATATGTATGTGTGACTGGGTCACCTTGCTGTACAGTATAAAGTTGATGAAATAATGTAAACTAGCTATAATGGGAAAAAAATCATTTAAAATAAAGAGAATTACTTAAATACTTAACCATGTCATACATGGATAATATTTTGTGCTTGATAAGGAATCATTTTCTTATTATTGTTGCTTAGCTAATATAATTGTCAAAATAATCATGAAGAGCTTGTTATGTGCTGTCAGTGTGCCAAGCAAGCTCCTTCATTTACATTAATAAATATATAATTTAAAATTAATTGTCAGATATTTTTTTCTAAGGCTGTTACATCAAATACAAAAATAAGAAATTAGAGTGGTGATGTCAGCCAGCTGGCAAAATAGGAGGCCCCCTGCTCCTATGCCGCCTCAGCAATAATAATTTAGCAGTCATCCATAGACAAAAGTGTCTTTGTGGGAACTTTGGGACCCATGTAGAAAACCCATGTGAAACCTAAATGGAGCCCCAAGACTGAGGAAGGGGATTTTGGGAAGGCAGGCCCATGCCCAGGTGGCTGTCTCACCAACCATGGTCCTAGATACAGACCCAGAAAAAGTCCTGTTCCCCTGCAAAATTGGCTATAGCCCCATCTGGCCTTCACCCTGCCACTAGGACTCTCCACCAAGGGACTCGACAGGAGTCATGCCCAGAGGTGCCTTGGGTAACAGGACTGGTGACATTGGTCCTGGGACCTGACTCCAGCCTCTCTTAGCTGAGATCTTGAGGCAATTCTGCCCATCAAAGAAGCAGTCAGGGGACATAACCATATGTTCCTCCCATCCATCTCTCCTGAGGTAGGCCTATCACCCTCAGTCTCATAGAAGATCCTGAAATTGCTCTACAACTCAGCCTGAGTCCCTCTCAACTATGGTCTGCAAGTAGTTCTGCTTGCCCAGACACTTGGTGGGAGAAAGGTTCATCTTTGCCCCTGGAGGCAAGCCTACCATCCTCAATACAACTGTGAAGCCTGAAGCAACCTCATGGTACTGGCATAAAAAGAAACACACAGAGCAATGGAACAGAAAAGAGATCCCAGAAATAAACTCATGTATATCCAGTCAAATAATCTTGTCAAGGAAACAGTATATTTGAGAAACTCAATATCCACATGCAAAAGAATAAAACTGGACCCTTATCTAAAACCATACACCAAAAATGAATTTAAAAATTATTAAAAACCCAAATGTTAGACCCCAAACTGTAATCCCCCCCACAAGAAACCTTAGGGGAAAACTTTTGATTTTGGGCTTTGCAATGATTTTTTTGGGTATTATACCAAAAGCGTAGAGAACAAATGCAAAAATAAAGTGTGATGACATCAAACTAAAAAGCTTCTGCAGAGCATAGGAAATAATAAACAAAATGGAAAGGCACATACAGGATGAGAGAAAATATCTCCATTCCTTATGTGATAATGGGTAATATCCAAAATTTAGGACATGGGGGAGTTTCCATCATGGCTTAGCAAGTAATGAACCCGACTAGTATCCATGAGGATATGGGTTTGATCCCTGGCTTTGCCAAGTGGGTTAAGATCTGGTGTTACCATGAGCTGTGATGTAGTTTGAAGACATAGCTCAGATTCTGAATTGGTGGGGCTGTGGTATAGGCTGGCAGCTGCAGCTCTTATTTGACCCCTAGCCTGGGAATTTCCATATGCTGCAGGTGCAGCCTTAAAAAAAAATAAAATTTAGGAGGTAGGATCAGGATGGCTGAGGAGTAAGACATGCATGCACCTTCTCCCACAAACACATTAAAAAAAACCATCTACATGTAGAACATGTAGAATGATTTTCATAGAACACCTGCTCAATGCTGGCAGAACACCTTAAACCTCCAAAAAGGGCAAGAAACCCTCCACATAATTGGGTAGAACAAAAGGAAAAAGGAGAAGAGAAAAAAAAAAAAGGATTCAGGGCAGGACCAGAATTCCTGAGAGGGAGTTGTGAAAGAAGAAAGGAACCCACACCCTGGGAAGCCACCTAAGTGACAGGGAGATCAGCCAAGATGGAGGGATCTCAAATCCTCGAAGAAAAGCACAGCAGCTGGACTGAGGAGGAAAAAGCGGAGAGCCACACATACCATCAGTACCACTGCCCTCAGACACCAGAGCCTGAGATGTGTGGGTAGGGGCTGGTGTGCTGAGACTCAGGCTTCAGAGATAAGTTCTGGGGAGAGGTCCAGGGTTGGCTGAGTGGAAAGAGCATGAGGAGCTAGGGAGCAGTGCACCATGGGCTGGGAAGTGGAGTGCCACAGACTGAGGGAACCCAGAAGGAGGCCTGGGCCTGAAGGAGAAACAAAGCACCATTGTTGGGATGGGAGAGAAGGAGGAGGTGTAGACTGCCATAGGAGTATCTTCCTCTGTGCACATATGGACTCTCATGTGGCGGGGTACCTCTTGCACAGGCTATTGGTGGACAGGGCCACTTATAAGGGCTATGGAGGCAAACCATCAGGGTCATCTCAGAATAGAGAGGTGAGCATAGCCTGACACTATGGAATTCCCAGCGTGGCTCAGTGGTTAACAAACCCAACTAATATCCATGAAGACGTGAGTTCAATCCCTGGCCTTGATGAATATTCCTTGTGAATATTCATCAGCTGTGCCTTTCTCTGGAGGTGGCCATTTTGGGAAAATCTGGCCCCACCCGTCAGTCAGTGCTGAGAAGCCCCAGGGCAAACAACAATCCAGGTGGGATCACAGCCAAACCCCTCCGTAAACAGGCTATCTAAAGACCCCCTCAGGCACACAGCTGCCTCTAATCCCATCCAGAGACTAAGTCCCTCCCACCAGAGGGATAGGAATCAGCTCCACCTACCAGTGGGCAGGCATCAGCCACCCCCCCCCAATCTGGAAGCCTACAGCAAGCCCTCATAACCATTTCAGCCACAACAGGGGGGTAGACACCAGAAGGAAGAGAGGCTACAATTCTAGTATCTGGAAAAAGGTTACCACACCAAAAGCCTATAAAAATGAAAAGACAGAGAAATATAACTCAGATGAGGGAGAAAGGAAAAAACCCAGAAAATCAGCTAAGCCATGAGGAGATTCTCAGCATCCAGGAAAAAGACTTAGACTGCTGATGCTGAAGATGATGCAAGACATTGGAAATAAACTGGAGGCAAAGATGGATAACTTACAGGAAACACTGACCAAAGAGTACAAGATACAAAACTTAAACAAGAAGAGATGCAAAATACAATAACGGAAATAAAAAATGCACTAGAAGCAGCTAACAGCAGAATACAGGAGGCAGAAGAATGAATAAGCGAGGTGGAGGACAGATTAGTGGAAATTACGGATGCAGAACAGAAAAGAGAAAAAAATTGAAAAGAAATGAAGAGAGCCTCAGAGAACTCTGGGACAATGTTAAACGCACCAACATCCGTATTATAGGGGTGCCAGAAGAAGAAGAGAGAGAGAAGGGGACAGAAAAAATATTCCAAGAGATAATAGCCGAAAACTTCCCTCACATGGGAAAGGAACCACTCACTCAAATCCAGGAAGCACAATGATTACCATATAAAATAAACCCAAGGAAGAATACACTGAGACACATATTAATCAAACTGACCAAAATGAAAGACAAAGAGAAAATCTTGAAAGCAGCTAGGGAAAAGAAACAAATAACATACTAGGGAACCCCAATAAGCTTATTGGCAGATTTTTCAGCAGAAACTCTGCAGGCCAGAAGCGAGTGGCATGATATACTTAATGTGATGAAAGGAAAAAACCTCCAACCAAGATTACTCTACCCAGCAAGGCTCTCATTCAGATTTGAAGGAGAAAGCAAAACCTTCACAGATAAGCAAAAACTGAGAGAATTCAGCAACACTAAACCAGCCTTACAACAAATACTAAAGGAACTTCTCTAGGCAGAAAAGAACAAGAGAAGAAGGAAAGAAAAAAGAGCAACAAAAACAAATCCAAAGCAATTAATAAAATAGCAATAAGAACATAAATATCAATAATTACCTTAAATGTTAATGGAATAAACGCCCCAACCAAAAGACATAGGCTGTCTGAATGGATACAGAAACAAGACCCATATATATGCTGTCTTCAAGAGACCCACTTCACTTCTAGGGACACATATAAATTGAAAGCGAGAGGATGGAAGAAAATATTTCAAGCAAATGGGGATCAAAAAAAGCTGGAGTAGCAATACTCATATGAGACAAAATAGACTTTAAAATGAAGAATATTTTAAGGGACAAAGAAGGACATTACATAATGATCAAAGGATAAATCCAAGAAGATGTAACAATTTTAAGTATCTATTGACCCAACATAGATTCACCACAATATATAAAGCAACTGCTAACAACCTTAAAAGGACAAAATGACAATAACACAATCAGAGTGGGGTCTTTAACACCCCACTTACAGCAATGGATAGATCAACCAGAAAATTAGTAAGGAAACACAGGCCCTGAAAGATGTATTAAACCAGATGGAGTTAATAGATATTTATAGGACATTCCATCAAAAAGCAACAGAATACACATTCTTCTCATGTGCACATGGAACATTCTCTAAGATTGATCATATCCTGCGCTACAAATCCAACCTTGGTAACTTTAAGAAAATTGAAATCATATCAAGCATCTTTTCTGACCACAACGCTATATGACTAGAAACCAACAACAAGAAAAAAACTGCAAAAAACACAAACAGGTGGAGACTCAACAACATGCTACTAAACAACCGATGGATCACTGAAGAAATCAAAGAGGAAATTAAAAAATACCTAGAAGCATATGACAATGAAGATACGATACTCCAAAACCTATGGGATGCAGAAAAGGCCATTCTAAGAGGAAAGTTTATAGCAATACAAGCCCACCTCAGGAAACAAGTAAAAGCTCAAATAAACAAGCTAACTTTACATCTAAAGCAGCTTAAGAGAGAAGAATAGACAAGACCTAAAGTGAGTAGAAGGAAAGAAATGATAAAGATCAGAGCAGAAATCAATGAAATAGAAACAAAGAAAACCATAGAAAAGATCAATGAAACAATAACCTGGTTCTTTGAAAATATCAACAAAATTGATAAACCCCTAGCCAGACTTAACAAGCAAAAATGAGAGAGGACTCAAATCAATAAAATTATAAATGAAAAAGGAGAAGTAATAACGGACATCACAGAAATACAAAGGATCCTAAGAGACTACTATATGCAACTACATGCCAATAAAATGCAAAACCTAGAAGAAATGGACAAATTCTTGGAAAAGTACAATCTTCCAAGACTATGCCAAGATGAAATAGAAAATATGAATGGACCAATCACAAGAACTGAAATTGAAACCGTGATTTAAAAACTTCCAACAAACAAAAGTCCAGGACCAGATGGCTTCACAGGTGAATTCTATCAAACATTTAGAGAAAAGCTAAGACCTACCCTTCTGAAACTATTCCAAAAAATTACAGAGGAAGGGATATCCCAAACTCATTCTATGAGGCCACCATCACCCTGATACCAAAACCAGACAAAGATACCACAAAAAACGAAAACTACAGGCCAATTTCACTGATGAACATTGATGCAAAAATCCTCAACAAAATACTAGCAAACTGCATCCAACAATACATTAAAAGGATTGTACATCATGATCAAGTGGGATTTATCCCAGGGATGCAAGGGTTCTTCAACATCCGCAAATCCATCAGTGTGATACACCACATTAACAAACTGAAGAATAAAAACCATATGATCCTCTCAATAGACGCGGAAAAAGCCTCTGACAAAATCCAACACCCATTTCTGATAAAAACCCTTCAGAAAGTGGGCATAGAGTGAACCAACCTCAACATAATAAAGGCCATATATGACAAACCCACAGCGAACATCATTCTCAATGGCGAAAAGCTGAAAGAATTCCCACTGAGATCAGGAACAAGACAAGGATGCTCACTCTCACCACTACACTTCAACATAGTTTTGGAAGTCCTAGCTATGGCAATCAGAGAAGTAAAAGACATAAAAGGAATCCAAATTGGAAAGGAAGAAGTAAAACTATCCCTATTTGCAGATGACATGATACCATACCTAGAGAATGCTAAAGACTCTACCAGAAAACTGTTAGAGCTCATCCATGAATTTAGCAAAGTCACAGGATACAAAATGAATACACAGAAATCAACTGCATTGCTATACACTAACAATGAAAAAGCAGAAAGAGAAATTAGGGGAGCAATCCTGTTTATCATCACATCCAAAAGAATAAAATACCCAGGAGTAAACCTACCTAAAGAGACAAAAGACCTGTACTCTGAAAACTGTAAGACACTGATGAAAGAAATCAAAGATGACACAAATAGATGGAAAGACATAACATGCTTGTGGATTGGAGGCGCTAATATTATCAAAATGACTATACTACCTAAGGCAATCTACAGATTCAATGCAATCCCTGTCAAATTACCAAGGACATTTTTCACAGAACTCGAACAAAATATTTTAAAGTTTTATTTGGAAGCACAAAAGACCCAGAATAGCCAAAGATATCCTGAAAAAGAAAAAATTAACTGGAGGAATCAGGTTCCCAGACTTCAGACTATACTACAAAGCAACAATCATCAAAACCATATGGTACTAGCATAAAGACAGAAATATAGATCAGTGGAACACATTAGAAAGCCCAGAATTCAACCCATGCACCTACAGCCAACTAATCTATGACAAAGGAGGCAAGAATATACAGTGGAGAAAGGACAGCTTGTTCAATAAGTGGTGCTGGGAAAACTGGACAGCCACATGGAAAAGAATGAAATGAAAACACTCCCTAACACCATACACAAAAATAAACTCAAAATGGATTAAAGACATAGATATAAGACTCTTAGAGGAAAACATAGCCCCAACACTCTCTGACATAAACGACAGCAACATCTTCTCAGATCCACCTCCTAGAGTATTGACAATAAAAACAAAAATAAACAAATGGGACTTAAACTTAAAAGTTTCTGCACAGCAAAGCAAACCCTAAACAAAATGAAAAGACAACCCACAGAATGGGAGAAAATATTTGCAAATGAAGCGACTGACAAGGGATTAATCTCCAAAATTTATAAACACCTCCTACTGCTCAATACCAAAAAAACAAACAACCCCATCCAAAAATGGGCAGAAGATCTAAACAGACAATTCTCCAAAGAAGACATACAGATGGCCAAAAAACACATGAAAAGATGTTCAACATCAGTCATCATTAGAGAAATGCAAATCAAAACCACTATGAGGTACCACTTTACACCAGCCAGAATGGCCATCATCCAAAAGTCTACAAACAATAAGTGCTGGAGAGAGTGTGGAGAAAAAGGAACCCTATTATGTTGTTGATGGGATTGTAAATTGGTGCAACCACTGTGGAAAACAGTATGGAGATTCCTCATAAAACTTAAAATAGAACTACCATTTGATCTAGCAATCCCACTCCTGGGCATCTATCCAGAGAAAACCATGACTCAAAAAGACACATGTACTCCAATGTTCATTGCAGCACTCTATACAATAGCCAAGACATGAAAGCAACCTAAATGTCCATCGATAGAGGAATGGATCAAGCAGATGTGGTACGTGGAGTTCCCGTTGTGGCTCAGTGGTTAACGAATCTGACTAGGAACCATGAGGTTGCAGGTTCGATCCCTGGCCTCACTCAGTGGGTTACGGATCCGGCATTGCTGTGACCTGTTGTATAGGTCAGAGACAGGTCAGATCCCATGTTGCTCTCTATGGCTGTGGCTTAGGCTGGTAGCTACATCTCCAATTAGACCCCTAGTCTGGGAACCTCCGTATGCCACGAGTGTGGCCCTAGAAAAGACAAAATAAATAAATAAATAAATAAATAAAGCTGCTTAAAAAAAAAAGATCTGATACATACACACAACGGAATATTACTCAGCCATTAAAATGAATGAAATGCCAGCATTTTTACCAACATGGATGGACCTAGAAATGATCATACCAAGTGAAGTCAGCCATACAATGAGACACCACCATCAAATGCTTGCACTGACATGTGGAATGTGAAAAAAGGACAGACTGAACTTGTTTGCAGAACAGATGCTGACTCACAGACATTGAAAAACTTATGGTCCGGAGGAGACAGTTTGGGGGGTGGGGGGGGTGTGCTTGGGTTGTGGGATGGAAATCCTATGAAATTGGATTGTTATGATCATTATATAACTACAGATATGATGAATTCATTTGAATAATAAAAAAATAAAATATGTAAAAAAAAAGAAATATGAAAGGTCTTATCTACTTAGAAAAGAAGTAAGAAGATACAGGATGTAGGAATCACTTAAATAAGCTACTATACAGATCTATTGTAAAACCAACAACAAGCACAAAGAAGAGCAAAATGATAAACATGAAGATGCTAAAAAAAATGGACATCAAAATCATAAAATGTGAGTAAGGAAAGTAAGAACATCCAGACTCTATTTTTTTTTTTTTAAAGAATGTGTTCAAAGAATTCCTGTCATGGCTCAGCAGAAATGAATGTGACTAGCATCCATGAGGATGCAGGTTCGATATGTGGCCTCACTCAGTGGGTTAAGGATCTGGCATTGACGTGAGCTGTGGTGTAGGTGCAGATGCAGCTCAGGTCCTGCGTTGCTGTGGCTGTGGCGTAGGCTGGTGGCTACAGCTCTGATTTGACCCCCAGCCTGGGAACCTCCATATGCTGTGGGTGCAGCCCTTAAAAAAAAAAAAAGAATGTATTTAAGCCTATATGACTACCGGGCTAAAGCAAGCAGATATAGGAAGGTGTAAACATACTTGAAAAACAGGGCAACCACACATCAAAACCAAACAATACTACATTCACAAAAATTAAAAGGACACAAGCATAAAATAAAAAGAAATCATCCATCCAAAAAAAAAAGAGAGAAAGGAACAAAGGAGACAAACATAGAAGCAACTGGAAACTAAGTTTTAAAAGAACACTGTAAACCAGGTATAATGGAAAAAATAAAAAATCATTATAAATGAAAAAATGGCAATAAATACATATATATTAATAATTACCTTAAATGTCAATGAACTGAATGCTCCAATCAAAAGACATAGGTTAGCAGACTGAATAAAAAAACAAAAGCCTACAGCATGCTGCTTACAAGAGACTCACCTTAGGGCAAGACAGATATAAATTGAAAGTGGAGATGGAAAAAGGTATTTCATATGAATGGAAAAGACAGGAAAGCAGGAGTTTCAATACTCATATCAGACAAAGTAGACTTTAAAATGAAGGCCATAAAGAAAGACAAAGAAGGACACCATTTAATGATAAAAGGATCTATTCAATAGGAGGATATTACACTCATCAACATATATGTCCCTAATATAGCAGTGCCCAAATAATACAACAAATACTAACAGCTATACAAGGAGAAATTGATGGTAATACAATAATAGTAGAAGACTTTAACATCCTGTTCACATCAATGGACAGATCCTCTGGAAAAGAAAATCAATAAGGCAACAGAGACCCTAAATGACACAATAGAAAAATTAGATGTAATTGACATTTTCAGGACATTAAATCCAAAAAAATCAGAATATACATTCAAGTGCACACGTACTTGAAGGTTGTGACTGCAACATTTTGAAGGACTGATCACATACTGATGCACAAAACTAACCTCAACAAATTTAAGAGTACAGAAATTATTTCAAGCATCTTTTCTGACCACAGTGACATGAAACTAGACATCAACCACAGCAAAAAAAAAAAAAAAAAAAAAAAGAGAGAAAAAAACGGATTGCATGAAGACTAAACAACATGCTACTAAAAAAACCAGTGGCTCAAAGAGCAAATCAAAAGAGAAATTAAAAAATACCTTAAAACAAATGATAATGAAAACACAACCATTCAAAATCTATGGGATGCTGCAAAAGCAGTTCTTATAAGGAAGTTCACAGCAATACAGGCCTTCCTCAAAAAAGAAGAAAACTCTCAAATCAACAACTTAACTTATCACCTACAAGAATTAGAAAAAGAAGAACACACAAAACTTAAAGTCAGCAGAAGGAAGGAAATCATAAAAATTGGAGAGGAAATCAATAAAATAGAGATTCAGAAAACAATAGAAAAAAAATAAAACCAAGAGCTGGTTCTTTGAAAGGGTAAACAAAATTGACAAACCTCTGGCCAGACTCACCACAAGGAAAGGAACTCAAAATAAGCAATGAAAAAGGAGAAATCTCAACCAATATTGTAGAAATTAAAAAAAAATAAGAGCATTACTATGAAAAATTATATGACAACAAATTTGACAATGTAGAAGAAATGGACATCTTTTAAAGACATATAGCCCACCAAAACTGAATCAAGAAGAAACAGATCAACTGAACACACTAACCACGAGAAATGAAACTGAATACAAAATAAAAACACTCCCTACAAACAAAAGCCCAGGACCAGATGGTTTCACAGGTGAATTCTACCAAACATACAAAGAACTTATACCCATTCTTCTTAACCTTTTTCTAAAATTTATAAGGAACTCATAAATCTCAATAAAAATATGATTTTTTAAATGTGCAAAGGACCCAAGGAGATATTTTTCCAAAGACATACAAATGGCCACCAGGCACATGAAAAGGTGCCCAACATCACCAATAGTGAGGGAAGTACAATGAGATATCACTATACCTCTTAGGATAGCTTTTATAAAAAAGATTAGAGATAATGAGTGTTAAGGAGAGTGTAGAGAAAAAGGAACTCTTTAATACTGTTGGTAGGAATTAAATTGGTGTAGTCATTATGGAAAACAATATGGAGGCTCCTAAGAAAGTTAGAAATACCATATGAACTACTAGCAATCTCACTTTTGAGCATATATCTAAAATAAATGAAATTAGTACCTCCGAAAGATATCCACACTCTCCTGTTCATTGTGGCGTTATTCACAATAGGCAAGGTATGGCAACAGCCTATGAGTCCATCAAGAGATAAATGGGTAAAGAAAATGTGATTGATATATATGTGATATCAATCAATAGGATGATATATATATCCTAGTCAGTCAATAGGATATGGCTGAATGATATCCTATTGTGTGTGTATGTAAACACAATAGGATGTCATTCAACCCTATAACAGAAGACATCCTGCCACCTGCAACAACAAGGATGATGCTGGAGAACACTACGCTAAGTGAAGTAAGACAAAAATGTACTCTATGATCTCACTTATATGTGGAGTCTAAAAATGTTGAACTCACAGAACCAGAGTGGAAAGGTGGTTGCCAGGGGCGGGGGTAAGTAGGGGAAAGTTGGTGGGAGATGAATAAATCAACAAGATGACTATAGTAGTAATTGCATACTTGAAATTTGTTGAGAATAAATCTTACGTATTTCTACCACACACATATATACTCAGACTTCTGATACCTACATTACTTCTGATCTGTGATATTTGAATAGCCAGTGTGCCTGTTCCATTTCGTTCCTTTAAGGCAGCAAATATGGAGAACACATTTTGGCTTGTATTCTTGGGTCATCATTTGGTGGAACTTTTTTTTTTTTCTCTAAGGAATCTCTTGCCCTATTTAAACCTTTATGATGAATCAGCACACTTTTACTATGTGAAGTCACTGATACTTTTTTTCAGTTACTGCAACACAGCCTAGCCATCCTAATAAGAGCCCTTTATATAATATATATATATATAATTATTTAAATAAAGCATTTATATATTAATACCTTATTCCCTCCCCTTTAGATTCAAAGAAGAGTGCATGTAACTTGTATTTACATATTACTTAATGCCTAAGCATAATCAATGCCATATATGTATGTATAAAAAGCAGTGGCTGAATGCTCAGATGAATTAATGATAAAAGGAATTGAGGCTATTAATTACATAGATAGTTGCTGTTTTTTTTTTTTTTTTTTGAGATAAAGTAACTTTTTATTTGACATCTATACATCAAAACTCCAAAGATGGAAAGAAGCAAGAAATGCTTCCAATATAATATGCGACTGCATATTCAATTAAAGAAAGAGGACAATGGGGAATGCTCAATTTTACCTTCTCTTTTTAATTTTTTTTTGTCTTTTTAGGACTGCACCTGTGGCATATGGAGGTTCCCAGGCCAAGAGTCAAATCGTAGCTGTAGCCGCTGGCCTACACCATAGCCATGGCAATGTGGGATCCAAGCCACATCTGCCACCTACACCACAGCTCAGGGCAACACCAGATCCCTTAACCCACCAGGTGAGGCCAGGGATTGAACCTGCATCCTCATGGATGCTAGGTAGACTGGTTTCCGCTGAACCATCATGGGAGTTTCTTTTTTTTTTTTTTTTTAATGTTGTAGTTTTGTTTTAAATTAGCAGAGGTATTCCCACAATCTAGGTAGACTAGTCTCTTTCCGATATCAGAAATGATAGTTCATATAACTTAGCCAAGTCTGTTAGCATATAAAAATAACTCACAAAACCTCATGATTTTAGAACACACAGATCCATTGAAATATACTGCCAAATTAAGAAGAGTTGAGTTAGAAAGTCTTATAAGTTGATAAGATTTGTTTTTCAGATATTATGCTATTTTCTTGGCCTCTGATCTTGGGGAAGTGTTGGCACATGTCTCCAGTTCCTGCTCTTCAGATTTGCTTCCTGAATGGAGGAACTCTGGGCACTGTTTTCCTTTGTTCAGGTGGCTAATTATGTTGCAGGGTGGTACTCAAAGGGCAAAACACTTTTATTGCTACTTGCCTCAATCTGGTGTGCTCGGCAAACCTTTGTTCCACTTGTGGTCAGTGAACCCAAACTGTGGAGAAGTTAGTTTCCCACCCAAACTGCCCACCCAGGCTAAGAGCTTCAATTAAGCATAGTTTCCCCTGTCAATTTCATTTTTTCCATTTGCTTTTACCCTCCTCTGGTTCTATTGAGTTGAACCCAGCATGGTTTTCCCTTAGTTAACTGTTGTGTTATTTTGGGAATTAGTATCATTGTCAGCGCAGTTGTGTGAACAAGTTTTACTGGTTATTCTGGGCTTTTTCTGCCAGTAAGAATACTAAATCTTTAACAGCAATCAAATGCTTTGGACAACAACTTTTTCCATATTTATCACTTGCCAATTCAAATGAAGAGGAATTCAATTTCCTATTTAAAACATTTACTACATTTGAAATTAAATTTAAAATTTAGTAGAATAAGAATACAAAATGTAAAAAAGGAAATGTAACCCATAAGCCCATCACTCAGAGATAAGCACAGTTAAATTTTGATATTTTTCAGTCCTTTTTATTTCTTAGCATTTATTGTGTGTGCATATATATAAATCGATATATATTTCAGTTCTTTTTATTTCTTACCATTTATTGTATGTGTATTTCTTCACATTTATTGTGGGTGTATATACATGCACACACACACCACACATACATGAACACATATGCACACATACCTTAATGTTTTTTTATTTTTTAATTTTTTAAATTATTTCCCCAATACAATTTTTTCTACTGTACAACATGGTGACCCAGTTACACATACATGTACACATTCTATTTTCTCACACTATCATGCTCCTTCACAAGTGACTACACATAGTTCCCAGTGCTACACAGCAGGATCTCATTGCTAATCCATTCTAAAGGTAATAGTTTGCATCCATTAACCCCAAGCTCCTAATCCACCCCATTCCCTCCCCCTCCTTCTTGGCAACCACAAGTCTATTCTCCAAGTCCATGATTTCCTTTTCTATGGAAAGGTTCATTTGTGCCATATATTAGATTCCAGATATAAGTGATATCATATGGTATTTGTTTTTCTCTTTATGACTTAAAACTTCACTCAGTATGAGAGTCTCTACTCTCATCCATCCATGTTGCTAAAAATGGCATTATTTAGTTCTTTTTTATGGCATTGTGTATATATACCAAATCTTCCTAATCCAATCCTCTGTCAATGGACATTTGGGTTATTTCCATGTCTTGGCTATTGAGAATAGAGCTGCAATGAACATGTGGGTGCATGTGTCTTTTTCAAGGAAAGTTTTGTCTGGATATATGCCCAAGAGTGCTATTGCTGGGTCATATGGTAGTTCTGTGTATAGATTTCTAAGGTACCTCCATACTGTTCTCCATAGTGGTTGTACCAGCTTACATTCCCACCAACAGTGCAGGAGGGTTTCCTTTTGTCCACATGCCCTCCAGCATTTGTCATCTGTGGACTTACTAATGATGGCCATTCTGACTGGAGTGAGGTGGTATCTCATGGTAGTCTTGATTTGCATTTCTCTGATAATCAGAGATGCTGAGCATTTTTTCAAGTGCTTGTTGGCCATCCATACATCTTCCATTGAAAAATGTCTCTTCAGGTCTTTTGCCCATTTTTCAATTGGGTTGTTGGCTTTTTTGCTGTTGAGTTGTATAAATTGCTTGTATATTCTAGAGATTAAGCCCTTTTCCATTGTATCATTTGGAACTATTTTTTTCCCATTCTGTAAGTTGTCTTTGTGTTTTCTTTTTGGTTTCCTTTGCTGTGCAAAAGCTTGTCAGTTTGATTAGGTCCCATTGGTTTATTTTTGCTTTTATTTCTGTTGCTTTGGGAGACTGACCTGAGAAAATATTCATAAGGTTGATGTCAGAGAATGTTTTGCCTAGGTTCTCTTCCAGGAGTTTAATGGTGTCTTGTCTTATATTTAAGTCTTTTAGCCATTTGGAGTTTATTTTCGTGCATGGTATGAGGGTGTGTTCTAGTTTCATTGATTTGCATGCAGCTGTCCAGGTTTCCCAGCAATGCTTGCTGAATAGACTTTCTTTTTCCCATTTTATGTTCTTGCCTCCTTTGTAAAAGATTAATTGACCATAGGTATCTGGGTTTATTGCTGGGTTCTGTTCCATTGGTCAGTCTGCCTGTTTTGGTACCAGAGCGAAGTTCATAGCAATACAGGCCTTCCTCAAAAAAGAAGGAAAACTCTCAAATCGACAACTTAACCCACCAGCTAAATGAATTAGAAAAAGAGCAAGAAAAACCTAAAGTCAGCAGAAGGAAGGAAATCATAAAGATCAAAGAGGCAATCAATAAAATAGAGATTAAAAAAACAATAGACAAAATCAATCAAACCAAGAGCTGGTTCTTTGAGAGGGTAAACAAAATTGACAAACCTCTGGCTAGACGCACCAAGAAGAGGAGAGAAAAAACCCAAATAAACAAAATAAGAAATGAAAAAGGAGAAATCACAATGGATACTGAAGAAATAATTTAACATAATTAAAGCCATTTATGAATAACACACAGAAAATATAATATTCAATGGAGAAAAGCTGAGAGGCTTCCCACTAAAATCTGGAACAAGACAGGGATGCCCACTCTCACCACTGTTATTCAACATAGTATTGGAAGTTCTAGCCACAGCAATCAGACAAACAAAAGAAATAAAAGGCATCCAAATTAGAAGAGAAGAGATAAAACTGCCACTGTATGCAGATGACATGATACTATATAGAGAAAACTCTAAGGACTCAACAACTCAAAAACTACTTGAAGTGATCAACAAATTCAGCAAAGTAGCAGGATATAAGATTAACATTCAGAAATCAGTCACATTTCTGTGTACTAACAATGAAATATTAGAAAAGGAATACAAAAATACAATACCTTTTAAAACTGCATCCCCCAAAAAATCAACTACCTGAGAATACACATGACCAAGGAGGTAAAGGATTTATATGCTGAGAACTATAAAACATTATTAAAGGAAATGAAAGAAGATGCAAAGAAATGGAAAGATATTACATGCTGCTGGGTTGGAAAAATTAATATTATAAAAATGGCCATCCTACCCAAAGCAATCTACAGATTCAATGCAATCCCTATCAAATTACACATGACAGTTTTCATAGAACTAGAACAATCCAAAAATTTATATGGAACCACAAAAGACCCAGAATTGCCAAAGCAATTCTGAGGACCAAAAACCAAGCAGGGGGCATCACTCTCCCAGACTTCAGGCAATATTACAAAGCCACAGTCATCAAGACAGTGTGGTACTGGTAACATTTTTTTTTAATTGCAGTTGCAACACATAACTTTTAAATTAAAAAAAATCTAAAGTCTAATTACTGTCACATGATATGATTTCTAATGACTAAAACAATCTCCTGAGTCACTTTGGAAATCATTCACATTTTGACGCACGTGTGGAATTTATTTCATTTCTTGCTTTTGTGAATACTTTCAGAATGACTATCCTTATATATCAATTTGTCCATGTATAATTATTTACTTAAGAGCATTTTCTAGAATTGGATTTTCTGGAATTGGATTTTCTGGGCAAAGATTATAAAATTTTTATATTTCTTGGTTTACTACTCTATATTTCTTTCCCATAAAGTTTTGGTAAAGTATTTCACACCTGTTATAGCATTAATAATAATAATTTTTAACCTTTATTAAACTGATTAAAATTAGATGTCATTGTGAATTTGCAGTTTTTGAATAACATAGTCTTTATAATACTGATGATGTTCGTTTTCTTTTCATAATTTTCTTTTCCTCCAAATTGTCTTTCTGTTTGTTTTGATACCTCATTTTTAATTTTATCATTTTTGCTTTTTAGGACTACACCTGAGGCATATGGAGTTCCCAGGCCAGTGGTTAAATCAGAGCTGCAGTTGCTGGCCTACACTACAGCCACAACAATTCGGGATCTGAGCCACAACTGCAACCTCAACACAGCTCAGAGCAATGCCAGATCCTTAACCCGTTGAGCAAGGCCAGGGATCAAGCCCGCATCCTCATAGATACTAGTTGGGGTTTGTAACCCACCAAGCCACAATGGGAACTCCCTCATTTTTTATATTAGAGATTTTCCTAAAATGTCTAGTAATCCTAGGTTCCTAATTATTTAGGAGTGAAAGGCCGGAAAAGCTGATTATAAGCTCTGTGCCTATGATGGGACCTACTGATCTTGGGATTCACAATAAAATAATTTGACTGGGCCATTTTTGTGGCTCTCTCCATATCAGTCTCATTAGCTCTTCTTTGGGAGTGATAAGAAACTCTCTGAAGTCTCTGTCCTGAAGTTAAGTCTTGGCTGCAGCACTGGTAAAAAGGCAAAGGGACTGAGGAAGAGGAAGTCTTATTATGCAGTTTGGAGGGGAGTTTCATCTCCCTGGGTTTTTGTTTTTTAGCTCACTTGCCCTCAGCTTTTCCTCATATTCTTCAGTCCAGAGATCCTCTCTTTCAACTTTCCAGGGAGTTTTAGACCTCAAAATAGGGTGATGGAGGGGCAGTTAGGGGAGAGGGTAGGAGAGGAGATTTAAGTAGACAACTGCTTCTCAAATAGCTCTCATCCAACATTCCTTTTCTCAGACATTATTGCCACCAACTGAGGTACATGTGGACATTAATTCCCCAGTCTTCTGAAAATTCTGCAGTGCAAATTAGACCAAGGGCACTCACTCATATGCTTTCCAGGATTCAAAGTCCTGTTGCTAATGTCTCTACTCCTAGTTTCTCTATCCTTTTGGTTTGTCTTTATTTTTCTTTTTTTAAAGCTTTATTGATCTAAGTATAGTTGATTTACAATGTTATGATAATTTCTGCTGTACAACAAAGTGATTCAGTTATAAATGTACACACACTGGGTTAATGTCTTTTAAAGATAATCTCTTTTGTGTTATTACAATGAGGCTTCAAGAGGCAGAGATACTGGGTGGCCTCCAAAGATATATCTGAATATGCATTTATCTCCTAACAGCATATAATCAATTATTTTTTAAAACATTAATGGAGAGTTTCATAATTTGAGGTGTTTAACCATTAAGCATCATCATCATTAAGCAATATGACTAGATCTACTTTAGTATTATTCTGTGTATGCTATTTACACTACATTCCTCTCTTTTGTATTTTGCTTTATTTTTCTTTCATTTAAAATTTTATTTATGATTGTTTCCAGACATATATTTTATTCTACATATTATAAAAGTCAAATTTTTGACTTTTTTTTTGGTAAATTAAAAAAACCGAGGAACAGCTTTAATGAGTCATCCTGTCTTTATTACTCCCTGAAAAGATAGCTGAGTCATTCCATTGAAACTAAAGTGCATCATGACCTCTTCCTCTGACCAATCAAGCTTCCTTCTTTCCTTCCATAGCTCTTGACTTCAGGAAAATGCCTTAATAAACCTCCTGCTCTCTTCTTTCTGCTTCAGAGTCTGTTTCTCAAAGAAATAATCCAGAATCTCCCCATATCATCCTTAGAGAGGACAAGATAGCAAAGTAGAAGAACCTTGAGGTCACCTCTCATGAACATACCAAAGTCACAAGAAACTGCTGAAAAATGTCAATAAAAATACTATAACCCATAAAAAAAGTATTCTACACTACATTCAAAGACATAAAGGAAAAATTCTGAAATGGTAGGAGGGGTATAGTGATGATATAATCAAATACCATATGCCCCCCCACCCCGGGTAGGTGACCCACAAACTAGAAAATAATTATATGGCCTATGTCCTCCCACAGGAATGACTTTGAAGCCCCATGTCAGGCTCCCCAGCCTGGGAGCGGGGGGGATCTGCCATATAGAAGAGGAGTCCCAAGAGCATTTGTCTTGAAGGCCAGCAGGGCTTCAGTGCAGAAGGACCACAAGACTGGGAGAAACAGAGACTCCATTCTTAGAGGATGCACATGAGGTCTTGTGTCCAAAGGGATCCAGTGAAAAAGCAATGACTTCATATGAGCCTGGGCCAGACCTACTCCTGGCCTTAGAGGGTCTGCTAGGGAGGTAGGAGATGGCTGTGGCTCACTTTGGGGATAAGGACACTGCTGGTGGAGGTACCCAGCAGTATTCATTGATGTGAGCTCTCCTATTTTTGGCACCAAGACCTGGCCTCACCTAATAGCCTGTAGGCTACAATGCTGGGACACAGGAAAAACAGCTAAAAGGGTGAGAACATAGTCCCATGTGTCAGCAGACAGACTACCTTAAGACTTCTTGAGCCCACATCCACTTCAAGATATGCTCTGTAACATGGCCCAGGCCACCAGAGGGCCAAAATTCAGCTCTACCCACCAGTGGGCAGGTACTATCTTCTCCCACCAAGAAGCCTACATAAGCCTCTAAACCAGCATCACCTACCACAGGAAGACATCAAAAGCAAGAAAACTATGATCCAACAGCCAGTGGAACCAAGTCCACAGATGCAGGTCAGAACCCACACTGGGATCAGCAAGTCCCTATCCCTTGGGTGATGAGAGGGGAGTATAGTGCTGAGACACATAAGACAACCTCTACAGCAGGCCCCTTCTCCAAGTGAAGAAACATAATTAACCTTCTGTATACATAAAAATACAAAGGGAAATTTAGATAAAATGAGATGACAGAAGAATTTATTCTGGGTGAAGTAACAAGATAAAAACCCAGAAGAATAACTAAGTGACATGGAAAAAGAGTAATGGTCTTACAATGATTCAAGATGATCATCCCTAGATGATCCAAGAACTAGAAAAAGAATGCATGTACAGAGTGAGAAGCTACAAGAAGTTTTAAAGAAAAAGTTAGAAAATATAAAGAACAACCAAACAGAGTTGAGGAACACAATATCTGAAATGAAAAACATACATAAGGAATCAATAGCAGAATAAATAAAGCAGAAGAATGGATAAGTAATCTGAAAGAAAGTAGTGGAAATCACTGTCACAGAACAGAATAAAGAAAAAAAGGATGAAAAGAAATGAGGTCAGTTTAAGAAACTTCTGGGATAATGTCAAACACACCAACACTCACATTATAGGGGTTCCAGAAGGAGAAGGGAGCAAGCCCCTGAGAAAATATTTGAATAGATAACAGCTGCAAACCACATTAAAATGGAAAAGGAAAGAGTCAACCAAGTCCAGGAAGCAGAGTCTCAAATAGATGAATCTAAGAAGGAATATGCTAAGACAAAGTTATTAGATTGACAGAAATTAAAGAGAAAACATTAAAAAGGCTACAAAGGAAAAGAAATAACCAATATCCAAAGGAATTCCAATAAGACAATCAGCTGAGTTTTTAGCAGAAACTCTTCAGGTCAGAAGGGAGTGGCATGATATATTTCAAACGATGAAAGGGAAAAATCTATAAGCAAGAATATTCTAATAAGCAAGGCTCTCACTAAGATGTGATGGAGAAATTCAAAGCTTTACAGACAAGCAAAAGCTAAAAGAATTCAGCAACACAAACCCAGCTTTACAACAAAAGCTAAAGGAACTTCTCTAGGTAGAAAACAAAAGGCCACAACTAGAAAGAGGAAAATTATGAAATGGGAAAGTTCACCAGTAAAGACAAACATACAGCAAAGGAAGGAAGTCATCCACGCACAGATATTATATCTAAATAAGTAATCATGACAGAAGGAGAGTACACATGGATGGCATCTGAAATGCATTTGAAATTAAGAGATCATCAGCTTAAACAAGTTTGTGTGTGTGTGTGTGTGTGTGCGCGTAGAGAGACGCGTAGAGAGAGGGAGAGAGAGAGTGCAAGAAAGACAATGGGAGAGAGGAGAGAAAGAGAGAGACTGCTATATCAAAATCTTATGACAAACACAAACCAAACAATCTGTATTAGAAATACATAGAAAAAAGATTCCAAACACAACACTAGTCATCAAATCACTAGAGAAGAGAATTAAAGAAGAAAGACTAGCAAAAACAACCCCAAAACAATTAACAAAGCAGCAATAATATACATATCAATAATTACCTTAAATGCAAATGGTTTAAATGCTCCAACCAAAAGACATAGACTGGCTGAATGGTTACAAAAACAAGACCTATATATATGCCATGTAAAATTGACAGATTCAGATCTAGAGACACATACTGACTGAAAGTGAGAGGATGAAAAAATGTCTTCCGTGCAAATAGAAATCAAAAGAAAGCTGAAAAAGCAACACTCATATCATACAAAACAGACTTTAAAATAAAAATTGTTATAAAAAACAAAGATACTGCATAATGATCAAGGGATCAATCCAAGAATAAGACAATAATTGTAAATATATATGCGCTCAACTTAGGAGTATCTCAATACATCTAGCAGATGTTAACAGACTTAACAGGAGAAATTGACAGAAAAACAATAGTGGGGGACTTAGCCCACTTACAGCAATGGACAGATCATCCAGACAGCAAATCAATCTGGAAACATAAGCCTTATATGACACATTAGACTAGATGGATTTAACTGATATTTATAGAGCATTCCATCTGAAAGCAGCAAATTACACATTCTTTTCAAGTGTACATGGAACTTTATCCAGGATAGATCATATCATGGGTCGCAAATCACACCTCAGCAAATTTAAGAAAATTTAAATCACATCAAGCATCTTTTCTGACCAAAAAACTATGAAATTTGAAATCAAGTACAAGAAAAAAAATTGCAAAACACATAAACACATGGAGGCTAAACAATACGCTACAACGACAATCAATAGATCACTCAAGAAATCAAAGAAAAAATCAAATGATACCTAGAGACAAATTAAAACAAAAACACAATAATCTGACACCTATGGGATGTGGCAAAAACAGTTCTAAGAGGGAGGTTAGGAGATACACAAGCTTACCTTAGGAACAAGGAAAATCCCAGATAAACAACCTAACCTTACCTCCAAAGTAACTAGAGAAAGGACAAACAAAACCCAAAGTGAGTAGAAAGGAAAAAAAAATCATACAGATAAGAGTAGAAATAAATTAAATAGGGATGAAAACAGAAAAGATCAATGAAACTAAAATCTAGTTTTTTAAAAAGATAATCAAAATTGATAAACCTTTATCCAGACTTATCAAGAAAAAAGGGAGAGGGCTCAAGTCAAAGAAATTATAAATGAAAAAGAAATTACAACCGACACTGCAGTAACATAAAGGATCATAAGAGATTACTACAAGCATTTATAAACCCATAAAATGAACATTTAGAAGAAATGGACAATTTCTTAACAAACTTACAATCTCCCAAGATTAAACAAGGACGAAATAGAAACTACGAACAGACCAATTACAAGTAATGAAATTGTAGCTGTGATTTAAAAATTGCCTAGAAACTAAATGACCAGGGCCAAAGAGCTTCACAGATGAATTGCACCAAACATTTAGACAAGAGTTAACACTTATCCTTATGAAACGCTTCCAAAAAAATTGCAGAGGAAGGAACAGTCTCAAGCTTATTCTATGAGGCCACCATCAGAAAATTACAGACCAATATTACTGATGAACACAGACGTAAAAATTCTGAGAATACTTGCACTGTGAACCAATCAATACATTAAAAGGATCATACAACATGACCCATTGGAATTATCGAATTATCCCAGGGATGCAGATTTTTCGATATTCACAAATCAATCAGTGTGATACAACAATTAACAAACTGAAGAATAAAAACCATATGATCATCTCAATAGATGAAGAAAAAAGCTTTTGACACTATCTAACACCTATTTATGATAAAAACTCTCCAAATAGTGGGTATAGAGGGAACTTACCTTGACATGATAAAGGCCATAGATGAGAAACGCACAATAACATCACACCCAGCTGGGAAAAGCTAAAAGTATAAAAGATCAGGAACAAGACAGATGTCCATGAAACCAAGAGAGATTTTTGGCCTTATAAAATCATCTAGGTTCTCCTAAGAGCTAAAAATTGAGGGAAAAAAAAAAAGAGTCTACAAAGACCTGTGGCTCATACCTCTTTTCTGCCTTACATCTTTCCTGAAATGAGTGTATAGAGAGCTGTTTATCTGCTCAACAGGGAAAAAAGAAAAGTTAAAAATCACAATAAGGCATTCAGACCCAAAACTCTCAGGACACTGATTCCCTACAAAGTTGTATCCCCTACAAAAAAAAATCTTCAAAATTTTGAGATTTTTTTTTTTTATTTAAAAATATTTTTGGGAGTTACTGTCATGACTCAGCAGAAATGAATCTGACTATTATCAATGAGGACACAGGTTTGATCCTTGGCCTCACTCATTGGGTTGAAGATCTGACACTGCCGTGAACTGTGGTCACAGATGAGACTCGCATTTGGCCTTGCTGTGGCTGTGGCATAGGCCGGCAGCTATAGCTCCAATTTGACCACTAGCCTGGGAACCTCCGTATGCTGAGGGCACGGCCCTAAATAAAATAAAATAAAATAAAAATAAATTAACAGAATATTGGGAGCCCCTGTGAGTTGCAGATTAGCTATCTTGTCAAACCAGTAAAAATTGTCAATTATCAACTGAGACAAGATGGTAAATTAATCAGCTTACCAGGGTGATTTAGCTTATGTTTGAAAGCACAACAAGCCCATGCAATTGTGATCTCCATTCTTTCAGATCCTTTGATCTTAATAAATGCTATTTACTTATTTAAACACTATGTGATGCTTTCTCTTCTTTCCAAACAATGTATACAATGAACATGAGAAATAAAATCAAAGCAATTTTTCTGTAATTGATAGTCCTAAATTCTTCTCTGCATGATATACAAGTTTGCTGCGCATATAGTAACTTCAGACTGTTCTCTACCTCAAGAAAAAATCGAGGGAATAGGTAACCTGAAGTTAATGGGCATAAGATTTAGTGATATTGATGTTTCTTTTCTTTCATTTTCTTTAATAAGAGAAGATCCTCCAAGTAGTGCTTGGAGTTTCCCTCAACTATATGCTCTTTTTCGCAGATCTGCCTGTATGCCTCTGCTAGTGCCCACCAGAGCAAACACGCCTGGTAAGAAAGAATAACAAATACTCCTGGGCATAGTTGGGGCTGCCGTCATGTAATGTTGCTTTTCCTCCTTATAACTTAATTTGGAATGGTTGACTGGTACTGTTCAGATGAGGGAAAGAGGCAGAGCTTCCTTGCCTTACTGCTTGCATCTCTCACAGGCATCCTATCTTAATAAATTGATTTCTGCCTATCACTTTGTCTCTTGCTGAATTCCTTGTGTATGGAGGCATGAAGAACCTGAACCTCAGTAATTCCAGACAATGGGTACTGCTATTCTAGGCACTAACCCAGACGACCACCATTAGGATCACGCCAAGATCTGGATTTCAGGATTCCCCCAAAAAAGAAGGCATGTTTGCCCCAATCCTGATTCTTACCTGAAACCCTGTTTTTTTCCTTTTAGACTGTAAAAAAATCCCTGTAGTTCTTCCCCAGATAGGGGTACTGTGGTCTCCTTTGCCCAGTAAAGCAATAAAAGCTATTTTTTTTTATCCTTCACCCCCCAAATCAAAAAAAAAAAAAAAATGAGGGAAAGAACCTGAAAGTTTGCTGTAGAAGACTGCCTTATTTATGCTGTTTTTCAGTCTAATAAATAAACCCACAAATCTTCACCATTCTCACCAATCTTTGCTCCCAAGCACCAGGAATATTGTTACCAGTAAGAGTGCTTCCTTTTGATCATGCACATTCAATGCAGTTGTCAGCCTATGCAGTTTTCTGACAATATCTTAAAAAAAACTATGCACATGCTATGACTTTACTTTCTGGATTTTCACTTTTGCAACTACATTCAATGTACACTTGTATACAAATATACATCCATCAATGCCTGATAAATGTTTTTAATTTCTGATTATTCTTGGGGTTTCATGTTGAGTGTTAGAATATTCTTTGAATCACAATGTATGATACATATCTAGAAAGTAATTTTCACACCTTGCTACTTAGCATTAAACCTGTTTCTGCCTTTTCATTCCTTTTTATGTTTTCTTTTTGGTTTTGACTAGTTCCATTAGCCTTTATTTATATTTATCTTAATAGACTTGTGCACAGTTAGTCATATACAGCAATAAACCCAAGACGATTGTTAAAATAAATTCTGTCAGCCAGGTGCAGCTGTCCAGTCACTATACTCTTTGCCTGAATGTATATATAAATGAATGCTTGCATCATAGATAGTCATTGAGTATGCTGGGAGAAAATGATTTGAGGAGAGCCTGTTTCATATCATTTATTTTTAAATGGAGATTGTTTACCTTGGCTTCTGTTTGGAATAGGATTACAATGTTAAAACTAATCATTAAAAACAACAGGATACAGATAAAACATCACTAATCTTCTACAGTGTATCAATTTTTTAATTCTCTTTTTATAACAGATCTACAATAGGGATGTTGTTACTCTTTCTACTATTGGAAAAATAAACCCAATGGGCTAAATAAATTGTCTAAAGAAACTTAATTCAGAGTCAATATTCTGACGCAATAAGTGTTCCGTCACTGTACTACTGGCTCCCAAATTACTTTGTAATAATACATTTAGGTACGTAAAGTCCACTTAAACTTTCCATTTATACTTTTCCATTGGTAGAAGAAGGAGGAGCAATTATGACAAAAATAAAATGTATTATCTAAGCAAATTTTTTGAGGGTGGTTTAAAAGTAGAATTTATTAGAAAGCAAAGAAAGCAACTGAAAAATATCATTCAGAACTAAAACAAATGATGCTTTCTTGGACACTGAGAAATTTCCAACTGATGTATATGATGACCACTCAACAGAAGATTTGCAAAACTGCTGAATGCTGTCTGGGATCCAGACTTGATAGTAGAAAAAACCCACAGTAAATAAGAGGGATGCATTATTTTTTATTTATAAATATTACATTTAGTAAAGCAGAATAATTCACTTTGAAAGTAATTATACGTTATACATAAACATATACTTCTGTAGAACTGACCATCATTTGGTCAGAAGAAAAGGAGAAAAAATTTCAATTTTAAGTAGATTTTCACTCATCAGGTCAACTCTGCTCATCAGGAGATCACAGCTCATACTATAAAAGATCACTGTGTGCTTTTTCATAACTTTTACTTTTTTATTTTTATTTATTTGTGTCTTTTTAGGGCCACACCCAGGGCATATGGAGGTTCCCAGGCTAGGTGTCAAATCATAGCTGTAGCAGCCGGCCTATGCCACAGCCACAGCAACATGGGATCCAAGCCACATCTGATCTACACCATAGCTCACGGCAACACCAGATCCTTAATCCACTGAGCGAGGCCAGGGATGGAACTTGTGTCCTCGTGTATGCTAGTCAGATTTGTTTCCACTGAGCCACGATGAGAACTCCTACGTAATTTTTAAACAATGCTCTTTAGAAGTAAAGTATCTAGCTGAACTTATGCCATTGTTTTGACTAGAATAACCTGGACTTTCCACAATCTTTATGTTGGGATTTAGTAAAATACATAAATAAATAAAAATGATTACAGTTGGCTCTCTGTATCTACAAGTTCCCCATCCACAGATTCAACCAACCATAGATGGAAACTATTAAAAGAAAAAAACTTCAAAACTCCAGAACGTTCCAAAAGGCAAAACTTGAATTTGCTGCATACTCTCATTTACTTAGCATTTACATTGTATTTACAACTACTTTCATAATATTTACATCACTTTAGGTATTATAAATAATCTTGAGATACTTTAAAGTGTACAAGGTATGTGCATCAATTATATGCAAATACTATACCATTTTATATCAAGGACTTGCGCATTCTTGGATTTTGGTATCCATGTGGAGAATCCTGGAAACAATCTCACACAGATACCAAGGGACTACTATATAAAAAAGAGTATGGAATCTAGTACTTCTTACACATTTTATTGTCATAATACATAGAAAATCCTTAATGAACACATTAGCTTTATCTGGAAGTGATTTTGGAGGGGTGGTCTAGATGAGAAACATTTTCTGTATTTTATTTATCAGTAATATAAAGTCTAATGTTTCCAGAAGTTTCAATAAATAAATGTTAAATGAACATAACTTTTTTGTATGAATATTGATGCTTGAAATGGCTACATGCAATAATTTCAATTGATAAAATTTTAAAATGGCTGTAAAATTGATTTAAATTTTGTTATGTCCTGTAACCATATCCATAACCTGTTCACAGCTCTCTAATAAGCCGTCCCATATTTGTTGTAAAAAGTGCACTACCCCATGTTCCCTGGCTTCAGACTGGCATTTTCCTCAGAGTCTCTGCTCTCTAATACTTTGAACTTTAATAAACATAATATGGAAAGCAGATCATAGTCTTAAAAGTAGTTTACAGATCTATTATAACCTTAAATGCACCTCTTCAATTTCTCATTTTTTTTCCTATTTAAACCAGATTTTTCCCCATTTGTTTTTTTTTAAATAGTTACAATATTTACTGAGCATTTAGTATGTAATAAAAACTCATTCCAGTGCTTTCCATATAAACTAATTACCATAAATCTATATAAGATAGATGGCATCCATGGTAAAAAGTAGTGTACCCAAGTTTGCAGTCCCAGGCAGTGTGGCTCAGCATTTATTCTCCGAATCACAGACTCTCATACTGCTGCTCTCCAGCTTAAAGCTTTCCAAGGTATGAGAAACTAGTTCACTGCAGAAATCCACTCTCCCCTTTTTTAGACACTTCTTATGCTAAGACTTATTTTTCTTCAAGATGAGCTAATATCTGATCTCTAAGAATTACCAGTCTGGTTTTCTCTGTTAGGTAAAGGAAAAGAATGCCTTATTGAGGGCTGCCTTTGAGATATTTAAAGATGATTCTTCTCCAGTCTTAGTATGAGCCCTTCTTATTTCCTCCTGGAATGTCTCTGTGTCTTTTTACCTCTCTAACAGCTCCACAGGTGTAAACAGGCCTTTTAAGATATGACACTGTGACTTTAGACTCATGTTTCTGGTATGTTTGTCTATCACACAGCAAGAACATACAATAGCTCCTCCATTCAATATCTACTCTTCCATTAATGAAAAATCAAATTAGCATTTTTGGCAGCTTCCTTAGAGTAAAACCACATCTGTTTTATGTGGAAGGGACCAGAATATTTTGTGCTGTATGGGGTGAAATTTATTTGATCACACCACAATGTGGGGATTGGGGATTGGTTACAGAATTTATGGACTGAAGAGGTTCTGTCCTTTAATCACACTCTCTATGAAGGAACTTACCCTTTTCGCAAGTACTCCCCTGGCAAACAACAATGACATATGGCGTCAACTGTGCAAATGCGGCCACAGTGGGAGGCTATCAGCCAAAACAAATTGGGGGAGAGATGACAAGACTGTGAGACTGAAGGCCCTTATATGAACTTGATGCTGAACAAGAACTGCCTGGGACACAACCAATGCATGAGACAAATCAAGGAAATAAAATATTTAGAAATGTAGACTTGGAATAATAGGAGACTTTGAGGTCTGGCTTTTAACCAGGACCTGGAATTGGTTGGTTTTTTGGTCTAAATAAACCATTCAGGCATTACAAACTGAATAAATGTGGTTAGGTCATCTTCAAAAGTAGAGTTTCACTCATTTGTAAACTCCTGATTCCCTGAAAATGGGGTATACAATTTTCTAACAATGTGATTTTAATGATACTGAGGTGAGATTTTGTTTTTGAATTTTCAAAACATTCTTACCAATTAAACTTGAGTCTAGCAATGAGACAAAAAAAAAAATAGCTATTAAGATGCTGTCAGCTACAAGTGACAGTTTACTCCTCTATTACCTTCTACCACCCCAACCTACCCCAAAAAAACTTCAAAGAAGGTTATTTGTTGCCTCATAATTGTAAACTACAGATTTGTGGCTCTGGTATAGCTGAATTCATATCTCAGATAATGTCACGACTCAGTCTCTGTACCTCTTTTTATCCTTCCACATTACTTTCTTTCTCAAAATGTAACCCTCCACATTATGGTGCCTAAAATATCTATGGCACCTTTATTTATTTATTTTTTAAAATTTTCTTAATGAAGTTTTAATTTTTTTATTTTTTATTTTTTTTTATTTTCCCACTGTGCAGCAAGGGGGTCAGGTTATCCTTACATGTATACATTACAATTACATTTTTTCTATGGCACCTTTAAATCCAGTAAAAGTTTCCCTTTCATTATAGTTCCAAATAAAGTTCTACAATTGAGTTTGATCAGTCTGGTTTGAGTGACATGCCTACTCTTGAACAAACAGCTGTGTTAATGTGATATAAATGATTCGACAAACTGGAGTCACAAGTCCACTCCTCAATCTAGTAGCAATATCAAGCTTATTCTAACCACATGATTGAGACTTGGGGAGGGAGACCTCCCTAAGAAAAACGAAGGTGTTTATACCAGAAGAAGGGAGAATGGATGCTGGGCTGGTAGAAACAATGGCTGTTTCCTACAAAGGCCTCTAGTCCAGTGAAACTAAGTGGAGGAGCCTGAAGTGAAAGTAAGGGCAATTGAACTGCTTTAATTTTAATTACTAAGAGCCTGGAAGAAGCAGTCACTTATCTTTTCTCAGAGTAAAAAAATGTGATAAATGAGTGAAGTGCTCAGAATTCTTAGATAGCATACCCTTATTTAAGTTATTATAATCTAAAGCTCTAATGTTTAGCATATATAATTAAAAAAATTGAAACCTGTCATCCCCATTTTCACTAAAAACAAAGTTTACTGAGACATTTAGATTAATGTTATTGAAAACTGGAATATGAGAAGAGGAAAAGCATCATGACTTTATGAGCCTGGGGGAGAGTGGGTACCAGTTGAAAAGTCCAAATGGAAGAGAAAATGGAAAATGATTACTGACGAACCAGAATTCTTAACTACTATACTATAACCTTAAAATCCATTCCTTAAAAATTAGTTATAATAGGACTTAAAATTCAAATCCTGCAGAATCTCAACCAATGGAGAAGTTGCAAAGGTAATGTTAAACTAAACTTGAAATAAAAATTACTCTACCTGGGAAGGAAGAATGTCAAAAGCAGAGCAAGGGAAGATGCGAGGACCCTGTAGGTTCTACATTCATGAATGACTTTAGGGAGATCCTAAGATATTTCACCTAAGTTTGTCTACTGTTAGTACAAGAACGCTCAGGAAATATAAGAAAAGTTAGTGTGCACTGTAGGTAAAAATGGCTATGGAACAATAGACTATAGACCCTTAAACAGATCTAGGCACCCAAACTATCTCCTTCACCTAACAAAGATCAAGTGATAATCTGGTACCTTGCTTGGTTCAGTCTTATGTGATTTTTTTCCCCCTCATTTGGTGTTTCCCAGGCAGAATACAGGCAATTCTTATCACCTCCTCACCCGAAAGGGTAAACAGATATGGAGATGGCCTTGAGGCCTGTCTTAGCTATGAGGATGATGTAGTAAGCCAGCAGAGAGCCCAGAGTCCTTTAGTTTACTCAGAGTGTCACTCAGCAGATGAAACTATAAACAGCTTTCATTCACTCATCTGGTTAACATTTATCAAACATTTGCATCACACTGAGCAAGGAACTGAGATGGCTGTGGTAAATAAAAGTCTTTTCATACTCTGAGTGATCTTTAACTTATTTTAAAATATATATGGTGGTAAGGAGGGATGGGGGTGTTTCTTTCCAAGAGTGTATTTTTGTTTCTCAACATGGGTACAGACCCACAGCTAGGGCGTGTGTTCTATGGCACATGGCAGCTATGATGTGCTTAAGGAAAAGAAATAATAATTACTTTTGATCCTCACTTCCTCAGTGGAGAGATGAAAATATTTTCAGCAAATTGTTGAGATACTTCCTATTGTAAAGCAGTTCTTAGAGACTTGGAAGAGTTATTTGCTTACATCAGTTTTTAGGAAGTAATTCATAGAAGAACAATTCAATTGCAAAGCCTAATATTGTTCCTCAAACTACACCCTCTCTCCACTTTTGTAGAAAAACACTGCCCAGACTTCCTATCAAATACAATCTTTTCCTAAAAGAAGGCAAGTGGCATCAATTTTGAAACAATGGAATGCCATCTGGAATGATAATTTGTACTAGAGAAGGTAGCTAAAAAATGAGCATCATCATTAACGAGAGGTACATGCAAAAATTAACAGTATTTCATTAAATACTAACAAATAAACCACTTATAATCTTATTCAAAACACAGGCTTTGAATTGAAAGTCAAGGCAGAACAGAAAAATACGCAAATAAATATACTAATCTCCAAAGTGTATGGGTAGTGTATATAAATATGTACGTGTGTCTACATACATACACAAATAATACCACACATATTTATATAATATATAAAATATATATTATATATTCAAGTATGATCCTAAATAGATGGCATGAAATTTAGAAATAAAAGAGGAAAATAATCTCAAACACTTTAAAATAATTAAACAGTAAGTTTCAAAAAATTATCAAACTGCTACCTTTTTGTGAAGAATTAATAAAATGTAGCTTTCAACTTACTCAAAATATTTTGGGGTCATTATTTGAGTTTTCATGGATTATATTTATGGTATTTCCTTCAAGATTATATTAAAGCATAAAGATGTTTTAAAATTACATATCAAAAATAACCTCCTTAAAAAAAAATTTGATTCACACAAACACTCCTGTGTCATTGTGTACATTCTAATAAGCATTTAAATACGAATATTCATCCTTTGTGTTTCCTGTGGTGTGTGTGTGACAGTATTCTATACCCCCTTAATCTCTGACCATCACCAGGGATAGAAAGATGTTGAGTGGCACTGGACTGAGTATCACAGTACAAATTCTCATGAAAGAAACAACAATCTCCCTAGATGTAAGGAGTGAGAGAGTTTTATACTTGGAAGAGTCAGGAAGTAGGGAGAAATACCTCAGGACTTACAGTCAAAGCTTGAAGGTAAATATGTTTAAAAAAATAGAAGGGTTTCTGTATACCAGCAATGAAATATTAGAAAAGGAATACAAAAATATGATACCTTTTAAAATTGCACCTCACAAAATCAAATACCTCGGAATGCACCTGACCAAGGAGGTAAAGGACTTATATGCCGAGAACTATAAAACTTTAATCAAAGAAATCAAAGAAGATGTAAAGAAATGGAAAGATATTACATGTTCACGGATTGGAAAAATCAATATTGTAAAAATGGCCATACTACCCAAAGCAATCTACAGATTCAATGCAATCCCTATCAAATTACCCATGATATTTTTCACAGAACTAGAACAAACAATCCAAACATTTATATGGAACCACAAAAGACCCAGAATCGCCAAAGCAATCCTGAGAAACAAAAACCAAGCAGGAGGCATCACTCTCCCAGACTTCAAGAAATACTACAAAGCCACAGTCATCAAAACAGTGTGGTACTGGTATCAAAACAGACAGACAGACCAATGGAACAGAATAGAGAACCTGGAAATAAACCCAGACACCTAGGGTCAATTAAGCTTTGACAAGGGAGGCAAGAACATAAAATGGGAAAAAGAAAGTCTATTCAGCAAGCATTGCTGGGAAACCTGGACAGCTGCATGCAAAGCAATGAAATTAGAACATACCCTCACACCATGCACCAAAATAAACTCAAAATGGCTGAAAGATTTAAATATAAGACAGGACACCATCAAACTCCTAGAAGAGAACATAGGCAGAACACTCTCTGACATCAACATCATGAATATTTTCTCAGGTCAGTCTCCCAAAGCAATAGAAATTAGAGCAAAAATAAACCCATGGGACCTCATCAAACTGAAAAGCTTTTGCACAGCAAAGGAAACCCAAAAGAAAACAAAAAGACAACTTGCAGAATGGGAGAAAATAGTTTCAAATGATGCAACCGACAAGGGCTTAGTCTCTAGAATATATAAGCAACTTATACAACCCAACAGCAAAAAAGCCAATCAATCAATGGAAAAATGGGCAAAAGACCTGAATAGACATTTCTCCAAAGAAGATATACAGATGGCTAGCAAACACATGAGAAAATGCTCAACATCGCTGATCATAAGAGAAATGCAAATCAAAACTACCATGAGATATCACCTCACACCAGTCAGAATGGCCCTCATTAATAAGTCCACAAATAACAAGTGCTGGAGGGGCTGTGGAGAAAAGGGAACCCGCCTGCACTGTTGGTGGGAATGTAAACTGGTACAGCCACTATGGAGAACAGTTTGGAGATACCTTAGAAATCTATCCATAGAACTTCCATATGACCCTGCAATCCCACTCTTGGGCATATATCCGGACAAAACTCTACTTAAAAGAGACACATGCACCCTCATGTTCATTACAGCCCTATTCACAATAGCCAGGACATGGAAACAACCCAAATGTCCATCGACAGAGGATTGGATTCGGAAGAGGTGGTATATATACACAATGGAATACTACTCAGCCATAAAAAAGAATGACATAATGCCATTTGCAGCAACATGGATGAAACTAGAGAATCTCATACTGAGTGAAATGAGCCAGAAAGACAAATACCATATGAGATCACTTATAACTGGAATCTAATATCCAGCAGAAATGAACATCTCCACAGAAAAGAAAATCATGGATTTGGAAAATAGACTTGTGGCTGCCAGATGGGAGGGGGAGGGGGAGGGAGTGGGAGGGATCGGGAGCTTGGGGTTATCAGACACGACTTAGAATAGATTTACAAGGAGATCCTGCTGAGTAGCATTGAGAACTATGTCTAGATACTCATATTGCAACAGAACAAAGGGTGGGGAAAAAAATGTATACATGTAAGGATAACTTGATCCCCTTGCTCTATAGTGGGAAAAATAAAAAAAACACAAAAAACAAAAAAACCCCATAGATTCCCAAGAACTTATTAAAAAATATATAGAAGGGTAAAAGTATGAGTAAAATAAACATAGAAACAAATCATACTAAAGGCATCCATTTTAGAAGGTGTTTCACACAGATACTCTCATATAGTTTCAACCTCTGTGAGAATTTAAACTAAAAGTTGCTAGGAAATTTACTGGTATCAAACTCGTAATATATTCTAGAGGAATGCTTTTTCAATTCCATTTAATTATTTGTATACATTTTTTGAAAAATGCTTTCTCTCTGTGTGTATATATGTATATAGTTTTATAGTCACTATAGTTACTGACTTTTAATATTCTTATAAAATCCAATAAACAATCACTGCTACTTAAGAACATTTCTTCAAGAAGGGTAATACACTGCTGAGTTCTATAAGGCACAGAAATGTTGGTAGAGCACCATGTAAGAATTATCACTAAGAAATTATTTATGGACTTACATATATTAATTTAGGAAATTTTGTCATATTCCAAAAATATGTTCTTTTGTTTCTGTTACATGATTAACTTGATGCTTGAGAGGACATACTATTCAATACCAAAGCAGACTAAATACAATCTCTAAAAAATATGAAACATTTTTCTTGGCCAATGATTTTTTCTGCATTTATTAGATTATTTGTTCTCTTAGATAATTTCTATTTCTATGTCCAGATTTTACTTCTTTAGTACTAAAGACATTTACCTTCACATTTTGTTAATATTCATGCGATATTTTCATAATCATTATTAAAAATGGTTTGCTTTAGTGTAAACATTTCCTACTGATGAGTAGATGTGCCCAAATTAAAAATTTTTCAAATTTTTTAAATATATAAATTTTACTTGAAGTGGCGATTAGAGAATAACCAAGAATACATAATTTGTATTGTGCTATCCTCATTTCCTTGCTTTCTTGACCACTGGGGAGAAAAATTCTAGATTTGGTGCCTCAACATGGATATGATCATACAGTGACAGGCACAGAAAAATCAACTGCCATGGGAGTTGATTTGGAAAAAACTGTAAGTTACATATGTTAATAATCTTCCAGAAGATAATACAGATCAAGTATAAGAATTTTCCTCAAAGTATCTATTTTTTTAAAGTAAACTTTTTTAAAAAAAAGTATTATCTGTCAAATGTGGTTCTATGAACAGTCACTAAGTCACCTATGATGTTTCCTGGAGGTAATAAGAGGTATACCTTCTTTATTATTTCAATTTCTTTACTGTTTGCTGTTCTTCCACCAACTTCCGCAAATGCTAATCTCATTTAAAATTTTTTTAATTAAATATTCCAAGGCTCTAGAAAGAAGGTGTAAGATACTAGAATCAAACTCTGGAGACATTCTAGCAACTAAGAATAGAATTTAGCAACTAGACTTGCTTTTTTAAGATAGGACACAGGCATCTGGGGCCAGGCTCCATTTTTGTTCCAAGGGATAAATGATGAAAAGGGCTCTCCAGCATTGAGGATCTTATGCACTCAGGGAGACAAAATGACAAACTCTACTTTGACATTACCTTGAAAATTCCTACAATTGGTGATTTTTAAGTTTTTAATAAAGTGGAAAATATGATAGCTGATACTCAAATGCGTTGTGCTGCTATGAGAATATACAGGCTTATGAATATTTCTATTCCACTAGTTACTAGTTGTAATTCCAAAATGATGGTTGTTATCAGAGCGGCTACAACAAATTGATGCCTGAATATTCTGGAAGTCAGCAATAAAACATCAAGACCCAATGGCGGCTATTAGGGCCAATTTCAAGTCTCTGAAGAAACATGGTTAAGACAAAGAGGACCAAACATTCTTCAATGAACCCGAGTGTCAGACCACTACTAAAAGAATAAACTGTGTACCCACCTACTAAAACTGATAGATAGGTTTAAAAGCAAGTCCTTGATCTAAGAAGGAATCTCTGTCTCAGATTGAACTACAACTTATAGTCAGAAAAGATCTAGTGGGGCTAGTGGTTTGAAAATAAGTGATAGCTTAGACTTCCTCTTCACTAAAGGCAGGACTCGTTGACAACCTTAGGGGTAACTGAGACTGTGGAGATGAGAAAAGACACCTAAAAGAACCTGGCCCATGATCTGGCAGTCGATCAATAAAGCTACTTATCTCCTTTTCAAATGCAATCCAGGAATTGCTAAGATCATCCATAAGGATTCCAGGATAGGTATGCAAAGGAGCGATTTATATTATTTTCTCATAAATCCAGAGAGGATTATAAAAATGCAGGCTATATCATGCATTATCGTGTGGCAGAGCAACATTCAGGAACCGCATCAGCATCCTCTGAAAGTAAATTTCTTTCTTAGTCACCAGTATATTGATGGAGAAACTAAGAGACTTTAATTAAATGCAGTTAAGCCAAGTAATTGATTTTAACAGTATCAACTCTAGGTGACCCTTAAAATATCTGAGAAATTCTCTCCACCCCATTCCTTTTGTAGAACTATAAATTACAGGAAATAAGGAAAACAAGGATCCCTTCAACTCACAGCTCTATAAAGGAAGCCATCATATCACAAAACTGAATCATGGTACAAAGCTGCAAACCTCTTTTGTGTACTGAATTTCAAATGTTTGGCCCAAAGAAGCATCTAGCCAGTATCATCTGAATCCTCATGAACTGTCAGTAAGCCAAGGCCAAAAGGTTTCTACCACGGATTTTTCCTCAGAAAGAATACCATTTAAACCTCATGTCTCATAGTTTATATTCAATATATAAGCACCTGAATATCACTCTTGTACTATGTGTATATATGAATAACCCTTTATATTGACACACTTTCAAGAAAATTTTCTTTAGAAATCTGAACAAGATGTTCAAGAATGCAAAACTGGATTTTAGTAAACCAAGTTGAACTTAAAAGTGACGCTGTGAAGAAAAGAACAACAAAATGTTTCCTAGTGGTTTTGTGTGATTGTTTTATTAGCTTTGATAAGACTAAACAGTCCAAAGATTTGACAGTCCTGACACCTGGCATATGAAAGATGGAATTCCTGAATGGAAATTATTCTTATTGAACTTCTCTGAAGAGTTTTGGCTGGAAAGAAGTATCTTTCCCAAAGCCAGTACATTCTCGGCGCTCCTTCAACTGGCTGAAAAATGAGGTACTGAATTCTTTGCTTAATGGGAAATATACTGTTGTTTTAATACATATTTTTTGGAAACTTCTTTTCAAAAAATTCTGTCATCACTTTTCCTTTGTAGAAATAAATATGACACCATATGGGAAAAAATGTTATAGCTCCATATGCACAGAATAGTGTTCTGAATTTAAAGATGAACCGATTCTAACCTCCATTTAGTGATTAGAAAATACTGAAAACAAATACCCATACAAAGTTATATGCTTCATAGTTGCTATGCACAACACCAAGATGATATGGCTACTCTGTACTTGGCTGTGTTTAGGTCAAACCAGAGGTGTTTATAATATGAATAATAAGATATTTTTGTGTGGCTACATTATTTATCTTACTGGTTCTACTTTGTGATGTACAACAGACCCGTTATTGTACTTCAGCTCAGATATTTATATACAATACAGTTCAAAGAACTGATTCTCATTCTTCTACCTAGAGCTTAAAAAATGTAGGACAGAAAACCAAATAAAAAGAGGTCATAAATCACAATAGTACAGATGTTGAAAAGGGAAAGTGCTTTTTTGGTCTGTCAGCGTATCACATGAATTTTTAAATTATGAAGTCCATAAAGAATATTTTCATGACTGAAAACAAAAAGGGAGGGCATGCATTAATTGAACAAAAGAATAGAGGATTCTTGTGAACTGATTCAGAGCCCAGTAGAGGAAGTCATCTATTTTGAAAGGGTTAAGACACAAAAGAATTTTGTGATTGGGATACTTGCTCTATTCAGCACCAGGCTCAACAGTAGGAGTGAATATGGGGTCCCTACTTGGGGTAGGCAGCCAAGGGGTATTCCTATACATTTGCCTCTTTAACCTATGTGAATATGTTCCATATGAGTCTAATGCAAGAGTGGGTGATGGACCGCGATTCATGAGTCCAGAAACATGAGCCAGGTGAAATTCTATCTCACATGTGATTAATATCTCCTATCGAAAGACCTCAGATGGCAGAGAATGTACTTCCTTCTGAGATATTCCATTTTACCTTTGATCCAAACATGACTTCCCTTTACCTTTTGCTCATTTATCTCTGGCACCTAGAGAAATAGCTATGTCTTATTCCACATGGTAGTTTCAAATATGTGAAGACAGTACTCATGTTCCTCAGCTTACATGTCCAATTGGATATTGTATTCTCCAGAGAAAACAGTCTTAGCTCTGTCATTTTTAAAATCAGAATTGGGAGTTCCCATTGTGGCTCAGTGGAAACAAATCCGATTAGGAACCATGAGGTTGAGGGTTTGATCCCTGGCTTTTGCTCAGTGGGTTAAGGAGCCGGCATTGCCGTGAGCTGAGGTGTAGGTTGCCAGTGAAGCTCGGATCTGGAGTTGCTGTGGCTGTGACGTAGGACGGCAGCTATAGCTTCGACTGGACCCCTAGACCCCTTTTTTAGGCATGTGTGGTCCTAAAAAAATAAAATAAAGTAAAATAAAATAGAGAATTGGTATTACATTTACCTTCTTAATTACACATTGTTAAATGAATTATTTTTCCTAATACATTTAAAAATATGTCATTTGGTATACCCCAAATTCCAATCATTGCATAAGATAGAAACACCATCATTCCCTTATGTGACCTGTTATCAGAAAATACAGGAGTTCTCTTTGTGGTGCAGTGGTTAACGAATCCAACTAGGAACCATGAGGTTGCGGGCTCAGTCCCTGGCCTTGCTCAGTGGGTTAAGGATCCGGCATTGCCGTGAGCTGTGGTGTAGGTTGCAGATGTGGATTGGATCCCAAATTGCTGTGGCTGTGGTGTAGGCCAGCGGCTACAGCTCCGAATCGACCCCTAGCCTGGGAAACTCCATATGCTGCAGGAGAGGCCCTAGGAAAAGGCAAAAAGATGGAAAAAAAAAAGAAAGAAAGAAAATATAGTATCTTGTACAACATTTACAATGAATTATTCTTCCTTCCATGTTACCAGTTTGAATTATCAACTGAATTACTTCCATACTATTAATGAGTGCTTGCTCTCTCTCTTCACACACAACATGCACATACAGAAATTGTAATGACAACCTAAAACAATGATGCTTAAGAAAAGTAACATTGAAGTGAACGAAATGACTGTTCATTGTATTTGAGGGACATAAGTGGCATTGTTAGTTATTCATTTGGAAGTTTAAATATTTCTTCCCTTCTCCTTGCAATAATTTATATGTAACACAGCAAAGCAATACCCTCATCTATAGTAGAATTTCTTCTCCATGTGAGCTTTTTACTTGATGTTATTTTGTCTGATGTCTCAAATAATTGCCAGTGTTGTCATTTTTATATACTTATTTATTCCAATACTTGGTTCAATATCAAACTTCTATTAAGATGCAGGTATCAAACAGCAGCTCTGGGATCCCAGGTAAGTATTGCAGATTGGTCATTACCTTTCTCTTTTGTTATCTGAAAAATAAATGGCTTCTCTTTTGAGATTTTTCATTGAATTATTTAAACTTCTGCACACAAGGAAGATTCAAATATACTTATTTGACAAGAAATAGAGAAAAAAGAGGAAAGAAACCTGAGGGATGAATGATCTTTAGTGTTTACTAAGATCATGTCCAAGTATCTCTGGGAATAACCACAGATTGGTAACTGTGATTATTACTTTTGTTATATTCGCCCTCTATAAAAGTTTTCAATTTCCTTTTGAACATTCATGTTATGTTCCAGGAAGGTTTCAGTAGTACTAGAGATTTATCACTTACTGCAAGGATTATCAGGGGTTTCAAACGCACTGGATATATGGATAGCAATATTTAACAATATATACACACATACATATTTATCGTTTATTAAAGAGAAACTGCATAATAAATATATACTATTTCCCAATAGTTACTGATGTGTTTGGTTATGTGAAACTCTCCTTTCATTTTTATTATTCATCTAGTGTGGCCAGTTGATGAGAAAAATAAATGACCGATTTTAGCATCTGATTTACCCACTCCAACATAAGAATAGAGGATTTAAAAGCTAATTTAAATTGAGGAGAAATTGCATTAATTTTTTTAGAAAGCAACAAGGAGGAAAACAGCAGAAAGAGTATACATTCTGGGGATGTGCCCCCAAAATGAAAATGCTATGGTGTTAGCAGGTCATGCTTCCAAGACAGAAAGCTAGAATGAGAGTCATATTGACTCGGTTTCAAGTATGTTACATCAAGAGAGACTGAGATGAACGTGAGAAACACCTGTATATGCAATGCATATTCATAAAAGATCTGAGTCACCACTCCAAGACCTCTCAGAACATGAAGTTTTTCAAGAGGTGGAAGTATGGAAAGCTATTTCTGAGGACACTATCTGTGGTGAAGATGGTGTTGTAAGCTCTATAACCAACCTGGGCCCTCTCCACCAAAGGCACATGGGTCTCTGCAGCACTTCCTAAAGTTCGATGAGGAGGACTTGCACAAGAAGACTTAGAGAGCTAACCTTATATGTCTCTGCCATTGAGGGGAGCTCATCAAAAGCACCAATGGGCAGAAGGGCAAACTAGTTGTTTGGTGACAACCTGGCAGAATGTTATAGCACTACAAACAATTTCTCAGGACAGCATATGTAGGAATGTGTTCTATACACTCGAATGGGCCCTGTGAGCAGGCATGACTGAGCTTCTCTAAGATCAACTCAAGACTGAGGAGACCTCAGCTGAGAGAGACTTGAGGGGGTGTATCATAGGATTCTGAAAGAAGAATACAAAGTACTTTCTCAGAATAGAGGTTGGCATGGGGCTGGAGAATAGAGGTTTCCAGAGGTGAGGGTCTCAGAAGAGCTTATGGAAGCACATCACGAGATAAAGTCAAGTTTAATGATGGGCCAAGACCAGGAGTACAGCTGACTTAAAATCTTCTGAGCCCTGGACTTCCCATGTAGCTCACAACCTAACTCCTCAGCGTTGCTTCTACAGTGGCTGTGGCTCAACCCCTGGCCTGGGAACTTCCATGTGCCACAGGTGCGGCCCCTAGAAACAAACAAAAAAGAAAAAAAAATCTTCTGACCCCTTTTGCAAGCTCTAGCCTAAACAGATCTAGGCTACAGAAGAGATTTATGTTTAATCAAGTTAGGAGTTCTAATTAAAATCTTGGTCTGAACATGCTAATAATTAAAGACAGTGTTTGTGACAAAGTGACCAGTTACATAAAGAATGAGCACAAAATGAAGGGGCTTCGATTTCATCCAAGTTTTCACCCAAGAATGGAGAAGAATGCTACCATAAATAAGACATAATGGGGTTGCAGGAAACAAATATAAAGTTGCATTTTTTTGGCCACACCTGCAGCATGCAGAAGTTCCTGAGCCAGGGATCAAACTTGTGCCACAGCAGCAACCCAAGCTGCTGCAGTGACCACACTCAATCCTCAACCCACTACACTACCAAGGACCTCTGAAAGTACATTTTGATCAGTTACAATGCATGATTTTCTTGCTATTTAGAATTGGAGGTCTGTGGCAGGCCCTAGGAGAATACTAGCTTCAGGCCATTCCTAGGAGACCAGATAGTGGACTGAATCTGCAGCTTCAGGCAAAATGCCTTCTCCCAAGCCTGGGCTTCCCACCCTCAGGACACTAGGCCCATTTGCTCAATTATGCACTGACAAATAGAAAGTGAATTCCAAAAAATAAAAAACAAAAAAAACAAAACCAGGAGTCCCTCTTTAAATGTTCTGGATTTTATACAATTTGGGGGACCCTGGGGATCTACAATATGAGTGTGACTCAGAGTCATATTTATTTTGATTTAGAAATATATACATTTGATACCTAAATGCTATGGTTTAATTTAAAAAAAATACTTGCTTCATTCTAAGAAGTTTATGGAATAAGGAAATGCATGGCAGTAGTTCAATCAAGGTATGCTGAGGGTGAAAAGGCTACTGGAAGGGCATCTCACAGTAGTGGATAAGCCAGTAAGTCAGTAAGATCTGAAGACAAATCACAAACAGCCTGGAATTTGTGTGTGCTGCTGGATCCCTGCAGCCCCCGGAACCTATTTCCCTGTCTACTGTGTAGTTGCACACAGCACAAACACTCTAAGAGCATTTTAGAAGACTTCTAACCTTGCTTCACTTTCCTTTCTGGAAAGTTCTCTGAATGGTTATTTTTTTCAGTCCTTAATAGTTAGAAGTTTTATGCCTCTAGAAATATAGTGCAATTTTATGGTTCTTCCTGATGAGTGAATTTTTCAGCAACTATATGGTATGGCTGGCTCAGACTCTATCAAACTTAAATAACATTCAGAGTTTGTGGGGCAGCTTTTCATTCCCATCTTTCTTGTTTGTTTGTTTTGCTTTAGGGCTATACCCATGGCATGTAGAGGTTCCCAGGCTTAGGGTCCAAGAAGAGCTATAGCTGCCTGGCTACACTACAGCCACACCAACGCCAGATCTGAGCCGCATGCCACAGCTCACGGCAATGCCAGATCCTTAACCCATTCAGTGAGGCCAGGGATCAAACCTTCATCCTCATGGATCCTAGGTGGGTTCAGTTACCACTAGCCACAAAGGAAACTCATCATTCCAATCTTTTTTAAGCCTTGCTATGCTGACTGTGGCTTTTGAGAAGCCTAGCTGTTGAATTTCCAGTCTCTGCCAGAAGGTTTAAACATGAAAGCTTGAAAGGCATCTTAGGGTGAGCTTTACTTTGCAAAACTTGCTTTATCCTATGCCATAGGCACAATACATTTATTAGATTTTTCATTTCTTTTTGATCATTGTAGAAAATATTTGCTTCTCAAGCCTTTACATGTGAAGTGCTTGAGTCTCCTGAGATAATCTTACTGTCCATTCTCATTTTATAAGTATCAGAATATTTTCTTTGTGCCATGATTTCAGAATTTACTTACTGCAACTCTTTGAAATGTGCTTATCTTTTCAACTATTTCAGAGATTGAAGAATAAAATATTTCCTAGTGTCAAGAGTTTGTTTTACAAAGTAGAGCTCTATTTTTTATACATACAATAATCACTTAATATCTACTATATGCCTACCATAATACCTTCCCTGAAGAAATTTAATGTCTAGAATGAGATATGACTCTACTATTTAGTAGTGATAGTAATAATAATAATAATAAAGGGTAAAATTTGTTGAGTGGTTCTTATTTGCCAGGCACTATTTGCCAGGCACTATTATAGAATTTAACATGTCAGATATGAATAAATTCTCATACAAACACAAATGGAACTATTATTAATTTCTTTCAACATTAAAGTAAAATGAAACATGGACAAATTTATTCTCTTGCATCATATAAATAAAGTCACACATATAGTACACAATGAATTCAAATTTAGACAGCTTGATTCTTCAGAATCATCCTGCCTTTCTAGGCAAGATAAAGGATGATTAAAATACTTCTGGTGAGCACAGAAGATGGCAGAATAGAAGGACTGGAGCCTACCTTCTCTCATAAAAACAAAATTACAACCAAATGCTGAACAACCTTCAACCAAATGGACTGGAAACTTTCAAAAAGATATCCTATTCCAGAAGACAAAGAGGACGCCACATCAAGAGGTAGGAAGGGTGATTACATGATATAAGCAACCCCATACCTGCTGGGTGGGAAGCTCACAGACTGCAAAGTAACTGTATCACAGAGACTCACCTACAGGAGTGAGAGTTCTGAGTCCCACGTCAAGTCCCAATGCCTGGGGATCTGGCATTGGCAGAAAGAGCCCCTGGAGCATCTGGCATTGAAGGCCAGTAGGGCTTGTGTGCAGGGGCTCCATGGGACCGGGGGAAATGGAGACCCCATTCTTGAAAGGTGCACACAGGCTTTCGTGTGTATTGGGTCCCAGGGCAAAGCACAGGCTCCACAGAAATCTGGGTCAGGCCTGACTGCAGTTTTTGAAGGATCTCCTGGGAAAACAGGAGGTGACTGTGGCTCAATGTGGGAGAAAGACACTGCAGGTAAAGCTCTCTGGAATATTCCTCAGCGTGTGTTTCTCAAGAAGAAACCATTTTGGGAATATCTGGCCCCACTCATCAGTGCTAAGAAGCTCCAGGCCAAACGATAATCTGGGTGGGATCAGAGCCCTACCCATCAGTAAACAGGCTGCCTAAAGACCCCCAGGCACACAGCTACCTCTAATCTCGCCCAGAGACAAAGTCCCACCCACCAGAGGGATAGGAATTAGCCTCACCTACCAGTGGGAAGGCATCAGTCCCTCCCATCTGGAAGCCCACAGCAAGCCCACCTACCAAAGTCAGCCACAAGGGAGGCAGACATCAGAAGTAAGAGAGGCTACAACTCTATTATTTGCAAAAAGGACACCACACAAAAAAACCTGTAAAAATGAAAAAGGCAGAGGACTACAATTCAGAGGAGGGAGAAAGAAAAAAAACAAAAAACCCGTAAAACAGCTAAGTAATCCGGAGATTATTAGCTTCTAGGAGAAAGACTTTAGACTGACGAGGCAAGATACTGGAAATAAACTGGAGGTGAAGATTGATAATTTACAGCAAACACAGAGCAAAGAAATATAAGATTTAAAACTTAAGTAAGCAGAGATGCAAAATACAGTAACTGAAATAAAAAATTCATTAGAAGCAACCAACAGCAGAATACAGGAGGCAGAAGGACAAACAAGTGAGGTGGAGAACAGACTAGTAGGATCACTGATACATAATAGAAAAGAGATTGAAAAGACGGAAAAGATTGAAAAGAAATGAAGAGAGTCACAGAGAACTCTGGTACAATGTTAAACGCACCAACATTCATATTATAGGGGTGCCAGAAGGAGAAGACAGAAAGGGACAGAAAAAATATTCCAAGAGATAACAGCCAAAAACTTGCCTAACACAGGAAAGGAACCACTCATTCAAATCCAGGAAGTGCAACAAGTATCTTATAAAATAAATTCAAGGAGGAACACCCCAAGACACATACTAATCAAACTGACCAACATTAAAGACAAAAAGAAAATACTGAAAGCAGCTAGGGAGAAGAAACAAATAATATACAAGGGAACCCCTATAAGATTATTGACAGATTCTTCAGCACAAACTCTGCAGGCCAGAAGGGAGTAGCACGATATACTTTAAGTGATGAAAGGAAAAAACCTGAACCAAGATTACTCTACCCAGCAAGGCTCTCATTCAGATTTGAAGGAGAAATCAAAACCTTTACAGATAAGCAAAAGCTAAGAGAATTCAGCAACACTAAACCAGCTTTATAATAAATACTAAAGGAACTTCTCTAGGCAGAAAAGAAAATGCCACAACTAGACACATAAATACCATAAATGACAAGGCTCACCAGTAAAGGCATATATACAGTAAAGGTGGGAAATCATCCATGCACAAATATGCTACCAAAGTCAGAAATTGTGAGAATAGGAGCACACAAATGCAGGACACTGAAGATGCACTTGCATTTAAGATACCAACAAATTAAAACAATCTCATCTATATATAGACTCCTATATCAAAACTTTAGGGTCACTGCAAAGCAAAAATATACAATTGCTACATACACAAATAAGAAAAATCAACTCAAATACAACACTAAAGATACTCATCAAAACACAAAAGGAGAGAACAAGAAAAGAAGGGAAGAAAAAAGAGCAACAAAAACAAATCCAAAACAGTTAATAAAATGGCAATAAGAACATACATATCCATAATTACCTTAAATGTAAATGGACTAAATGCCCCAACCAAAAGACAGACTGGCTGAATGGCTACAAAAACAAAATCCATATATATGCCATCCTCAAGAGACCCACTTCACTTCTAGGGACACAAACAAATTGAAAGTAAGAGGATGGAAGAAAATATTCCATGCAAATAGGAATCGAAAGAAGGCTGGAGTAGCAATACTCATATCAGACAAAATAAACCTTAAAAATAATGAATATATTATAAAAGATAAGGGAGGACATTACATAATGATCAAAAGATCAATCCAAGAAGAAGACATAACAATTATAAAAATATATGGGTGCACCCAACATAGTATCACCTCAATATACAAGGCAACTGCTAAAAACATTAAAAGCAGAAACTGACAATAACACATTCTTCTCAAGTACACATGAAACATTCTCTAAGACTGATCACATTTGGACCACAAATCAACCCTCGGTAACCTTAAGAAAATTGAAATATATCAAGCGTCTTTTCCGACCAAAATGCTATACCAGTGGAAATCAACAGTAAGAAAAAACTCCAAAAAACACAAACGTGGAGACTAAACAACATGCCACTAAACAACTAAATGATCACTGAATAAATCAAAGAGGAAATTAAAAAATACCTAGAAATAAATAACAAAGATACACAACTCCAATACCTATGGGATGGAGTAAGTGTTCTAAAAGGGAAGTTTATAGCAAGACAAGTCTACCTCACAAATAAGAACAAGCTTGAATAAACAACCTAATCTAAACCAACTATAGAGAATAACAGACAAAACCTAAAGTTAGCAGAAGGAAAGAAATCAAAGATCAGAGTAGAAATAAATGAAATAGAAATGAAAAAAACCATAGAAAAGATCAATGAAACAATAACCTGGTTCTTTGAAAAGATCAACAAAATTGATAAATCCTTAGCCAGACTTATCAAGAAAAAAAAGAGAGAGGACTCAAATCAATAAAATTAGAAATGAAAAAGGAGAAGTAGCAATGGACATCACAGAAATACAAAGGATCATAAGAGGCTACTACATGCAACTATATGTCAATAAAATGGAAAACCTAGAAAAAAACTGATAAATTCTTAGAAAAGTAAAATCCTCCAAGACTAAACCAAGATGAAGTAGAGAAGATGAATGGACCAATCACAAGTACTGAAATTGAAACTGTGATTAAAAAAACTTCCAACAAACAAATGTCCAGGACCATATGTCTTCCCAGGAGAATTCTATCAAACATTTAGAGAAAAGCTAAGACCTATCCTTCTGAAACTACTCCAAAAAACTGCAGAGGAAGGGATACTCCCAAACTCATTCTATGAGGCCACCATCACGTTGATACCAAAGCCAGACAAAGACACCACACACACACACACAAAAAAATTACAGGCCAATTTCACTGATGAACATAGATGCAAAAATCCTTAACAAAATACTAGCTAACCAAGTCCAACAAGACATTAAAAGTATTGCACATCATGATCAAGTGGATTTATTCCAGGGATGCAAGGATTCTTCAACATCTGCAAATCAATCAGTGTGATACACTGCATTAACAAACTGAAGAATAAAAACCATATGATCCTCTCAATAGATGCAGAAAAAGCCTTTGACAAAATCTAACACTCATTTCTGATAAAAAAAACACAAAACCTTCAGAAAGTGGGCATAGAGCGAACCTACCTCAACATAATAAAGGCCATATATGATAAACCCAGAGCTAACATCATTCTCATTGGTGAAAAGCTGAAAGCATTCCTGCTGAGATCAGGAACAAGACAAGGATGTCCACTCTCAACAGAACTATTCAACATAGTTTTGGAAGTCCTAATCATGGCAATCAAAGACAAAAAGAAAAGAAAAAGATTACAAATAAGAAAGGAGAAAGTAAAACTATCACTATTTGTAGATGACATGATACTATACTTAGAGACTTAGAGAATCCTGAAGACTCTACCTTAAAACTATTAGAGCTCATCCATGAATTTGGAGAAGTTGCAGGATCCAAAATTAACACACAGAAATTGACTGCACGTCTATATACTAAAAATGAAAGATAAGAAGAGAAATTAGGGAAATGATCACATTTATCATGGGGCATAAAAAGAATGAAACACTTCAGAATAAACCTACCTAAACCTACCTAAAGAGACAAAGACCTATACTTAGAAAACTATAAGATGCTGATTCAAGAAATCAAAAATGACACAGAGATAGAAAGACATGCCATGCTCTTGGATTGGAAGAATCAATATTATCAAAATGACTATACTACCCAAGGCAATCTACAGATTTGCTGATGAAAGAAATCAAAGATGACACAAATAGATGGAAAGATACCAGCTTTTGGATTGGAAGAATCAATATTGTCAACTGACTATACTACCCCAGGCAATCTACAGATTCAGTGCAATCCCTATCAAATTACCAAGGACATTCTTCACAGAACTCGTACAAAATATTTTAAAGTTTTATTTGGAAGCACAAAAGACCCAGACTAGCCAAAGCCATTCTGAGAAAGAAAAATGGAGCTAGAAGAATCAGGCTCCCTGACTTCAGACTATACTACAAAGCTACAGTCATCAAAATCGCATGGTACTGGCACAAAGACAGAAATATAGATCAGTGGAACAGGATAGAAAGCCCAGAATTATATCCACACCCCTACAGTCAACTAATCTATGACAAAGGAGATAAGAATATACAGTGGAGAAAAGACAGCCCCTTCAATAAATGGTGCTGGAAAAAATGGACAGCCACATGGAAAAGAATGAAATGAAAACACTCCCTAACACCATACACAAAAATAAACTCAAAATGGATTAAAGACATAGATATAAGACCAGACACTATAAAACTCTTAGAGGAAAACATAGCCCCAACACTCTCTGACATAAACGACAGCAACATCTTCTCAGATCCACCTCCTAGAGTATTGATAGTAAAAAGAAAAATAAACAAATGGGACTTAAAAGTTTCTGCACAGCAAAGCAAACCCTAAACAAAATGAAAACACAACCCACAGAATGGGAGAAAATATTTGCAAATGAAGCGACTGACAAGGGATTAATCTCCAAAATTTATAAACACCTCCTACTGCTCAATACCAAAAAAACAAACAACCCCATCCAAAAATGGGCAGAAGATCCAAACAGACAATTCTCTAAAGAAGACATACAGATGGCCAAAAAACACATGAAAAGATGTTCAACATCGCTCATCATTAGGGAAATGCAAATCAAAACCACTATGAGGTACCACTTTACACCAGGCAGAATGGCCATCATCCAAAAGTCTACAAACAATAAGTGCTGGAGAGGGTGTGGAGAAAAAGGAACCCTAGTACACTGTTGGTGGGATTGTAAATTGGTGCAACCACTGTGGAAAACAGTATGGAGATTCTCCAGAAAACTAAACATAGAACTACCATTTGACCCAGCAATCCCACTCCTGGGCATCTATCCAGGGGAAACCATGACTCAAAAAGGTACATGTACTCCGATGTTCATTGCAGCACTCTATAAAATAGCCAAGACATGGAAACAACCTAAATGTCCATCAATGGAGCAGATAAAGAAGAAGTGTTACATATACACAGTGGTATATTATGCAGCCATTAAAAGGAAAGAAATGACAGCCTTTGCAGCAACATGGATGGACCTAGAAATTATCATGCTAAGTGAAGTCTGTCAGACAGTGAGTCAGCAACATCAAATGCCAACACTTACATGTGGAATCTAAAAAAGACACAATGAACTTCTTTGCAGAATGGATACTGACTCACAGACTTTGAAAAACTTATGCTTTCCAACTGAGACAGGTTGGGAGGGTGGGGGATACACTGGGATTTGGGATGGAAATACTATAGAGCTGGGTTGTAACAATCACTGTACAACTATCAATGTAGAAAATTCATAAAGTAATTTAAAAAATAAAGCACATAGCACAGAAAAAAATTCTGGTGTGAGAGGAGTTCAGCTCATTGAAGTCCTTGAGTTTACAAACAAAATAGGGTTTATCTTGGGGATACTGTATTTCATTGAAAGTATTTAAGTGAGGGGTTGTTATAATTAGGAGAAATTTCAGAAAGCTCTGTCTGATAGTTTTTTGGTAGACCAGAGGCAAAAAAGGTGAGAAACAGTTTAGTATTATTCCTAAGTTTCTGGTTTGTGTCATTGGGTGAATGGAATATTTGGAAAGGATAGTAGAAGAAGAGTGAGAAAGACAACCTTGGGTTTGGAAATGTGGGTTTGCACTAAGGGGTGCAGGGATGGATTAGAATTTGACCCTCATATTAGAGACTGGCACAGGAACTGAATGGGATTATTCTTTGAGCATTATAAAGTGTGGAGAGAAGAGATCAAATGAACCCGGAAAACTCCAATAATTATGGGAGACACAGAAGATAGAGTCAATAACATTGCCTGACAACAATTTTGAACAGTGATGAGAGGAACACAAAACTAGCTGGTGTCACAAAAGCCAAGAAAGAGGGCATTTCAGGAAACAGGACAAGTATACATTCTTAAGAAAGGCTTTGTAATTTGATGATTGAAAAGATTCTGTTGGATTTATTAATGATTAGATTGTTAGCAATCTTTATGTAAGTAATTTCAGTGGAATGATGGACTCCACAAAGGAGGCTGAAGTTGACTGCAGAAAAAAATTGAAAATGAAGCAGAAATAGTAAATGTGACAACTTTTTAAGAAGCTCATCTGTGATGGGCAGGAAGAAGAACGAGTGCTGGCCAGAAGGACATTTGAAAAATACGGCCAATAAGCTCAGACAAAAAGTACTCCTAATGATCTTGGCACTAAAAAAGTAGACATATAGGCATCTGTGTTTATATGTTGCAACTGAATATACTGTTAAGAAGCTGAAGTCCTCTGCAATGACACAGCAAGTCAGAAAGAAGCAGGAGGTCCTTAAGTATCAAGAGAATCCTGAACTAGTTGCCTGTGTCAAAAGGAGAATAGCTGATTAGGGGAATCTAAAAGGATCAGGAAAGAGTGCTGAGGCAATAGAGGCTACATCTCTTGGCATTATCTGGGAGCTGGTACTATGTTCTTGAGAAGAATTCAGCCTCCTGCAGAAGCCACACAACTATATTCATATGCTTGGGGTTCTTCTATACTAGTAACCAAAGGATTCATTAGAGGAAGGTGAGTGTATTACTGAGTTAGAAAACAGGCCATGTTATCTAATTTGAATAGTGGCAAAAAGTAAGAACTATTTTTAGTACTAATTATGTACCCTGCATGAGGGGATACAGGGGTGGACAAAATAGTTATATATGTGTCCTTCCCTCAATCATGTTAGTAATTGAGTTTAAAAATACATGAATATTCATATAAATGTGTATTGCATAAATGATACTAATTTTTCTAAAAATTAAAATATACGGTGAGAAGCTAAGAGAGTGGAATGTTTTAGGCCATATATCCTGGAAACCAGTGTAGAATGGGAGCTTCACAAAGAAGTCTTACTGTTGAGTATTCTCCTGTAGATACTGAGGAAGCAGAATTAGGTTGAGGAGAAGTTAGGTCACAATGTGGTTGTACCTTAAGTCTCAGCGGATCCTATGGGAAGTCTGCTTGCTGGGATGGCCTTTGGGAAAGCTGTCCTAAATTAAGGCAAGGGAACAGAGCTCTGCCTCTTCACATCATATAGTCACTGGCTACAGCCTGCTCCTCTGGAAGAGTTTGTAATCATGTGTAAGGAACCTTCTGCTGCAGCTGAGGAAACTCACAGAGAGGGATGTTATCAGTGAGCTCTTAGCAACCTGTTTTCCCAACAGCTAGAGGGTGGTGTGTCAGCTGTTAAGAGGGTATCTGAGTGAGGCATCATATAGTTAGTCTATTACTAAGTGGTACAGATCCACCAACATCTTCTAGTAAGTCTTCCCTATCTGGAAGGGATTCTTGTAGACCTTCTTTCCTGGAAAACTTATAGGAAAAGGCCCATAGGATGAACCACAGTCATTCTATAGGATGCTGCTGCTGCATGTGGTAACTAGTACTCATCACCATCCTCCAACATACTTTCTAGATTGTCCTCATTCTTAGTTAACACTTTTGCTTGCTTGGTAGCGTCCCTGAAGGATCTGAGTCTCTGCCGACCATGCTCTTCTCAGACAATGGCTGCTGTGCTAGTTCATTATTATAAACACTGACCATGGAGGCAGTGGGATACCCTAATCACCTAAGCACTGAATATGTTCAATAGCACTTTGCAGCATGATGATCAGAATAGGTCTCTTGCCAAGATGCTTGTGGGGATGGTGATTCTCATTTCTCCTGATGTTTTCTTGGCACAAGCAGTCTGAAGTTACTGGAGAGCAACTTTTAGGTTGAAAGTTCAGTAGGATTCTTATTGTGTTCCTGGTCAGACAAAGGAGCCTATTGGGAGTGATGCTAAGTGGGGCCATTGCTACTTTTTGCTTCCCCATCTCTTGTGTTTGAAATATTGAAGACAAACCAACATATAGATTTCCTGAGTCAACTCCTCCTTCTTGACTCTTGTCTTGGAGGATGACACCATCCCTCAATTCATTCTGTAACATAGAGTTCCCCTCCCAAATTCATATTTTGAAGGCCTAAACCCCAGTATCGTAGACTATGACTTTACTTGGAGATAGGGGCTTTAAAGTGGTGATTAAGTTAAAGTGAGGCCTAATCCAATCTGGTGTCCTTATAAAGAGGAAATTTCAACAAAAATGATGACACCAGGTGTGTGCTTGAATGGAGGGGAAACTATGTGAAGAGGTAGAAACAAGGCGGCCATCTGCAAGCCAAGGAAGAGGACTCAGGAGAAACTGAACCTGCCATTACCTTCATCTTTGACTTCTAGCCTCTAAAACTGACAAAAAATACATTTCTGTTTGTATGACAGCCCCAGCAAGTTAATACACTCTCAAAGCAAACAAATATGATCAGCTACATATTTAAGAGACCCATCTAACCATCCAGTGGGTCAGTAACTTCTGGGTGGTTTCATATATATTACAGAACCAGTGGATCCCATGTCATGTGCCCATTGCAATGCCTTGATTGCTATAAAGGTAGTCCTTTTTTTTGAGACATAGCCACACAGGATGCTGTGTCAGTAGGCAATACTGTTTTCTATGTCTTCAGATAGAGGATGACCAAGGCTTTGTGGATAGAAAAGGCAAATGTGCAATCAGTATATGAATTTGACTTTCTGATCTTTCCAGGTGGGAGAAGTCCAGTGCAATCAACTTTCCACCTGGTGGTTGGCTAGCTTTCTCTATGGCTGGCATCCTATCAGAGACTCCACCATGGCATCTGTTATTGGCCAGTTACACATTCAGCAGGGACTGTGCCTAGAACTGCTTTGAAGAGACTGCCATGTGTAACCTCCATCTCTGCCATCCTACCATTTCCATATCACTCCCTTTGTCCTAGTACCAGAGTGACCAATGACAACAACTGGCTGTCTCTAACAGTTTTCATCATTATCTCTACTTTTTTATTTAGTTTCTCTTCTGGAGCTCATGCTCACTAGTGGGCATTCACATGAAATACAAACACTCTATGCTTAGTCCCTTATGTCCATCCACATGCCTCTTTTCTCAGTTTTCATTGTATAATTAAGAAACATCCCTCTTGGATGCTGAGGGATAGGTGTCTAAGAGGGATAGTTTGTCTAGAGTAATACGGTGTTTATTTAGCATTCTCCACACCTCTCTCACCGTGGAGAGAGTCTACAATCTCGTTATGCTGGTCATCTTGTAAACTGCACCCACTGTTGCTTCTAACAGCTAGGTGTTGCCACCTGGTCTCCTGTAATTAATTCTATCATCCCATCATCCCCATCACTATCATGTAGCTGAGACATGTAGCAGAATGTCCTACTATCAGCTATTGCTTTTAAGATAAACCTTCCACTGAACTTCTCCATGATGCTGATGCTGCTTTCACTAGGCCTTCCTCTTTTATTTGGTAAGTGCAATGCTCCCTAGGCCCTTGAAAGAAGCCTATGTAACAGGCAGCCTTAGAAAGTTTATCTCTAGGAGCCTTTTGAATCCTTATTCCACTACCAGCTATAGCAATTCTGGCATTTATACTTCACTTAGGGAAGACCATCAATTTTTACAAGTTTCCAAAAGTCACCTTAGACATGTATTACACTATCTCATTTCCTGGGACCCTTGCCAGACTTCTTAATCTCATACCACAAAAAAGTATCCACATCAATAAACTTCTTATCAGATTTATGTCTGCTGCCCAGAGTACATCTCAGAATCCACTTCCATTATATTCTCTCCCTGCTCTTGCTGGTATGCAGCCAGACCCTGGAGCTCATTCAATGTAGAGTCCCTCTCCTTCATTGGCAGGTAAGAATCATTCCTGTTCAGATTATGCTGAGATTTGACTTTTTTAAAAAAATGACATTAATATGTTTACTAAAATGCTCACCAGGATGTTAAGTAGGAGTATATCATTGAGTAGATAACCTTTGTCTTGCAAAAAATCTGCCTTACTTGAGGTCTCTACACAATCTTCAGGCAAGGAGAGACATAAATTCTAATAAAAGAGTATATAGTCAATTTTGCAGGCCCAATATGTTCAGGGGCAGTTGGGAATTCAAACTCTCAAACAGCATTCATCTAGAAATCTTCATTCCTTGTCTTAGGATTCCCATTTTTCCTATTTGGGCTCTGAACTTGGTATAGAAGACTTGCTAGCTGAGAATGCAGCCTTACCTGAAGCTCTGCTATTCTTAGGAAAAGGTCATGTATATGATCCTCTGCTCTATCTGCCTTCCACATGACATTAGGCTTTCTTTAAATACAGCTAATGAGACCCTGTATCTTTTATATTTTGCAATAAATCGAGGATTTATTTAATTACTCTGAAGCTGACATTATCTCTTTTCAATCCATCAGTGGAATGCAACAAGAACCACCTATTCCTATAGGCATCATAGCTAACTAATTTGGTCATCCTTCCCACGTGCCAGAAACATTATAGTTGATATCGTACCTTCCCACTTATATTCTATCCCAGTCCATCACAAGTGAATGCTTATTTAAAGCAGAGCATGCCAGAGGCTATCCATGCTCATCCTCACATCTGCCAACCAGAGACTGAGAAGTTCAGCACTAAGGTTTTACTTTATAGTTGGCTTCCTCAGACAACAATACTGTCTCTGGTTGGGTTTCCTGGGAAAAAAAAAAAAAGAAAACCTCAGAAAAGAAAGGGTGTGTTATAAAAATTTATTGGGAGAGCCAAAGAGAGATCTGTGAAGGACTCTGGAAAACAGGATTAGATAGAGATGTTGATCCACATGCAACTGAGGCTTCAATAAACCCTCATGGACACCTGGAGCTCAGTTATCTCAATTTGAGGCAATGGGCAGGCATTTTTGTCCCCATCTCAGGCATGGTATGGCCTTATGCAGATGACCGTTTCCTGTGCAAGATATAACTGTGAGTAACAGAGAGCTGATTTCCCAGAATTTTACTTCACTTCTCAAAAAGGTACATGAACAAAAGTATGGTATATTTATTATAGAAGGATTCAAATAAGGCTTTTTTTGGTGAAGAAATATATAGATTAAGATTACTAAAGGGCAACGTAAAGACAAGTGATGGAAGAAGAGTATTTCAGGCAGGAAAAAAGACCATGTGTGAATGTCTGGAGGTTAGGGAAGAGCACTTCCTACTGAAGGACTTAAAGTCCACTGTTAAACAGACCAAACAAAGTAGAGGACCTGGAGAGAATGGCATCAGTTACATCATGTAGGATCTTTTGGATCCTATTAAGGATTTTGGATTTTCATGATACATATTGGGAAATCTTGAAGAATAAAGAATCTGTAAGTTTAGAAAGTCACAGTGACATCATCAGCTCTGACAAAAAAAGAAAAAAAAATCTCTTGGGGGAAAATATTGAGATTGATTTGGAAAAGGCCCAGAATACAACCAGAGAAGCCTTTTAGTGATTGTGAAGATGAACAACAGTGACAAAATACAGAAAATTTGCTACAGAGTTAAATCCAGAGGACATTATAGTGGATTTGATATGAACACTTAAGAAGAGGGTAGTGTCAAGAAGGACAAACAAAAACAGAATTCTCGCTTGAAAACCAGATAGAGGGCATTGTGATTTAATGACACTGGAGGTAGAGTCTGAAGATCTACAAAAAAGTGATAGTTGAAGATCTAAAAGAAGTGATAGTTGAGTCAGCACCTGTGACATGCCTGATGATGCTATCAAGACAGCTGATACATAGTTATGGAACTATAGTAAGAAGGCTAGACTAGAATAACAAATTTCAGATTATAGACATACTTAAAACCAAGGGAAAAATGAGCTCAAATATGAAAAATAAGTAGACTGGAAGCATAAAAGATCTCATCTAAGATAACATGAAAAATATTGCCAATCTGGGTAGAGGACCCAGTTTCTAAATATTCAACCTATAGCAGTTTCACTTTCTCTTTATGTTTCTTAATTCCCCTCTGTCTCTCTCCACTCCAAACCCTTGCACCTCCCTTTGCTGAGCTCCAGAATCTATTCATATGTGGCATTTGGCTGCAGACCATTTCAAGAATGTCACTAGAAACCCCTGACTGGGTTCTAGACAGACTTGTATTGAAATACAAATGTTCACTAACTGTTCCCAAACTAAAATGTTTCAGCAAGTCCTTTTTCTCTCCAAAGTTGTCTATATTACAGTTTTATTTTTTCAGTTATGCTATGTCAGAGAAATGTTATTACTTTCATTTTTCTTTTATATCAGTATCTTCCTTTTAAAGAAGGATGTATCTCAGGATGTGCGAGCTGCTTGTAATGCAGCGACTGTCTGATTTATCTTATGGTTCCAATGTTTAACTTAGTGCATGGCAAATAAGCTGTGGTCACAAACGTTTATAGAATAAATAGGTAAAAAATGAATTAATGACTAGGAAGATGGTATGGGACCAAAAGCCAAGTATTATAGCACCAAAACACACCCAGCAAGGCTCTCATTCAGATTTGATGGATAAATCAAAAGCTTTACAGGCAATCAAAGGCTAAAAGAATTCAGCACCACCAAAACAGCTTTACAACGAATACTAAAGGAACTTCTCAAGGTGGAAAAGAAAAGGACGTAACTGTTGAACCAGAAATTACAAATGAGAAGGCTCACCAGTAAAGGCAAACATATATTAAAGGTATGAAATAATTCACACACAAATATGATACCCAAACTAGAAATTGTGAAGAGGGTACAAATGCAGGATACTGGAGATGCATTTGCAATTAAGAGGCCAAACACTTAAAATAATCTTGTATATATGTATGTACACACACACACACACACACACACAGACTCCTACAGCAAAACCTCATGGTAACTGCAAACCAAAAATCTACAGTAGATAAATACAACAATAAGAAAAAGCAATCCAAACACAGCACTAAAGATAGTCATCAAACCACAAGGGAAGAGAACAAAAGAGGAAGGGAACAAAAACAAATCCAAGGCAGTTAACAAAATGGCAACAAGAACATTTATATCAATAATTACCTTAAATGTAAATGGACTAAATGTTCCAACCAAAAGACTGAGACTGGCTAAATGTATACAAAAACAAGTCCAATATATAGGCTGTCTACAAGAGACTCACTTCAGTTCTAGGGACACACACAAATTGAAAGTCAGAGGATGGAAGAAGTTATTCTATGCAACCATAAATCAAAAGAAAGCTGGAGTAACAACACTCATATCAGACAAAACAGACTTTAAAATAAAGACAGTTACAAGAGACAAAAAGGACATTACATAATGATCAAATGATCAATCCAAGAAGATATAACAGTTAATATATATGCATCCAACACAGGAGCACCTCAATATATAAGGCAACTGCTAACAGCCATAAAAGGAGAAATCAACAATAACACAATAATTGTTGGGAACTTTAATACCCCACTTACAGCAATAGGCAGATAATCCAGACAGGAAATCAATAAAGAAACACAGGCCTTAAATGATGCATTAGACCAGATGGACTTAATATTTATAGAACATTCCATCCAAAAGCAGTGGAACACACATTCTTCTCAAAGGCACAAAGAACATTCTGTAAGATAGGCCACATTCTGGGCCACAAATCAAGCCTCAATTTCAGAAAATTGAAATCATATCAAGCATATTTTCCAACCACAATGCAGTAAGACTAGAAATCAACTACAAGCAAAAAAAAAAAAAATGCAAAAAACACAAACACGTGGAGACTAAACAATATGCTGCTAAACAACCAATGGATCTCTGAGGAAATCAAACACTACCTAAAGACAAATTAAAATGAAAACACAATGCTTCAAAACCTATGGGATGCAGCAAAAGCAGTTCCAAAAGGGAAGTTTGTAACAATACAAACCTACCTCAGGAAACCTAATCTTGTACTAAAAGCACCTAGAGAAAGAAGGACAAATAAAACCCAAAGTGAATAGAAGGGAAGAAATCACAAAAATCAGAGAAAAAATAAATAAAAATAGAAATGAGGAGAACAATAAAATGATAAATGAAATAAAAAGCTGTTTCTCTAAAAAGATAAAACAAAATTGATAACCCCTTAGCCAGACTCATCAAGTAAAAAAAGAGGGCTTAAATCAATAAAATTATAAATGAAAAAGGAGAAGTTACAACTGACATTACAGAAATACAAAGGATCTTAGGAGACTACTATAGCAACTATACATCAATTAAATGGAAAACCTGGAAGAAATGGAGAAATTCTTAGAAAGGCACAACCTTCAAAGAGTGAACCAGGAAGAAATATAAAATATGAATAAATCAATTGCAAGTACTGAAATTGAAATTGTGATTTGAAAACTCTTAAGAAACCAAAGTTCAGGACCAAATGGCTTCACAGTTGAATTCTATTCAACATTTAGGGAAGAGTTAACATCTATCCTTCCAAAACTATTCCAAAAAACTGCAAAGGAAGCAGTGCTCAAAAACTCATTCTATGAGGCCACCATAACTTTGAGACAACAACTGGAGAAAGATAACACAAAAAAGAAAATTACAGGCCAATTTCACTGATGAACATAAATAAAAAGTCCTCAATATTAGCAAATTGAATCCAACAATACATAAAAAGGAGCATATACCATGTCATGTGGGATTCATCCCAGGGATGCAAGAATTTTTCAAATTACCTGCAAATCGATCAATGTGATAATTAACAAACTGAAGAATAAAAGCCATATAATCATCTCAACAGAAGAATAAAAAGCTTTTGATAATATGCAACATCCATTTCTGATAAAAACCCTAAAGAGAATGGGCATAGAGGGAACCTAGCTCAACATAATAGAAGCCATATATGACAAACCCACAGCTAACACCATTCTCAAAAGTGAAAAGCTGAAAGTATTTCCACTAAGATCAGGAGCCAGACAAGGATGTCCACTCTCACCAATTTTGTTCAACATTGTTTTGGAAGTCTTAGCCACAACAATCAGAGAAGAAAAAGAAAGAAAAGGAATCCAAATTGTAAAATAAGAAGTAAAACTATCACTATTTTCAGATGACATTATACTATACCTAGAAAATCCTAAAGATACTACCAGGAAACTGTTAGAGCTCATCAATGAATTTGGTAATGTAACAGGATACAAACTTAATACATGGAAATCAATTGCACTTCTATATACTAAGAATCAAAGATCAGAAAGAGAAATTAGGGAAACCACCCCATTTACCACAGCATGAAAAATAAAATAACTAGGAATAAGCCTAGTTAAGACAATGATGAAAAAAATCAAAGAACACACAAACAGATGGTAAGATATACCATGCTCTGGGACTGGAAGAATAAATATTGTCAAAATGACTATACTGCAGATTCACTGATGAAAGAAATCAAAGATGACACAAACAGGTGGAAAAATATACCATGTTCTTGGACAGGAAGAATTGATATTGTCAAAATACTATATTACTCTAGGCAATCTGCAGATTCAATGCAATCCCTATCAAATTATCAAGGATATTCTTCACGGAACTAGAAAAAATATTTTAAAATTTGTGTGGACACATAAAAAACCCAAAATAACCAAAGCAACAGTGAAAAAGAAAAATGGAACTCAAGAAATCAGGTTCCCTGACTTTAGGCTACACTACAAAGCTACAGTTATCAAGACAGTATGGTACTGGGACAAAAATAGAAACGTAGATCATTGGAACAGTATAGAAAGCCCAGAATTAAACCCATTCACCTACAGTCAACTAATCTATGACAAAGGAAGCAAGAATATACAATGGAGAAAAAGCAGTCCCTTCAATAAGTGGTGCTGAGAAAACTGGACAGCTACATCCAAAAAAAAAAAAAGCAACACAAAACAAAACAAAAAACAAAAATAAAGAAAAAACAAAAACTAATGGACTGAAATTAGAATACTAACTCCATACACAAAAAATAAATTGAAAATGGATTAAAGACCTATACAGAAGACTGGTTACTATAAAACTTTTAGAGGGTAATATGGGCAGAACACTCTCTGACATAAAGCACAGCAATATCTTTTCAAATCTACCTCCTAGGGTAATAAAAATAAAAATAGAAACAAACAGGAGTTCCCATCATGGCTCAGGAGAAATGAATCTGAGTAGCATCCACAAGGATGCAGGTTCAATCCCTGGCCTCATGAAGTGGGTTGAGGATTCAGTGTTGCCGTGAGCTGTGGTGTAGGTGCAGACGTGGTTCAGATCTGGCATTGCTGTGGCTGTAGCGTAGACCAGCAGCTACAGCTCCAATTCAACCCCTAGTCTGGGAACCTCCATATGTTGCAAGTGTGCCCCCCCCAAAAAAAAGACAAAAAAAAATTAAAAATTAGAAAATAAAAACAAAAAAGGGACCTAATTAAATTTAAAGTCATAGTTCAAAAAGATACGTACACCCCAATGTTCACTGCAGCATTATTTACAATAGCCAAGACAGGGAAACAATCTAAATGTCTATCAACAGAGGAATAGATAAAGAATATGTGGTATATATACAATAGAGTATTATTCAGTCAAAAAAAAAAAGAATGACAATGTCATTTGCAGCAACATGGATGGACACAGAGATCACAGTAAGTGAAATTAGACAATGAAAGACAAACATCATATGATGTCACATACATGTGGAATCTTAAAAAAAAAAGGATAAATATGAACTTATTTGCAGAACAGAAACAGACTCAGACTTTGAAAACAAACTTATGCTTACCAAAGGGGACAGGTAGGGGGAAGGTATGAATTGGGGATTTGGGATTGGCACTGTGGAATATCGAATGTTTGGCCAACGTGGACCTGTTGTTTAACACAGGGAACTCTGCCCAATATTCTGTGATAAGCTACATGGGAAAAGAATCTGAAAAAGATTAGATATGTGTTTCTGTATAACTGAATCACTTTGTTGTACAGCATAAATTATCACAACATTTTAACTCAACTATACCTCAATAAAACTTTAAAAGCAAAAAATAAAAGAAACCAGGAGTTCCTGTCGTGGCTAAATCTGACTAGGAACCATGAGGTTGCAGGTTTAATCTCTAGCCTTGCTCAGTGGGTTAAAGATCCAGCGTTGCCGTAAGCTGTGGTGTAGGTTGCAGACAGACACAGCTCGGATCCCGCATTGCTGTGGTGCTGGCGTAGGCCAGTGGCTACAGCTCCAGTTATACTCTTAGCCTGGCTACAGCTCCAATTAGACCCTTAGCCTGGGAACCTCCATATGCCTCGGGAGCGGCCCAAGAAATGGCAAAAAGACAAAAAAAACAAAAAACAAAAAAAAAAGCAAAAAAAAAACAAACCAAAACAAACAAAAGAGGTGGTGACTACTTGTAACCCAAATCATTGGAGAATCATCCTACCAGGACAGTCTTTTTGTAGCCTACTCTGACTCCTTGGACAAGCAATGGATTCAGAGGTGCTGTTATGTACTCTATATACATTCAATTATTAATTAAAAATTTTTAAATAGAGCCAGATTTCATTGTACTGTTAAAAGTACACAATTGGATTCTGGTAGGATTTTTTTTCTATTTTTTTTTAATAGCTGTATGATAAATTTAGAGGAACCACCAAAAATACCTGATGTTACAAAAAGATTAAAAAAAGAGGCAGAGAAGAAATTAATCATTTGATGTAAGACAACTAAGAAACATTTTTCTATTAGTCAAATAACAAAGTATGCAGCAAAAATGAAAGAAGCTTAAAAACAATCAAAACCAAAACAGCATTGCTACAGGAAGAAAAGAAATACTATCCAAATAATAAAATGCTATTCCAATACACAGATTTCAGCTCTTTCCCATGTTCACAAAAAACTTGGCCACAAATAAGATTTCAACAATTTGCTTTACCAAAGATGATAAATGTGTCAGAAATTACTATTCCAAACAATGGGGGAAGATAGGAGTGCAAAACCAGAAACCACATTTAGATGTGTTGGGAGGGGGATGAGTGAAGCCCTATGGGTAACCAAGATGCTATGTTTGAGCAACCTGTATTTTCTGAAAACCAGGCACCAGGGTTTTTCCTTTTGCCCTTTTCTAAATGAATTTTCTTATATAATCATTTATTAAGAAATAAGGCTAAATAATACTAGTTTGATCAAAAAAGTTTATGTTTGTAGGATTTTAAATACTGAAATCCATTTGAAATTATAAGCAAAGTAATTACTTTTCCCTGTTCAATATTTTTGGGACATTTTGAGGGAAACTTTTTTTAATTATTCATAAAGGAAATAATCAGTATGCTTCTATCCCTTGCCATATGGTAATATGAATTTAAGGATAGTCTTAAATGTGGTGGGAAGAGAATCCTTCCAATTTGTGAATTACTTATCATTTGACTGAGCATAAATTCCTATGAAGTTTCATGATAAATTTCCTGTTTTCCCTGAATTCACCGCAAATAAACTATACCCAAATCATATTAGATAATGACAACTTTATGAGGCTATTCAGATGTCTTTCTTGAAACATTAATAGTGAAAGAATTTTCTATATTTGGCTTTTTAGACCTTATTAGACCTTTGGCACTCAAAACATTTCCATTTGTCTATGTGCTATCTGTTGCCAATATTTCCTGCAGCATTTTCATAAATATGATTCAAATACGTTTATTCAGAAAAGTGTCACTACTTTGGAATATCTATTTTTTTAAGAATATATTATAGAATTCCATATACATCCACACACACATATATGTATATACATTTTTTTTTTTGCACTCAAATCCATAAGTTGCTTATTTAATAAAGAACTTTTGGTCTTTTAGAATTTTTTAGTGATATGAAAATTCTACATTGAGATGAGGTTAAAAGGTTCAATTCCCATTTATAATATAGTTACCTTGTCAGTAGTATCAAATGAGTAATTCAAACATGTATAAATTTAGAAAGAATAAAATGAAATCTTCATTTCTCTATCTCTCACCTTCAACAACTATCGTCTCAGGACTGATCTTTCATATGTGCCTTTTTTACTAAGGTTTCTCAAAATTATTTTGAATTAAAATCTCTAATTCATATTATTTCATTCATAAATATTGAATGCTACTGAAGGATAGTCTTTTCTTAAAAAAAAAAAAAATAGGTGAGGGGCAAATAAAAAATGGTAACTCTGATTCTAGCCATTCAGCCATGGAGCACAGCAGTGGTTATAGCCTGAAATCTGGCTCTAAAGGAGATTTTTAAATGTTAGAATGATTTATTTTAAAAACAGTTAAAACATAAACTAAAGTTATCAATCATAAAATTTAAAGTGTATTCAATCTATGAAAATGAATTATATGCCTTTTAGAGTTTTAAGGCTCTTTTCCCTCTGTGACAGGAGATGTTTCAGTGTCTTTTTCATGATCAGTTTGTGTTTAGTCTTTTGGCTTTAGGATCCTACACAATTCACATCAAATCAAGACAGAATCCAGAACTAACCCAGAATCCCAGAATAACAGCCACTGAGTACATTCGATGACAATAATATAGTCACTTAGATCATTTTTAAGATTTCATATTTTCACTTATATTCAGTAAATAATTTAAACTCATAATGAGTTTACATCATAATAAACTGTGGTTCATTAACTATTCATCCATCTATCATGTACCTACTTATTTATCTACTCATTCAACGAAAAGTTATTGTGTGTCATGCACTGAACAAGGTGCTAGGGTTACAAAGGCAAAATAAAAATGTATGACCTCTTATATCCAAACAATGAAAATATTATTCAATAGTAAAAAAGATATGTGATATCAAGCCATGAAAAGAGATAAAGGAACTTTAAATGCATATTGCTAAGTGACAGGAGCCAGTCTGAAAAGGCTGTGGATTATATCATTCCAGCTATATGACAATCTGGAAAAGGCCTATGGAGACAGTAAAAAGATCAATGGTTACCAGGGTTTTGGACGAGGGAGGGATGAAGAGGTGGAGCACCAAAGCTTTTAGGGCAGTCCATTCTCTAAAATACTGTAATCAAAGAGATGAGAACTAAGAGATATTTTGGAGGTTCAAGGGTTAATATGTGAAGAACGACTGGATTTGGTGAGTAGTAAGGGATGTGAGGTTGAGTCTTTAGTCGATACCATTATCCAAGAAGGGACTTTTAGAGGAAGGGAGTGGTTTTATGTGGGGTGTAAAAAGTTGTCAGTTCAAGTTCCCAGGGTGGCTCAGCAGAAATGGATCTAACTAGTAGCCATGAGTAGGCCTCTCTCAGTGGGTTTAAGATCCTGTGTAGCCATGAACTCTGCTGTAGGTTGCAGATGTGGCTCAAATGTGGCATGGCTGTGGTGTAGGCCAGTGGCTACAGCTCTGATTCAATCCCTAGCTTGGGAACCTCCATGTGTCACAGGTATGGCCCTTAAAAAAAAAAAAAAAAAAAAGGTATCAGTTACCTTTTGGAAGTATTTAACTTTGTTTTATCTTGTAGTTTTATTTTTAAATTTGATATATTGAAAATATTTTGCTTCTGAGTAGCAGTAAAGGGTTCTGAAAAAAGAAACGAGATTTTGGGAAAATCTACAAAATCACCTTAAAAATTTTCCACATGGGTCCCTCCCCATCAGTTTCTGTCAAAGATGACAAACTCAAACAGATGACACAGCCCTGGGAACATAAAAGCAATGAGGGAATCATCAAGTATTAGGAAGCTTTACTGGTTTATAGAGGTGAGGAAATATTTTCTCTTTCTGAGGTGACACAAGTCTGAAATTACTGCTACAGAATAGCGGCCCAATTTTATAAGTAGATAACAAAAAGAATTAGGGCATAAATTTTCACCACAGAGGAGGTCTTCGAATCCACAGAATGTTGCATTATTACCTTTTATTATCTTCACAGAGCTGGTGAAATGAAAGAAGAAATCAACATTCCAACATCAAAAATAAACATAGTATCACTGTGACAGGGACTGATTCAGTATGGAAACATTGACTGTAGAGGCATTCTGGCTTGCTTCAAAAGACTTTCAATAACTGCCAAAAGAGTTTATTTGGATAGTTTCAGTTTCATGTGTTTAATCAACTAAAAACTCAATCCAGAGTTGAGAGTGTGACCCAGCACATGTTCTAAAGAAGGGGTGCATGTGCTCATACTTGTGGGGGCACGGGTGTGTTTGCGTGTGTGGATGTTTGAACATTAGCAAAGGTGTGTGTTATAAAATTATTTTATACCATTAATTTCTTTAATAGGGCCCACAGTTGTAATTTTCACAACTGTGATGATATCAAACCAAATTTCCATGATTTTATAACACTTCATCATGCTCCAGATCCTACAATGATGTATTGCAAAGGGATTCTGTAGCTTAAGACTGGAGAGTAGAAAATAAAACTGCTTTCCCTTTTGATAACAGACTTCATTCAGCTTGATGTCACAAACTTTTAAGGACTACTATGTTCCATCAGTAAGTTTCAATGAACTAGTATGTACTAGTGAATGTATGTTTTTCCATTTACTTATACAGTAAGGGCAAAATAATGTGTTCTCTCTCTTTTTGGCTTTTTGCCATTTCTTGGGCTGCTCCTGTGGCATATGGAGGTTCCCAGGCTAAGGGTCTAATCGGAGCCGTAGCCACCAGCCTATGCCAGAGCCACAGCAACACAGGATCCGAGCCGCATCTGCGACCTAAACCACAGCTCACGCAATGCCAGATCCTTAACCCACTGAGTGATGCCAGGGATTGAACCCACAACCTAGTCAGATTCGTTAACCACTGAGCCACAACGGGAACTCCAAAATAATGTGTTCTTAAAGGAATTTGTTTTTTAGCTTTTTCTGTTATGGTAGCTCTCACCATAGCCATTGGTAGATGAATGTGTTCATCAAAATATGTAACCACCACCTCCCATACTGTTGACTTTTTGAGGGTGGAGGCAGTGAAGTCAAACACACAACCTAATGCAGTGTTTTCCCAATTTTTCCTTTGTCAGTTATTTGGAGTGTTTGATAACATCATGGGTTTACAGGCTCTATCTCTGCTGAATAGCAGTGTTTAGGATTAGCTGGTACTTGGTGAATGTATTGAGATTTGGTAAATTTGGAAAACAGCAAACTAGCCCAAGCCCTTGTTTTTTGGATATGAAGACTGAGACTAAGGAAAATTATTAACCCAGTTAGGCCTACAACCCATGTCTCTTTTTTTCCCCAAACTACTGCTCTGGTTCACCAACCTCTTAGGCAAAAAAGTCACATAGAAATTCTGATTTGGCTTTCTCAACACAACTGAGTTTAAAATGATTATCATATGCCACTGTGAATTTGATCCTAGTTCAAATATACATTTTAGCATGCAGCTTAGTGGTTGTGTAGAGTACAGGTGTTAATGATACCAGAGTTGTAACTTTATTCCTTTAGATCCTCATTTAGAAACAAAAGAGCAGCATTCAGTTCATCCTGTAGCTAACCATCATTTCAGCCAGTTATCTTGCAAATGTTTGCTGCTGATCAAAAAGGGGATCAGGTGACAGACTGGGTGACTCAGTACCCCCATCCGCACTGGAGGGATATAACTCTGTGTTGATAAGAATGTCTCTGTAGGGACATTTTGGCAGATGATGAACAACTTCTTTTTAAAACCAGTTTCATTTAGTATGAATTGTTCTTAGCAAAAGAATAAGGCTTGACCCTTTTATCTAAAGAACTTACAATGTGATGGAGAAACAAAGACCAAAACAGAAACAAGAGATTACAGGTCAGATTGTGTGTAGACTTATTTTGAACAAAGGATATGATACTGTTTTCCCTCTCAAATTTCATTCCAGATCCAAGTGTGATTAAGTTGTCATGTCACTGTTTGAGAAAACATTCTGGGTAATTTTTGTTTTTTTTGACACTGTCACCTTTATATTATACTGGCCTTAGCCCTCTAAATGATATGCATTCTTTCCTGAAGGAAACAACTCAGTAAATGTATGTGTATCAAGTTTTCTTTCCCTTGTAATTTCTCTAAAGTTATGAACAAGGGTTTACAGATACTGTATTTTACTTTTGTAGAAAGCATAGGCAAGACTTAAATTTTTTTTTTTTTTTTTTGTCTGCCCTGCAGCATATGGAGTTTCTGGGCTAGGATCAGATCTTAGCTGCAATTGAAACCTAGGTCACAGCTGTGGCAATGCTGGATCCTTAACCCAATGTGCCAGGCCTGGGATCGAAGCTGTGTCCCAGCACTGCAGAGATGCCACTGATCCCATTGCACTATAGAGGGAACTCCCAGACATACATCTTATCTTGGAAATTCTGTGTGTGGGGGGGTGATTTGCATAAACTACACATATTTCTCACATTCCAATTTTCCCAGCTATTAACCGTAATCAAAAGCAACTAGTTTGACAGATAGGATCTTACGTGGGGCACTGTGAGCCAAGCACTCATCCGTCCGGGCATTAACCCCTCTAGTACCAACAATGTGGGAAGTCACTAGGTTATCACATAGTCACCACATTCTCTAGCTTGCCATGGTCTTTGGGCAGCCCAAAATGTCCTGCTCCACTTCTGAGTTTACTAGATCTAGCCAGTCAACTAAGAGAGATACCGAGAAAAGATACACCTATATTAAAATTTGATCAAGCTCCTTCTGTGGTCAGAGTGTTAGCAAATGGTTTTAGTATGCCATGTATCAGTGCAGTAACCACTCCCTACTTCAATCTCATCTCCAACACATGGGGAATGATTCAACAAGTATTACCATGTGCCAGAGTCTAAAATAAACACTTTACCTGAAATAATTTCATTTGATCTTCCCAACTGTCCTATAATATAGGTTAAAATTCATTCAAATTTTCCAGGAAAAATTAAGGTTCAGACAGAGGACACAAAATTTTCCCAAGTGCATGTGACTATTAAGTCTAAAACTAGGTATATGAACATTTTCAATATGATTCTACAGCCAAAGCTTTTAATCACTTGACTATCCTATCTTCCAAATAAGAGCTATGGGATTGGAAACAATTGGAAGCATCAACCCAAATGAGGCACCCTGGTCTGTTCCAGAGACATACAGCAAGTGCTCAGCATTTGGTAGCTCCACTTTCTCTTTCTCCTTTTTCTCTAGGTACAACCGTTTTTAAATTGTTTAGAGGATCAACTAAGGCAAATTACCAAGGAAAATGTAAGTTTGAATAATTTGTGGAGAATGGGTTGCTAACTACTCAGAGGAGGAAAAACAACCGGCCTCTGGTGAATACCAGGCATAGTATTTCACTTATGACATGTACTTAATGCCATGTGTCATTAGCACATTTTATGGGAGACATTTGAGTTCTTTAGATTGATCCAATTGTACTACTTCTAAACTGAAGATACAAAGACACATTGTTCTTACTCTTGAGGTAAAATAAACTCTACCTAACTGGGGATTCAGATACGACTATATGAATTACAATAGAGAGAAACAGATGTAATTAAAGAAAAATATGCTATATATTTACTGTTTGTTGATCCACTCATCCAAAGGTTTCAAGTAAAGATAAAGATATTTTCATAAGATTCTACTGATTTCTGCCCTTCTTATTTGGAGAGGAGACCAATTAAGTCTATGTTGGAATTTAAGATATTCCAAGTTCATGTTTAATTTAAAGCTAATTCAAACAATCCAAGGACACCCTAAAAATGAAATATCCTGGATAATTTCTCCACAAAAGCTCCATGGATGGTGCTGAACACATGACTAGTCACAGGGTTCATCAGTTAAAACTTAAAACAATTTTCTATAGTTAGAGGCAGTAAAATCAAAGCTATGACATTTTTATCCCATCAGCCTATTCTGGAAACAACTTCTACCCTTTGACAAGATGTCAAGGAGTTAACCATTAAAGTAACGTCTCTGGCACCACAATACCTGGATTTTAAAAAATTCTTTTCAATAAAACATAACAACATTGCCCTTGAGTTTTCAATTGCTTTTCTTTTTGATTGTCTCTGAACAGAGACATATTTGATTCTCAGGATGTACTTCAGTTTAATGTTTCCCAAACCACAAAAAATTTCTTGCTATTTTGAATCAGTATTTTAATAGAAAGCATGGAGAATAGTAACAAACACAGTAAAACCTAGTGACTCCCCAACACATCCATAAACTGTCAGCTGTTTTAGGAAAATGTAAAAAACAATGCACAAAGAGAATCCCCAAATCAAGTCAATTTTTTTTTTTTGGTCATCTTTCTGCCTTTTCTAGGGCCACTCCTGTGGCATACGGAGGTTTCCAGGCTAGGGGTCTAATCAGAGATGTAGCCGCCAGCCTACACTAGAGCCACAGCAATGCAGGATCTGAGCCGCATCTGCGACCTACACCACAGCTCATGGCAATGCCGAATCTTTAACCCACTGAGCAAGGCCAGGGATTGAACCCGCAATCTCATGGTTCCTAGTTGGATTCGTTAACCACTGAGCCACCAAGGGAACTCCCCCAAAAATATTTTTCAATCAACACAATTAGAAGGAGCAAGTGAAACTAAGAAAACCAATTCTGTATGAAAGAACTATGACCAAAAAAAATACTAAAGTCATTCTAAAATATTAATAAAAAAAAATTTTTGGAGATGAATAGTATCATTCTGAAATGACATGATCAATATGAATAGAGAGTAGTATAAATAGTAATCTGAATGATAACTCTAAGAACGATTTCAAAGTGTTATGAAACTAAATGACTATATGCATTTTACAAGGAAGGAAATGAGTACAACAGAAGCTAGTTGTAATCATAACATACTTATAAATTCACTTTGTTTTTTAAAGAAATTTTTTTATTATTTTTGCTTTAATGGAGACATGTTATACTACTTTTGTACTGTTTCTAAAGAGTAAAATATCAGGTATGTTCTCCCTTGCTCCCCTTGCTCCCAAAGCAAGAAAACAATCCCATTCTTTCCACTTGCTTTACAATTCCCTATTTCCAACCCTTCCCCAACATATCACCTCTTATACCATATCTAGATTGAGAGCACTGCAAATGTAAACCAGTCTTCTTAGAAACACATATAAGTCTTTCTTTAAAAAATTAATAAAAAACAAGTAAATTTTTTTTCATAGGGGGATCTAGGGCACTGAAAGAAAGGTATTCCAATTGATGTCAGAAAGCCATTATGAAGAATCAAACTGTATATAAGCATGGGTCCACAGCCTTTGTAGCTCTGAAATAACTTGCACAAAGAACTCATATAAATTTGGCTCACCTCAGCAACGCTTTTTCTTTAAATTACACAGAAATCTGAAATGCATTGGATGTATGTAAGGGCAAATTGTGGCCCTGAGTAAAAACGTGCATTTAAAGGGGGAAATGTGGAAGTAATTATTACCTTGATATATTTACCAGAATGCACAGAATGTATTCAACATGTCTTGCCTGGGCATTGAGGGTTTCACAGAACACCTAGGACTCTGAAAATCCTGCATTTGGCATCATGTGATCCAGGAGTTAATGATAAACCACTTTACCCAGGCACTGTTGCCTTGGAGTCTCAAGAAGCCAGTCTGCTGAGAGGGACTGAAATAATTATTTCAAATGGATGAGTCACACTATTGCTGGCTTCAACTACTCTCTGTTTCAAAATGAACGAATCAGTGTTGCAGGCAGGCACTTCAGAGAAATAAACAGGAACTTTTGTTTCCTTCCATTTAGAGGCTAAAAAGGCAAGACAAAAAAGACTGCTAAGTAACTGCAGAAGAAATCTAGCTGGGTTTCATGGATTATTGTTGGGTCTTTAAATCATGCTCATGACTAAGCCAACATTCATATTTCCTGCTCACCAGACTTAAAAAGGGGCTCTGGTCAGTATTAAGAAGTGTCCGTATGCCCAAGAGGGAGGAGTATGTCTACGAGGTGGGTTCCAATGACCTTCTCTACAAAGTAATCTGAATTAGGCAGAATGTGCAGTGGGAATCCAAGCCAGTGACCTTAAGGAATTCTCCAAAGTCAAAAACTGATGAAAATATCAGAAAATCTCTAATTTAGAGGTGGAGAGCCAGAGTTACAAATTGGCCCTGGGAGAGAAGCTATACTGAAGTAGAAAGGTCAAAAAACACATGCAGTGCCCCTATTCCATCTGCACACACCAGTTGTTTTTAGGGTTTATATTATGGGACCACGACTATGTAACCCATGGATGTGCTGAGCCAATCCAATAGTACAGGATCAAGAGATTTAAAATTTTGGGAGTTCCCATCGTGGCACAGTGGTTAACAAATCCAACTAGGAACCATGAGGTTGTGGGTTTGATCCCTGCCCTTGCTCAGTGGGTTAAAGATCCGGTGTTGCCATGAGCTGTGGTGTAGGTTGCAGACGCGGCTCGGATCCCGCGTTGCTGTGGCTCTGGCATAGGCCGGTGGCTACAGCTCCCATTCAACCCCTAGCCTGGGAACCTCCATATGCCGCGGGAGTGGCCCAAGAAATAGCAAAAAGACAAAAAAAAAATTTGCATTTGTCTTGGTTTCTGGAATAACAGATACCAATCATGGCTCTTCAAAGCAAATTCTAAGACATATTTCGACTATCTTCTATTTCCCTATAGATTTTTCCAAGTGACCTTAAAAATAATGGACACAAATAAAGCATTGAGCCTAAGATATAGAAGGATTTGGGCATTCCAGGTTATACAGAACATTGAAAAACTAAATTTACTAGAAGGACACAAGCTTGATTGAATCTAGAAAAGCACATAGCAATTTTCTGTTGGAAACAAATATTGGAAACCTATTCCAAGTAAAGGAGAAACAATGTGTATAAACAAATTCATATGTCCAAGGGGCTGGAATAATTTATTATGGGTGGGCCACAGATTATTTGTGGGGTAGTGACAGGAAGGCAGTTTATAAACATTTAGGCTGAAGCTAATTAACTTTTGCTATAGAATTAGAATTTTACCTTTTAGGTGATGATAAGCAATTGAAGCCACTAGTGTGTGAGTTTGTATGTGTGTGTGTGTGTGTGTGTGTGTACCCCTGTGTGTGTACTGACATGGGGTAGTAAGGGAGTGGGGGAGAGTCACACTTTTAAAACTACCTGTCAGAATTCTCACTCTGGCAACAACATGAAATATGGCTTGCAAGTGGGCAAAACTGGAGGTATGGGGAGCCAGGTAGAAAAAGGTTATTGCAACAGTTCAGCAAAAATTATTAAAGTTATAGAATAAACAGCAATGGTAGAAGAATAGAGAAGATGGATTCAAGAATACTCAGGAGAAAATATGGCAGTACTAACGGAAATAGAACCTCAAGGAAAATAGTGATTTGTCGTGGGGGGGGGGGAGGGAAGGGGACAAGTTTAGTTTTTATAATGATGTGCCTGTGGGATATCTGGGCAGATTTGCCTGGGATCAGATGCAATTGTTGCTTTCAGATTTAAATTCTGATATTCAGTTCACTTTTGATTTCCAAGTGACACAAATCCAATTCAAACTAGCTTAAACCCAATCAAGGGATTTATTGTTTTTTCAAGTGGGTACAACTGGATTCTGAGATTTAAACACTGTCCTTAGGACTCTGTCACTTCTCCTTGCTTCTATTTGGCTTCAATTTCAGAGGCTTTTTCCATGAGATAGCAAGATGGCTACAGACAGCCCTAATCCTACATGCGCCTTGTTCTTGAGAAAGAGAACATACTCTTTCCCAATACCTCTGTCAGAATTTCTGGACTCTGATTAGCCTGGTGTACCAATCATGTTACCAGGGTGGGAGATATTCAGATTGTCCAATCCTAAATCACATTCCCAGGACCTGGGGGCCAGGTCCCAGGCAAGGTCCCTTGACTGACCATGCCCCAAGAAAGACATAGGGTGTACAACAGTGCATCTATGAAGAAGGGTTGAGTGACCAAATCTGTTCTAAAACTCAATCCAAGCAAATCAATGTAATGAGATATGAGCTACTCTACCTTTCAAGATTTCAAAGTCTTGATACCAAACACTGTACCCCTAAGAAATACTCCAACTGTAATGAAATGACAATTAAGACAACTAGAAGTATCTCCTGCAGATGTTGGTTGAATTACTAAATACTGGAGAAAGCAATGAAGAGGACATTAAAATGTATGAACAAAATAAATCTCTTCTAAGTCCTGCCTTCAACGGCTCAAGGGCTAAGTTCCAAGTTATAGGGGAACCAACACATTTCTCAAACACCAAAATACAAAGACTTTAAAAATTTTTTGGACCTTTTAGGAAAGGTTTTCGAAAGTTCAGTAAACAGAATTATTTGGTAGGAATATTTGGAACACCCCTCCACTCCCAGTACCATCCTGCTCTATCTCTGCTCACACAGAGACACAAAACTAAGAGAAACCACTGTGTGTCTTTAAGGTGAGGCAGGGGAGTGGAGAAAATCACAGTTCCTGCCCTGGAAGTCAGAGAAAGGAACTGCTACTGTTTAAGCCAGCTGACTCAAATCAACCCAAGAAGGTGTTTAGTCAGACTGGATTCTCCAAACAACCAAATTCCTCCCCCTCCTGGAGCAATGTAGCTTTGGGAAGTGACTAGCAACTGCCTGGAAATCCTGAGCTAGAAAGATAAGGAGAATGGGAGGAGACCTTGCCCATCCTGGATCTGTGGATAACTTGACCAGGTCAGACCTTTTCTAGAGACTACCCTGGCACCCTGGGTGCCGGACCAGTCTCTGCCTTGCCCTGACCAGTAGATCCAAGAGATTACTTGGGTTTACATGGACAGATGCAGCATGGGGAGAGCAATACCCCTGGGACCCTAGCCACAGGGTAAGTGCAGGAGCAAGCTTTAAGGGTCCTGGTGAGAACCAGGCAGAACTATGACTATACCATGATTTTTAACTTTGAAATGTTCTGACAGGCACTATGCAGGCCTCAGGCCCTGCAAATATTAGGGCAATCCTGTCTCCAACATTTACTATTTCAAAGGTTTTCTGAGTTTAATGAATAACAAATTTAAGATGGATCTAATTTCAATCCTGGTGCCAAGAGAAATGTTTCCCAAAAGAACATTAACTGCTACTAAAAGAATAAACACTCTGGAGTTCCCCTTGTGGCACAGCAGAAACAAATCCAACTAGTAACCATGAGGTTGTGGGTTCGATCCCTGGCCTCACTCAGTGGGTTAAGGATCTGGTGCTGCCATGAGCTGTGGTGCAGGTCACAGATGCAACTTGGATTCTGAGTTGCTGTAGCTGTGGTGTAGGGTGGTGTAAGCTGGCAGTTTTAGCTGCGATTCAAACTCTAGCCTGGAAACCTCCATATGCCATGGTTGTGGCCCTAAAGAGAATAATAAACTCTTATTAAGTCACTAGATTTGCCTTTTAAGGAGGTGTGCCATTACATAGGGTGATCCATGGTAAGAGACATTTACAAAGTGGCTTTTATCCATCTTCTGTTTGAAAATACTCATTAAGTAAGTAAAACCAAAGTATATGCTTTTGTTTTATTTTATTTTATTTTTTTGTATTTTTATGGTGTGGAATGGCTTTTCAAAAATTTAGGAAAAATCTTTATCATTTCACCTAAAGAAAAAAAAAATGGATTGACCTATGAGTGTTCATCATGTAGGAACAAAGTAGGTTCTCATTGGGGGTCACTTTCTGGTCATCTTATAGTCACCTCTTATTGTGCTCCTCCTAAGTGGTCACTTGCCTGTACTGCCCATTAGCCAATTTGTGAGCAGTCACAGAGCAGCCAGGAATTTCAACTCCTCCATCAGCCCATTCCCTTCTACTGCAGAATTCTAGACAGTCTTCATAGGCTTTTGCCCGGGTCTTTGTCCAAGCTCCAAAATGTGAAGGAATAATAAATATTTAGTATACTTCAATTTAAAATGTTGTTTTAATTCTAAAAAATGTATCCCCAGATACAGTAAATAGACTCATTGCTAAAGTAATGGATAATAGAATAATTTTGCAAATAAAATATCAAAGAAGAACAGGTTGCTTTAGGATAATGTATTTTGACTGGTAGTTTCCAAAAAGGCAGACTGTGTTAAAGTTTTCAAAGCTGTTTGAAGTCTGTAGATGTTTTCAGCTTTTGTAACCTCAAAAACAGATGTCTGAAAAGTCTTATTGTGCTTTTCTACAAATGATGTATAGGAAGAGTGTTTGCAGAGCAGATTACCTCAGCCCTATCCTGTAAGTCTCTGTCTTCAGTTGTGCTCTTTATGGTCTGTGGTACATAAACTTTTTATAGATGGTGGGAGGAGACAGTAGCTGAAGTAAAATAAGTGTCTTAACCATGAGAACTTTTATTACAACTTCCTCTGACTGAACAGAATCCCAAAAGAATAGAAAACCTTTTGCCACAGAATGCTTTTGAGGCATTTCTGACCAATAAAAATGTTTAATTTTGATAACCATTAGGTAAAAAAAAAATCCTTTCTGGTAAACAGTCCACACATCTAAGTGCTGTAAAATCACACAAATTTGGGTTCAGATAAAGCTTACTTATTACTAGCCATGTATTCTCAAAGCAATTAGGACCTCATCTATAGATTAGGGGAGAAACTCCAACAGAAGTAAACACAGCACAGAACTTGGCATGTAATGTGGGATCAATAGTATTTAACCATATAAATGTGTGTCTGACCATGATTTTTCATTTTGATAGTTCTATGTTAATAAATTAATACCATTCCAACTAATAGTACTTGGCATCTGATAAATATGCCCACTTTTTAAAAGCAGTGGATCATCTAAAGCATCATAGAGATCAAAATATAACTAATGAATTATAAATTTATAGCATAGAATTGACTATATTTTAACAAATATATGCACTGGAAGCAATGACTAAAATATAGTATTTACCCATTTTATTAATATTTTGTCTTTAATATTGTTTTAATAGAAATAGACATTTTCATTTATTAAAATATCAAAAGTTTCACTCCAGTTATTTTAGAATTAAGATATTGCTCTTTGCAAAACAAAAAGACATCTTACAGAATGGGAGGAAATAGTTTCAAATGATGCAACTGACAAGGGCTTAATCTCTAGAATATACAAACAACTTATACAACTCAACAGCAAAAAAGCCAACAACCCAATGGAGAAATGGGCAAAAGAACTGAATAGACATTCTCAAAGGAAGATACACAGAGGGCCAACAAGCACATGAAAATGCTCAACATCACTGATCATTAGAGAAATGCAAATCAAAACTACCATGAGATACCACCTCACACCAGTCAGAATGGCCATCATTCATAAGTCCACAAATAACAAATGCTGGAGGGGGTGTGGAGAAAAGGGAATCCTCTTGCACTTTTGGTGGGAATGTAAGCTGGTACAAACACTATGGAGAACAGTATGGAGGTACCTTACAAAACTATACATAGAACTACCATATGACCCAGAAACCCCACTCTTGGGCATATATCCAGACAAAACTTCCTTTAAATATGACACATACCCACACATGTTCATTGCAGCTCTATTCACAATAGCAAAGACATGGAAACAACCCACATGTCCATCAATAGATGATTGGATTAGGAAGATGGTGTGTATATTCACAATGGAATACTACTCAGCCATAAAAAAGAACAAAATAATGCAATTTGCAGCAACATGGATGGAACTAGGGACTCTCATATGGAGTGAAGAAAGTCAGAAAGAGAAAGACAAACGCCACATGATATCACTTATATCTGGAATCTAATATATGGCACAAATGAACCTTTCCACAGAAAAGAAAATCATGGACTTGGAGAATAGACTTGTGGTTGCCAAGGGGAGGGGGAGGGAGAGGGATGGATGGATTGGGAGCTTGGGATTAATATATGCAAACTATTGCCTTTGGAATGGATTAGTAATGATATCCTGCGGTGTAGCACTGGGAACTATGTCTAGTCACTTATGATGGAGCATGATAATGTGTGAAAATAGAATGTATACATGTATGTGTAATGGGGTCACCATGCCGTACAGTAGAAAATTGACAGAACACTGTAATCCAGCTATAATGGAAAAAAATCATTTTATATATAAAAAGATTACAGTTCAAACCACTAACAAAATCATATTTTCTTACAAAATAATCTGTTTATTAAAAAGGCATCTAATCTGTGATTAAAAAAAAAAAAAAGATACTGCTTTTCTCCCCAATTGCTTTATTATGCATTATCAAACTTTTCACTTCTGTTTAAATTTTCTTCCTTGGCTCTCATTTAGTAAGTCAAATCTAACACATTCCAAGTTCATGATCCTTCCTCATCTCTCATCCAAAATGAATTATTGCTTTTTGCTATTGTCGTTAATAGTGCCATTTTTCCTACATAACCTAAGCTTGAATTCCCCTTCCCTCCCTTTATCATCTTATCCAAAATACTGCTATTGTTATGTACTTCATACACATTTTATAAATACACACACATATATACACATATATATAACTAGCACATATATAGAGAGCCAGCATATGTGTGTGTATACCAGCTCTTACATAGCTAACTCTCCATATACAAGCTAGCTATCATGTGTGTGGGGGAGGGCATATAAAGAGCTAATATTTGTTGAGTGATTACTATACTAAAAACTGTACAGTACAGAAATTGTTACATATTACAGGAGTAATTTTTCATTTATTCTAATCTTCTCATATACAATTATTTCCATTTTACTGATAAGTAAAGTTCTTGTGAAATTTATTTAAGCTCATACAAATAGTAAAGAACTGGGGTTTCAAATCCAGATCAGACAATCTCCAGGACCTGCAAGCTTCATCACCTATGTTTTCTCATTTCTACTTCATCCCTCTTTATCACAATGTCACTCCTGTTCTTTGACCTCTCACTAACCTCTATTATATTTCCCCCTACCATGTGTTTTGCCCCTCAATGAAATTTACATTTTACCACATGACTAAGTCTCCTTAAACATGACTATCTAATTTTATCTTTTCTATACTTAAAAATTACTAATGCCTTCTTACTGTAGATTTTCCTGTCACTTTTCTTCCATTACTGAATTAGTCAAGGTTCTCTAGAGAAAGTGAACCTGTAGACTGTGCATCATGTAGGTGAAGATTTATTTTAAGGAAATGGCTTATGCAGTTGCAGAGTCTGCCAAGTCCACTATCTGCATAGTGGGCTGGAAGGCTGGTCATCCAGGGACGACGAGCTTATTATACAGTTAAATCCAAGAGACTACCAGGCTGAAGACCAAGGAGAGAGCAGATGCTGCACATGAAGACCAAATGCAGTCTGTTGCGAAATTCCCTCCTTCTGGGGAAGGTTAGTCACTGGTTTAATTCCGGCCTTAAAGTGACTGGATGAGGCTTACTTGGCTTACAGAGGACAATCTACTTCACTCAAAATCAACTAATTTAAATGAAAATCTCATGCAGAGTAATCTTTGACCAAATACCTGAACACACTGGCACAGTCAGGTTGATACATAAAATTAACCATCATGATTATTATTTAACAAGTTTCTTAGAATTCAGCAAAACTTGGTATTAGCAGGCACCCAAAATTACCTCATCCTTTCCATCTTCTTCCTTTTATGATGCTATTCCAGTTGCTTGAATAATTAATTCCTGTCTCTTGCTTCATCATTTAATTAAAGACATGTTAAATGAATTAAGATATAAATAAGAGAGAGAAATGAAAAACTGCACTCCAAATATCAAAAAGAATATTGCTTGAAGTTATAGGGCTTTCAACAAATGTTAACCCGCCCCTCTTGAATAGCATTAAAAGTTCTTTTTCCACTAACAACTGTAGCTTGAAGTCATTTGTTGCTTCTATGCCTGATGATCTTGGCCAGGCCATTTGGAGGCAGAGATATATCATATTTATGAGGTAGGCATAAACATACACCTTCTATACAGACACAGAGATCTCATAGTTCTCCTGTTAAAGAGTTTTAAAAGGACTCTTTTATGGCCATTATTAAAAAAATCTACAAATAATAAATACTGGAGAGAATGTGGAGAAAAGCGAACACTGTTAGTGGGAATGTAAAGTGGTGCAGACACTATGGAAAACAGTATGGAGGTTTCTTAAAAAAACTAAGAGTTGCCATATGATCCAGCAATTCCACTCCTGGATGTTTTTCCAACTTTATTCTGAAAAGATACATACACCCTGTTCATAGCAGCACTGTTTACAATAGTCAAAACACAGAAGCAACCAAAATGTCCACTGAGAGAAAGAATGAAATAATGTCACTTGCTGCAACATGGATGGACCCAGAGATTATCACGCTAAGTGAAGTAAGTCAGACAGAGAAAGGTAAATATATGTTATCTTTTATACATGGATTCTAAAATATTATGCAAATGAACTTATTTACAAAACAGAAACAGGGTCACAGACATAGAAAACAAACTTATGGTTACCAAAAGGGAAAAGGAGTTGGGGAGGGATAAATTAGGCACTTGGGATTAGCAGATACAAATTACTACATATAAAATAAATAACAAGGTTCTACTGTATAGCATAGGGAACTACAATATCTTATAATAAACCATAATGAAATAGATTCTCAAAAAGACATATATTACATGTGTGAGTATACATTATATATACATACACACAAGCCTACTGTACACCAGAAACTAATACCACATTGTAAATAAACTATATGTCAATAAAAACTATAAATAAATAAATAGGTCTCTATTTTTTCACCATCAGGGATTAACATTCCTGAGAGCCCACATAGATCACTTACAACACAAAGCACAAGAAAAGAAATACCAATTCCTTCTGGAAAGCTAGCTTCCTCTAGGCATATGCAAAAACCAGTTTCAGAATGTTAAAAAGATTGGCCATTGCAGGGATTTTTTTTCCCCATTTCTAAATAGCCAGGTCAGTTTAACAAGCCACAATAATAGACAACAATAACATCAATCAGTCATGTTCACATGCCTCATTTTCAGAGGAGCATGAACCAGCATTCAAGTTAACCTTCACCTCAGCTGTTATCAGCTGTTAGCTCAGCATCTGCAGACTTTATTATAAAAAGCAATGGCCAGCCCACAGCTGTGGCCACTGCCTCATTTTGAAGCCTCTTTTTCCCCATTGTTACCGGGGGCCATTATCTCTACAATAGCTCTTGGAGTATCTTTGAGTCCTCTGTACTCTATTGGTGGTCCCCATTCATCAAGGACAGCCCCCATTTATCAAGGACAGCCACCACAGGGCCCCACATACCAGTGGACAGCCACTTGGGGATTTGCGTCACAGTTTTTCAGCCCCACATTAGGAGATGACCACTTTGGATTACCCCCCTAACTTTCAGGCACCTCATGCTAAGTGGATGGCCCCCACAACTTTCTATCCTATGTCTTATTTCTCAAAACCTCAGCAGTATCCCAGGCTCCTGGCTGGCTTTACCAACCCTTGAGCTGAACCCTGCAGGCCTGCAAGTCCTGTACCTATTCAGCTTCAAGACTGAAGTTGGAGCCTAGAGTCAGCGAGAGAGACAACAATGGTTTAATGGATGGAGATCTTACTTACATGCCTGAGGCAAGGTCCTAGAATGATACCCAGCCCTGTGTGCCACAGAGCTGGCAGGAGGCATGCAGACAGGTCAAAGTGGCAATCTTTGCTGCAAGGGTAGGAGGAGGTTACCATTTATAGGAACTGATATCAGGTTGGCTAATCAGTTACCAGGGAAACCAGGAGACGGCACGCCCCTCCTGGTCCCTTTAATAAGCTAACAGGTGAAGATTTTCTGATCTAAAGTTAGAACAGTTATTAGCTACAGCAGGGTCAAGTAGGTGGGAAGGTCAATCCTATGAGGAGGGTATAAGTGAAGCAGGCACTGGTCAAGCAGTGGAGGCACAGGAGAACAAGAGGTCATCCATTTGTAACTGGGCAGGGCCCTATGGGGTTCCTGAACACACAAGCCTTTCTGTGTCCTCCCAATTTCTTGTTTTTAGGGAATAAACTAAAGCCTTCATGACCTTCCCTGAGTTTCAAAGGGCAGTTGCTAATCAGGGAAGGGAGTGGATATAGAGACCAGGGAGGAGCAGTCAGGAGACAATAGTGCAGCCTTGGGGCAGGGTCCTGGTTCCTCCTCAAGGAATATACATGACAATATCATTGGGCCTTTCTTCAGACCATAACCCCCAACAAATGGAAGAACTACTTGATGAATCATTCATCGGAGAACCGTCGGAACCAGTCCTGGGATCACTTAACACCAGCTTTGAGAAACAATGCAAGCTTGCCTCTACCCCCATCCTTATCTACAGCCCTATTTTCCACCTCCTAAACTATAAAGCCACTTTCTAACCTTTCCCAAAGAGGGCACAGTCTTTAAGGCATTAGTCTGTGGTGGCCCCCTTTGCCTGGCAAAGCAATAAAGCTATCTTTTTCTCCTTCACCAAAAGTCTTTCTTTGCATTTGTATCTGGCACTGATGGACAGAGGCTGAATTTTGACAACACATCTTGGGTGGCCTGACCATACAATAACCTACCAATATACAGGCTCTGCCTTTTGGATCCATTTTTCACAGCACCTCTCTAACATAAGATGACTGCCAAGAACTGCAGATCAGTTTAGGAAAAAATCCTAATAGGAAAGAAAGCTAAAAGAAACTAAAACAAAGAGAAGAAATAAGAACTTGGATGATACAGAAGCAATGTGAGAAATTAACTTAAAAAAAATCTGAAACTTCAGAACTGAAGGGTGGTGATTTAAATCCACGTTTGTTTAACCTCTTTCAAGAGATCCCCCTAATGGTGGAGAGGGATGGGCCGGGATGGTTAAGGTGAAAGATTCTGTATTTTCAAACGTTATAATCATGTTACGACTTCATCCCATACTCTACTTCACAGAATCTAGCAGAGAAAATTCACTCTGGTGTATATCCTAAGTGATAAATGCACCCGCAATACTGATTTTACACGTGTGAAAATTAAGAGACGTACTTTCTGATCATCTGTGAGCCACTGGATCCAGGTTACCTGACATCTAAGTTGCTGCTTGTTTTGGTATACTAATAAGCTCTCACACAATCACAGCGTTGTGCTTCATTTTCTCTCCTGTGGATCAGAATTTAGCTAGCTGTTTTCCTAAGTCAGGAGAATACTGTGAGGAAAATTCATAACTAACACAGTTTGAATTCTTCTTAATAAATGAATATGATTTACAACATAGAAGTACAAGTATTAACGCAAGGACTCAGTGGAGTATTATTTAAACTCAGCTGTAACCACTATAAGGAAAGTGATTCCACGTGTTAACGTTAAATATGTATGGAGAAAAACCTTTTGGGTTTTTGGGTCTCAGTCAGTTGTTCTGATATGTATTTGCAATTGTTTACATGAATTTTTAGGTCCAAATGAAAACACATATATTTAGGTGCATAATCTATATATGATTAAATATATGAAAGAGTCAGTGAAGAAATTATAACCTCCAAATACTGTCAGAAATAAAGTTTAAAACATTTTGGAAATTATTTTCCTTTTCACAAAATACACTGGTAGTTTCCATTTTAAATTTCATTAAGTATAATTGAATGGATTACTTTTTCACAAAATGGGCACTTGAAAAACATTCCTTATTAAATGACCATCACTTAAAAATTAGAGATAAATTCTTACAGATATTTGCATTTAAGATAAAGAAATTAAACTTTCATAGCAGTTTTTTGTTTTGGAGGGATTTTTTTGGTCCTCTTAAGTTTGTAAAACAGTTTCATAAGATATATGATTTGGGGCAGATGAGTTCTACCTTGGCCATCAAACCTACAATTTACCAAAAAAAAAAAAAAAATCTTGAAATAAAAAGCATCTTTTCCCCTAACTTTGGCACATCACAAACAAATTTCCTGCAATTCTTCCTATAATTGTTTATTTTTTTTCTCATATTAAGAAGTCTGGATGAGAAAACACACCAATTATTTGTTATACAAACTAACACTCTGGAATTCTGCTTCTTCGTCTGAAACATAAAGTGGTGAGGAACAGAGAAACTAATACTCAACAGAACTTTCTACAATGATGGAACTACTCCATAATCTGCACTGTCCCATACAGTAGCCACTAGCCACATGGAGCTATTAAAGCACTTGAAATGTGGCTAGTTTTACAAAGGAATAAGTTTTTTTCTCATTTCATATAACTTTCATCAGTTTAAATGTAAATAGCACCATGTGACTAGTGACAACTGTGGACATTGCAAGACTCAACAATCTCTAGAGTCTCCTAATTTAATTCTTTTTTGAATCTGTGTAATACTGTTTAATTCTAGTCATGTGACCAAGTAGGTTGGAAACATATCTCTACAGAAATACTGTTAAAGATAGTACAGCAGTGACAACAGAAATTTCTGGGAAATATTTAAATCTTATTTGGCACAAGACAAACTTAATAAGTTATAATGAGGGAAAATGCACACAGTTTGCTTTCCTGTGTGATGACAGAGAATGAATTTCTCTTTTGGACAAAGGTCAAGTCACATTTGTGGCTGCATGACTATAGGCATATCACTTTACCTCTTTGCACCTTAATTCTATCAGCAAAACAGAGCTGAAAGTAAGTATTTTATCGGTGTTATTATGAGCACCAAATGGATAATATGTATTAACTATCTAGCATGTTCTTTAGCACACACCATATCCTTCAGATGGTGTATTCCACCTTCCCATTATTTTTTTAAACTTAATTAAAAAGTATTTTCTACACAATCTTTATTATAGTCTAGAGGGTAATCATTGCTTTTTATTTCCTATTGATTTGTTTCTTTAAAAAAATAGCTGCAAACAATAATAAAAAAGCCAAAGTGAAATATAAATCACAAATCAAAGCAGGGCAGAGTTCAAACATTGAACCAAAGAAAAATATTCTTCACTTTGAAGTCCCTTTCTTCCAAACCAGCAAGTTGAAGGATTTCTCCATCCACTGTTGGTTCTGGCAAAGAAGCCACACAAACTCCCCCCCCCTTTTTTTTTCTTCTCATCTTCCTTTGTTCTGGAAACTCATTTCTAAGCCTTACCTCTGACGATGGCAACGTTGGCTACCACCTTCCCAAGGAGACCCTATCATTTAAGAAAGGGTCTGGGGAGGCCAGGTTGCCAGAGGCTTCATGCCTCAGCTAGACTGCCAAATATGTGGAGGCAACTTCTAGCTCGGTATGGGCTGTGCCCAGGCACCCTCAATGCCAGCAGCTGTGTGGGGTCCATTCTCACATGGGCCTCTCATTCACTGCTGAAGCGTTCTTGGAAAGTCAAGTTCCGAAGCTAAACAAACTGTACAGATAAATGTTGCAATACTATGCACTGATATTTTATAGCATGGTTGTGTGGAGGGTTTAGGGGAAGTAAAGCAGGCTCACTAATATTCACACACAACCACCTCACCAGGCTTAGTCAACCTAGATCCACACTGATACAGCATTCTCATCAGAAGTGATATTCCACAGAGGTATTTATTTTAAAGGAGCCATCAAGTTGTGTTTGCTTTTCTTTTTCCAATCACCAGCCCTAGGATGCTACCGGAGACTCCTCATTTGTGAAGGGACTCTCTCTTCGGACCTTCTAGTATTTTTAAGATCTGTGAAAAAACAAATTATACTGTGAAGCCTGCGAAGCATAATTTAACCAGAATAATTAGTCATGCTCAATTCAGTGGCAACTTGAAAACGTGTGACAGATGTACAATAAATGCGGCACCTATGCTCACACCACAGGCTCAGAAGGAAAATTAAATCTTTCTAAGTAGGAGAGCTCTCAGGCAGTCACTTTTTCCATACTTTCCTGTATGTGCTCCAAGCTGTGGAATGCATTGAGGAATGCATATTAAATGATTTGGTGTATATATTTTTCTTTAATTTTCTTCAGATTTTATTGCATTAGCAGGGAAATATGAAATCACTGCATCTTATCCATAGATGTATACAGAAATGAAATAACATGATTGATACTTAATGGATATATTGTTCTCTATGTCTAAGAAGGAGAACTTTCCCTCCCAGAGAAAAATCAAATGCAGTTAATGCCAATTATAACACTACTTTCAAAATCCTAGGTTTGGTTTAGGCTGCAGGACTGGAAATCAAATCAAATCTTCCCTGTGTGTAGCAAGTTACAGTAATGCCTCATTTATCACACATTGTTAAAGGATGAGGTGTTCCATGTAAAAGAAATGCACAGATACTTGAATTTTACTCTTTTATATGTAAATTGAAAATGAAAACACACACAAAAAAACTTTTTAAAACATTCTTAAAAATGTACATGTTGCCTTCATAAGCTATATGGCCCGAATATAATTTAATCAAGTTTGAAACTGAGCTCAGTCACTTATTAGTTACACAATTTTGGCAAGTTAGTAAAATCCAGCTCAGTCATTTATTAGTTTTATAATTTTGGCAAATTAGTTAGCCTCTGTTTTCTCATCTGTCAAGCAGAGATAATTATACCTATGTCACAGTTTGAATTAGCTAATCTATATAAAACACCTCATAAAATGCCTAACACATAGACCTACCCAGCATAGCCTCCTGGCCAGGCTGTGGATTCAGCAGCCAGACAGTCTGGCTTTGAAAGTTGCCTTTGCCTCTTCCTAGCAAGTTGAGCAATCTTTTTAGCCTAAGCTCACCATGCCTCAATGTCCACATACGTAAAATGAAGATGATAATAAAAATGATAAGAATTAGAAAAATACTGCATGTAAAATCCTTAGAGCAGTGACTACCATTTATAGGCAGTGTTCAATGAACTATGACTGATGTCTTCTGAAGCATCTCTGAATGATCCAAATGTGCAAAATTTTGGCAGGGGGTGTGTCTGTGTCCATGTGTGTGTGTGGGGGGATTGTGAATTCTTTTTCTCTGGTTACTTATATTTTGCCTTTATCACTAATATATTTGTAGATAATAGCCACAAAAAGTTCTCTGAGGTAGGTAAACAACTGTGTATATGCTTATGCATTTTCTGAGTTTGTTGGGTGGGTTTATTATTACTCCTTGATTTCCTTCTGAAAACATTACACTCATCTCAGCTAAATACTGGAAAAAGGCTGAAGTGGCTGAAAAAATGAGAGGTCCCTTTAGGATCTGCCAATGCAGCAACTTTGGTAGAAATTGGTATCACTCAGGCAAGGAGTAAAATGAAACTTTAGTAACAGATTAAATTGATGTTCTCCCACCACCATACTCAGATGTATGAAGACTCTCAGCCTCTGGCCCACTTCTCCGAAAGAGCAAGGATTTGGGTAGAGGTCAAAGGATATGTCCACCTAAACACATTCTTCCCTTCTGGCTCACCATCCAGGTATCTGCAGTCCCAGAACTCCTTGCCCACTGCCCCTCACTCAGCCCACTTCTAGATTACTACACTGGTATGTGCTTTCCTAGACCAAAGGGGAAGCTGTGTATGTGGACAAGAACAAAGCTCAGATGCCTGGCCTGGGCTGTCCACATTGATGGGCACAGGACAACCTCATGGTGGGTGGGAAAAAGCCAAGGCGGGGATACACCAGAAGCCAGAAGGCTTCAGGCTGGCTTCCCCTCACTTCTACATTCAGGACCTGCTCCCCTCTTGTGAGTCAGGAATAGACCTATGTACTCATCTTTTTCCCACTGGGATGCTTCTTAAGATTTGAAACTTGAACATACAAGTGACAGTTTCACTATGACTTATAGCTGAAGTTAATAATACTAAAAGACATGTAAGTATAGACAAAATAGACTTTAAATCATAGTAAGATACAACTACATATTCAACAGTATGATTAGTTATAAAAAGACTGGCAACATCAAATATTGATGAAAATGTGGAACTCATTTTCAGTGACAATGTAAAATGGTACAGTCACTTTCAACAGAGGTCTGGCAGCTTCTTGTAAAACTGAATCTTATCACCCAGCAATTCTAATCCAATATATTTGACTAAGAAAAAGTTTTAAGATATGTTCACAAATACACTTTTCATAGTAGTTAAAAACTGGGGACAAACCAAATGCTCATAAATAGGAGAATGTCTAAAACAATGGTATATTCATATAACAGAATACTACTATAGAAATATAAAAAGGAATGGATTTCTTTTCTTTTTTTTTTTTTTGCCACACCCAGATCAGAACTTCTTTTGGCAATTCTGCCACAGTTGCGGCAATGCCAGATCCTTAACCTGAGCTACTTGGGAACTTCACGAAAGAATGAATTCTGATACAAATAACGTAAAATCATGTTCCTGAGTGAAACCTTACACAAAAAGAGTATATATTACATCATTTTGTTTGTACAAATATATGAACAGGTGAAATTAATCTATAGTTTTAAAAATAATCACAACAGTAATTGTATCTGGAAAGACGGTGGTAGGGACTCATGGGGAGGGAATGATAAAGGTAACGGGCATATGTGTGTGCTTGTCTACAAAGGCCTAGTTCTTAGAGATGGGGAGACAGAAATTCCAGGAGTTAGGCTGTTTCTCTCATAGTGAGAGAGGGCCAAGATTTGTAATTCTATAAAAAGCATGAATTCCTAATATTCTGTTTTCCAGGAAAGTGGCAGAATGTCAGAGTAGAATAGTCTGGTGCAGCTGGAAAAGCCCTGCCTTAAGCTGCAGGGTTATGGACAACGACAAAGTACAACCTTCTAAGGGATCTTAAATGATGAGTAACTGAGAAGAAACAAATATGGACTGAGGAACAGAAAAGACTTCCTAAATGGGATCTGTTTTGTGAGACTTGGGTTTTTCACATGATTTGGAAAAGGTAAACACTCAAATGGACTGAGACGGAATTTTATACTCTTACAGTAAATGAGGTTGCAATCAGAATAGAAAAATTAAGTCATATTTTGAGTTTGTGTTTAAAACTTCAGCCCTGCTTTGGGGGGATTAGGCTTATGTGTGTGGCCCAGAAGGTAAAAAAGCATGACAAATGCATGGAAGTTTTACAGAAGTCAATGTCAGCTAAATATAAAGAATATTTCCCAAGGGAGCTATAAAACCAGAAGGGGTAATGTGTTCATCAGCTAATATACATGTTCTGGTTCACTTAAAATTTGATATTTTCTTTGCAAATTAATATTCTGAGATATTAACACAAAAATAAAAACAGAATAAACTGTGGTTGTGAACTTACCTAAATTGATTTCATCCTTCAGAATTAGTTTCTCTTATTGTAGAAATCATTTGGCAATATATATATATATGTTTATATATATATTCATATATTTATATATATTTATACATATATTCATATATGTATATATATATTCACATATATATTTTATATATATATATATAAAATCATCACATGTACACCTTAAGTTTGCATAACGTTATGTCAATTATACCTCAATAAAGTTGGAAAAAACTACTGGATTTTCGGGAGTAGACAGCTGTACACTCTAGCACCTTACTATCATTAGGTATGTTATGATGAAATCAAGTCACAGGCCAAATTCTGCCATGCATTAGCAAGCACATACAAGGCAGGACTTCAACCTGCAAAACTTGATGAAGTTGCTTTGTTCTTTTGGAAACTTCTGCAATGAAATCAAACAAAAGAGTCCCATGGGGCAAATGTGACATTTCAGTAGCAGAATTATGTTAGTCTGCTAGCCAGAACAGAGGACATAGCCCTAGGTATAGGGCACAAGTTTGAACAACTGAACTAAACCAAGATTTTAACACCTCTTTCAAACAAGAGCAGAAGTGATCAGCCCATATTATTTTATACAATACTTATTTCATCATAGAAAAATCTGTTAACTTTCCTTGGGCTAAATATCTTACCATTTGATACTGAGCAAGGATCAAGACTTAAGAACATTGAATAAATTATGACCATAATTTGCAGTGTAAAATTCCTTTTTATTTTTATTTTATTTTATTTTTTTGTCTTTTTAGGGCTGCACCTGCGGCATATGGAAGTTCCCAGGCTAGGGGTCAAATTGGAGCTGCAGCTGCTGGTCTATGCCACAGCCACAGCAATGTGGGATCCTTAATCCAATGAACAAGGCCACGGATCAAACCCGAGTCCTCGTGGATACTAGTTGGATTTGCTACCGCTGAGCCACAATGGGAACTGCTAGAATTCTGATAAGAAATTTCCAAGGAGTAGTTAACCATCCCTGGGGTGTGTAGTCTTGCTTAGGAGTCTTTAAGTTAACTAGTTATCCCTAGGGCACAGATTAAAACTAATACGCATATACATCACTTTATTTAAACAGAAGTAATCTCAGATAATTTATAGAAAGTATAATATCTGCTCATGAAGCCTTGAGTTCTTATTAATATAAGTGATCAGGCACATACTATAAGATCAGTGTTATGGTCTTTGTCATTAGAGAAAATTCCTTCATTGAGTTCTTTGGGTTGTCATATCATTCTAAAATTCTCTGTTTTTACCCAATGTCACACATTTAATTAGTGGCAAAACTAGGAATGGATACTTGTTCTGCTTTTGGTCTGAGTTTCTTATTCAGGCTGGCTGCAAGATTTAACAAGTTATTCAATATATTCACAGTCATTTCTGATTCTTATAATTCAAACAATAATTGCTTTTCTTTTTTCTTTTTTGTCTGTTTGTTTGTCTTTTTGCCATTTCTTGGGCTGTTCCTGCAGCATCTGGAGGTTCCCAGGCTAGGGGTCGAATCGGAGCTGTAGCCACTGGCCTAAGCCAGAGCCACAGCAACACAGGATCCGAGCCACGTCTGCAACCTACACCACAGCTCACGGCAACGCGGGATCCTTAACCCTTCTGAGCGAGGCCAGGGATCAAACCCACAACCTCATGGTTCCTAGTCGGATTTGTTAACCACTGAGCCACGACGAGAACTCCACCAATTTCTTTTCTTACTGAATATTATTTAAATCTTTATTACCCTTCTCATTTTTTATATTTATGATAAAATTTATAGTCTTGGGTGTTTTTTATCCTCAGACTAATTGCAAATCATACTTTATGGAGTTCCCGTCCTGGCTCAGTGGAAACAAATCCGACTAGGAACCATGAGGATGCAGGTTTGATGTTTGGCCTTGCTCAGTGGGTTAAGGATCTGGTGTTGCCGTGAGCTGTGGTATAGGCTGCAGAGGTGGCTCAGATCACCTGTTGCTGTGGCTGTGGCACAGGCTGGCAGTTGTAGCTCTGACTGGACCCCTAGTCTGGGAACCTCCATGTGCCGTGAGTGTGGCCCTAAAAATCAAAAGAAAAAAAAATCATACTTTATGTGAATAATGGAAAATAAATAGGTATTAACTTTCTCTAAAATGTTAAATAAGAATTACTCTTGGAGTTCCCATCATGGTGCAGCGGAAACGAATCTGACTAGGAACCATGAGATTGTGGGTTCAATCCTGGCCTTGTTCAGTGGGTTAAGGATCCAGTGGTGTAGGTCGCAGTTGCGACTCGGATCTGGCATTGCTGTGGCTCTGGCAGAGGCTGGCAGTTTTAGCTCCAATTTAGCTAGGAACCTCCTTATACCAGGGGGGGGCGGGTAATGGGGGGGGCAGTCCTAAAAAGACAAAAGACAAAAAAAAAAGAATTACTCTTGAAATTCATTAAAGTGACGCTTTCAGTTGCTCTACAGCTCACTATTTATAAAGTAATTTAGGATATTTTTAATTCGTCAGAAAGGCCATATAAAATGTCAACATTTTTTTTACAGATTACAAACTATGAATTTTAATATGTCCAAAAAAGTTCAAAGGTTACAATAGGTATATTTATTCTATTCTGTTAATTTTAAAATGCAAAATTAAGCCTTGTAAATCTAAATTTTGGGACAGAGTGGAAAATAAATATTAGGGCTGAAAATTTCAGAACAATTAAAATTAATTTTTGCAGTGAAATTCAAACTACTTCTTTCATTAGATAAAAAATATTGTGTAAGAGAACCAAGCTTCTAATTATTCTAAGGTAACTTTCTCATCTGCTAGTGATGAGCCTTTCTCATTTCTGTCACCACCTCCAAGTTTCAGGAAATATGAAAACCAACAAAAAGAACAAACTGTTCTGTGGTGTCAAGGCTGGTGGTTTTACGGAAACTTAACAGAATCTCTCCTTCTCCTAGCTGTCCGTATATTCTCAATGAGGACAGCTAAAAAAAGGCCAAAACAAATGTTTCTTTTCTGGGGTTTTGAGGCCTCTACTTTCAGTTGAGACATAAAGGCACACATTTAGTGGGTTGGTCTGTTGCAATAAAAACTACTGCTATTCAGGTTTTGAAGTGTTGGACAAATGAAGAATTTAAAGTCAAAAAGTAGGTTTTTTCCCCCAATAATACATTTTGATAGATTATTGATCAAGGTGCTTAATTTAATTCCAGTATACGAGATAATGTGGAAAATGCACTACTATTCTAATGTCTACAGGGTGTTCAAAACAGATATCCTTCTAAATGTGCTCCAGCAGAATGAAAGTAGATTTACATTCTCCTTGAGGATGGAAGCCTTGTGTTAGTGTTCTTTGTAACCCAATAGCCTAGACAGGAGATAGGTCGGTGATTGCTGAATGCAAACAATCAATCAATACTTTAAAATAGAATGGTCTGTATAGAAACAATGAAATGAGAACTAGACTGGTTAATGGTCAGAAAACTGAGCTTCTCCTCCTTATGTCCTGCTAAAAAGCTTCACTCTCCTCATTTAGGACACAGAATAATGATTTCTTCCCACTAAACTCGAGGTTTTATTTTAAGGCAAAAGGGAGCTACGTTTCCTTTAGAACTCTATTTGCTGTGCCATATTTTTGATTTGACAAATAAGTGATATCATATGGTATTTGCCTTTTTCATTCTGGCTTATTTCACTTAGTATTAGAATCTCTGGTTCCATCCATGTTGCTGCAAATGGCATTAGTTTGTCTTTTTATGGCTGAGTAGTATTCCATTGTATATACATACCACATCTTCTTAATCCATTCATCTGTAGATGGTTATTTATGTTGTTTCCATGTCTTGGCTATTGTAAATATTACTGTGATGGACAGAGGGGTGCATTTATCTTTTTGAATGAAAATTTTGTCCAAATATATGCCCAGGAGTGGGACTGCTGGATCATATGATATCTACAATATGGCACAGATGATCTTATCTACAAAACAGAAATAGATCACAGCCAAGGAGAATAGTCTTGTGGTTCCTGGGGGAGGGAGTGGGTGGGATGGACAGAGAGTTTGGGATTTGGGGTTGTAAATTGTTATATTTGGAATGGATGGGCAATGGGGCTTTACTGTTCAGCACAGGAATTATGTGTGACTGGGTCACTTTGCTGTATAACATAAATTGAAGAAACATTGTAAATCAACTATACTTAAATTAAAAAATTAAAAAAAAACTCCATGTGCTAGACCACTATAAAGGGTTGTTGTCACTGTATCCTATCAGTAGAGTTATTTTTAGGATTCCTGGGCAAAATCAAGATAGTGTACTGCTTGGAAATTCTCTTGTGTCACTGCAGCAGCTTGGGTTGCTGCTGTGGCTCAGGACTGATCCCTGGCCTGGGAACTTCCACATGCTATAGGCCTGGCCAAACCAAACCAAACTAAACCAAACCAAACCAAACCAAAGATAATGTGTTGCTTGATATCTCTGAACCCAGAAGATAAATCCCAGCAGCCAGAGATCCTTAATATGATCACATTTTAAAACCTGAAGTATAACTTGTATATAATAAGATGCACAGATTTTAGGTGTACAATTTGATGATTCTTGACGATTTTTTTGTATACATCATGTAATCACCAGATTAATCAAGACTTAAAACATTTTCCTAACCTGGAAAGTTCTTTCCTGCTCCTTTCCAATTAATCTCTATCCCTCCACCACCAGGCAACCACTGTTTTAATTTCTATCACAATAGCTTAGTTTTGATGTTCTGAAACTTTATATAAATGGAAAATACAGTATACATAATTTTGTGTCAGGATTATCCTGCTCAGTATAAAGTCTTTGAGACTCATTCAGTATTAGTCTTCTTTTATTCCTTGTCAAGCAGAATAAATTTGGCATTATATGTTTAACCATTGACCTGTGGACAGACATTGATTGTTTCTAGTTTTAGACCATTATGAATAATATTATTATTTTTAAGAGTTCTTTATATATTATTGATACAAGTTTTTGTGAGATGATAATTGTGAATATTTTCTTCCACCCTATGGCTTTATTTTGTATGTTGTGATACCTTTTGTTGAGCAAAATTTTTAAAATATTTATTAAGTCCAATTTATCAAATTTTGTTTTAACATTAGTATTTTTTATTTCTAAAGAATATTTGTCTACCAAGTTTGCAGAGATATTTCTCTTATTTCTTTTTTCATCTAGGTGTTTCATAGTTTTAGCTTTTTATATTAGGCTGACAAGTCATCTCATGTATGTATGGTGTGAGGTTTGGGTAAAAGTTTAGGTTTATTTTTTTCCATATGCTTATCCACTTTTCCTATGTAATTTGTTGAGAAAGCTTTCTTTTCTCCCATTAAATGGCTTCATCATCTTTTCAAAAATAAAGTGACTATACACATTTGGGTCTATTTCTGGACTCTATTTAGGTCCATTGATCTATTTATCTCTTATTATGCCTATACCATATAGCATACTCTCTTATATACTGTACCATTATAATGAGATTTACGGTCAGAGAATTACTTCTAACTTTGCTTTATCACTGTAAGCAGGATATACTTGGATATTTCTAAAAATGTATGCTGAAAATCTATGCCTTTAAATAGGAATGTTTGCATTTAATGTAATTGTTGGCATTGCTGCATTTAATTTTATCATCTATTATACTTATCCCATCAATTTTTGTTCTTTGGTTCTTCCTTTTCTGCGATCCTTTGGAACAATCAAATATTTTCAAGTATTTTGTATTGTTCCCTTTAATGGCTTTTTATCTATAATTCATTGCTTTATAAATTTAGTTATTACTTTATAGACTAGAATGTGCGGCCCATGTGATTATTTTTGAATTTGAACTTTTCCCCTATATAAGGTCAGTGTAAGAGTTATTTGGGTATTTGAAACCAATTATTTGTTTTCCAAACTCAGATTATGGAGATAGTGAAAAGATGTTTTCAGAGTGACTATAAGAAAAGAAAGGAAGGGAGTTCCCGTCGTGGCGCAGTGGTTAACGAATCCGACTAGGAACCATGGGGTTGCGGGTTTGGTCCCTGCCCTTGCTCAGTGGGTTAATGATCCGGCGTTGCCATGAGCTGTGGTGTAGGTTGCAGACGCGGCTCGGATCCTGCGTTGCTGTGGCTCTGGCGTAGGCCTGTGGCTACAGCTCCGATTCGACCCCTAGCCTGGGAACCTCCATATGCCGCGGGAGCGGCCCATAGAAATAGCAAAAAGACAAAAAAAATAAAAATAAATAAAGAAAAGAAAGGAAGATAATTTTTATCAGAGAAAACAAGAAGTAAAGGAATAACAAATACTGATCAAGGCAATCTCCATTTATATTATTTGGACCGAGGAATAAATACATAAATATTTTAAAAATTTATCTTATTTTAGATTTTAGACAGGTGACACAGGAAGAGGCTTAATCTAAACAGTACAGTACATGCCTAAAGCTACTAAAATTTTGAAAGAAAACTATATTGCATGAAAGAAAAATATATTTGAACACTTTTACATTTGTATCTAAGACTTTACATATACATTCTGTTAAGATAAAATGTGACTTCATTTTATTTCAGTGGTTCATTCATTCATTTACTCATTCATTCATCCATTGAAGAATTAACTCAATTTGCTATCATAACTGCTAAGGAAATGTTGAGTCAATTCCTAAGGAGAAGGCCAGGAACAGTTAATGTTTTTTTGTTCCTTCAAAGCAAAGGGAGGCCTGGCCTAAATTAAGCTGGGAGTGCTTTTTGCAAAGCATACCAAGCTTTATGGGACTTCAAGCTCAGCATTTTAGACACAGTATTTCAAACTAAATCACAAGAAAAAAAATTCATCTCTATATTACTTCTTTTAAACAATTCAGCATGCTGTAATTTTTTTCTTTGGAAATGAGATACAGCTGCTTCCTGGGTCATGATTATGTTTAAAGACCTTCTGGTAAACTGAGGCTTTCCTGAAGTATCACTGTTAAAATTTTAAAATATGAGTGTTACTACATTAAACACTTACTGAGCTATAGGAAAAATAAAGAAGAGTACATTTGTAAAAAATAATAATAAAATTCCAACTTTCTAATGCATATTCTTATGAGTGTTTTAAACACAGCATCTTGTTTTTAGACCTTTAAGAACAATTGAAATCAGATTTTTATTTTTAAGTAAAAGAATACTCCTTACTAAATAATTCATAGCGCAAGAAGAAAGAGTTCTATGAACTTCTTCAAGTGTTTAAATAAAAATGCATTTTACAACTTAACTTTTTCTAAAACATTTTCTAACTTAAGAGAACCAAAAGTCTTTTTTGCTTATTTTTTATTTTATAGATATTTTCACCATAATGGAGATTACCTTATTTCTGTTGGTGTATTTTGGTTACTTACTTTTTAGGAAATTACTGTGGCTGTTTTTCTCACTGCAAGAGTTAATAGATAGTCATTAGAAGAAAAAAAAAAAGCTATAGAGAAATCACAAAAAGAACTTAAAATATCATTTGATAAAAATCCCTGTTACTATCTTGGTGGACTTTATTTCACACTTTTCCTACTTATGTAAAATTTTAGTACCAGGCATATAAAAACACACTGATGTCTCTCTCATCCCACTACTCCCTTCCCTCTGGAAACCATCTATTTGTTACAAAAATAGGTGAGGGAAATTAAGTGGTACAAACTTCCAGTTACAAAATAAAAGTGTCATGGGTATGAGATGTACAGCATGGGGATAAAACTTAAGAAAAAAATACTTATATGATATACATACTTAATAAATTCATACTACTTTTTAAAATATGTATTGTCTTATACCCTAAAACAATATTTTAAATGGGATTCAAAAATGTTACTCATATATAAATACCTATCTATAAATCAATTAGATTTTTCTACCCATTCCACTGACTGCTCCATAAGAGCACCACAAACTTCTAATTCTATGTGCAATCCTCATTCCTCATTTTAACTGACCTTTATTTGACATTGTGCATCGCTTTCTTTTCTTAAATCACTGCCTTCATTTGGCTTCTAGAGCCTCTTCTGGTAAAATTTTCTGATGTCTTCTTGGTCTCCTTGACTTCTCAATTTCAGTCTTTAAACATTTAGGGTGTTATTGAGCTCTGTCCCCACACCTCTTCTCCTGCCTTTCTATACCTATTCTATTTGTGCTCACATATAAAACCTGATGCCTTTAAATACTGTTTACAGGATGGTCTCTTTCAAATACATATCTCCATCCTGGACTTCTCTCAATTCCTGATTGATAAATATAAGTGACTATTTAACATTTCTTTCTGGAGGTTCCAAAGGCATTTGAAACTTAAGATTCAAAACTTCAAAGTTCAAGTTCAAATCTGATTGATTTAACCTACCTACTTCTCTTCCTTATCTCAATAAACATTTCCATCCTTCCTGTGATTCAAGAAATAAATCTTGAAGTCATTTCTTAATTATTTTAGTGATAAACACATATGATATGATAAAAATGCCATTAATTTTCCAAATAAGCCCTGAATTTATGACCTACTACATTCATTACTACACTCTGGTCCAATCCCCTTTATCCCTTTTTTAGATTATTACAGAAACCTTACGACTGGTCTTTTTCCTTCTATCTTTAGCTCATTTTTATATATTCTTTTTTTAACTTATGATTAATATCATTTACTTAATTGGAAGCTTACATATTTTACTTTTTTTGATTTACAATTATGTTTCAGGTGTACAGCAATGTGATTCAGCTATACATACATAAAAAATATATATGTGTGTATACATATTTTTGGCTGTGCCCATGGCATGTGGAAGTTCCCAGGCCAGGAATCAAACCTGTACCACAGCAGCAACCTGAACTGCCACAGTGAGAATGCCAGATCCTTAACTTGTTGCGCCACAGGGGAACCCCCTACATATTCTTTTTAACATTCTCTTCCATTATAGCTTATTACAAGATATTGAGTATAGTCCCCTATGCTATACAGTACATCCTTTTTGGTTATCCAATTTAGATATAGTAGAGTGTATATGTTAATCCCAACCTCCTAATTTACCCCTCCATCCCCTTTCCTCTTTGGTAACCAAAAGTTGGTTTTGTATGTCTGTAAATCTTTTTATATTTGTAAATAAGTTTATTTGTATCACTTTTTATAGATTCCACATATTAGCAATTCTTATATATTCTTAAAATAGCAGTCATCATAATCTTATTATAATATGACAAGTCACATTACTTCTCTGTTCCTTCTTCTCCAATGGTCAAATCCTTCAATGGCATTTTTTCCTCTCACTCCCCTCTGCTGTTCTTCAGGAGCTTTGGCATTAGCCGTTCTCTCTAGGATCCTATTCTTCCAGATATCTATATGGTTGATTCTCTCATCTACTTCACAACTCAGTGGGTAATTTACTCTCTCAATGGGTCTTTCCTCAACCAATCTATCACAAATCCACCTTCTCATTTCCCTCCTTTATTTTTCCTCTTGGTGCTAACATGATATACTTAATGTATATTTACTACTGTGTTTTTGCCTTTTTCTAGCTAGAATGTAAGCTCTTAGAGCATAAGGACTTTTCTCTTTTGTTCATTTCTGTCTGTCCAATTGATAGAACAGTGCCTAGAATACTATGAGCACTTAAATATTTGTCTAGTGAATGAAGAAGTAGATTAAGTTACATCATTATTTGTTACTACTGTTTTATTACATAAACCATTACTTTTTTCAAACAATTCTGGATTGTTTCTATTTCTTTATTATTCTTAACACACTATATCAACACAGTATTCCTTTAAGGTAAGTTTCTGGAAGTAGAACTGCTGCTTCATAGGACTGACACAGTTTTAAAGGCTTTAATTATGTCTCTTATAGTCCACAGTCACACTCCTGAACAGTACACATGAGTGTCACCAGTCCAATGCACTGGCCATAGTGAGCATAATCACTCATTCTAGTGCTTTCCAATGTATTAAAACTTGGTATCTCAGGGTCATTGTATACTCATGATAATTAAATAACCAGAAAAATTTTAAAATATCATAAACCTAGATGGGAGCATCTCTCAGCTAACAAGCATGCAGACAGTTGTCATTAGTAGTGCATAGAGCTTTCTTCAAGTTCCTACAAATTCCTCAAACTAAGATAACTTTTCCTATTCATATGTACTCTCTTCCCATTCACCAGACTCTGACTGTACTCAGCTGTTGTGGCACCATTTCCTAGTAAGAACCAAAAATAGGACTGATAACAGATTTTTTCTTTTTGTTATATAGAGAAATAAACAAACCCACCATAGCTAAAATCTTTTTTTTTTTTAAAGAAAGTCACTTGTAGCGTCTCCCTGTCCTTAGATCTTCAGTAAATTCCATCGTAAACGCAGGTTTTCCCATCCCTTTAGGGAGGCTGAAGATGGCCAGGAGTGTATAGCTATTCAGTGGGTCTAACATGAGTCTTTTTAACTAAAGCTTATATGCTTTGGCTGAGACTCTGACAATCCTTCTTCCTTTGCTCTTGTTAGATTTTTCTGGCTACATTCTTAAAATAGGGAGCCTGTCTATTGGTGAATATTGAATTCTTCACTGTGGCAACTTGTGATCTTAATGAAGTTTTGTTAATCTCTAAAACGTGCTCTTTTGTGTATAGTCCCTCTAATCCTTCTGAGCTAGTTTTTGTTCTTATCTAGATATTATTGTCTTATCTATCAGTGTAGTTCAGATTTTACGTCTATTCTCTAAAAGGATAGCCTACATGTATATTCAAATTACATTTTTAAAAAATGTCTCCTTCCCATCTATGACTTTAGAAATAGAAGTTAGTTACCATGGTTAAAAGTTATAATTAATATGGTGGTTGAGACTGTACAGGGAGCAACAGCGACAGAAAAACAAAACTCTGTGCTTTTCTTTTTTAAGGAAAAAGAGTACATTTTTCCTTAAGCAACTTTCCACAGACTTTTTGGATTCTGCCTAAATTTAAACTATTAGAAATTATTGTCAACCCCAAAGAGCATTATTTTGTGGGACATAACTATCAATATTTGTCATATTAAAACTTAAAACTGAGATTTTTTTTAAAAATACAGGTTTATTGGTTTATTAGATAGAATGGGTAAATCAATCACTTGTTAAAAAAAGGACATATTCTTATGAAAATAATTACTTACTAAAAATTTTTTTGTTAGAAGAGTTAAATTGCTTCACATTTTAAAAATGTCTTTAATATATCAAGTAATATATATGTGTGTGTGTGTGTGTGTGTGTGTGTGTGTGTATACATATATATATCAAGCTGGATTCTCAACCTGCCTCTGCATCTGATCTGTCACAATATCACACATCATGTTGCTTCTGGAAAACTCCAGGGCACACTTATGAGAGAATGAAAAAGAAAAAAAAACTTAGTATTATTACGAAAATAGTTTTGACCTCAGAGACTTCTGAAGGATTCCCCAGGGGTCCTCATACCATATGCTGTCCTACTATAATAAATGGTCAGTGTGTACCAGAATATGAAAGAACATAATATAGGAAAAAACTTGAAAAGTTGGAATTAATTAGCCTGGGTTTATAACAGCTAAATCTGAAAAGCAGCTATGTAATGTGTTTAAAATATTAGTAACAATTGCTCACTTTTGATGGGCTTGTTAATTTCTTGCTTTACTGATTTGTGCCTTCATCTACATTATGGAAGGATTTTTTCTACTTCCTCTGTAATTTGCTTAGCTAGCAGAGACTGTGTTTTATCAAAACAATTTTCTATGCTTTATGTTCATTGTATTTGATTATTTAATCAAAAGCAAAAATGAATAAAGTTTCCTCAGTTATTAAAGAGCTAAAGTTCTTACAATGTTATTATCTTCTAGATTGATTTTAAAACCTTTATTCTCATTTTGATTAAACAGGTAACTAGGAATTATTTCTCAGACACCCATTATTCTATCTTATTAAAGTGCCCAAATTGCTTCTGACTATTCTTTTGATTTTTGCCTCGCTAAAACCCGTCCCTGAGTTAGGAAAAGAATAAAAACATTTTCAGGATATATTTTACACCTAAAACTATTTTTGAGAGTTCCCAGAAGTCTCCTGAGAAATCACAAAGATTTGCTCTATCACCTTATAAATAAAAATTTGTGAGACAACTTTATGTTCATTTGATCCATTACTATCACAAGAGCTGCAGAGAAAAGTTATCAGTTTGGAAAAGACACTCAGCCTTTCCTAGATAACGTGTGTGTGTTGGTGAAATGTTCTTAATGTAAATATTTCAGAAACATGGGAAGTCCCTGGAAAATTTTCAGTGTTCTTTTTATACACAATATGACTTTACTCCCAAGTGGAAAATTAATCAAGATTTCTATACAACAGATATATGCTACACCTCAATGGAGAAGTTTACTCCTTTATTTGATATTATTGATTATGCCGACAATATTGATTATGGTGATAAGTTAACAAAAGCCATTAAGTCTTTAAATAGTTTTATTTTACTCTGATTCTTGCCTGAAGTTTCTGCCATAAGCTACAGGCCAGAGTTGTGTTATTGATAAAGTCTCTAGGACTTTAAATGGCCAACCCTTCAAAGAATAGGTTCTTGAGTACAGGCTTCAGAGCTGACAATACACAGCTTTCACATCATTCTGGCAGACTGCTTCAGAAAGTCAGACCACTAACCCAAGGTCCATTAGAATAAGGATTCATCCTCTAGAGCTGGGTAAGAAAACTGACGAAGAAATTTTTTCGTGATTATTTGTTTGGAATATTGTTGGAATAGTTTTAAGTTTCTAATTTCTGTATATATGAAGAAGCCCCTTCTCTTCTTAAGCTATCCACAATGCATACAATTTAGTAAAACCTGCTTCTGAAGGCAGATATATGAAATTTCCAAATAATATTCATTTCTTATTTACCACCTGTGCTACTTTCCTAAGACTGCCATAACAAATTACCACAAAATTGGGTGGCTCAAAATGACAAAAAATGTATTCTCTCACAGTTTTGAGGGCCAGAAATTTCAAAATCAAATTTCCAGGAGGGTTGATTATTTCTGAAGACTCTGTGGGGAGAATCTCCCATGTTTCTTAGTTTCTGATGGTACCTGGCAATTCTTGGCATTCCTTGGCTTCTAGACACATCATTCACCTTTGTCTACTCATGGCCTTTCCCTCAACATGTGTCTCAAATCTTCCTCTTCTTTCTCTTATGAAAACATCAGTCATTAGATTTAGCACCCACCCTGAACCTAAGATGTCTCATCTTAAAATTTTTAATTAATGACTGAAAAAGAATAATCTCTTCAAAGAATAATCTCTTGGGTATAGGCTTTGGGGCTAACATCACATAGACAACTTTCAAACCATACCAGTAGATTGTTTCATGAAATTGGACCATTAACACAAGATTCAACAGAACAAGAATTCATTTCCTGGGACTGAATAAGAAAACTTAATTACATCTGCAAAAAGCCTATTTCTAAAAAGAGCACATTCACAGGTGTTAGGGCCTATTTTTGGTCCTAACCAGGAAGCAACACAATTCAACTCACTATACTCCCTTTTTAGAATTCAGAAACTTAGTATTTCTCCTTACTTTCCATGGAAATATTTGCACAGGCACAATAAGAATCTATACTCTAAGATTTTTCCTGGGGCATTGTATTAAAGACTGCAATTCTTTTAATCAAGTGTAAAAAGCTGCCTTTAAGGCGAAAAAAAATAGCCTTTATGTATGGAGTATGGAGTCATATGTACGGAGTACGGAGTCAATGCCTGGAAAATTCTCACAAGAAAACTGGTCCAATACTTGTCTTACAAGATCCCAGCCTTATCTTCAAGGGTAGTAAGAAAATTCCTAGCAGATTAGGAATCTTTAAAAATTTGGAAGACCTCCAGAAGACAGAAATTCACTTCAATGAATAGGCACTGCCAGTAAAATCTACTGGAGAAAGTTTCTTGGGCTTGGCTTCCTGGCCTTAGGATAGAAAAGAAGAGGTTTTTAAAAAGTAAAATATGAGATGCCTTAGGAAAATACCTAGGCAGAGGTTAACTCATGGTTTTTGTACCTGTTCAATACTGTGTATATGACTCAGGAAATGTAAAGCAAACTCAAGAAGCCTATATGATAAATTAATACTCATGCTGCACTTGGAGAAATAATCAAGTCAAACCTAATAGCACTTTTTTATGATCAAGAATAATCTCTGAGATTATTATGATCACAGGACGAATAGACTGTCAGAAAAGATGTTAAAAGACTTTGAGGAGGCAAAAGATTACTTGGTGTCCTGTCTAGCACACTTTTGGGTTATCTGTGCATTTCATTGTCTTTAGTTTATAACTTTGTAATGTGTAGAAACTGATAGCAATGAAAATGATTCTTGTGCATGAAAACTGAATTTGTCTAGTACCCTTCCAAGAACTCAGTTTTTTAAAAAATCTATTAACACAGTCATTTAAGCAGTTCTTACTGCCCACATCTGTGCTCTCTGAATTCTCTTCAAATATGTTCTAATACCTTACTGGTTTCCTCATCTATTGTTTTTCCCTTGAACTGTAAACTCATACAGTCTCGCTGTTTACTTTATGGACTCAGTCATGACCATTTTAAATAGAAAGCTAAGACTAAACATAAGCAGTTTTCCTTCACAGAACATGCACATTAACAAGGATGGCTTCAGACAATGCAACAAATTTGTAGAAACCGAATTACATCTATTGGGTAAATATTGCACTGGCTCCAGAGAGAGAGCAAAATAATAAGACTCATGCTTGCTTCTCCCTGTGGAGGTGGGAGGCCCCCCCCCCCGCTTCTACCACCCCCAAATTAGTCAAGATCAGTTAAATAAAATCACATGTGTGTTGTACTAAAAAAAGGAACAAAACATAAAATTTGTATTTGTTAGATTTGTTCCCCACTCATAAAAAAATAAAAGCTCAAGAAACTGTGGGATATCTATGGGGGAAAGCTGCATATATTGACTTATTTATTGTTTATCCCCTCCTGTGGAATGGAAATTTTAGAAGAGCCTTGGTGTGTAGACTTGGACTTGTACACAAGCAGCCTGGTATATTGATTAAGATCCTGGAAAGCCAACATACCTACTGTGGTTTTCACAAAATTACTTAAAATTTCCAGATTCCAGTTTACATTGTTTAAAATAGGACTCATCTGTAAAATTGTCCTACCCCTTAGAGTTCTTCTGAGGAATTAATTACATATCAAGAGCTTAGCACAGTGTCTAGAACATGAAAAACTATCAAATAATTGTTTGGTATTATAAATACTCACGGACATCCTCCTTTATTCTTTTCTTTAAAAACTTACTAATATTTATCCCTAACTAGTAATAGATATGATGTCTGTGATATATTCCTAATGAATTATTAATTCAGTTTCAATGAGATATTTCTCAAATCTGCAGTCACAGAAAATCATTAATGTCAATATAATGCAATCTAAGACTTCTGTGAATCATCTATTTACTAGAAGACAAAATAATCTCTTGGCAAAAAAATAGTAAGAACTGAAATTTAATAAAAATATATATAAAGAAATAATCAAGGAGTATAAAGATAAAGAAACAATCAAGGAGTATAAGGTTAATTGCTAACTACCACTTAAATAATGTCCTTTCACTGTACAGCACTCCACCAGCTTCCTTCAGTCTAATGACATTGTTTCTACTACAAAATAAAATACAGAGCTTTTACCTTGAATATTTGATTGTCAATATTAATAAGACAGGCTAAAAACTGAGTCTAATACTCATTTTGGAATATGGAATTATTCATTAATATATCATTTGGAATTTAATTAAGTTTATGACTACATAGACTCACAAACTTAACATAAATTCAGCTGTTTCACAGATGTGAAAATGTTTTAGTTTGGAAGACTTACCATATCTTATTGGCATGAGGTATTCTGATAATTTAACACCTATGTGTAATGAAAGTTAAATAAAAAACTGCAAATAGCTTGCCAGAAAGGATTAATACATGCTGTCCTTGTCCTCCAACTATTGCTAAAACCAATCAGATTGGTTTTAAACCTTTCCCGATGGCTTTGGAAACGTATACATTAATACCCAATTAGAGATGTAATGCTTTGGAGGGTTCATTTGCATATTTTCAAGTCTCATGTGACTACAGAATGACCTTCAGAATACTCCCAACCCACTCATCAAACTGGAGTCTAGGTAGAGGCACAGAGGCAGGTGTTTTCAGCTCGCTGATCATATTTAAGGTTATACCACTAATTGGCTCTGATTTTAACCTAGGATAAGAAATCAAACATAATCTCAAAAATAAATAGTATAATTAGTTTGCCCTCCAAATGCTTATGAAATATGATAAGGTGGTACCTGCAGAAAAGAAAAGCCAAGCAAGTTGAATTTGGCCTTTTCCTCAGAGAATAATCGTCATTTTCCAGTTCTCATCTTACTCTACCAATTAGTGATAACTTTCAAATTTAGTTCTTTAACTTTCTTTTCTGAATTCTAGAGTTGGACACCCAACTACTTATTCAACCCTTCTCCATGGATAGCTACAAAAATCTTATTTTTTCCACTAATTCTAAATTTGAAAATCACTAACTCCAAAATTGAAATTGTAATTCCACCATCCTCCAAAGTAGCCCATCTCTGGTTACCACAATCTTAGAAAAAAAGATGATTCTACTTATTCAGGCAAAATCATGGAATAATTCTCAAAGCCTTTCTTTCACTCATACTTCAGAGCCAATCTTTAGTTATAGCAGAATATATTAGATGCTGGCAACTTCTTACCACCTTCATGTTGTCTTCCAAATTTAGGTCATTGTCTTCTCTCATTTGGACTATTGCCTCTGTCTCCTAACACATCTCCCCACCTCTAGTCCTGCCTCCTTATAGTCTATTTTCTCACTTCAGTGAGAATGTCATGTGGATTACATGAACGAAGTCATAAATTTGAACTAAGACTCAGGCTTCTCTGGATGGTGGAAGGAAAAATGTCTGCCAATCAGATGGTCAAGGGCATTTACTATATTCTTAAACTAAAGGTCTGAAGAGATAGTGACTTGAAAGACAAGGGACAGTAATAACCACAGCATATGAAATAGGCAGTCAGGTGCAGTATATATTTTAAAATTTCTGTATATTATAATATTTTTATATGTTAAAAATATACTTTCTAACTGGACAGAGGTTGCTCCTCCCGGGGTCAGCCATTTCCTGGAGAAGACAGCAAAGGGTCTAGCAAGGAATGCCTTTAAAATGCTCACTACCATAGCCAGAGTCAACACCTCCCCTACCTGGCCTTACACCGCAAGAGAAACTATTCCTTTGCCTTAATCATCCCAGGGCCAGGTACCAGGCAACTGTGAACCATCCTTATACTGTATAAACACCACTGAAATGATTCAAACCAGCAATTCTAAATGGTTCTCCCTGTCCTAACAGGCCTTTCCCATAGAAACCCCAGTAAAGGCTCAGGCATAATGCCTTCCCCTCACTCTTGTCTTCTAGCTAGTGTCTTTCCCACATCACCCTGACACATCACTCTTGGCCTAGGAGCATAAGAAAACTTTGTCTGCCTGAGCCTCTCCTGGATTTTGTTCTTGTGGCCACACCTGACTGACCATCATATAAAAAAATAAAAAAGCATCAAACTTTTCCACAGAGTGAGGATCTATAGAGAAGGCTATAGACACACTTGTTAGTTCTTGGCTCCAGCCTGGTTCAGTTAATGCTCCAAACTACTCTTACTCAATGAGTAAAGGGTAAATGGAGAAGGGTTTTTTCCATTAATATTTTTTTTCAATCCCACGGTACTAGGGTAAAAGCAGCGGGTTTTTAAAAATGTTTAATTTCTGTCCACTTCCAGATTGTTACTGAAGTAAATATATGGATTTGAGGACAGGAATGATCTGGTTCAAAATTCAGACTTCACCACTAATGAACAATATACCCTTGGGTTGATGGCTTTATTCACTAAAAAAATGACCATAATGCTTCCCTCGTTTAATCCAGATTGTGTGAGATAAGTGTATAGAAAACACCTGACTTAAAGTAGACAATTTGTAATCATTCTTCTTCTCCCTTACAGCAAGGCACACAGCTGCAAGGAAATGCTGAGAGTTTAAAAAAGTCTAGTGCTTTCCATCAAAAAATGTGAAAGAAGTAGGTAGGTAATTTTTCTTTGTTACTAGATTATAGGTCATAGGGCTTGTTTAATTCCTAAATTTCCACCAACAAAGTACTGCTCAATAAATAACTGTTTTCAGCTGATTGGTGTGATTCCCCACTTGAGACTCAAAAATATAATAACCTACTCATTATTTGGCAATAATTCAGCTTTTAATTCTAAATTTCAAGCATATGAATATATTTTTCATGTATTTATAAGGATTTTTGAAGACAAAATAATACAAATAATATTAGTTTAGATGATTTACTTCTTATACATCCCCACACTGTGTTCCAGGGTTGAACTACCTTATAACTATATTGCTTGGAAAAAAATTAGAGTGGGTAGTATCTTGTTTAAAATAAATTTTCAACATACTCTCTCTTTGCCCATTGCCCCTCTCCAGATTCTTGCTGTTTATTTACTGTGGACCCAATCTCCTGGTGACCACTGTGACCCAGGGATGTAAATTTAGCTGTCAGCAATGTTTTCAAGCTACTTTTTGAAATTAGAGCCTTGCCCAAAAATATGTAAAATACAAGGAAATGGAAAAACCAAATATTGACATGATCCATCCACATAAGAGCTAAATTTTCTCTGTCTTTCCAAATCATTCTTTTTTTCTTCTTGTTACCAAAGCAAAAGCTAATAATGCAAGAGGCTCACAGCTTTGGTATTACCTACTCACTTTCATTGTCAGGACATGAGAAAACTTTCCAATTTTTTTAGGCACTCAAAACTCTGAAACTAGCTTTGACCTTCTTCTAGTAGAGATTAACTGCTTTAAGTTAGTAGCTATTTCACAAAAATATAATTGGAATTCCCAGGCCACATGATATTAGTGCCAAGAATCCAAAACTGAACCTAGCTGTAGGTCAACCACTGTCCATGACAGGAAAGAGGAAAAGGAAAAAGAAAATTTTAAACTTTTTTTTTTGGTCTTTTTTTCTTTTTTAGGGCCACACCCATGGCATACGGAGGTTCCCAGGATAGGGGTCTAATCAGAGCTATAGCTGCCGGCCTACGCCAGAGCCATAGCAACACATGGTATCCAAGCCACGTCTGCGACCTACACCACAGCTCATGGCAACACTGGATCTTTAACCCACTGAGCAAGGACAGGGATTGAACCCACAACCTCATGGTTCCTAATTGGATTCATTAACCACTGAGCCATGACGGGAACTCCAAAAAAAGAGAAAATTTTAAAAAAGCAGGTAGAAAGACTAAAGACAACAGTTTTTACAGATAATTCTTCATCTTTTAGAATATTGTATAATGTCTAATGATTTCACTCTTCATGCCTCGGTCTGCCCTAGCAGCACCAACTGTATTTTTCTTGGCATCTATTACTAACTAGTCTCATCTCAGCACAAGTTTTCTAGTGGAATCCTGTCTAGCACCCAGTTACACTTAGCAAGCCAAAGTTCTCAATTCTTCAATCACTTACACCAGCCAAGGGCTCCTCTGACTGGCACACATGTTTTTCCCACCAGAGCCATGATTCTCTGCTGATTTGTGCTGATTCTACCCACACTTCTGGTTGCAAGTTGATATTTGAATCCAAGTAGTGAGATCTGTTCAGACTCCAGGGCCCATTAAACTTCATGATCTTGAAGTTCACTGGCACAGTGATTATTTTCAAGAACACATAAAGTATGAAGCACACATTCCACATTTACTAAGTATAACTTTCATCACCAAGAGAATTTCCATATTCAAAATATGAGCTTAGATTTGATCTATGCTTTATGAAAGAAATTCTTCTAAAGAAAGCCTCCATTTAAGGTGAAGAAAAACTATTTTGTATATTCTCCAAAGGCTAATCAGAAAGGAGAAATACATAAATGGAGAAACATAGAAATGAGAAATTGGAAGATTCATGTATAGAGTCAACTTTAAAAATAAACACCATCTTCTGCTGTCCTGGCTTTGTATCAATTCCAACTGATGGAGAAAAGTAAAGCAACAATAACGGTGCTTTTTTGTAAAGCCTGCTATTGTTATTGCTGTTTTTCTTTTTAATGTATCAAGAGGAATTAAGTGAATAAATGCAACTAGCAATGTTTATAGTAAAGGCATTAACTCCATGGGGATTTGTGAACCTTGAAACTAGAATACTGCTTTTGTTGTAAATATAAATCTTTTTTTTAATTCTTAATTTTTTTTGTCTCATTCTTCTCTTCCTGTGTTCTAGACAAAGGATTATGAATAGAAGTAATATACAAAAGTCATTTTATCTTAACAAAAGATTCTGCTACCTACTCTGTACATCCCTCCTCCCCAGTGAAATCACTGTTGATGACATCTACACTATTCTAGTGCTTTTTTTTTTTTTTTTGGTCAGTCATAATGAACAAGGTTCCTGATGTGTTGCTGAATTTCTCTGTAGGGTTTTAAACAAATAGTCTCCCAACAGATTCCAGAAGAAAAAACGTTTGGGGCACGTGGTTGAGGTCTTTCATATGTACCAAATTTGAGAAGTAGCTGATTTGTGGTAGTACAGAAATCCTAAACTACCTAAGGGATGCCATGTGGATGCCAGGAATTTTTGGTGAATACCTGCCTTTTCATGGTTTCAAGTTTAATCCTAGTATAATTAGTGAAAAGTCAAACATCCAAAATTGTAGCATACTTTGCCTGTTGGAGACAATGGAGAGCAGTGAAAACTATGGTTACAATCAATAACAAAATAAATGTACCTCTTGATTGGTCAATCAGATAAATAGTCCAAAGGGATTTTTTTATCTTTGGGAGGTTGGGCTCTGGATGGAAACACCTGCATTGTTAAAGATAATACTTAGAAACATATGTCAAGGAATTCATTGCATAAAGCATAGCTGGAGACAATCCTTTTTATTAAAACTGGTATGCCAAGAGCTTTTGTGACTTCCACTTCTTTTGTCACCTTGTAGTCTTTCCACTGATCAACTGCCTGTTCAAACGCTCCTTTTTGTTTCCCCCCAGAGAAGGCAATTTCATTTCTCTTGGAAACAGCTCCATTTCCTGTTCTGCAGCTGGGGGTCCTGAAGCACAGACCTTTTTAAGCTTCCATCAAAAGGTGTCATTAATTCTAGGGTGCCTGACAGCCGTGTTCTCTTTCAGAACATAGCAGTGGAGGGAGATTACTGCCTAGCTCTCTGCTGGTGTAAAATTTTGCTATTTCATCTGTGGATGAAAGTTTCTGCAGAGTAAGTGTATTTTAAGTCCAGTTCTAGGTTATGGCAACTTACTCTGTCTAAAAGTGGCTTAGTTAGGTGCAAAGTACATGGGTATCAAAATATGACATAGCTGAATCACTTCCCAGCTCTGCCCCCAATGAGCTATGTGACTTTGAGCGGGCTTATTAATTTGTCTGGGCCTTCCTTTGGGATTGTTGGAATAATTAAAAGAGATAAGATTCTAGATACCTAGCTTAATGAGCAGCACATACTAGGAACTTAATATGTTATCAGTTTCCTTCCCTCTTTCTGTTCACATGGTTAAAATGTTCATATTATTTATCCTAGAAAGGAAATCCTAATTTTAAGTAAATAGCATGTATTAGGAGACAGAATAGGCTGTGATATAAAAATCTGGGCACTCTTACAACTTAGGTGACTTTGGGAAAGTTAATTTAATTCTCTGAAACTGTTTCCTCATTTACTAATGCAAGCAAGCATCTACTGAGCCTGGTAGTTATGAAATTAAATGCTGTACTGTACAGTGCTTGCTATGATGACTGGAGTAATGTCAGACAGTATGCTTTTAACAAATGGTTGTTTTTTTCTGCTGCGTCTAACTATTTATACAACTACCTTTATAGCAGTAAATAGCCAATTAGGGTAGTCATATGTTATAAAATACCTAATTTAGTATCATGCTTAGTGTGACAACATGTTTTAAAAACCCTTCCTTCTTTCCTTTCTTTCCTTTCTTTCCTTCCATCCCTTTTACATCTAGAAGGTTGAACAGAAGCAACTGGTGTAAGTAATGGAAGACACATGTAGTATAAAAGTTCAGGGGTTAAAAAAAATTCCAGAAATTCTTATGTCTGAAATCAGAAAAGCATGACGTTGGAGATCCAGGTGGAAACTGTAGGATTGAACAGATGGAGATGGAAGGAAAATAAGATGCTAATCAGATCATAATATTCCTCTATATCCAAGATACCAAGGGATTCTTTACATCAGACATAAAATAAAGTCACATTTTATTTCATGCAAAATAAGGCCCCACCTGCTTCTCTGCCCTCTTTTCATGTTGTTGTTCTTTGCTTTTTCACTAGGCCAGCTGCACTGGCTTTCTTTCCATTCCCTGTACCTGCCAATCTTAGTTTCACCTTACAAGTTTTTCACTAGCTGTACTCTTGAAGAGGCAGAGGAGAATTTTTAGGGGGATGGGCTCTTGACTGGATTGGTTGCTACCTGGTTTCCTATGACTTTATGAAAATTCCTCAAACTGAACATTTAAAACAAGTGCATATATTTCATGTAAAATATACATCAAAAAAAGTTGATTTAAAGGAAATGGAACCTCTAATTTAGTTACAGAAATCAATAATAAAGTAGAATTCATCTCAAAATATTTGTTCTAAGAGGAATTTTGCAGGCATTTATCAGTTTTTAAGGCGAATTGGTAAAATTCAAATTCTTTAGTATTTAGAAGATAATTTTCCCAGACTTCAAACATAAATCAATGGATATGAGTTAGAATCTGAAGGAAGTGGAATTTGGCAAGGAACAGATAGCATGAACTAAAACTGGGTGGTGGACTGAAAATTCAAGAGGGAGACATCACAGACTTTATCTATGATTTCCATCTAGGAACAGATCCAGACAGCTGTAGACTGTGTAGGGGGCCTTTAAAATACAGTTACAAATCTTTTTTTTTTTTTTAAAAAAAAAAAACAAACCTGATTTGAGTTAAATTTCTTAAGTCACATCCCAGTTCATAATAACAAAACAAAACTAAACTAAACTAAAAACAAAACAAAAAAAGCCTTGGCTTCTGGTCTTCTGATTTGAGGAGATATAATTGAGACTGTTTCCAGGATGGCACTGAAGTAAACCTCTTACAGCCCACTCTGTATACAAGTAAAAGACATCCTACAGGAAATAAGCGAAGATATGACAAGACAAGTATATACTGATGAGAAGAAACTGAATTGTAAGATTAATGAAATTATTAGTTTGTTTGTTTGTTTTTTTTAAATTCCTTTTGCTGTGGCCTTGATGAAAAGGAAAGGGAAGAATTTGTGCAGTTGGTTCACTACCCCCCAGGTTTTTAGAATTATGTAAGGATAAGAGTATTTCCCCACCCATTCCCTTAGGAGCTTTTAAGACTAGCATCTGTGAGGTGCATTTCCTAGATAAATGCAAACTGCCCTTTGACTCTCTTCAAGATAAGAAAACATCGACCCTTTCAACCAAGTTATTTATGACATTCACATAATGTGAAACAGTGCTTTGACTTGATGGGCACGCCCAGAAGTACATATACTGAAGGCAGTTAAGATTCCCCTCTGCTACTATCCAGGAGAGACTACCACACAAGTTGAACAATGCCCAAGGCTCATTAAGAAGTTTGATGAATTTAATACAATTCAAATTAAAGAAGATCTCAGGGGAACATGTTGAGAAAAGAAAACCAGATGGAACTCCAGTGTAGAACATTCAGGGAGCAAGTGTGGGATGCCCTCTAATCCCAGGGATTCTGGAAACATGAGAAAATGTGATTTATCTTCTTGGTGAATTAACATGCAAAATATGTTGGTGGCATAATATTAAGTTTCAGATTTCATAATGAAATTTTCCAGATTGTGAAGGAAGAAAAAAACCCACTGGATATTGGAAGAAGTCATCCCCTATTCCTATGAGACTTGCCAAAGTAAATGGGGAATAAAATGAAAGGAAAGAAAAACGCACACAATTTATCAACAATAGTTATCAAGTGGGAAATGTCAGGATACGTGCCCCAAGAAAATAAGGACAGATCTGAATGTCAACTTGCCTGATCACTATCCTTTCCTTTTCTTAATATGGAATAATAATGCTCAATGATGCCCTTATGTGCTGGACTGGAGGGTGGGTGGAACAAGGATTCTTTTAACAAAGAGTGTGGAAAAAGAAAAAACAAAAATAAGAAAAACCCAGATGGTGATTTAAAAAAATAGATAAAGTTTAAATATTGTCCCAGGAATAGTGAGTCAAGAGTTGACAATTTGATTTAGTCATAGTGGTGTTACCATTCGTGAAATTAACCCCAATTACACTTAGGTTCAGGGAAGACTCAGGGTTTCTCTCTAGTCAGACAAGGGTTACTTATTCAGAGGAAATAATGGAAGGCTTTTAGCTCATTGTATTTTGCAACATATCACAAAAACATTCTTAAAATATGCTACTGATTATTTGTATTACTAATATTTTATTCTGAAAATTTTAGCAAATTTAGCAATGTGGTCAAACTCAGGAGAAGCATATTGAAATAAAGTGTTCTGAATTTTCAATGTTCTCCTTCTACCAGAAAATGTAAAATAGTAGAAATTATATTCAACTGAAATTCTATCAACTTGAATCATATAAAAAGAACTCTATCACAAAATCAGATCATACTCTATTCCTAATTGTGTAATGTGTTTTTCCTTTTATATAATGAATAGCTGTTCATGTCAAAATGTTAGATTAAAATATTTTTAATGGCTCCTTAGTACATTATCTAGGTTTATCATTACCGAGTCACTAAATATACCATCTTAGCACACTGTAATTATTTCCAATTTTTTATGTGCTTAAAACAATACCAAGATAAATATATGGAATTACTAGAACAACTGGTATGTACTTTAAGTATACTTCTAGAATCTTAAGAAATAAAAAAAATAAATAATTAAGTGTAGACCCAACAGTTTTAATTTCATGATATATATTAAATAATGGATAAGAATTCCATTCTGTCCCATAATTCTTTATCCTCACTTATTTGCATAAACTAGTAAAGAATCATCTAGAGTGGAACTAGAACACAGGACACCTGAAGTCATCTATAACTAGAAACCTCAGGGAAAATGTATGTCACAAATTTAAAAAAAAAAAAAAAGAGTAGCTCAACTGTAGCTCATGTAGCAGGTTAGAATGAGAAATGAAGGATGAGCAGAGGTTGTTAAAGGGAAAGCTTTATCTTTAAAGGAAAACAAAGGATGCACAAACTATGGCAAGTTGTTAATATCTAAAAACAAAGTTGTAGTGAGTAAATCAAGAATATGTCCTACATTTAATTGACAGACTAGATATAAATAAGTCATCAGGGACCCTGGTGAAAGTTTTGGCTACAATGTACAAACTGTCATGCTAAACTGACTTGTGGTAGCAAGGACTAATGGTTTCCAGTACACAGTGTCCACTGGGAGGAAATTGGAAGCAAACCTGGAAACTTCAGAATGGTGATTCGTATCCCCATACTTGTCAGGATGGCAGCACCTGGAAAGAATGATAGTATCATGGATGCTTAGAAAATTATAACTTTTGGGGAAATACACAGTGTGGCTTCTACAGGGGGAAAATAATGCCTTATTAATTGTTTCAATCATAATCATATATTCCTATTGATTAAACCTCCAAAATAATATATCTTGTCCCTTTCTCTCCTCATTGTTGCTGCTCTAACAGCTTAGAGCATTCAACTAGAGTTTTCAGATAATCTGCAAACCACTTGGTTTCCTTGTTATTATGGAAAATGTTTTGTCTTAAGTACGGAAATGGCCTAATGACAGGAAGCAATGTGTAGGAATAAATGATCATTTCTCTACTTAGAAAAGTTATGTCAAGGCTCCCTGGGGACTGATGCTGCAACGCAGTTTCAACCAACATGTTAAATATATTGCTAGGAAAAAAAGAGATAATTCTCTAAGTTTTCTTTTTCCTAATACCCAAAGTCTTACATGTAGTGAGATACTGAGTTAACAGGCATTACATGAAAGAATATAATGAAATCAATGAAAATAAAGAATAATAACATTTGACTTTGATGTAGGAAAATAAACACAACAGAGTTATAGAAAAATCCATTTATCCAATTTATTTTGAGTATCTATTTACACAAAGTCCTATTTTAAGAGTTGCAAGGGCTACAAACCACTGTACTTTCTTTGGTACCTGCATACAAATATTAATTAAAGAGAACTGCATTAAGCTTCAAATTAATTAGGTTATATAAACATAAGAGATAATTTTTAGTTGGAAGAATTGGGAATCGAGAGAAAATAATTTATTTGCTCATCTAACAATTTCTGGATGTCATTTTAAAAGGTGGAAATTAATATGGGATGCATTTTTAAATGAAGAATAAATGAGAAAGAATTAAATATGGCAATAAATACAATCAGGGTAACTAAAAGGAGATAACTGATAACAAAAAGAAGATATTCAGAGAGTTGACCTGATGGAAGAAAGGGATAAAATGAGCCAGGTTGAAGGCAAAATGAATTTACAAACTACTACACTGTGGATTATAAATTGCAACCTAAGAAAAGGATCATAGAGCCTGGAAAATATCTCGGAATGTTGCTGTGATGGCAGTAGCAAAACAAAACCATGTACTTATATGTTCTAAATTTTATTGGAAATAAAGAATTTCATTGGCAGCAAAGCATTTTATTAGAAATAAAGCATTCAGTAGGACTCAGCAGTCATATTAAGCAATGGTGTTACTCTACCTGAATAAGACTTACATTGTAAGCACTTGATAGGTTGCAAATTCTTTCATGTACATGGTCTCAAGTCAGGTAAAAAGAACAGGTGCTGTCATTCTCACTTTAAGGGCACAAAGGCTTAGATCTAAGTAGTTTAAATTACTTTGTTCACAAGCTTGCACATCCAATGAGATACAGGCAAAGGCAGGTATAAAACTCAGGTATTTTATATGCAGATTCAGTTTTTTGTTTTTTTTTTTACCTATTTCACTTAGCACTCAAGGGATGTACTGGTGTAATAAGCTAGAAAAGTTTCTGAAGGAAAACATTAAAATAACCAAGGGAATAAGGAGAACACTTTAAGAGGAAAAAAGTTAAAAAGTGTGTGTATCAGAAATCTAATCTGGAAATGGCCAATTTTGTTAATAATTTTATACTGTTACAAATAAGTGAAGATGGCTTAAATCATAAAATTTAGATAACTAGAACTGAAAGATACTCTAGAACAGAAGTTATAAACATATGGCAAGTTGGCCAAATCTGTCTTCTAGATATGCTTTTCAAGACCGTCACAGTGTATTTTAATACAATGTTTTAGGAAACTCTCATGATTTTGAAATTGATTTTATAGAAATATCCATATTTGCAGCTTATTTTGAAAATCAGAATGTCTGGAAAAAAGTAGGCTTTCTTTGGCTCAAGAAAGTGCTCAGCCAGACCGAACAGAGGCTTCACCTTTTAAAAGGGAAATTTGTTCTCTGCTTCAATACACTACTCCCTAACGTACACCACGAGGGTACACTACTCCCCAGTGGATTACACTCAGTCTGCTTCATGCCTTTATACTATAACCATCTGAGTGTTGGCCACTTTGCCAGAATCTAGGCAAAAATGTTTGAGGTGCCATTTGACACTAATGGCAGACAAGTCAGTTACTTCCTCTTTCAAATTAATTCTTTGGGTATGCTAATAGAGAATGAATACTGAATAAGATGTTAGCAGACACATTCCCCCCATAAAAATGGACATCCATGGTAATGGCAGAGCTATAAGGAGAAAATCCAAATACTCCTGCTTCTAAAGAACATGACTCTGGCTATCTCTGAAGCTAAATTTTATATTCTTGCTCAGATTCCATGAGATTCAAACTCATCCATTTAGTCAATAAATATTTACTGAGTTCTCACTGTTTGCCAGGTACTGTTTTAGTTGCTAAGGCAAAAGCAATAAATAAAATGGTCTATCATCTCTGCCACTGTTGACCTTACATTCAGTGAGAATAGACAGGAAATAAATATCATAATTAAATAAATATATAGAAGGTTTGGAAAGGGATATTGGGATATAAAGAGGATTGTAATTGTATTAAGTGAGATCATGGATGACTTCACTGAGAAAATAACATCTGGATAGCAATCTGGGGGAAGAAAAGGAAAAAATGATGTATTCAAGGGAAGAGTATTTTAAGAAAAGATGCTCTCCATGGAGTTCCTGCTGTGGCTCAGTGGATTCAGAACCCAACATAGTGTCCGTGAGGATGCAGGTTGGATCCCTGGCTTCACTCAGTGGGTTAAGGAACCAGCATTGCAGCAAGCTGCAGCATAGGTCAAAGATGCAGCTCAGTTCTGGCATTGCTGTGGTTGTGGTATAGGCTGGCAGCTGCAGCTCTGATTTGACCCCTTGCCCAGAAACTTCCATATGCAGGAGATAAGGCTGCATAAAGGGAAAAAAAAAAAAAAGAAAAGAAAAGATGCTCTCCAAATCATTCCTATGCATAGAATATTATAGGATTTAATAAAACTCTTTTATGTCTTTTTTTTTTTTTTTGGCCTTTCTAGGGCCGCACCTGTGGCACATGGAGGTTCCCAGGCTAGGGGTCTAATCGGAGCTGTTGCTGCTGGCCTACGCCAGAGCCACAGCAACACCAGATCTGAGCCGCCTCTACGACCTACACCACAACTCACGGCAATGCCGGCTCCTTAACCCACTGAGCAATGCCAGGGATCGAACCCTCAACCTCATGGTTCCTAGTCCGATTCGTTTCCGCTGCACCACCTTGGGAACTCCTAAAACTCTTTTAAATGTCTTTGTCAACTCTACACTGGATACCAAGATTTTCTTCTCATTTTTTCCTTTCTTTTTTTAAAAAAACAAGGAGCTGTATATTCAGAAGGAAACCATTTTAATCAGGAAAATGTAGAATTAATCTGGGCTTTTTCTTAAAGTGAGGTGGGGGAAAATATTTTCACATTTATTCCTCATTTTTGGGATTCTTCCAAGGCGCCTAGATTAATTTTTTAAAGGAAGAAAAGAAACTACTATTTATTTTGCATTGAGCCTGGGTCAGATATTTTAACATTTATTTTGTCTTAGGAAAAAAAAAAATCACTGTGCAAATGAGTAGATTGAGACTCAGGCTAAATAACTTGTGCAAGTTTACACAGCTAAGGAAGAAAGTAAGCCAGGATTCCACTTCACCTGATGTTAAAGTTGAGTTTTTGTATTATAGAAAAATCAGAAAGTTGTCCTAGACCATAATATGGCCATAACCTTCTATCCACAATGGCACTTACTTAAGGCTCTTCAATATAACACTGAGAAAGAAATTCATAACAATTTTTGGCAGCATTGTGTGAACCTGACGGAAAGACATGAAGGGGAGATTCATAAATAAATTGCTGGTGAAAAGATATCTGTTACTGACTAATGACCTCCTGCAGATTTATCTATGTATCATTAGATATCACTCTGTTCTTCAAGACGACGTTTGGAAAAAAATCCCTGAAACAGTAGTTCCTATATGTAGAAAGGTAGAACAATAAGAAATAAGGAAAGTAAGAGAGAGAGAGAAAGAGAGGGAAAAAAAGGCTAAGTTCCCAATGAGTTCCATTGTGCTTAGGACCCAGCAACCAAACACTGCTGTCTGAAAAAAAAGAAAAAGAAAGAAAGAAAGTCAGGCCATGGAGCTTGGAGGACCATACAACACTCTCATGTAACTGTTCTGATGAGGTGTCACCTATTTCCATCCAAAAGCTGTTGTAATATGATAACACCTTTGGGATAAGGCACTTTTCTGTCTATGAAATTATTGAATGCAGGCCTTATTCACCTTTCCACATTAGGCCTGGATGCTCAAAACTTGACTTCAGGCTGTGCAGAAATGAAAGGAGGCATCCAGAGTATGAAAATCATCCATCTGGAAAACTCCTTAATGGGAATAGATGAACGAGATGATCCAACGAAGTCTTCCACATCTTTAATTTCCATGATTCTGCTAGGAAGTATTTTGGAACTTTCTTAACCCAAGGCAGATTCCACTGATTTCTAAGATGGGAGGGGCTGGGTAAGGGATAATTGACACTGAAACAAGGAAAGGAACTGTCCTTGATTGCTTGAGAAAGATGAAAAGCCCAAAGCAGGAGGAAGTGGGTAACTGATCTCACATCACCTTATCTTGCTGAATTACCAGAAGAAAGGAATGGAAGGAGAGGGCTGCCAATTTGCTGGCTCTTCTGGAAGTGAAACAGTCACTGGAACTATTCTCCCAGTAATTATTTGTTAAGCAACAGAGTCACTTTCCTCTTTTGGGTCCAAGGCCTATTTTTACATAAAATAAGCCATTAAGTAAATCATTTTTGGTTCTCAGGCACTTATTTAACTTCAGTTTTTAATCTGCTTATTGTTAAGTTCCCACATCCTTAAGAGATAGAAGTAACAACTACCTATAGAAGATCCCAATGTAAGGAAACCAGAGAAGGATTTGCAGTATTTGGTGAATAGCGCATCTTGCCCAACTAAGGGGATTATGGAAGTGATCTATTTCTGAAGTGTTGCCTAAATTACTAAATAAAAATGTTGCAGTTTCTGGCATAAGTTGAATTTAGAAATATAAGACAAAAACTTCACCACCTCATCTTCATAGTTTCCGATGTTTTTGAATCTTATTGAAGCTGGTATTATAGAACAAATATTTCAAACCATATATGTCTTTTCCAGTGCACTGTAGCCTTAGATTTAGAAATTAGAGCCTCTTCAATTTTTGTGCTTAGTGAACTGGTTCTATCATAAATAAGGTAGTTTTCTTTTTGAAATTAACCATATTTTATGGTAGCTCTAGGATTTTGTATCTTTCCTGTTCAAGATATGTCAAAGTCTGAGGACTCACTATTTTTTTGTGCTCTTTTATGACGTTTATGTACAGATATCCCAGGCACTGCCCCTGCCTTCTAGGAATTCATTCCTGATTCTTACATTTTGTGCAATCCTATTACAGAAAAACAACCACTCAAATTATATAATTTATTATCTTTTAAAAATATTTCAATGATAAAAACATATTTTCCACAAAATATAAAGTATTTCCTGAAATAAAATTTTTAGCTGAAAGGACACTGGCTTTTATCCAGCCTGGCATTCTTTTTTTTTGTCTTTTTGCCATTTCTTGGGCTGCTCCCATGGCATATGGAGGTCCCCAGGCTAGGGGTCTAATCAGAGCTTTAGCCACCAGCCTACGTCAGAGCCACAGCAACGTGGGATCCAAGCCGCGACTGTAACCTACACCAGAGCTCATGGCAACGCTGGATCCTCAACCCACTGAATAAGGCCAGGGATCGAACCCGCAACCTGATGGTTCCTAGTTGGATTCGTTAACCATTGAGCCATGACGGGAACTCCTCAGCCTGGCATTCTTAAAGGAGTGTAAATTTTTTGTTGTTTTCATTTTTTAAAAAAGCAAAACATCTTGAGAATATTTACTTGAGAAGGCTCCAATCCCTTGACCTCTATTCCAGAGCTTAAAAGAATATATATATATTTTTAGAATGTAATGTTTTTAGAGAGTAGGAAGTCTAAGGAAAACTGCAATTCAAGAATCAGTGACATTCGTGAAACAGTGCTCTAGAGTCAGACCTATTTTTGCCACTCATTTGTGGTCTTTCACGATTGTACTATTGTCAGAAAATGGCAACTGTGACTGATTTTGTAAATATTAATATACTGCCTCTGTCTTACTCCATGTGGCAAGAACCCCTATCTTTGTACAGTATCCTTATGCTGTGAAGAGTTCTCAGTGGCATGTGCTTGTTACAGACTAACTCCTGATTGTTGCCTATGGAAGCAGAGAACTGATCTTGTCTCCTGGGACTTCATCTAATATGTCCAGCTCTAGATCTCGAACATTTAGCATGACAGAAGGCTCACTAAATATCTGTTAAAAGTTGACTGAATAAATTGAACGAATAAATGAAGTTTTCTTATGTGGCAGGAGTGTTATCCTTTTTTTTTTTCTTTCCTGTCACAGAGCCACCAGCTGTTTGTACAACAGTGAAGGTTGAATTGTATTAATATAAATAAACAAGGTCTGCCCCTAGTTATACGTGTGACCTTGTGCAGAGGACTTCCCTCTTCAGACCCTGGTTTCCTCCTCTATAAAGCAGAGGAATTAAACCAGGTAATCTCCAGAGTCCCTTCCTGTTATTCCATACAGTGATTAGTGTGTAATGACATAGCACATGTCACAGTACTATTTACAACGGTTGGGGGCTGCAGACTTGCCACTCGCTCCTTTTCAAAGTGGACATGAGTCTGGTTTAACAGGCAAGTGCAGAATAATTTAAAAGTAAGGGTTTTCTCCAATTTATAGCCTCATAGGCTTTTTATGTTTAGGTTTCCAGAGGTAAGAACGTAAAGAAATTGAAATTAAGAGCATTAGAAAATATTGTCTTAATGCAGAAAAATATTTTATTTAGATCAATTAATTGGATAATGGTTGCTTTTATTCACAGGAAGGACAGTGCTTTTCATGTTCATAAAATACTAGTGACTCCAGACCACTTAGTTCCCACACATCTGCTAAGAACAGGGAAAAAAAAAAAACCTAATGATCTAACAGAAAAACACACTAAAGGCTAACATTTGGTTCACAGACCTGTCATTCTGTTTGCCAAAGTGAAGTTACTGGAGCTTTCACAGTAATTGTTGTGACTTAGCAGAGCGAAGGAACTTATGTACATTCATGCTGGTATGTATACACATGTATTTGCGCCTCCCAAGCCCATATTAGAACCTGCTATTTATTTCCTGAATGAAGCCTAAATTAGGTAGTGATATTCTGCAATGCTGCTGAGAAATGGATGTGCCATGTGTTCTTGTTTAAAAGAGAGACAATGAGCAGACAGCAACATAAGAGCATTAAATTACAATGCCCCAATTTATTGTTTAGCACAGTTCTTGCTGAAAGGTTTTTCAGGAAAACAAGAACATTCAGGAAGCAACCCTCAGTCTCTATGGACGAAGGTGTTTATTGAGAGCCTACTTGGTGAGCAGTGCACAGATTCCTGGACTTAGAGCCCTTGTTCCAGCTTTATTTCCTTCTAGTACTACTGAGTGAAACCTTATCAGTTTCTTCATCTGTAAAATGGGGCTAATATAGAATGGCTGTGAGGATCAAATGAAATAGTAAGTGAGAAACAGTGAGGAAGGGCAGGAAAAGTCACTGTTAAGTCCATGTTTAAAAATTTACCTCATTCTATATTATTGCTTTTACTTTTCACAAATTTCATAATCCCCTTAGCTGTCATTAGGCAAATGTGAAAAGTACCTTGTCACAGTAGCTCACAATGTTCTATTACTCATGCGATAACATAACTGTAATTATAACTTTACCACTACTACCACCAGCCAGGGCACCTGAGCCAACCCTTACTTCCTGATTACACTGTTATAATGGTTACCTATAAGTGTGGAAGAAATCATATGTTCAAATACTATAATAGACAATATACAATTTGTACATGAAATTAGGTGGATAAATCGTGAAATGTATGTACAGTTCAACTTGTTTTGCAATAGCCTAAATACTGCAAATGTTAAATATGAATGAAAAAAGGGCAAGTGCCATTTTTGTAGAAATCTATCATTACCACATCAAATTTCAGCTTTCCAATTCGAACACCTCTTGTTTTGATTTAGGAAAATCCTTATAATGTGTGCACTGTTAAGGAAGCTTGTCATTTGCTCTCAACCCACCTCTATATTATTACTTCTTGATGGTGCTATCTGGCCAGGATAAAACCACTCTGGGACAATAAGATTGATCTGGGGGAGCAAAAGGAAAATATTCCAGATATCTCCCTTTCAATTTTATGCTCCACACCAACAGAGGACTTGTTTTTCTGCAAAGTTTTTTCTAGAACTGACTGTTAAAAAATGAAAATTGAGTATTTGTTACCTCTTGAAAACTTTGAATGACTGGTTTCATCAACTATAAGATGATGATGAAAGAAAGTGAAGATGACACAAAAAAATGGAAAGATATACCATCTTCTTGAACTGGCAGAATCAATATTGTCAAAAAGATTATGTTACTCAAGGCAATCAACAGACTCAATGAAATCCCTATCAAAGTACCAATGGCATTTTTCACAGAACTAGAAAAATTTTTTTAAATCTGTATGGAAACATAAAAGACCCCAAAAGGCCAAAGGAACATTGAGAATAAAAACAGAGCTGGAGGAATTGGGCTCCCTGACTTTGGACTATCCTATACAACTATAGTAATCAAAACAGTATGATACTGGCACAAAAAGAGAAATGTAGATCAATGGGAAAAGGTAGAAAGCCCAGAAATAAACCCACATACCTACAATCAATTAATCTATGACCAAGGAAGCAAGAATATACAATGGAGAAAAGACATCTTCTTCAGTGCTGGGGAAACTGGACAGTTACATATAAAATAAAGATGTTAGGGCATTTTCTTAATGCCGTGCACAAAAATAAATTCAAAATGAACTAATGGACTAAATGTAAAACCTGCTACTATAAAACTACTAGAGGAAATAGGCAGAACACACTTTGACATAAATCACAGCAATATCTCTTTGGATCCATATCTTAGAGTAATGGAAATAAAAATAAACAAATGGGACTTAATTAAACTTAAAAGCTTGAGTACAGCAAAGGAAATCATAAACAAAATGAAAAGGCAACCTACAATATGGGAGAAAATATTTGTAAATGATATGACCAACAAGAAAGTAATCTCCAAAATATAATACAGACAGCTCATACAGTTCAATATAAATAAAACAAACAATCCAATCAAAAAATGTGAAGATTTGTCAATATCCACAAAGCAAACAGTGTGATACACCACATTAACAAACTGAAGAATAAAAACCATATGATCCTCTCAACCGATGCAGAAAATGCCATTGACAAAATCCAACACCCATTTCTGATAAAAACCCTTCAGAGATAGCCACTGCAATGGCAATGCTGAATGCTTAACTCACTGAACCACAAGAGACCTCCCAGGGAACACTTCTTGATACCTGAGAGGTCTGATTCAGTGCAATGAAAAGACAAGAGTGGTTGTGGATCTTTATCTCTGGGGAGTTGAAAGAAAAGAGCAATTTGTTCATGTTCACTTGGGATGGACCCGGAGAGAGGATTAAGATGGTGGAATAGAAGGACTGGAGCTCAACAACAAAATTCACAACTAAAGGCTGAACAATCTCCACCCAAATGGACCAGAAACCTTAAAAAAAATACCCTACTCCAGAAGAAAAAAGAGGAGGCCATATCAAGAGGTAGGAGAGGCAATTTCACGACATAAACAACCCCACGCCTCTGGGGTGGGAAGCTCCACAAACTGAAAACTAACTGGGTTCACAGAGAGAGACTCACCTACAGGAGTGAGAGTTCTGAGCCCCACATCAAACCCTCACATGCAGGGACCTGGCACTGGGAGAAAGAGCCCCTGGAGCATCTGGCATTGAAGGCCAGTGGGGCTTGTGCACAGGAGCTCCTCAGGACTGGGGGAAACGGAGACCCCATTTTTAAAAGGCGAACATGGACTTTCACGTGCACTGGGTCCCAGGGCAGAGTGAGGTCTCCATAGGAATCTGGGTCAAACCTGACTGCAGTTCTTGGAGGACGTCCTGGGAAAACAGGGGTGACTATGGCTTGTTGTGAGGGAAGGACATTGAAAGCAAAGCTCTCGGGAATATTCAGCAGATTGCCTGTCTCTGGAGGTGGCCATTTTGGGAAAATCTGGCCCCACCCGTCAGTCAGTGCTGAGAAGCCCCAGGGCAAACAACAATCCAGGTGGGATCACAGCCAAACCCCTCCGTAAACAGGCTATCTAAAGACCCCCTCAGGCACACAGCTGCCTCTAATCCCATTCAGAGTCCCTCCCACCAGAGGGATTAGAATCAGCTCCACCTACCAGTGGGCAGGCATCAGCCCCCTCATCAGGAAGCCTACAGCAAACCCTCATACCAACTTCAACCACAACAGGGGCAGATGCCAGAAGTAAGAGAAGCTACAACTCTATTATCTGGAAAAAAGTCACCATACCAAAAACCTATAAAAATGAAAAGACAGAGAACTATAACTCAGATGAGGGAGAAAGGAAAATCCCCAGAAAATCAGCTAAGCCATGAGGAGATTCTCAGCATCCAGGAAAAAGACTTTAGATTGTTGATGATAAAGATGATGCAAGATTTTGGAAATAAACTGGAGGCAAAGATGGATAACTTATAGGAAACACTGACCAAAGAGATACAAGATATAAAACTTAAACAAGAAGAGATGCAAAATACAATAACGGAAATAAAAAATGCACTAGAAGCAGCCAACAGCAGAATACAGGAGGCAGAAGAATGAATAAGCGAGGTGGAGGACAGATTAGTGGAAATTACGGATGCAGAACAGAAAAGAGAAAAAAGATTGAAAACAAATGAAGAGAGTCTCAGAGAACTCTGGGACAATGTTAAATGCACCAACATCCGTATTATAGGGGTGCCAGAAGGAGAAGAGAGAGAGAAGGGGACAGAAAAAATATTCCAAGAGATAATAGCCGAAAGCTTCCCTCACATAGGAAAGGAACCACTCACTCAAATCCAGGAAGCACGATTACCATATTAAATAAACCCAAGGAGGAATACACTGAGACACATATTAATCAAACTGACCAAAATGAAAGACAAAGAGAAAATCTTGAAAGCAGCTAGGGAAAAGAAACAAATAACATACTAGGGAATCCCAATAAGGTTATCGGCAGATTTTTCAGCAGAAACTCTGCAGGCCAGAAGCGAGTGGCATGATATACTTAATGTGATGAAAGAAAAAAACCTCCAACCAAGATTACTCTACGCAGCAAGGCTCTCATTCAGATTTGAAGGAGAAAGCAAAACCTTCACAGATAAGCAAAAACTGAGAGAATTCAGCAACACTAAACCAGCCTTACAACAAATACTAAAGGAACTTCTCTAGGCAGAAAAGAAAAGCCTGCAACAGGGAACAAAAATTCCACAAATGACAAGGCTCACCAGTAAAGGTATATATACAGTAAAAATACGAAATCATGCATGTACAATTACACCACCAAAAGCAGCAATCATGAGAAGAGGTTGGTACAAATGCAGGACACTGGAGATGAACTTGCAATTAAGAGACCAACAACTTAAAACAACTCATCTACATATAGACACTTATATCAAAACTTCAGAGTAACTGCAAACCAAAAATCTATAATTGATACACACGTGAGGAATCTCTGGAGAAGAAATATATCTCATAGTAAATAAGTGCATAATCCACCATGAAGGGGGTCATTTGACATCATTCTTGGAATGCTGAAGTCTTCTTACATCTGATTCTGATTTCCTCTCCATCAAAGAATTTATGATAATTATAATTAAATAATGCAACTGTAAAATTAAATAATACAGTTCTACAATTGTATTATTAATAACCATTTATCTCCATGGTACAATGTAAGTCTATAATGTCTTGTTTATCACATCACCTAGAATGGTATAATGCCTATATTGAAGAATCAATAAGATGTAACAAATCGTGAGGATATTTTTATATAGTTACACTGTTTTTTAACCAATTTATGCATTTTATATTTTACTTATTTTCAGAGATTGTATTATTTTTGTTATTCTTACCAGTTAAGTTATTCTTTTTATTATGCTATATAAAATATTTAATGGTATATAAGGCTTTCCTCTTTATAAATTTTAGTTGCATAATATACACAATTTTAATATAATGCTAATTTTTAAAGAAAAATTGAAGCATAATAGGTAATACTAAATAGTAAAGATGAAAGCCATACAAAATGGGATAAAGTATAGAATAAATTTCCTATTTGTCTCAGCATATTTTCCATTCCACTTCTTCAGAGGGAGTCACTTAATCTGTTTCTTAAGATCCCTGTTATAATAATCTGTGTAAATGTAATTGCATTTAAATATATGTATTTTATTCTGTAAAAAAATAAAATAAACTGGTAAAAAAAACTAACAAAAAAATAAATAAAATTAATTTCAAAAAAAAAAAAAACCTTCAGAAAGTGGGCATAGAGGGAACCTACCTCAACATAAAAAAGGCCCTATATGACAAACCTACAGCTAACATCATTCTCAATGGTGAAAAGTTGAAAGAATTCCTGCTGAGATCAGGAACAAGACAAGGATGTCCACTTTTGCCAACACTCTTCAAAATAGTTCTGGAAGTCCTAGCCACAGCAATCAGAGAAGTAAAAGAGATAAAAGGAACCCAAATTGGAAAGGAAGAAGTAAAACTATCCCTATTTGCAGATGACATGATACTATACCTAAAGAATAGGTATAGTATACCTAAAGAATAGGCTGCGCTGGAGGCACAGCCACACGGGATCCGAGCTGCATCTGCAACCTACACCACAGCTCACGGCAACGCCGGATCCTTAACCCACTGAGCAAGGGCAGGGACTGAACCCGCAACCTCATGGTTCCTAGTCGGATTCGTTAACCACTGCGCCACGACGGGAACTCCTTTTTTTTGCTTTTTTATAGGGCCACACATGTGGCACATGGAAGTTCCCAAACTAGGGCTCGAACAGGAGCTGCAGCTGCCAGCCTACACCATAGCCACAGCAACTTGGGATCCGAGCACATCTGCTACCTACACCACAGCTCAGGGCAACAATGGATCCTTAAACCACTGAAGGGGGCCAGGGATCGAACCTGCATTCTCATAGATGCTAATCTCATTCGTAACCCATTGAGCCACAACAGGAGCTCCCTGTATACTCCATATTTTGCTTATCTTTTGTTGATGGACATTTGGGTTGCTTCTATGGTTTAGCTATTGTGAATAATGATGCTATGAACATGGGATGTGATAAATATCTCTTCAAAACTCTGCTTTCAGTTTTCTGTATATATACCCAGAAGTGGAACTGCTATATCATGTGGTAGTTTTATTTTTAATTTTTTGAGGAACCATCATACTGTTTTCCAAAGCAGCTGTGAGCTGTGACAGTTTACTTTCTGAACAACAGTGTACAAGCATTCCAATTTTTCCACATCCTCACCAACACTTGTTTTTTTTTGTTTTTGTTTTTTTTTTTTTAATATCAGCCTTCTTATGTATTTGAAGTGGTATCCACTGCTTTTTTTTTTTTTTTTTTGCTTTTTAGGGCTGCACCCGTAGCATATGGAGGTTCCCCAGGCTAGGGGTTCAATCGGAGCTACAGCTGCTGGCCTACCCCAGAGCCACAGTAACATCAGATCTGAGCCACGTCTGTGACCTACACCACAGCTCACGGCAACTCCGGATCCTTAACCCACTGAGCGAGGCTAGAGATTGAACCTGTAACCTCATTGTTCCCAGTTGGATTCGTTTCCGCTGCACCACAAAGGGAACTCCTCCACTTCCTTTTTTATTTATATTTCCTTAATTATTAGTGATTTTGGCATCTGATTATATTTTAAATTATATGAATAAAAGCCTTTTTCTTTCTACCAGACAATATTAAGAAAAAGAGCCTACATAAAAAGAAAATTTCAAAATTGTGAGCATAATTTAAATGCAATAAGTATATTTTCTAAAGATGAGTGTAAATTTGAAAGAAAGAGCTTAATGAAGTACAAGTCAGTTTACACTTTCCAACATGGCAATTAAACTCTTTATCGAGTTCATACATTCATTCACTTAGCAAATTTTGATTGAAGGTCTCATTTTTATGTTTCACTGTGCTAGTACCTAGGAAAGTATAACTCAAGCCCCACAGTTCCTGGCCTCTAATAACCTACCTCCAGTTTATGAGGCATTATCTTTCTTTAGCTAAGTATAAGTTAAAATAGAGAAGTACCATGTAGTCCTTCTGAGAAGTCAGAGACATCTCATTCAAATACTTTTTTTGTCTTTACCAGAGGAATGACTATAAAAGGTTGTGTAAGCAGAGTTTCCTCATCAGAAAAATATGAGCAATTATTCTTACTCAAGGTTTTTGTGTATAAACCATATAGCCAATATAAAATGGTTAACCAGGTGGTAGACATCCCCATAATGACTTTCACAGCACACATATGGCTAAAGTTCATGAATATCTTGCCCTAGTCCAGATATATGGATGCTCCCATTAATTTAGAGATTTTTACAATAACCATTTCTCTTGAATGGGCATTAAAAACAGTGAACACATGAAAGTAAACTCTGCTGTGAGTACTTATAAGTTATATAAAATAAAAAGTGCTGGAAAAATGTAGACATGAGGGAGATAAGATTGTTTGCTGAGACTTATACTTAGAACTGTACATCATCCAATATACTGACATTTTCCATGAAGAGACAAAATGGATCTCAGGACCTCCTATCTGGACTGTAACATTATTCAATACATTAAATTGTTTAAAAAAGGAAAATCTTCTTTAAAGGAGAAAATGTGCTGATCACATAGATTTGGACCATTCCAACATGTCCTCACGGTCAATTCATTAGCTAGTTGGATTTCTAAGTGGTTTACCTACAGGTAAGAAACACTGGTTTTATGAATCAGGGCAGCCTCTTTTTTTACAATAATTATTTGTTATCATACAATGGTGAATTAGTAATAGGTTTTTATGGTATTACATGGTAGTCTCATGATTCTGATGGTGGTATTGGTCTTAGGAAAGTAAGTTCTGAGATGTTTAACTCAAAGCTTAATCCTAGACATTGAAGTCAAGATGACCAGACACAAGAAAGGAATGAATGCAACCTTAGAAAGTGCCTCTCCCACCCCCATCAAGGGCACGCTAACCCATAAGCACTAACTCTATGCACCTGGAAGCAATCTACTTTCTAAAGTTTTAAGTATTTCTACACATCTGATTTTGCAATTTTTAAATAAGTTTTGTTATAGTATTTTGTCAAGATGTTCTTTTTTCTTTTTTTTTTCCAAATACTGATTTGGATTTTTTGTTCTCATCTGAACAATGGGTAACTCTCAGAAAAAAGGCGTTTTCAAAGTTTGATGCAATACCTTTATAAATTAGCCTATACCATTGTAACACTGTAATTTAGGGTGAAAAATAAAATTAGACTAGATGGAAATATTTACTAATGCTTATTTTGGGTATGAAAATGTAGAAAAACTATGCTGAAACATATTCGCTGTTCTTTTGGTAAAACAGTAGTAGATATTCATTATGATTTATTTTCCCTTGAAGCGTGTTTTGTCATTAAGTTATTCTGGTGTATACGAAGAGAGTACATTCATATTTGCACATTTTTTCTTCAATAACACTATGGCCACATTGTTCATCCTAATATTTATCTCTGCACTGGAATACTTACTGAAGATTTTCTTTCTTATTTTTAAGTTTCATATTCTACAGTAGAATTTGTTTGCTTCCCTAGACTGATGCCAGGAATCTAAATATAATAGTAAAGCTTTATTGAAAAATGGAAAAAAGGAAAATTTGAAAATTGGACTCCTATGCCTTTCTTTTTCTCTGAGAAAATGTTTTTGTACCTATGTGCTTTGGGGATTTGACATTAGTCATTTGGCTGACCCTAGGAAAGGATGTGAACTGAATCTTCTTAAATAATATCATTTTCATTGCTAAATTTATTGTATTCTTTGCATAAAAGTGATTATAAAAAATCCTTCTATTCTGATTATTTTTGTCTCTATAAGGAAGCATATATATTTTTTACTTTATCAATTCCTGTACCTATTTGTTAACATTTCCTTAAAAGTGTTTTCTCCAGATGTTGAAAATAAAAAAGCCCTTGTTATTTTTTCCATTGTCACTCTTTACTACTTTCCATAGGCAGCATATTGTGCATGCCAAGGACTGGAGGAAATAACAGATGTGTGAGCCCCAAATTATAGGCACAAAAATAACTTTTATAAAATACATTTTAAATGACACTACTTTCCAAAAAAACAGCTCTAATTGACTCAAGCCTAGAAAGCAGTAACTTTAGGAAACATCAGACACACGTCCACTGATCCCAGAAAGTGTTCCATAGTGTGACATTAGCTGGGATGATGACATTCCCAGCTTGCTGCCAGCACATTCTAGGAGGCAGCCTGGGTATTTTGGTACTGGTCAAGCCAATCTCCTCAAAAGTATTGATCTGACATTGCTGAGATGCTACTTCACTTACAAAAGCAATTCCAAATAAAGCCAGCTCCATTGCTCACCAGCAACAGATTAAAAAAAAAAAAAAAAGAAAAGAGAGGCAAGAGAATTTGAGAAATAAGAGGGGAAACTCCTCCAGTTTTTTCTTTGAATGCAGACAGAATCCTCACCCTGGGCTTCTGACTGGAGCAGCCGGGGTTCCTGCTGTTCTCAGAATGTTACAGATGGCTGCCTGGGCAGGAAGCCCTCCCTCTTCCGCAATGGTGCTCTGGGGAATGCAGGGGGCCTGGAACCAGCCCTCTCCTTCCCTTCCAAACTTCTTCTCCAAACCCCTACTGAGTAAAAAGAGAGAGAGAAAGAGAGAGCGAGAAAGAGAGAGAGAGAGAGAGAGAGGAGCAGAAGAGAGAGAAGAGGGAAAAAAAAAAAACATGTTCCTGGAAACATTTCTGCCAGTTTGATTTTTAGTGGAATACTGAATTAACCTCTTCACTCCTGACTAGAATAGAGATTTATAACTTTGCAGGCATCTCTTTAATGTCCTCATTGAAGTACTATACCATTTGGGTTGAATTATAATGGCACTTTGGAGTTATGCAACAATTTTAAGTAAGCAATAGCAGTTCTGAATTCTAAAATAATTAAAAGATTTTAGCACATCACATATTGTATTAATGGTGTTCTCTAATTCTATTTCTTAAAAAAATCACATTTTGAAAGTTTTGCTTTTCCTGTAGTTTTTCCTTTGATGCAGCTGCTTTTTTTTAAAGTATACATTTTAAAACTACCTCGCCTTTGTTTTGGACCTATTTAACAAGGAACTAATTTCATAATCATAATCTTTCATATATAGTTTTTAGGCAAATTTATTATCATAATCTGCCATAATCTTCCATTATGTATCATATAAAATACGAGTATGATGAAGCAAGGTGTTTCTTACAGATAATCCTTTTTTTTTTTTTTTTTTGGTCTTTTTGTCTTTTCTAAAGGCTGCACCGGCAGCATATGGAGTTTCCCAGGCTAGGGGTCTAATCGGAGCCGTAGCCGCCCAGTCTACGCCAGAGCCACAGCAACACAGGGTCCCTGCTCCGTCTGTGACCTACACCACAGCTCACGGCAACGCCGGATCCTTAACCCACTGAGTGAGGCCAGGGATGAACCCGCAACCTCATGGTTCCTAGTCGGATTCGTTAACCAGTGAGCCACGACGGGAACTCCAAAGATATCTTTTATTTTGGACTTTGCAAAGTTAGCAAATTCAGCTAAAGTATGTCTCTACCCAAAGAGGATTTTCTAAAACCAAAATAGTTTATGCTAAAATATAAAATGCAGTATTATTTCTGACCTCATAACTGCCATCACACTAGAAACAAAATATGTCACAGGAAGAATATACTTACTTTGAAACATTAATAATACATTTATTTCATTCAAATAAAGTTCAGTGGAGAAAAATAAATTTTCCTCTACCCTTCTTTGCTCTTGCCTGAGTTATGCCCTGTAGGAAAAGACAGATTAACAGGAGAGAAACAGAAGTTTAATAGCATCTATTCCTCCTATATATTTAGGAAAGACCCAAGGAAACTAACTCCCTGAAATGGTCCAAGCCATCTGTACATACCATCTCCATCTAAAGATAATATAAAATGTTGGGAACCAGTTAAGGAGGTTATCAGGAAAAACACAGTAAATAAGGATGAGGTTGTTATACAGATTTAGATCTTTGCTTTCTCCTTAGATAAGAGTTTATAGAGATTTAGTTATCTTTTGCTTCCTAGTACATGGAGGAAGATGCCTTTACAAAAAGAAATTTCCCTTTATGAAGTGTAAATACCTCTTAAAAAGGAGTAACTTCTGTACATTTTTCAGCTTCTCCTAGGCCTGCTATTTCTTAAAAAGCCTAAAATAATCCTTATCTCAGGATGACATATTTTAGGGTGACAAACTCAACTTCCCTTCAAAAGTAACAGAGCAACTAAACTCTATTATACCAAGGATAAAATGGCTAGTATTTCATCATATCAAGAGTAAGACATTTTGGAATTCCTGTCATGGCACAGTGGAAATGAATCCGACTAGGAACCATGAGGTTGCAGGTTTGATCCCTGGCTTTGCTCAGGTGGTTAAGGATCCGGCGTTGCCATGAGCTGTGGTGTAGCTTGCACACGCGGCTCGGATCTGATCTTGCTGTGGCTGTGGTATAGGCTGGCAGTTGTAGTGCCGATTGGACCCCTAGCCTGGGACTCTCCATATGCTGCGAGTGCAGCCCTAAAAAAGCACACACACACACACACACACACACACACACAAAGTAAAACATTTTAACCAACTACAGCTATAAAAAGACAAACAAAACAAAACAAAACAAAAAGCTTACAAAAGGGAAACTACTGAAAATTCAATTAATGAATGTAACAGGTGGAAAAGTTTAAAAAAGAAAAGAATTTTCAGTTTCATAGTAAGCAAATCCAGATATTCTGAGATTGACTACATCTATTCATTGATTAATTCACCAAATACTGAGTACCTTCTGAGTTTCAGGTACCATACCAAATATTACGGATTCAGTCATGAATAAAGTAGGCAATTTGCCCTGAAGAAACTGACAGTCTAGACTGGTGGAGGACATGACAATATGGATTTCCATCACCTTCTATTTTTAAACCTTCTTTATAAAAAGTAAATGAAGAGTCATCCAGCTCTCAACTGAACAAGCTCGAGTCACTAACCCCTGGTATCCATTTTGTTTGCTCACTGCATTTATTATGGTTAGTCCCCAAGTTGTACAATTTATTAAATATTTTTTAATAGCATGTATGTTTAGTCACAGTAAAACTTTAATCATTTGGGTTTCCCTCAAATAATTTTTAATTTGCATTTACTATATATATGTACCATATCTTACAAAAAACAAACACATAAACAAATACATAAGGGAAAATGTATTGAGTTTCGGCTTTTAGAAAAAGAAATGCTTCTACTTTTAGACAAAGAGAAAAGTGAATAAACAACCTCTATTACTTTTGCTTTAACCTTAAATATTGGTATGTGAGAAAGTGATGCTTGGAGCTACAACAGACTTGCAATTATGAGGGAGAGTTAACGGCAGAGGTGCTGACCAGGGCCTTACAAACTTGAGCTACTTGTTACCCACCTGCAATGGGCAACCTTTGGATTTCTTAAAGGTATATTGTTGGATCCACTTATGTAATAAAAACATGTTACTTGTACTCAAAAGCATCTGAATCGAAATAATATATTTAAAGGAAGTGGGATGACTTTTGCTTCCCAGGAATAAAAATTGAATAGCTATACTTATATTCCAAATACAGGACTTTGTAGTATATATTTAAATTATGCTGGTTTCCAAATCATAAAACTTCTTGAAAAGCACATTAAAACCCAATAAAATCCAGATTCTAGAATTAAGTATAATTTCTTGGATAAACAGCCCTCTTCCATGTATTCTGGATTTCAGGAGTTTATCTGATTTTGATAGCTAACTTCAGGTGACTTTCAGCTTGCTGGTTTCTGAGTCAGTGGTGTGGCCTATAGACATACCTTACGATTTGATCAACCACATCATAAAACCCTCATTAGACATACAGGCCAACACATTCAAGTGGGAATCCAAGCCAAAAGCCAAAACTGCCACTTTTATGTGTAACTGCGTAGATTCTAAATATGTGTTTGAGAGAAAAGGACTATTGGGCAAATAAATTATAGCCTATTGGCATCAGTGGCTGTATCATAAACCATTTTCATGTCATGTCATTCAAAACTCAGCCAAGTAGAAGAGTCCATTCTATTTTCATGGCACCCTTTGTCTTCTAGCCCACAGACTTCCTTGCTATAGTATAATCAGTTCCAATTCACATTAAGAAATGATATATGAGAACATATATATTTGCAGGATCTGAACAACTGACGTCATGTAGTTTATTGCTAAATTATTGGGGCTCAAGAGTTGTTAAAGATGCACTGATTTCCTGAGCACAGAAGAAAATTCCACAGATAGATATTCTCAGTTAAAAATAATAAGCAAAAAAAGTGGTGTATGATATGATTTATTACAGTTTTTAGTGGATAGCTGAATAGAAAGAATCATAATAAAGATACATGAAAATGGAAAAAGAATGTACGTTGCTTAAGCATCATAGATAAAACATGAAATGTGCTTCAAGGGAAAAATCAAGTCACACTGGAAGTGCCTTAAGTATGCATGTGTAATGATTCTGCAAGGCCCAACATGTTAATGACAGCCATCGCTGAATGCTGCAGTGCTGCAAAGCAAAGCCATTCCTTTATGTTGCCCATATCCAAGTCCATTAAGAAATAATGGTTCTAAGATGAAAGTCTTGTTAAGTTTCAATGAAAATGTTTGGCACACCATGATGAAAAGTCAACAATCTGCTTTTAACGAGAGACACTGGAAAAATGTTGGTTAACATACCACTGAAAATATTAATTATCCTTAATGGCAGGATGCAACATAGCTTTTTATAGTTTTTGATCCATGTCATAAATTTGGCTATGACAAAGGGGATACTCCAGCTTTAACTCACTGGCAAGAACATTAGCTATTTTCCAGCCCTAAGAGGTTTGGCCCGTAGTATTCTTTGTAATGAACCAAAGGGCCAGATTTCTATTCTCAGAGGGATAGGCTGTGGTATGCGTGCCTGTGTGTGTGCGAGCACATGCACTCTTGCACATGCATACACGTGCATGTGCAAGTGTGTAGTCAATGTGTATGGGTCAGCAACTTGAGTAGTTTTCTTTGGGCTTTGGAGAGAGAAAGAAGGGAAAATGTTACAAGTCCCAAGTTCCTACCTACATCATTGCCAGAATTCTGAAATTTGCAAAGTGGAAACAATGAGGAAGATAAAAGCCTTAAAAACTACAGTAACTTGATCACTGATGGCTGTATGCCTTGATAATATACTGTCGATTTCAACTGGATGTGGTTAGAATTATATTTTTCCTATGAATTTTTCCTTAGCATAAATGTGAATTTTGAGATATTTAAAAAATAAGAGAAAGACAAGGGGGAAAGGGGTCCTCTCATTAGCACAGAATAATGAATTCTGGCTTAGGGACTTACATTTCAAAACAATGCTCTTCAAAATCCTCATGTGGTATCCTCTCCTAGTAAAACATATATGCATATGTGATAAATATAAATTTAGTGCCAGTTCTTGACATTTTACCCCTAATGCCTTCTTTCAACTCTACCAGTGAATGAGTTTTCCTTAGTTTTTCTTCAACAGTATTGAAAAGGAAAGAAATTTTTGAATTGGACCAATTACAGAAGGATATAAGTGTAATCACGTTTTAACTTTATTTCTGATGGTTTTAGACCCTTCTTCAACAAAAACAAAAAGACCATATATTTAAAATATCCTAATAGATTTATGTTTTCTCTATTTAATTTTCATTATGAATCTGATGTCTTAGAACAATGAAAGAAAAGATAAAGTTTGAACATGATATACAGGAAAAATATAAAACAATATCTAAGTGTTCTACAATTCTCCATGTTTTACATTCTCCACATTTCACCATCCATTCTTCCTGGATGGAGTCCCAGTTTGCCTCCAAATTATTACTACTAAAAATGCTACCATAGATATCTTTTCACATATTCCTGATGGAACCTCAAATATCTATTTTAAGGCAGATACTACCAATTTATCTTTTAAAACAAATTTTAGCAAAGGGGAAATCTACTGGGATATCAAATTTTTTGTCATTCATTTGGTTAACCTTATGAACATTGAAAAAATCTATTGATAACCTATGGAAAGTAGTTTACTACTTTCAATCATTCTTCTCTCTAGTCCTCTCTAGAGTGATGAACTGATTTAAATTAAAAAAAAAAAGAAAAAAAGAGAAAAAAAATATTCTCTCTTTGCTTTTTTCTTTTTGTCTTTTGTCTTTTTAGGGCCGCACCCACGGCATATAGAAGCTCCCAGGCTAGGGGTCCAAATGTAGCTACAGCTGCAGGCCTATACCACAGCCACAGCAATGTGGGATCCGAGCCACGTCTGTGACCTGCACCACAGCTCACGGCAATGACAGATCCTTAACCCAGTGAGCGAGGCCAGGGATCGAACCCGCAACTTTGTGGTTACCAGTCAGGTTCATTAACCACTGAGCCACTACAGGAACTCCCTCTCTTTGCTTTTAATGAAAGAGAAAGTCTAACTTCCCCCCAAACATAATTAGATTAACTTGAAAAAAAAATCTTTTTCACTTGTGATTATTTGGCAAATCAGTCCAAGTACATATATTGTATATGTACATATGTGTATATATATACATATACACATACTGGTCTGAATCAAATTTGGGGAATAAATGAATTCTTTTGAAAAAATTTTTATTGCATTAGCAGTGTTTGAATTTTATATTTAAATAGTAGTATTTCAGAATCATTTATCTTTTAATAAGGCACATGTTTAGGTTAGTTTGTTGTATTCATATTCGTTAAATAAACTTCCACATCCTGCATTTAATGAAGTGCTACTGTAATTTGATTTGTTTATCTGATGCCTCTCTCTTTGCATTTGGAATTATCCTGTTAGCAAATACGCAAAAGCTGCTATGCAGAGATCAACAAATATCTTTAAAAGACTAATAGCAATTTTAAAAAACCTTCAGAGTACCTATTAGAGACTCCTTGTACAGCTCCCTGAAAATGTATCCATGTGGCCATGTCTCCGTTGATTTGATTTCTACAAACTTTAAAATGCTGTATGTCCAGAATGATGGCTTGAAGAGCATGTTCCAATAAAATGACACTTCACCTAATGTATTTTAACCAAATGACAGAGGCATTTTTATTGATTAAGTATTTCAATGAGTTAGGAGAAAAAAACAAATACTTTTTAGTGGAAACAAAGATCTGAAAGCACACAGGATCTCAAGATGGAAATTAAATTTAATATAGGAATGGCCACTACTTCAAATAAATATTAATAGAGTTGGTAGGAAAATGGGAAGTCATTCCTTCATTTATTATTTTGTTCACTGAGGACTGAGGCAGGTCCTCAGTCCATCTCCTATAACTTTTTAAAGCGATAGTTACCATCACTTACATTAGCTGTAAAATTCTTTCTTGCCTAGATGTCTTAGCCTAGATCAGTAATTATAAGTGAGTAGGAGTAAAGCTGCTCTTTTCTTTTTTCTTTCTTTTTCTTTTTTTTTTTTTTTTTTGTATTTTTAGGGCTGCACCTGTGGCATATGGAGGATCCCAGGCTAGGGGTTGAATTGGAGCTGTAGCTGCTGGCCTACACCACAGCCACAGCCAACACCAGATCCACTGAGAGAGGCCAGGGATCTAACCTGAGTCCTCATGGATGCTAGCCAGATTCGTTTCTGCTGAGCCATAATGGGAACTCCCACGAGGAAAGCTGGTCTAATGGGAAGTGAAAGCATTTGTTTGAAACTATGACCATTCCTCCTTTGTCCCCCATCAATACCTTTGAGGAAGTATTTGGACTCTGGGGAAACCAGTTTGGAAAGCACTGATACAAAGTAAAGACCTAAAAGGAGATATAAATGCAACCCTTTGTGCCTGTTTGACCTGATTAAAAGCAGAGTGAATCTCAATAAGTTTGAGAGTAGATGAAGCTGAAAGAGTATTTCTGCCATTAAGTCTGATGCAGACTCAAGAAACTCCTGGTGTTAACCTTAAGTGCATGACTCATTATTCATTTCTCAGTGTACTACAATCCCCACCCCAGGATCATGCATGAACTGAGTGCATGTAGTGTACATGCATTTGAATTTACGTACCGGAAAGCTAACCATCAACAAGACTATGGCTTTAAAAGCTGTTAAATACAATGACTATTTTCTTGCTTTATCCTCATTACCTTGAAGGTAGGTGTAATTCACCCCATTTTACTAATAAAGAAAGTAAAGTATGAAGGGGAGGATACTTTGTGGTAATATTTAATATTATGATATTCTTGAATATTCAGTGATGCAGAATATCCATTTTTGTATTTGCACTCTCATTCATGGGCAAAGCACTAAATGGATTCAAATCTTGGGAACCTCTAGAAGTAGGTTTTACTGGTGGAATTTGTATAAACAAATATGTCAGGAATCACAAGGAAAAACAATATTTTATTGGCTTATTCAGAAAACACAATAGTTATTTTCAAAGGGAAATAACAGATAAACATTGTTTATACAAGGGTAATTCAGAATTACTTGGCTGCACTCATGTTTGTTGATAAAGCTGAAATGAACGTTCACTTAGATATACTTTGAAGCCCAGCTTCTGGCTTAGTTTCAAGGGTGAAGTGAAGGAGAAATCTGTCAGCAGGTCCTGATTGTATTCAGAGCCCTACTCTAAGTACAGAAGACACCACTTTTCCTTCCTTGAACAGATGCTAGGAAAGCCAACGTCTGTCCCTAGTGTTTTTATCACTTTAAAATTTTTCTCTTACTTTCTGATTGACAGGCAAGAAAAATGAGAGCTGAAATAGTACTAATTAAAGATCTTATCACTAATGTGCTTTACATTGATACAAACTTGATACTCACGTCCTTAATCAGTCCAGGAAACTCTGTTATCCATGTTATTCTCGGTGTCAACTCTAGAGACTGGTTCATTTTTGGAAGGGTGGGTTTTATTTTATTTTATTTTTTGTTTGTTTGCTTGTTTTTATCAAATGTAATTTCCTCTAACAAGCATTTATTGTGTCAAAATTACAAGTCAATAGCTATTGAAAATATTATATTATAAATTTTCAATATTTTATGAGAAAGCTTTTTGCCCCTTTTTGTTACAAGACTTAGAAATTCAGCTTTATGATGGCAAGATGCAGAATAAGTAGAGATTAAATTATGGCAACTCTTAGGTAAATATTCACTGGTAGGATGGGTTTTAAACACACTATATAGATCTGTAAACCTACAGAAATGTCTGCCAAAAAAGCATTTTTCCATCAGCTTGTTGACAGGTTCATAGTTCTAGCATTCTGATCATATTCAACAGAAATTCTGATAACCTACATGGCTTTAATAAATGCATAGTCATGCTCTAAGAAAGGGATAAGAAGTACAGTACACAGCATTTCTCAAACACATTTGATTTCAGAATCTTGGAGGATTATGGCCACTTATTTTATTTTGCCTCAGAATTAGGACCATTTGGGTGATGTGAGGAAGATAAATAAGCTGAAGTGAAAAGATATTAATTAAGCTGATATCACTTCTCCAGTGGTTCTCAGTCTTGGTTGCATGATAGAATCTTCTGGAAGGCTTTAAAAAATATTAATTCCCAGGCCTGTATGAACCTGACTAAAGCAGAATCTCTGTAGACTATGTAAGGGCAATTTGTAAAAGTTCCCTTGGTACTGCCAAAGTTTAGGATTGTTGAGCTAAGCAAACATTTCTGTTAAAAAAAAAAAAGAAAAGAAAAAAAAAGACATGTTTAAAATTACTTGAGAGTTTCAGAACATAGGAGTTTATTACCCTATGGTAGACAGGACTCCCTTATTGACTTCAAATGCCATGTGCAGGCATAGTGTAACCCTTCATAACCTTACTCAACAAAGTGTGGTTCAAAGTTCTGGAAATGTGTTAGAAATACATATTTAAGATTGAAGAAAATCAAGGTATAATTTTTGCTATAGGAAAACCTTTTAAAGTAATTTCCAATATTACATAATAGTTGTTGACAGAGCTTGTCTTTAAGTTCAGACTAATTCCAGAGGCACGAACATTTAGGCACTTCTTTATAATGCATTGGAAGAGAAAAGTTTGCTCAGATATCTCAAGAAGAAACTACACCAATTAAACAGGCATAAAGGGGGTCTTTTCCATAGCTCTGGGAAAGCCAGTACAATCCAAGAAAGATCCTGATGTTGTTGGAAGGCTTGTTATGTGTCATCTGTGGTCAAATCAATCAAGTCTAGCTCAATCATTTGTAAGTAGTTAGGTTTTAGTTTCCTTTCTGGAAAATGGGTAAAATATTAATACTTAAGGGCTACTGAGGGGATTCTTGTAAAAGGAAATGACTGGTATTCACTGACATCGTCTATGTGCCTAATGCTAAACTACATAAACAGTATTTTTTCCACTTCTTTCCTCTGTGTTATACCCCAACTCCTATGTGTCTACATTCACTATTTATGTAAGAAAAATTTAATTATTGAAAGGTGACAAAATGTAAGAATGGCCTCACAAGTGAAAAACTGTGATATTTCTCTTTGCATTGAGGAAGGTGATTGGCCACCACCCTGCATGATTTTATTATTGTTGGCTTTATGACAGTATCAGAAGACTTGGTCCAAATGAGCATTTAAGGTCACTTCAGTTCAATTTTTTATAATGTGCTATCTCCCTACCTTAGTTTCAGGATAAATAACTGATATGCAAACCACAGAAGAATGATATTCTACACAAGGATTAACTCAATATTTTGAGGCTTCTTTCCAAGAGCTGGTCTGGTTTTCTAAAAGAGATTTGGCTCCCAGTATGTTCCTACTTCTTCCTGGTGCCTATAACAGCACGGGGAACAGGGATTTCATGTTTCACACAAACAACAAGGCTTTGGCAAAAGAGGAAATGTCTGTCTAGCCAGAAAAAAAACACACTCATTCATGTTCACACCACCCAACATCCAAAAGCTTGATCCTGTGAGCTGCCTTTGGAACTGTCACCATGTTCTGATATGCATACTAGGGCTAGGATATATACATATTCAGCAGTGTCTCAAGCCCAATGAGCTACTCTTCCATTGCTATCCCGTCACTTACTTTTTCTTTCCTTTGCTGCTCTGTATCTCTTAATATGTCTATGCTATGAATGTTATAAGATGACCATTTAATTACTTTAACTAAAATATACAGAATCTATTAAAGCCATGAAAAGGATTTTGAAAATTAAATGTTTTAAACTTTGTTGGAATGCAGTCCCCTTGTCAACTATATAAAGATATAGTCTCATTAAAATGTATATATAATAAAAATTTTAAACATTTTCTAAAAATACACATATAAAAAGTCTAATTTAGAAAGATGAATTCTTCCCACTTAGGATACTAGCTATTTCATTTCCATATGAAGGAAAACTTATCTGTACCATACATCAATGGATTTAGAAAATCAAATTATAAGAAAATAAGGCTCAAAAGGGACTGTGAAATGTTATAAAATTCATCCAGAAATACTCTAACCATTCCAAATAATACTGTTGAAAATCTCCAGAAAAGAATTTTATGACTTTTGGTAGTAATGTGATATATTTTCTTAAAGCCCCCTATCTCGTGTTCACATCTCAAGGGAAACAGAGGATTATCGTTTCCCATTAACATCCCAACAGGCTTACAACAGTTCTGCAAAAGAAGGTTAAGTAACTTATGGGAGATCTGGCTGCCAGAATGAATCAAAATGGATAGGAATAGATACCAAGAATCTCTATACATCTTGGTGACAGAATGATTCTGGGCTCTAGATACACACAACATGAATTTTCTGGTACTGCCACTTTTTCTTTAACTATACAATCTTGGGAAATTACTTATCCTGTCTCTCTGTTTTTACATCTTTAATTGAGGTAATAATACAATTTATTTCACCAAGGTACAACAGATGAATTAATATATTTTAAGGTGATAGAAACATACTCAACAAATTAGATTTTCATTATCTTCTATTTGGTATACACTGCACTTCTATATTTTGAACATTTAGTCTTCACTTAATTTCCTGATATATCATTCATGGGCCAATATTATTCCCATTTCATGAATGAAGAAATCGTAAAGTGGAATTAGAAAACGGCCCAAGAGGACTCCATGAGACAGTGATAGAGTAAAGAACTGAACTCAGAGTTATCTCATTTCAAAGCCCATTTCACCATTCTTCCTCCATGATGAGGTAATATTATCTCTCCAGAGAAATCATACCATTGAAGGCCATTCTAAATACCCTGTGACTGTGGTCTCATTTTCTTTTAAAATAATTTAAACTTTATTTTAAAAACTTGATTAAACTTTAACTTAGTTGAACTTTTCACTGAGAATTTCAGACTCTTTCCCTAAGAATGTGTGAAATACCTTAAAATGAAAGCCAAATACTAGGTTTTTGTTCTGTTTTCCCTGTTTATTTATACCTTTACACAGCATTTGTTGAGTACTATTATTACGTAAAAAATGTTGGAGGTAAAATGAAGATTAAACAGTATTAATGCTAAGTGCCATTTCTCAAGGTATTACCTAAGTAGAAGAGATATATATAGAAAAGACAACTCCTCGTTTCATGTATGATAAAATATTCAACAATAATTAACCACTAACATGAGTAACACAGGAAAGAAAATGGTATATAAGCTACTACGGCTTTAGATAATTCAATAAAAGAAGTAAGTCTTCAGCTAGGAATAAAATAATGGAGAAAGTTTACTGAAAACATACAAGGCATTTCAGATCTATGATACAGTATGAGGGAAAATATGTAGTTATAATTTTACATGGTTTAACTGGAAAAAATGAAACAATCTCATTACAGAAAAAAAAAAAACTGAAGAGATACATGAGCTGGGACTAGAAAACCTATTCCAAAAGCATACTATGACTAACCTTGAATGATAAATTACAATGTTTACATTTTATCCCATAGGTATCTTAGATGCATTGACAGTTTTTGAGCCAGGAGAATTATGTGATGAAATAAGTATTTTAGAGAGATTTCTAAATGATTTTGGGTTTACTATTAAATTAATCTTTTTTTCTCCCATCTAAAATTGGAGGAGGGAAAATGGGAAAGGATTATGCAAATGCCTCAAGGCTCAGTGGAATAAGAGAATGTCAACATCCAGTTTGAAATTAACCTGCATAATGGTTTAGAGGAAGAGATAATGGAGACCATTAAAATATTTCTGGTGACAGGTGATAGAAGGCTAAAGCACTATGTGGAATGAAAATATCCTGAAGAAATAGCGAAATATTTGGAGGAAAATGTCAGAAACAGTCATAGAAATGTCACCAAAGGCTATTTTCCCAATGAGTAAGATTATTAGAGTACGATAGATAGATTATAAATGGTGCATTATAAATACAGAGAAACACCTATAACCAGAGCTGGAAACTGGAGAATGGTAAGGCCCTCCTAAAAGAAACTAAAGACTTTTTGCTAAAAATACTGAAAATAAGACAATAGTTGACTTCAAATAGTAAAGAATCTACCACTTCATTATCCTTCCTTCCCCCTAGTAGCAATATTCTGCATGTGAAGGAGAACAATATGAAATTCAGCAGTATATATTGTTATTATTCTTTTTTAGAGAAAGGAGAGCCTCTCAAGAAAATCTGAGAATGCGATAACTATGTAACTACAGCAGGCAAGCATGAAGATAAAGTATAATATCAGAGAAAGATGTGTGAAAATGGAAAATGTGGCTGCTGAATTTAACACTTTAAAAGAGATGATAGAAAACATATATGGCATTGTAGAAAGTGGAGTAAATTAAACAGATCAAGTTTCAGAAAGTCTCTCACAACACAGAAGAAAAGGATTAAAATGTAGACAATTAAGACATATTATGACAGACCAAAGAATTTCAATGTATTTAATAGAAAATAAGAAAAGATAACACACTTGATAAAGGCAAAAGTTAGAGGCAACTGAAGATTGATTTGTAGAAAATGATATTCATAGTAGAAGAAATTTTCAAGTTTTAGGAAAAATAAGACAAGAAAGCTGTTATCTATACACAATCTCATGAAATTTCTGAATTTTAGCATAAAAGTTTCAAATATTACAAGCATCCAGACACAGAAATTGTTTATCTTCCAGAAAGCAATGTGTTACATTTTCAATGTGTGGTTAAAATTCTATGACCAAATTCATTTATGCGCAAGATGAACAAGTAGACATTATCAGACATACAAGGGATTAGGAAGGATGCCACCAACATACTTTTCTGGTAAAGCTATCCAAAAGCTGATACATGCTACAGGAGGTTGGAAAATAATACAAAATCTCAAGTGTGGAAAATAATATGAAAAAAATTGTGGTACACCACAAAACCATGAAAGAAAGAATTAAGAATAACTGCAGAGATTTTACAATAATGTGTATCCACAAGTTTCTTACATTATTATTATATATAATATAAATAAAAATTTAACATTAATATGTGTATATTAACAAATATTTTAATAAGAGTAAAAGAAAACTGCACTAAAATTATCATTTTTACAAAATATATTATTTTTCATTACTGACACTGATAATTAGAAAAACATGAGTATAAATATTCTTAAGTAAAAAAGGATGATAATAATAGCTGTAGTTGTTTTATTTGAATTTAAATGATATGTATAAGGGGTTTCATTTATCTCTTTGAGTATGTTTTAAAACTGTCAGGTAAAATAACGCAAAACCACCGAAAACCTCACCCATGGAGTTTTTCCCTTCTGGAATGCAACCACCAGGTTGGTAATGCAACACAGAAAGAATTCAAGTATTATTACTCTAATTAAGAAAAAAGTACTAAATAAACATTTTTGGTGTGTTTAAAATGTATTCTAGTAACTAAAAAGTAACTGCAACTTAATAAGAAGCAGAATCTAAAGTATCCACTTTACTGAACTACAAAGATCTCAAATTGCCAAAGCAATCTTGAAAGAAAAGAACTGAGTTGGAGGCATCACAACTGAATTAAAATTATATTTATTACAGAACTACAGTAATCAACATGGTATATAGTACTGGCATAAAAACAGACACATAGACAAATGGAAAAAATAGGGGGCATAGAAATAAACCCATACACATACAGTCAATTAGTTTTTGACAAAGGAACCAAGCATGTGTAATGGAGAAAGAATATTCTCTTCATTAAATGGTGATGGAAAAACTAGACAGACACAGGCAAAAGAAACAAATTGAACCCTATCTTATATCATACATAAAAATCAGCTCAAATAGATGATAGTCTTAAAACCTGAAACCATAAAACTCCTAAAGAAAACACATGGGTAAGCTCCTTAACATTGTCTTTGGCAAGGATCTTTTTTTTGGATTTGGCACCAAAGGCAACTGAAGCAGAAATAAACAAGTAGGACTACATTAAAACAAAACTAAACAAAACAAAACTTCTGCTCAGCAAAGGAAATTGTTAACAAAATAAAAAAGGTGACCCTATGGTATGGGAAAAAATATTTGTGAACCACATATCTGATAAAGGGTAATATGCAAAATATAAAAAGAATACATTCAACTCAATAGCAAAAAAATAAATAATGCAATAAAAACAGGGCAAAGGACCCAAATAAACATATTTCCAAAGACAAAACATAAATGCTAATAGGTACATGAAAAGGTGTTCAATATCACGAGTCATCAGTGAAATGCAAACCAAAAGCACACCTCATACCTATTATGATGGCTATTATCAAAAAGAAAAGAGATAACTAATGCTGGCAAAGATGTGGAGAATAAGGAGCTTATACACTGTTGGTGAAATGCACACTGGTAAAATTAGTGTGGAAAACAATATGGAGTTTCCTCAAAAAAAAATAAAAATGGAATTACTAGAGGATTCAGAAATCCCTTTCCTGCATCTGTATACAAAGGAAATGTAACCATTATATCAAAAAGATATCTATAGCCTCATATTAAGTGAAGCATTGTTCACTTGCTAGAATATTATTCAGCCTTTTAAAAAGGAAATTCTGGAGTTTCTGTCATAGCTCAGCAGTTAATGAACCCGACTAGCATCCATCAGGACGCGGGTTTGATCCCTGGCCTCGCTCAGTGGGTTAAGGATCAGCATTGCCCTGAGCTGTGGTATAGGTTGCAGAGGAGGCTCAGATCCTGCATGGCTCAGATCCCGCTATGGCTCTGGCAGCTACAGGTCCTAGTGGACCCTTAGCCTGGGAAGCTCCATGTGATGCAGGTGTGGCCCTAAAAAGACAAAAAAAAAAAAAAAAAGGAAATTCTGCCATTTTTGACATCATGGACAAATCTGGAGGACATTATGTTAAATGAAATAAGACAGAAAAGAACAAGTACTGCTCAGTATCACTTAACACTTGTGTAGACTATGAAGAAAAAAATGTCAAACTTACAGAAACAGAAAGTAGAAAAGTGGTTGCCAGGGGTGGGGGTGGGGAATAGAGAGAGGTTAGTAAAAGGGTAAAAACTTTCAGGTATAAGGTGAGTGAGGTCTAAGGATGTAATTCTGGTGTGGTGACCACAGCTGATACCACCGTATTGTAAAATTGAAATGTATTAAAAAAATAGAACATAAATATTCTCACCAACAAAAAAAAGTTAAATATGTGACTTGATGGATTTGTTAATTAAACTCAAAGTGCAAATCCTTTAACAATATACGCATATATCAAGGCATACTATTGTATACTTTAAATAGCTTATATATTTATAAATTAAACCTCAATAAAGCTGAAAAAATAAAGTCTCCATATTACTAAAGCTAAGTGCAGAGAAAAAAATGCTTAAGTAGCAAAAGATAGGAGGGAGAAAACTTACATTAAAAATTAAAAACAGAAAGCAAATAAGATGACAGAATTAGGAATAAACTTGGATACTAACTATAAAAATATATGGATAGGTTAAATTTCTCAATTAAAATTTGAGAAAAATAAAACTAGCATTTGCTCTTTTACAAAGATTTTCATAAAGTAATAGTAGATAAAGGTTAAAAATAAAAGTATTAACGGGTAAATGTAAACAAAAGAAAGAATAGGCAGGTATTATTAATATTCCTTAAAGAAGTACAGTGTAATAAAAAGGGCCTAACATGCAAATAATAAAAAAATACATATATGTGTGTATGATATTCACAAAAGATATCTAATAAAAGGATTATAATCAGCCTTAAACAATGAAAACAGCATTTGAAGTAAAGGGCTGAGAAAAGACAGAAATGCACTGAAGTGTGTAGAGTCCTGAAGATATGTATTTATACTCTTTTATCTGGCACATAGAATAGATAATAAGAGAAAGCTGGTAGGAGATGGAGGTAGAGGAGATTTTGTGAACTACTGTAAAATCTTGAATGGTATTTTAAGAAACTGATCTGGGAGTTCCTGTCGTTGCTCAGTGGTTAATGAATCTGACTAGGAACCATGAGGTTGTGGGTTTGATCCCTGGCCTCATTCAGTGGGTTAAGGATCCGGCATTGCCGTGAGCTGTGGCGTAGGTTGCAGATGCGGCTTCGATCTGGCATTGCTGTGGCTGTGGCATAGGCCAGCAGCTATAGCTCCGATTGGACCCCTAGCCTGGGAACCTCCAAATGCCGCAACTTCGGCCCTAAAAATACCAAAAAAAAAAAAAAAAAAGAAAGAAAGAAAGAAACTGATCTGCTAATTGCTTAATTTACTGACCCACAACTACAAAACCACTCTATTAAAATCGGCATTATAAGTCAGAAGAGACTGTAATATGTCTTTCACATACTCAGCAGCATACTTTGTCAAATCTTTATTTAGTAGGATTACAACATATTTTCTTTTTTTTCAAATCAGAGCTGCAGTTGAGTCCTGCGCCACAGCCACAGCAACAAAGGATTTGAGTTGCATCTGTGACCTAAGCCATAGCTTGCCACAACGCTAGATCCTTAACCCACTGAGCTAGACCAGGGATTAAATCCACATTCTCACAGACATTATGTCGGGTTCTAAACTTGCTAAACCACAAGAACTCCCTACAACATATTTTCTTGAAAAACCCTGCATGGAGATGTAAAAATGAGACATCATAGTTTTATGTCTGACCTCCTACAAGCCTAAAAGTCTTTCTGATAATTAGAAACATTTTTCCCTTTTGGCAAAGTTATTGGGTTCTCTAGAGATAAGTAAAATCAGCACATATTTTACCTAAAGTCTGAAAAGGCAGTTCTCAGAAATAGCTAGCTAGACCTAACTTCTTTCAGTGACTTAAAATGGAAAATTGAGTTTGAGGCTTTCCATTCTATAGGTTGTTCTGGAAATCAGTGCCTACATTTTTACTTAGATTCTAAGGAGCTTTCTCAGTAGTTATTCAACATTAATGTTTAGCTCTGACATTGCTCTAACAAGATGAGTTGAAGATAAAGAAAATAACAAAGTGTACAAAAAATTCTTTGCTGTTTAAAGTATTTCTAACTCAATCTAAACTTCTCCAATAGCTAAATGCTTTCTTATTGTGATTGTTGGATCAGATAGGAGTTTTATCCAAACTATTTATTCTAATCAGCAGTTGGAGGAGAAGAATGTTAAATAAACGATCTTATTTTGATTCTTTCTCTGGATGTTTACCAGGCTGTTGACAAAACCCAGAGAATGTTTAATGACTTGATGGGGGAACTTGAAACAGAAGTGGGAACTGCTCTCAAGGAGACTCATTGGCTATTTTTTTTTCAGTGCAACAAAAGGAAAATGATGACAGGCCACCTCTTGGTACCCAGTTTGAATTAGAAAATTCATCATGCTCCTTGTCGAGAGTTCAATTCTCTCACATTGAATTGAATAAACATTTTCAATGAAAGCCAGAAAGACACAGATAAAATTCAGATGTCTTTAAAAAGAGACTTTACACAGGGGATCGAAGGGGATAGGCTCTCCAAAGACTCACACATGGACTTATGCAAGGTTACTCATGCTGTGCCAAGAAATAAGGCCTTGGTCTCAGCACTGCATTATGACTGAAACCCTATGGTCACAAACTTATCTGCTAGGAATGTGGTGATAAATAAGCCACTATAATATTAACCAAGGAAACAGTTTGGATGCACATCCATTAAAGGAATTACTGGAGTTATTTAATTTTAAATCCTTATTAATCTTTTTATATCTTGGGTAATACCAATTCCCTAAAGTATACTATTTAAAGCTTAGGGAAAATGCATCCTCAAGGACCAACTGCCAGCAAAGAAGCTGTTTTCAACATCTGGGAATAAAAATCACCACTAAATATAGATCATTGGGTCAACTTGCTTTGGGAAATGGTGAAATTCAAAAACGTGAGTTACAACATTTGCATGGGCTTGCTGGCTTCACGGTAACTTAGAGTCTGTTCTTGGATCTATATGCTAACTGAAAAAGTGCAGATGTGACTGGTGTATCATTTTCCTAAGTGCTTACAGAAGTATGAAAATACATTAGTGGACCAATCATCTGCTTCATTATCTTCTTTTGATTTATTTCATTTTTCTTTCATTGATACAAAATCCAACCAAAGTACCTTATTCATCATCTCCTGTCTACATAACCTCATCCATTACCACACAGAACTTAAAATTTATATTGAGGAGTTCCTGTCGTGGTGCAGTTGTTAACAAATCCGACTAGGAACCATGAGATTGCTGGTTTGATCCCTGCCCTTGCTCAGTGGGTTAAGGATCTGGCATTGCTGTGAGCTGTGGTGTACGTTGCAGACATGGCTCAGATCCCCCGTTGCTGTGGCTCTGGCGTAGCCTGGTGGCTACAGCTCCGTTTAGACCCCTAGCCTGGGAACTTCCACATGCCGCGAGAGCAGCCCTAGAAAAAGCAGAAAGACAAAATAATAATAATAATAATAATAATAATAATAATAATAATAATAATTTATATTGAGTCGCTACTCTCTCTTTAAAACAGCAAAAACCACGACTCAATTTCTTTGGAACTAGGATGTGGACATCATTTTGATGTCACTCCAAACGTTCTTAGTCCATTATTTAATATGACACTTCAATCCTCTTATTTTTTTAATCAGTTGTCATTTCATCATCTTCTAATCTATATTTTGCTGTTACTGAATGTTGCCTTTTACTTCTCATGTAAGCATCCCTAAAGAATGGTCAACTATCTTCACTTACCATTCACTCCTAATCTACTGTAATATTGCCCCAACCCAACACTAACTCAAATGAAGTGTTTATTAAGAATAACAACTTCTTCATTGCCCAATTCAATGATTACCTGTTGCACTGAACACATTTTATTATTCTTCTTGAAATATATTTCTTAAAATGACTCTTGGATACCTTTGATCCTCATTCACTTTTGCTTATCTGTCTCCTTAGTATAACGTTTTCCTCCACCAACCATTAAATTTTAAGGATCACCAGAATTATATTATTTGCTTATTAATTTTCCCACTCTGTCTTCTAATTGATCATTTTTTTCCTCATCTAACCTTCTCCCTTTCCCTCTCATTCTGCTCTCTCTCTCTCTCTCACACACACACACACACACACACACACACCCTGCTAAACAGAATTCCTCTGTTAGGCAACAGTAACAGTCTTATTATCCAGTTACATCCTGCACATATCCACTCAGCTTTTACATAAATAACCTAAATTCAAAATGTGCAAAGTTAAACTTTCCCATCGACATTTATCTCAATGTTCACTAACTCTACTGGTTGCCCTACTAGTTTTAGAAACTCAAGAGTTGTTAAAACTTTCGCATTCTCTCTTATAATCCAATTTCAGTCAATTGTATATTCTTGACAGTTTTATATCTGAGGTATTTTTTTAATCTCCTCTTCCTTCCCCCACATGCCAAGTACAGCTTTCCTAGACTGAGATTTCATCATCTTTTCCTTGTATGACTATAAAAACTTCCTATATGGTTTTCTGCATCCGATATTAAAAAAAAAAAACTTCTAATTTGTAGTCAGTAAAATCTGAAACAAAAATCTGATACTATTCTACTATGCCTAATAGCCATTAATGTGCCTGTGAGCTTACTGTAAAATAAGGTATAAGCACCTAAATATATAAAATATTAAAGCACTTAGAATTAGGGATCTAAATTTATTTCTATATAATAGAAAACCCAAAAATGATACTAGAGTTGCTTATAATAGAATTATATTTCTATTTCAAATGAAAAAGTCAGGAGTTAGGAAGATTTAGGCTAATATGGAGGTTTCATAATATCATTAATGAGCAGGGGTCTTTTTTTCTTGCTCTATGATATTTAGTACAATATTTCCATTCTTAATATGACTTTATAACTCAAGATATTTGCTAGAGCTCCAGTCATCCTATCTGTTTCAGGTAGCAGAAAGAGAAAACATACACTCCATAGGGTAAAGAAAGAAAAGCATCTCAAATAGTTTTTAAGGATTTTTTCCTCAAAGTATCACTTAATAGTAACAGAAAAAAATAAAAAAAAATTAAGATGGGCCCCAAATTGTGATATATTCATATTTCTTTATTATATTATTTTATATTAGTATTTGTTCTTTCTTATTAAATAAGATATTATATATTCTGAATACAACACATTAATTATATTCTAGTCACAGATTTTTCAATAGCAACCTTTTCTCAGTTATTAGGTTACATTACTCCCTCAGAGGATACTTTTGAAGATTAAATTGCATCATTGTAAAATGACAGAAAAATGCCTGACACATAGAAGACAGTAAAATAACCTTATTTTTTATTGTTATTGACACTTTAAGATGGAAAAGAACTGGAATATTTTTTAATAAGGAAGTTACTTTGAGAATGATTTACCCTGGGCTATTTAAAAGTTCTAATTATTTTGTAAATATTTGACCCTCTGTTGTTCTTTCTTCTCCTATGCCAGCTAGATCCAAAGCCTTCCCCACATACATATGACCAGGAAAAGAAAAAGGAGTGAAGAGTGGGATGCAAAAGAACACTGGGGAATCATAAAAGAATTGAATAAGTAATCAACTGTAGGTTCAAGAATTAAAAAACTACTGGGCTACTAACTAAAGAAGGCTAGATCAAAGTAAAGGAGGCTAGAGCAAAATAAAATCAAAGCAACTCCCTACCCAAAGTGAACCCTTTACTAAGAGCTTGAGAATCTATTTAAAACAGTCTTCTACAAATTGTGCATGTTCTCATTCACTTAATGATGATATTATCTGTTAATATAACAGAAATTCATCCTTCCTGACATATAGGAGCATAAATTAATAATTAATCAAATATTAAATAACAGTCCTTTCCAGGTTTCCTTACTCAGTGAACAAATATTTTGTGGCTACTCTGTTCAATAATAATATAAGTCTACTGTGAATAATAATAATCATGATTAGAAATATATGATGAGAGCAATAAAGCATATATAAAATGACTAACACATTGCCAAGTATATTTAAAAATCTTCATAATTAGTTATTATATAATGATGATGAATCTATTTGTATGTCATAATATTATCAATTTGTTTTCTAGGAAAAATTGTTTCATAGAACATTTTTGTGACAGGATGTTGAGCGAAACTTTTTTAGTTGCTCTGGATTTTATCACTAGAATTAAAAATTACGACAGGAGTTCCCGTCGTGGCGCAGTGGTTAACGAATCCGACTAGGAACCATGAGATTGCGGGTTCGGTCCCTGCCCTTGCTCAGTGGGTTAAGGATCCGGCGTTGCCGTGAGCTGTGGTGTAGGTTGCAGATGCGGCTCGGATCCCACGTTGCTGTGGGTCTGGCATAGGCCGGTGGCTACAGCTCCGATTCAACCCCGAGCCTGGGAACCTCCATATGCCACGGGAGCGGCCCAAGAAATAGCAACAACAACAACAACAACAACAATAACAACAACAACAACAACAAAAGACAAAAAAAAAAATTACGACAAACTGGAGTTCCTGTCGTGCCTAGTATTCATGAGGACACAGGTTCAATTCCTGGCCTTGCTCAGTGGGTTAAGGATCTGGCATTGCTGTGAGCTGTGGTGTAGGTCACAGACGTGGCTTGGATCCTGCTTTGCTAAGTCCTTGGCATAGGCCAGCAGCTACAGTTCCGATTCAACCCCTAGCCTGGGAACTTCCATATGCCACGGGTGCTGCCCTAAAAAGACAAAAGACAAAAAAAAAAAAATTATGGACAAACTGCTGGTCCCAAAAACATTCAGACGTCTTAGAAAATGCACAATGCAGTATTTAATGGTAAAGCGATTCACTCTCTCCAACTTTTAGGTGATACATAGATAGACAGATGATAGGATGATAAAATAAAATGTAAACAATATGAGAATCTGGGCAAATGGAGAATTTCCTTTTAATATTCTTTAAATTTTCAGTGACTTTAGAATTATACCTAAACTAAAAATCATAAAAACATTTAAAAGTGCTTTAAAAATGTAGAAGTTAGATCCTTTTACAATCTTGTTAGAAAGATTCTAAATTAGCTCTGCTATTCTCAAACATCCTTTCATCACTACCTTGCCCTCAAGCCTTTATAAGAAGAAAGGAAGGACACATATTTGGTGGTGATGGTTTGGAGAAGGAGAAACTTGTTTAAACCAGCTTTACTACCTGAAGAGTTGTCTAAGCCCAAACTGTTTATATCCTTTTGTCTCCTGATAGAAGCCATCTCTACAGTAACCCAAAAATCTCACTGAACAAATAACAAAGGCGACCATATGTTCATTGCAGCAGTATTCACAATAGCCAAGACATGGAAACGACCCAAATGTCCATAAACAGATGAATGGATTAAGAAGAGTATAGAATACTACTCAGCCATAAAAAAACAAACAAAAAAAATAATGCCAAAATAACGTGCTGCAGTGAACATATGGGTGCATGTGTCTTTTTCAAGGGAAGTTTTGTCTGGATATAAGCCCAAGAGTGGGACTGCTGGGTCATACAGTAGTTCTATATTTAGTTTTCTGAGGTACCTCCATATTGTTTTCCATAGTGGTTGTACCAAATTACATTCTTACCAACAGTGCAGGAGGGTTCCCTTTTCTCCATAACCTCTCCAACTTTTTTTTTTTTTTTGCCATTTCTTGGGTCGCTCCCGCGGCATATGGAGGTTCCCAGGCTAGGGGTCTAACCGGAGTTGTAGCTGCCAGCCTACACCAGAGCCACAGCAACGCAGGATCCAAGCCACATCTGCAACCTACGCCACAGCTCACTGGCAACGCCGGATCCTTAACCCACTGAACAAGGCCGGGGATCAAACCCGCAACCTCATGGTTCCCAGTCGGATACATTAACCATTGCGCCATGACAGGAACTCCTCCAACATTTTTTATTTGTGGACTTATTAATGATGGCCATTCAGACTGGTGTGTGGTGGTACCCCATAGTCGTTTTGATTTGCATTTCTCTAATAATCAATGATGTTGAGCATTTTTGTGTGTGTGTGCTTGTTGGCCATCTGTATATCTTCTTTGGAGAAATGTCTGTGGGTCTTTTGCTCATTTTCAATTGGGTTGTTGGCTTTTTTGTTGTTGAGTTGTATAAGTTGTTTGTGTATTTTAGAGATTAAGCCCTTTTCAGTTGCATCATTTGAAACTATCTTCTCCCATTCTGTAGGTTGTCTTTTTGTCTTTTATGGTTTCCTTTGCTGTGGAAAAGCTCTAAGTTTGATTAGATCCCACTGGTTTATTTTTGTTTTTATTTCTACTGCTTTGGGATACTGACCTAATAAAACATTTGTATGTCTGATGTTAGAGAATGTTTTGCCTAATATTCTCTTCTAGGAGTTTTGATGATATCTTGTCTTATGTTTAAAACTTTAAGCCATTTTGAGGTTATTTTTGTACATGGTGTGAGGGTGTGTTCTAGTTTCACTGACTTACATGCAGCTGTCCAGTTTTTCCAGCAATACTTGATGAAGAGACTGTCTTTTCCCCTTTTTATATTCTTGCTTCCTTTGTTGAAGATTAATTGACCACAGGTGTCTGGGTTTATTTCTGGGTTCTCTATTCTGCTCCATTGGTCTGTATGTCTGTTTTGGTACCAGTAACACATTCTTGATTACTGTAGCTTTGTAGTATTGTCCAAGGTCTGGGAGAGTTATGCTTCCTACTTGGTTTTTGTTCCTCAGGATTGCTTTGGCAATTCTGGGTCTTTTGTGGTTCCATATAAATTTTTGGATTGTTTGTTCTAGTTATTTGAAAAATGTCATGGGTAATTTGATAGGGACTGCATTGAATGTACAGATTGCTTTGAGTAGTATGGCCATTTTAATGTTGCTAAATTCTAAGTTCCCTGCAAATAGGAAAAAAATCCTAGTCTAGGAAAAGAAAGACCTAAGATACATAAGCTAAAAAAGATTTAGAGTTTGCACAAGGATGGGAGACTTGAATTTTGGCCAGCCAGAATTGAGAGATTACACTTAACAATCAAGACATTGACAGCAGAAGGGCCATATTTGTAGGACTTAAAAAAATCCATAGAGTAAAACTCCCTAAAACTTACACTAATAATATTTAAAAGCAAGCCTTGAAATAAGTAACTTAATTATATGTCAGATTAGAGTTGAAAAACCTTTAAAAGAATTTCTGAAAAATTACAATACTCAACAATATAAAACTTACAAGAGCCTAACAGCCATAAAAATGAGTAGACATACGAAAAAACAGGAGAGTGTTACCCTCAACCAGTAATTGGAATAAACCAGAAAAAAATGACAGAAAGATGAAATTAACTAATTTTAATGATTTTTAAAGGGATTATTGCAAATATCTTCAAGTAAAGGAACATGAACACACGAGGAAATAAACAAAATGTACAGAAAAGAACCTAGGAAAATTTCTAGGGAAAAAAAATAGAACTCTGAATTAAACATTTTCCTGAATCAGATGAAAAGCAGATTAGACACTACAAAAGAAAAGATCAGTAAATGTGAAGATACAGCTATAAAATTAAGTCTACAGGCAGGGGGAAAAAAAAAAGGATAGAAAGAGAAGAACAAATATTAATACAAACATTAATACAATATAGTGTTATTTGAGTCCCAGAAGTGAGAATCATAAGAAAGATTAAAATAAATCTCATTTTCCAAGGTTAATGAAAACTATGACTCCACTGAAACATAAAGATTAACAGTCCACAAAAAGTCTGTTATTTTTTGTGTTGCTGTAATAAGCTACTACAAACTTAATGGCTCAAAAGAATACAAATTTATTATCTTAAAATTCTGTGAATCAAAAATCCAACACAAGATTCACTAGGCTAAAATTAAAGTGTCCACAGGCTGAATTCCTTTTCCTTTGGCACAAAGGTAACATATTCACAGGTTCTGGGTATTACACTGTGTTTATTTTTGGGGTGCCATTATTCAGCCTACCACAAACATCAAAGTACATCATAATAAAACTTCTGAAAGCCAACAACAAAGGAGAAAATTTCAAAAGAATAGACAAAAAATGCACACTAAATAAAAAGGAACAAAATAAGCATGATGGGAAATTTTCTTAAGAAACTATAAGAAAGTAGACAATGAGATGATGTTGTTAAAATACTAAAAAAGCATAATGTAAACATGATAAAAACATCTTTTGAAACTAAAGACAAAATATAAAAGGATGAAGGATAGGTAATTGTTGTCAGAAGATGTGCACTACAAGATAATACTGAAAAAGATTCTTCTGGCAAAAGAAAAAAAAAGCATATGACAATTTATATCTACAAATAGAAGTGCATGGACTGGAAATGATAAATACATGGGTAGACAGAAAATATTTTTTCATGTTGCTAATTTCTTTAAAGATAATTGACTCTTTAAAGCAAAATTAATAACTACTGGAGTTTCTTGTGGCTCAGTAGGTTAAGGATCCAACATTCTCATTACAGTAGTGTAAGTTGCTGCTGTGGTACAAGTTTGATCCCTGGCCCAGGAACTTCTGCATGACACAGATGCAGCCAAAAAAGACAAAAAAAAAATTAGTAACAATGAATTGTGGAGACTGCAGCACATGTAGGAAAAATCTATGAAAACAAATTAATAAAGGATAAAGGGGAAAAATCAAGGTATATTATAGTGGGATTCTTATATATGCATGACTTTGAGATTATCTTATAATACATGAAATATGTATGTCAAATGTATATATATGAAACACTAGGACAAGCTACAAATTTTAAAATATGTTACATATAATGAGGTAATAGAATATGGCAACAGAATATGGAAAAGTACTCAGATAATTAAGGGAAGAAGAAAAAGCAAACAGAAAGAGAATGTATCATGTTGAATACCACTGAAAAACTGGTAGATTTATATTCAAATATACTGATAACTATATAAAGTATAAATAGATTAAAAAACCCAATAAAAGACTGACATGTCATATTGTATATAAAAATATGACTACTTGTTGTCTATAAGAAATCCATTTAGAATTTTTTAAAAGGATAAGAATAGAATGAGATAAATTTAAACTTTAATAAATAGAAATTGGGAATAGTTACGTTAATATCAGAAAAATTAAATTTTGATTAAGGACTCTAATCATGATGAAGAGGAAAAATTATGAAGTCACTATATCAAGAATATATATAACACTGTATTATTATTAATATTGTTATTAGTATTAAAACATAAGTAAATCTATTTATAAGATATCATATATTTTATAAATTTATAAATAATATTTCTTTTATAAGCATTATTATTTTTAACTTTATGAATTTTTTTTTCTTCGTCTTCTTTAAGGCCACACCTATGGCATACGGAGGTTCTCAAGCTAGGGTCAAAGCTTAGCTGCAGTTGCCAGCCTACACCATAGCCAAGCAATGTGGGCTCAGAGCTGCATCTGCAACCTTCACTGAAGCTTGAGGCAATGTCAGATCCTTAACCCACTGAGCCAGAGTAGGGATTGAACCCACATCCTCATGGTCTTAACCCACTAACCCACAAGTGGAATTCCACAATCAATCACTTAATTAATTACATTCACAAATTTTAAAAATTCCACATAATCATCTCAATAGATGATATACTTCAACACTTAGGACAAAATCTTATAGAATTTCTTTCTTTCTACTAACAGAAATCTTATAGAATTTCTAGTCTTTCCAAGATTTCTTGGAAATCTTCTGAATGGAAGTGCTGTCCTTTTATCCCATATATTCTTTAATTGTTTATTTATATTAGTAAGGAGATATAAATATATATTTATTTTATGGGTTAAAATGCAATACTATAATTATTTATTTTTTCTCAATTTTTGCCTTCTTGGATATTAGGTATGACTTTAGGTTTGCTCCTTTGAACTTTTGATACTTTTTCAATCCAGTATAATTTTGAAAAACAACAAAATTGGAGGACTTATACTACCTAACTTCAAGAATAAATAAATATATAAATTAAGGAAGGAAAAATAGAGTGCCTCAAAATGAATACATAACACGTATGTATTAATCAATGTTATCAAATATGCCAAAATAGTAATAGGAAAAGATTTTCTTTCCAACAAATGGTGGGAATATTAGATATCCATTTAAAAAAAATACACCTCAACTCTTCATTTATACTACACATGCAAAATTAATTTTAAGTGGATCACAGATATAACCATAAAAGTTGAAACTATAAAACCTCTAGAAAAATAAGATAGGAGAAAATGTTTGTGACATTGGGGGTAGGCAAAGAGTTTCTTGAGGATGAAAAAGTAGAAATCATAAAAGAAGAAGATCAGTAACTGGACTTCATTGAAATAAAAATCTTTTATCCTTCAAAAGACATGATTAAGAAAGACAAAGCCCTAGAGAAAATATTTACAATACATATTTCTGACAAAAGTCTCTCGAAATTACAAGAATTCCTACAACTTAATAAGACAAATAATTCCATTTAAGGAGGAGTTACCATCATGGCTCAGCAGTTAGCGAACCTGACTGGCATCCATGAGGACATGGGTTCAATAAGGATCTGGCATTGCTGTGAGCTGTGGTGTAGGTCACAGACGTGGCTCGGATCCTGCATTGTTGTGGCTCTGGTGTAGGCCGGCGGCTAGAATTCTGATTGGACCCCTAGCCTAGGAACCCCCATATGCCATGGGTGCGGCCCTAAAAGACAGAAAATAAAAAAAGTTTCCATTTAAATGAACAAAATACTTGATAAAACTTGCATAAAAGAAGATATATGAAAGAACAGTAAGTACATGACAAATTTGCTCAAGATCATGACTTATTAAAATCATAAGATACACTACATATCCACTAGAAGAACTAAAATTCAAATGACCGCGAGATACACTACACATCCACTAGAAAAACTAAAATTCAAATGACCGAAAGATACACTTCACATCCACTAGAAGAACTAAAATTCAAATGACTGAGAGGAATTCAGCTTCTGCCCATGAATGATTAATTGCTACAGTCACTGATTTCTCAATATAAACATAAAACTGGATAAAATACTTGCAACAACTGTTACCAGACAACAAACAACAGACAGCTGAGGCCTAGGATTCTTGCAAGAAGGGAAACAAACAAGGTGAATCCTATAAATGTTCCAGTGTACTTCCTGGAAGCAATTTCCAGGCCTCAGGGTGGGAAGGATGAACTCAAATGGAGCCTGGTGGCCTTGTGGATGCAGATTTAGAAAAACAGACATCAAGAGTTTGAAGACACCTTGATGGCTGGAACTTGCAAGTCAGAATAAGAAAGAAAAGGAAGTTATATAAAAGAGGAGCCTTTTCTTTAGGAATATACTACTAGCTCTAAAACATATATGGAAACTGAAGGGGACAGAACATGCTAAAGAATTTTGATAGGTATAAAAGCCAAAGTTAACATAACTACCAAGATCCAAGAATTTTATAAAGCTACAGTAATCAATACTTATGATGTTGTCATTAAGGATATACAAATGGATCAATGACACAAAAGAGGAAATTTAGAAATGCTAATATGAACAATTGATTTTTGTCAAATGTGTCAAGAAAAGTGAAAGAGAAAGGACAGAATTTTTAAACAGATAATGAAACAACTGAACATCCCTATAGAAAATGAATGAGGTGTTCCCACTGTGGCTCAGCAGAAATGAACCTGACTAGTATCCAATGACGTGAGTTTGCCCTGGCCTTGCTCAGTGGGTTAAGGGTCCAGTGTTGCCATGAGCTGTGGTGTACAGGTCACAGACGTGGCTCAGATCCTATACTGCTGTTGCTGTGGTGTAGGCTGGCAGCTGAAGCTCAGATTTGACGTCCAGCCTGGGAACGTCAATGTGCCACACCTGCAACTCTAAAAAAAAGTAAATGAATGAAATCAAACCTCACACTTAAAAATGATTAAAGACCTAAATATGAGAGCTAACTTATAGCAGAAAATATATTAGAAAGTCATCATAACCTTGTAGTAAGCAAAGATTTCTTAGGATATATAAAGCTGATCCATTAAAAAAAAAAATCGCAAGATGAACCCCATTGAATTAAAAGTTTTTACTTTTAGAGGTAAACTGATTTTAAAAAATGAAAAGGCGAATCACAAACGGAGGAAAATATTTACAAAACAAGATCTAATATATGTCTTGTATCAAGAATATATGAAGAGGAGTTCCCGTCGTGGCGCAGTGGAAAGGAATCTGACTAGGAACCATGAGGTTGTGGGTTAGATCCCTGGCCTTGCTCAGCGGGTTAAGGATCCTGTGTTGCCGTGAGCTGTGGTGTAGGTAGCAGACAGCAGCTCGGACCTGGCATTGGCTGGCAGCTGTAGCTTTTATTAGATCTCTAGCCTGGGAACCTCCATATGCTGCGGGTGCGGCCCAAAAGACAAAAAGACAAAAAGACAAAAAAAAAAGGATATGTAAAGAACATAAGACTCAATAAGGCAAAATAAAACATTATAAATGGGCTAACAATGAACAGACATTTCACTGAAGAAGATATGAAAATGGAAAATAAGCAAAGGAAAAGATACTTAATATTCCAAGTCAATAGAGAAATGAAAATTAAAATCTCAATGAAATAATAATACTCATCCACAGCAACAGTGTCATATCTAAGAAAACTCTGCTTAATTCAGTGTCATAAAGCTTTTCTCCGAGTTTTATATTTTATGTTCAAATTTAGTTCTCTGATCCATTTTGAGCTAATTTATATATATACATGCATATATATATACACAGCATACATATATATGATGTGAAGTATGGATTGACATTTAAATTCTGCATAATCACAGCCAATTGTTCAACCACCATTTGTATTATTTCCTTTTTCCATTGAATTACTTTTGCCTATTTGCCAAAAATCAATTGTCCATATAAGTGTGATTCTATTTCTGGATACTTACTTTATTTAATTCATCTGTCTATTTTGATGTTAGTAACATATTAGCTTGATTACTACAGCTTTATAGTAAGACTTTGAAATCAAGTATTAGTTCTTCAACTATTTCATTCTTTTCAAATGCTGTTATGTCTATACTAGGTCTTTTCTATATAATTTTATTTTTCCTTTTTAGGGCCGCACCTGTGGCATATGGAAGCTCTTGGGTTAGGGGTCGAATTGGAGCTGCACCTGCTGGCCTACACCACAGCCACAGCAATACCAGAGCCAAGCCACATCTGTGACCTAATAACAGCTTGTGGCAGTGGCAGATCCTTAACCCACTGAGTGAGGCCAGAGATTGAACCTGAATCCTCATGGATACTAGTCAGATTCTTAACCTACTGAGACACAACGGAACTCCCTCCATATAAATTTTTAAATCAGTTTGCCATCTTCTATGAAAGCAGTTTGCTGAGATTTGGGGTGTTAATTTCCTTGATTCTGTAAATTAATTCATGGAGAATTTATCTATAAAAATATTGAGTTCTACAACTCCTGTTCAATGTATGTTTCTCCAATTATTTAGGCTTTGTTGAATTACTTCCAGCAAAGATTTACAGTTTTTGTACAGGTCTAGCACAATTTTTGTCTGATTTATCCCCAATCATTTCAGACCCTCCCTGGGCCATCATTAATCTAGACATCCAAACTCAGTTTTGTTGAGGGTCCATTTTTTTTCTGTGGGGTGGCCACAACCAGAGGGAATATGACCATTTCCTTCATACAGAATATTGAAAAGAACATCATTCTTCTAATTCAAGCAGAAAATTATTGATAAAGAATTTCAACTGTCCTGGCTTGTTTTACATAGGCAACTCTGACTTTATCTGTCAGGAGTGCTTTTGGCAGTAAAACAGAAGATACCTTCATAATAGTGGCTTAAACAATCAGAGTATAATGATTTCACCTAATAACAAAACCAAGGGAACACAGTTAATAGCCAGCCAAGTGGCTCAAAATCCCAAGCTCTCTCCATTTTTCTGTTCCAGCACCTTCAATGTTAGCTTATGTCTTCATTGCTTTTTTTATTACAGAATGGATGTTGCATCTTCAGGTATTAAATCTGAATTTCAGGCTGGAGAGAGAATAGGAAAATACAAGCCAACTGAGTCTGTTCTTTCATATCAAGAAATCAGAATTTTTTGAGAAGTACTATACAGCAAACATACATCTCATTGACCAGAAATGGGTCACATGGCCACTCTTAGCCCACAGGAGATTAGAAAATGGGTTATTTTATCTTTTTTGAACTCTGTGATAGAGTCTGGAAGAAAAGAAATATATTACATTTGATTATTTAGTGAACTAAACTACAATGCCTGTGATAATGATCAATACTATGCCTGGAGGATAGAAACATGTTATTATTCCAGACTGGGTTATGAACCTATTTCTATAGTGAAGGGAGAGCACAATCTCTTTTCATAAGAAAAAGGTCAGGACATGACTAGGTTGAAGGAAACAAATTAGATAATTAGATTAGAGGTAGGATTTTTTTTTTTTTTTTTTGTCTCTTGTCTTTTTAAGGGCCATAACCTGAGGCATACGGAGGTTTCCAGGCCAGGGGTCCAATTGGAGCTACAGCTGCCAGCCTACACCACAACCACAGCAACACCGAATCCAAGCCGCTTCTGTGACCTACACCACAGCTCACAGCAACTCCAGATCCTCAACCCACCGAGCGAGGCCAGGGGTCGAACACACAACCCCATAGTTCCTAGTTGGATTTGTTTCTGCTGAGCCATGTCAGGAATTCCAGGAATGACATATCTTATCCATTGATAAGATCTAGTAAGATTTCTCTAGAGAAGAAGCACTATGTGGAAAAATTAAAAGCATGAATCTGAAGCTAGAGAACTATTCAAATTGTAGCACATCCATTAACTGGATTTGTCTTAGTCAGTAAACTCCTTAACTCTTGGAAGAGTTATAAAATGGGGATAGTTACAATCAATGCCAATAGTAGTGGGTGGAGGAATAAGACTATATAACTTATATACAGTACCTACTTTCTACTTGCTACTTTAAAATGTCCATTTTTCTTCCCTATTGCTTCTTTCTTCTTTTTTTCCCTATTATTTTTTCTGATGAATTTTAAAGCACCTTCCCAAAGCTCCTATTTATATTCTTCCCCAAAGGACTCCTGAAATGCCAAACTGATCCAGATTTTTAGAAGTCTGCATAATACTTATGAATGAGCCATGGAAATGTATACGTTGCCAAAAGACACTAACTTTCTCAGGTCTAACCAAAGTATGGTGTTGGAAAGCCCCTATCATCCTGGCTGTTTAGGATATGAATGTCTTCATGATTCTGAGATATATCAGCACACAGTATAGGTCAACTCCACTATATATTCAAAAAAGCTTTCCCTGATTCCCTAGTTGATTCATACATTTTATGCACGTTCCTATTAACATTTATGTCTCTTTTCTAGCACTCACAGCAATTCTAATTTCAGAGCTGTGCAGTTGTTTTAAATTTGGATCTGTCTCTCTGAAGGAAGAGACAGTATTTTTTTCTGCTTACCACTATATCGTAAGTGCCTAGGCCAGAAATGAAAGATGGAGAATATTCCAGAAGGAATCAAGTAACTTTTCTAAGTTTTCCTTAAAATACACTGCTTCTCTTCTCCTCCCCATGATTTGATTTACCAACACTTACTTGGATCCTAGGACTTAGAAAATGCCTTTGTACCCAAAAGGACAGAAAAGTTAGGTTTCTCTGTCAGTATCAACTTAAGGTCTTCTTTCTAACTATTGACTCCCTAATTGGTTCATTTACTTGCTGAAATAATTTTAAGGAAGAAAATATCCCATTTAGCACTTATTTTTATTTTCATAAATGACAGGATCAGTTTGCAATAAGTGAGAACTGGGGTGAAAGGCTCTAAATATGTTTTCCACTCAAGCTGATGGACTCTAGTACACTCTGCAGCTGAGTGGACATTTCCTGTTCTACAGCCACAGAAGAATGGGAATACAAAGTCATGATTCTGTGTTGGGGTGCTGGAATCAGAATTTAGTCCTTGCAAGAGCTGCGTTAAGAGGTTTCTGCACTGTCTTCCACCTCCTATTTGGAAACCTATTTGACTTTTTCCATTAATGTTTTTCTTCTTTTTGAAGTGTTGTAATTCAGTCTCAATGTGTGGTCTGGCTTCATCCTAACTAGAGTGGAGACTAGAAGAACTGAGCCAAACTGTGGTGGGCCAATGATAAAAATTGCTTCTATTTTCCATTTTAACAACAATTGTTTTTACTTTAACAACTTTGAGGCTGGAACTTTCTTAGTGGAGGGACAGCAGAATTTGGAATACCCAAAAATTTTTAAAAATTTAAAGAAATAAGGCACACAAGAGGAAAAATGATTATATGTCACTAATATTATTCTAAATCTTGATTTAATTTTTTGAGAGACTGCTTCTGATTTGTCATGAGTCATCAAATTGGTATGTGCTATAATTTTGCCACAAACACACTTTTCTGCTTTGTAGAGCAGTATACTTCTTTTAAGATTATAATTTGGGCTTAGATTTATGTATTTCCATAGTCAGTTCATTCTTGAACCTGAACCAACTCCTTGACAACACTTTCTGAATGAGTTAATAGGGAAAAGGCCCACATATAAGACCTAGTGCTGTAATCATGGCCTTTCTGGTTACCTGTAATTGGATGATTGAAGAAGAGACATCTACTGTAGAATATGGAGTGTGATGCCTCTTTTGCTATATTGAAACATATGTTCATAATATAAATTATGTAATAATGTAGTAAATGCAGGAACAAACATGATTATGAATGGAAATTCAACATGACACTCTAAAATTAATGTTGAAAAGTTGAACATTAGAGTTGAAATCATCTTTCAAAATCTGATAAAATGGTTTAATGATTGATGTCCCCACTTACCTTAAAGAATTAAATAATTATTTTCTATAATGTGTCCTAAAGTGATTTGGCGCCAAGATGAACTGTTTATAATAAAATTAGACATGGAGAATGAAGTTTATTATGTTTTACTACATAGCTCAGTATTCAATTTAGCCTGAATTCAGAAGTTTTAAAATACTATCACTTTGCCTATCATTTTGTAAGAACAATTTTCCCACAATTCACATTCACTTTGTTTTTATTAATTATATCTATAGATTCTGAGGTTGCATCTTCTTCCTCTATGGTTGATATATTACTCTGTCCTTCAGGATCTTCAGCTCTAATTCACTCTGAACCTATGCTCTGAATTAGAATCTTTCTTTTAATCATTATTGTAAGGTGTTTATTCCATTTGTTCATTTCTTAATATATTTATTCAACTCATGTTTACTAAACACACTGTATACATCAAGGCGTGGAGACATACCAAAAATGAGAAACTCAAAGTCCCTGCCTTTGAGTAGTATATATTTGGGGTAGGAATAGGTGAAGTTATGAAGAAAAACAAAAGAAAATACTGGATAGGGAGTGATAAGATGGATTATAACCCCCATAAGAAGGTAACTTTTGAAGAAAGAGTTAAAATATGTGAAAATTAGACACTGTGAAGAACTAGGGGAAGAGCATTCCAGCAAAAAGAAGAGTAAGGCTAAAGGCTGAGAAGGAGCTAGGGGAGAGAGGGAAGGACAGAATGCCTGAGAATTAGGCTAGGGCTAGATCCCATATGAGTAGCAGAAATGATGGGAAGTTAGGATTTTATGTAGAATGTGAACTGATTGGAGGTCTTACTTATGTTCTGTGATAAGTTTCTCTTACTATAATGACCTGTTTCTTTGAACAAATCAGGAAAAATCAATTAATGAACATATATTGAAGATTTTCTTTATGCCACACATTAGCCTCTTTCCTCATTTTTTGTGAGGAAATAAAGCATAAGTTAGAAGCTTGGCCTCTAGAATCTTACTGAGTATTCAAGCAGATGAATCACAAACAGATAATAGGTGGGAGAAAGGGAACTGGAGGCAGGTGGTTAAAGGGCACAAACTCCCCTTATAAGATAAAGAAGTATTAGGGATGCAATGTACAACCTTATGCAAGTTAATGCTGCTGTATAAGACTGACATATATTAAAGTTTTTAAGAGAGTAAATTCTATACATTTTCATCACAAGGAAAAAAAGATCATTTTGTTTTGTTTTAGGATTTTTTTATATATCTATGTGGGATGATGGGTGATATCTAAACTTATTGTGACAATCATTTCATGATATATGAATCATGCCAAATTATTATATTATGCTATATACATACCCTCAACTTACATAGCACTGTGTATCAATTATATTTCAAGAAAACTGGGGGGAAATGCCTTACATTAGGAGACTGAACATGCTAAATTAGTGGTATGGAATGAAAACCCATATTTCGTCTCCCGAAAGAGCTGATACCTCCTTAGGAGGATGTATGGTTACAGGGAATACAAATTATGACAGCATACAGTTACATATTCTATCTGCAAAGTATTTCAAAAATAGGCACTTTAATCAGGGCAATAGAGCTAAGGAGATATTTGTTGGAGAAAGAAGGCTGAGTGGGGCCATGAACAATAAGCAGAGATCAGACAGAGAGGGAAAAAAGAAGATATACAGAATTTAATATATAGAAATTGTGAGGAAGTGAGGATTCCAGACTAGCAAGAGAGGAGAGAGGGATGTTCTTGGGAGCTGCAAGACATAAGATTGGCCAGGAAGAGAACAGTCTCTGCCTTCAAAACCAAGCAGACAATTTTAAACTTATTGTTTAAGGTGTTAGAATTTAGGGAAGTAATGAATTTGTTCAGGGGAATAAGCTAAATATAAGGAAGACTAGAGTGAAAAAAGGTTTGATAAGATGAAAGTAAATTTGTTTTCTTTTTTCTTTTTTTTGTCTTTTATCTTTCTAGCCCCACACTCGAGGCATATGGAGGTTCCCAGGCTAGGGGTCTAATCAGAGCTACAGCTGCTGGCTAAGGCCACAGCCACAGCAAGGCCAGATCCAAGCCGCGTCTGTGACCTACACCACAGCTCACGGCAATGCCAGATCCTCAACCCACTGAGCGAGGCCAGGAATCGAACCCACAACCTCATGGTTCCTAGTTGGATTCGTTTCCGCTGCGCCACAATGGGAACTCCACTGTGAAAGTAAATTTTAAGTTTAAAGTTTGAAAGTTTGTACTACAATCTTTATATGTTACCTATATAGAACCAGGAGTCCTAAAAGTAAACTTATTGTTTTAGGTTTTTATAGCCTGTGAGGATGAAGGAATGGGGGATGGGGGGAGAGATGAGTAGGTGGTTGAAATCAAAGACAGGATGAGTTCATATAGCTTAGTTTGGGGTGATGGCAGTATACTGATCCAAAAGGTAGCACTTTAAGTGTATGTATAATAAAATGTATACAATGCTTTCACACTATGCAGAGACATTTTTACCTTTTTATTGAAATATAATTCACATACTCTAAAGTGTACCCACTCGATATGCACAGTTCAGTGGAATCTTTTCAAAGGTAATATATTTATATATCTAACAACCAGAACATACAGAAGATAAAGAACATCCAAAAAATCTCCTTAACAGCTTTCCAATTAAAATGACCCCAGACATTAACCTATATATTTACTTCTTTTTGTTTTTAATTTTTCAATTTATTTTATTATTTTCATTTTGTTTTTATATAAAAACAAGTCTTCACCTGTCCCACTTGTTTACATCACATATATATTTTTCCTTACTTTTTTAAAAATTAAAGTTGATTTACAGTGTTGTACCAATTTCTTCTGCACAGCAAAGTGACTGAGTCATACATACATATATATATACACACACACATATGTATTCTTTTTCTCATATTATCTTCCATCATGTTCTAGCACAAGAGATTGGATAATTCCCTGTGCTATACAGTAGGACCTCACTGCTTATCCATTCTAAATGTAATAGTTTGCATCTACTAATCCCAAACTCCCAGACCATCTCACTCTCTCCCCCTCCCGCTTGGCAACCATAAGTCTGTCCTCCATGTCTGTGAGTCTATTTTTTTTTTTTTTGTCTTTCGTCTTTATAGGTCTGCACCTACAACATACGGAGGTTCCTAGGCTAGGGGTCTAATCGGATCTGTTGCTGCCGGCCTCCACCAGAGCCATAGCAATGCCAGATCCGAGCTGTGTCTGCGACCTATACCACAGCTCACGGCAACACTGGATCTTTAACTCACTGAGCAAGGCCAGGGATCAAACCTGCAACCTCATAGTTCCTAGTCAGATTCGTTTCAGCCGTGCCACAATGGGAACTCCTGTGAGTCTATTTTTGTTCTGTAAATAGGTTCATTCATGCCATATTTTAGATTCCACATATAAGTGATATCACATGGTATTTTGTCTTTCTCTTTCTTACTTCACTTAGTATGAGAATCTCTAGGTGCACCCACATTGCTGCAAATGGCATTATTTCATTATTTTTTATGGCTGAGTAGTATTCCATTGTGTATATGTACCACATCTTCTTAATCTGTTCATCTGTCAATGGACATTTAGGTTGTTTCCATGCCCTGGCTACTTTGAATATTGCTGCTATGAATATATGGGTGCATGTATCTTTTTGAATTGTAGTTTTGTCTGGATATATGCCCAGGAGTGGGATTGCTGGATCATATGGTAGTTCTAAATTTTGTTTTCTGAGGAACCTCCATACTGTTTTCCACAGTGGTTGTACCTACTTACTTCTATCAACTAGATTTGTTTTCCTAGTTTTGAACTTTAAATAAAAGGAGTTACACAGGTAATGGCTGTGTTCTTTGGCTCATCTATCAGTAAGATTCAACTAATTCTTGCATATAGCAGATCTTTTCTTTATTATTCCATCCCATCATACAAATATACTAAAATTATTGTTGATGGAGATTTGTGTCTAGTTTATATTGTGACTAACAGTGTTGTGGATACTCTCACACCTGTCTTTTGGTATACATGGTATGCTTTTCCCTTGATTACATACACAGGTAGGAGTGAAAGTGCTTGGCCATAAAGTATGTCTATACTAAGCTTTATAGGTATGGTCAGTTTCCAAAGCAGTTTTACAAATTTACATTGCCACCCTCAGTGTATAGGAGTTCAGTGTCCCATATGTTCACCAATACCTGGTATTTTCTCATTGTGATTTTAATTTGTATTTCTTTGGCCACTAACAAGGTTGAGCAAACTTGTCTTTACTGAACATCTGGAAATCATCTTTTTCAAAATTCCTCTTCAAGTCTTTGACCATTAAAGTCAAACTGACTATCATTTTTCTTAAGTGTTTTTAGGTATTTTAAAATATATTCTGGGTACATGTATTTGGCCAAATATATGTATTGCCAATGTCTTCTTAAACTCCATGGCTTGTCTTTTCACTCTTTGAATGGTGGCTTTTTGATCAACAAAATTTATTTTAATTTTAACAACATGCAATTTATCAATCCTTTTCTTTCTGGATAGTGTTTTTATGATTCAAAAATAATTTTTGAGAAGCTTGTAAGAAATATTTTCTACTAAATGGACATGTTGATATTCTTTGATCTTGTAATGTCTTAAAATTTTCACCTTTTACATTTAGGTCTACAATCTATTGACAGTGAATTTTGTATATGAGGTGTGAAGTAAGAATAAATTACCACTTTTTTCAAAAAAATTAAATTGACCCAGAACTATTACTGCAAAGGCCGTCCTTTCGTTATTGCAATTTATCAGCAATTGTGTTGTAAATCAGGTGAGTATGTAGGAATGGGTCAGTTTCCGGACTTTATTCTGTTCCATTGGTCAAACTATCTCACTAAGTACCAGAGATTTCACATATTTTTCATTGTAGTAGTTTTATAAAAAAAGCTTGTTATCTGGTAACAAAAATCTTCCAAATTTGTTCTTCCTCCAGATTATCATAGTTATTCTTGGCCTTTTGCATTCTCATATATATTTAAATTTATTAACCCCAAATTCCCAATCCATCCCACTCCCTCCCCCTTCCCCTTGGCAACCATAATTCTCTTCTCCAGGTCCATGATTTTCTTTTCTATGGAAAGGTTCCTTTGTGCCATATATTAGATTCCAGATATAAGTGATATTATATGGTATTTGTCTTTCTCTCTCTGACTTCACTCAGTATGAGAGTCTCTAGTTCCATTCATGCTGCTGCAAATCAGGGTTAACAGGTACAAATTATTGCCTTTGGAATGGATAAGCAATGAGATCCTGCTGTATATCCCTGGGAACTACATCTAGTCACTTACGATAGAGCATGATAATGTGAGAAAAAATGATGTATATATGCATGTGTGACTGGGTCACCTTGCTGTATAGCAGAAAATTGACAGAACACTGTAAGCCAGCTATAATGGAAAAAATAAAAATCAATATAAAAAATTTAAATTTAACTTGTTAATTTTTTAAAAAAATTTTGGATTTTAACTGAAATCATATTGAAACTGTAAATTTACAGAGAATTAGCATCTTAACAATACTGAATCCTTCAATCTCTGACCATAATGTTTTTCTCCATTTATTTTGGTTTACTTTGATTTCTCTTTTACTGTTTTATAGATTTCTGTGTCAAAGTATTACAATTTTCATTAGATTTATTAATCCAGGTTAACCAGTCTATTTTTGGTTTGGTCTTGCTCCTGTATACAGCGTTTGCAGGAAGCTCAGTGTAAAGACCAAAACAAAAAAATAGTGAGTAAAGTTTAAATGGGGTCATTCTTATTTGGGGAATCTGAACACTGTTTTTTCTCTTTCTAGCACCATGGGATTTTCAAAATAATATATTATTTAGCTTCTGAGCAGAGTCTCATCAGAGTTTGTCCATGGATCAGAGTCAGTGAATGCTTAGAGTAAACTGTGACCTCTCAAACTACGGCTCTTCTGGTAATCCTATAGTCCAATTTGTTGCCTTTCTAAAGTTTCTAGGCTGCGGCTTTGTGATCAGGCTAGGATTTGGCAGCCAAAATGAAAAAATGGAGACAAATGCAGAGTTCATTTTATGTGCTTCCTTTCTCTTCAGGAATTTGGTTCCTCATTTTCTTACTGTCATAGTTATAGGAAATAATGTTAAACAGTTGTTCTTTTTTTTTTTTTTCATTTTATTAAGCATTCATAGTTAATTTCAATGTGAAGTTTTGCATAATACCAACTACTGCATCAGAATAAGAAATCTTGAGTTATAAATGTAGTTTCAAATACATAAGCTGACATTAAAGAAAAAAATTGATAAAGGAAAATCCTTTTCTCATTATTGTATATTTTAGGTTTTTTGTATATTTATTATAATTCTGCAATCCCAGTGCATGGCATATAAGAATCTTCATAATCTGAATCTAAACCGCTTCTCCAAAATCATTTCCCATAGTATCTCCTAAACCAAGGTGGAACTTCTCAAGATCTCAAAAATATTAAATGCATTTCCTCATATTTATAGTTTTGCATGCTATTTTATATGCCTAGAACTAAGCTTCTCAACTGGTAACTCTGGACCATTTGTATGCAGCCTATGGCTTAATATTGTTAAGATATGGATCCTCACAGCTCATTGGGTTAGCTGGTCAGAGCCAGGGATAGCCAGAGTACTCAGAAAAGTTCATCCATCTGATAATTATTCCCTCATTTCCCACACTGTGCTATAAAAATATTATATGTGCTATGATATGAACAAATTTGGAAGCAGTGGCCAAGAATATTTCCTTGCACACTCTTCTACATATCCATGTACAATCAATTTTTGTCCCATGAAAGGTTTTGTTCATTACTTTGGATCCTGCACACGTGTAATCTCCTTTCCACTCATTTTACTCATTTCTGCAACATAATTTTGTAATTTTGTGGCTTTTGATATTTTATTAAGTGTATGGGTTTTGAAGTTAGAAAAACTAAATTTAAATCCTACATGAGGTCTTGTGGTCTTTGGTTAAGTTTTCTCTGAGTGTCAGTTGTCACATCTGTAAAATGAGGGAAATACTACCGACCTCATTATTTTAAAAACACTTATTAAATGCATATTTTATGCTTACCACTGAATGGGATCTTGGATTAAAATAGAGAATGTCTGTAAATGCATACAGCAAAAGCACAGGAAACAACATAACTATAGTCACTTAATTTAAATTTTTAATTTTCATTATTTTAATATCAATAAATTAGATTGTTGGCAACAGAGCAGAGGCAATTCCAAGTTTTAGAACATGAATAAAAATAAAAATTGTACCCTGTAATGTTAGGTTCTCCTCTAAGTGCCTGTTATTCTATAGGTGGGTTCTAAACAGTCTTTGACATCTTTTACTCATGATATTCATTACTTTGAGTAGAGAATCATACAAATAATATGTATATTAAGTTTGCTTCCCAATTCATGATTATCTTTATTGCAATGGCTCATTCATCCATTCTGTAGGCTGTCAAGAAAGCAGGCCCTAAGTCAGGCAGACCTGGGTCTGATTTTGGCTCTACGACTTACCAGTTGTTCATTTTATATTTGTGGCATTTTTACTGGTTCATCAGTTAATCAATCTAGACTCAAGTTTCCTTCTATAAAAATTAATGTAACTGCATATGCCTAGTAATAGTTTTGTGAGAACAGGAGGGGATGCTATGTGTAAAATTACATAGCATGGCACACTAAATGCTCAATAACTGCTGTTTGTTATTTTCCCAACCTTATACTCTTTTCTAAGAGTTCTAATGCATTAGCCAAGGTGTAATTTAATCCATTCATTTCTTTCACTCCCATTTTCCAGAGTCCTCAAATCCAGGTGAGGGTGTTGGGAAAGGTTTTCTTTCTGAAATATATTTGGGCAGGCCAATTATTTCATGTAAATCAAGTATCCCCCGAGGTTCATAATTTTTTTTAAGAGCATGAAGATGTGGGTAGTCTTGGCTTCACTGCCTTTGTCCGGTGTGTAGGATGTCCTGGCAGTCCACCCACTTGAGCCTGAAATTTGGCCTTGGGGCAAGGTTCTACTCACTTCCTCTTAAGTAGGCTTTCAGTCCAGGAAAATGTTGTAATAGATTTTCTTCTCTCCAGAAAATCCCTAGAGATCCCTCCTCTTGGACTTGAGGGTCAACATTCAAATACTGCCTTATTGCATGTTTTTTAAGTTTAGCTGAGAATTAAATTTTTCAAATCATCTGCCTTAATAAATATGTCGAACCACTCTATTCATTCTGTATTTGAACTCAAGGTCAGGGGGCTGTTTATATTTAAACCCTTTCCAGAAACCCATATTCTTTTCCTCTGCAACCTTTTAACCTACTTCTTTTTGGTATTAGGCTCTTAGTTGCTTGTTGACTTTTCCGTTTACACATTTAATCTTCTTTTATTTTATATTTTAATATATGCACTAGGGCACAATAAGCGTTGTTTAAATACTAACATAAAAGGCAGAGAAAAAATACTTTGGATCAAGAACAAAATATGCAGGAAATGGATATGGAAAAGACCCATTTTAAGTTTAGCTGGTAAAAGCATAAGCTCTTTAGGGAGGGGAAAAGTGCTTCCAGAGGACAGCTCTAGTAAAAGAAGAGACTCCCATAGCTGTGATTCAGTCTTTTTATGTTAGGCTGCGTTCCTGAGTGTAGTGTAAAAAATGAATGAAAAGTGGTATCAGGCTAATTTATTGTTGAAATCCAGAGATCATGGAGCAAAAGATTTTAAATATATGGATGGATGCACGAACTGTTGCAAAAGAATGCACTGCCTTCCAAAGGGTTACCTATAAAAAGCACCACTGCTTCAAAAGCCTTGACTCACCTACATCCAAGATTTGTTGTTTTCTCACTGAAGGCAGAAAGATGGAAGATATGCAAAAGATTATCCCCCACACACATAAGTGACCTTGGAAGATATATATATTACTCCTAAGAGAGTTCAAAAAATCATTAGAGCTGATGGCTACAAAGAAGGATGTTTCTCTCTTTAGCTAAGTGAGACATGCATTTTTTAGGAGAAAGGAAAAATTCAGCTTACATACACCAAAGATATTTCCCTTTTCATAGGGACTATTCTAATATACTATCTCAATCACCTTCACAGATGCTAGTCCTAAAGAATAATGCAGTGAGAACTGAATTCCCTGAAGAGTACTCAGCGCCTTCTAAAATAGGGTTTATGAAGGGTCATGGGTGGACATCCATGTCATCTGAGACTGTGAAATTGGCAAGCTTCACTTCCACTTCCTCTGCACTTCCATCCACTTTTCCAATTTGTATATTCTGAAAGAGAGCTAGCATGTATTCTACTCTTACAGAATGTGTCAGAAGGATAAGTTAATTAAATGAGACTGATCCATGTTCAGGGGCAGGAGAAGATCAAAATGAATCTGTCCAAAGCCCTTAGATCCAACTTTGCCTTCTATATCTACCCTCACCTTCTTTTATTTTTCCGCTAATATATATAAGGAAATACATTATATACGAATCGGCCTTCCCTGATTTGTCACTTGGGAAGGCTACTGGATCCTTCTTCTAAAGTGTTCTTATGTGAGGTTTTATATCTCCTGATGTTTGATATTTCTTGAATTTTCATTAAATCTAATAGCTGGGAAATTATCACCCAGTGAAATATGAAAATCAAAGCAGCATAGACCTCTCTAAAATACCAGCTTTAAAACACTTATGGAGATGGCAAGCAAACTAACTGGCTTTTCTATATGTCCTTTCCTATAGAACAGTTGCTATCTAATACTGGGAAGACTTCCCGAAGAATTTCATCAAATAATTACCAGATTATTCAGAGATCTATAATGATATATTCAGACCCAAGGACACAGACACTTTCTTGGAATGACTGCAATTGAAGAGAGATTCAAAACTAACAATAAAGTTTTATAATTTTCAATAACATACCATAAATATTATGTAAGCTAGTTAATTGCGCTTTATTATTTTCAGTATTTTGACTAAAAATTCTATGAGTGCCTTATTTAAACATATTACAAATGCTATCAGTATTGAAATATTCTTATGTTAACCATAGTATGACAGATAACATTGTTTTACTTTGATCTTGTTAAAAAATTAAGCTCAGACTTTTTACTTCTGGGTCTCACATTATTGACTGTTGTCAAAAATGGAAGTAAAGAAGATACTTTTTCTCATTCTGAACCTCATTTGGTACAAATATTTTGAATGTAAAGACATAGATAATAAAACCCATTAATCTTATTTATTATCAAACATTTTCTGTGCTAATATCAGCTAAAAGACATTATAATTCTAATGTGAAGTCTCCATAGTATTCTATTAAAGATATGATTTCAACATTTAATAATAAAATTTATTTTGGACTTAACCTACTAATCTAAAAGAATGAAAATCCTTGCAAAAGTTGTAAATTTTATGCAAAATACAGTAAGTGATATATGTTGCCTTAACTGAATATCATTAATTATAAAATAATAAATTTCCAGATGTTATAGTTGTTCATTATTCATAAATTCATAAGCACTGTTGAATAGCTGGGTTTAATAGCTGGTTCTGTGGCCTTTCCTTTGGCCTCAGGACAGCTGAGGATTTGATCTTTGTACAATTCCACTTTTAACTTCATTAACAATTAGTTTTATCTATATTGGATCTAAGGCAGATGGAAATTAGGCCAAAGGCTACTAAGCACCTGTTACCAAGCATTATGTAGAAGGTATGGATGAGACACAGATGCTCCAGAGACCAGGAAGAAACAGGAGAGTCACATACTTCTGAAGGGGCTAAGTGACTAACCAGGTATAAAACATGAAAGGCCCCCTGAACAGATGACTTAACCTCATCTCTCATGAAAACATGTAATACAAATGTAAAGTATTAGGATATGAGAAATTGTGCCTGAGAGTTTTATGCTATTGCTCTGATGCTATATCACTTCTTATAATGTGTTTTCTTAAAGCTAAGCTAACTTGGTATACGGCAAAATCTATTGTGTATCTTTGACTTTGATTGCTAATCCAAATTCAATACTAGTCCTAGAAGAACAACATATAGTGTTTAAATCTCTGTTTATAGTTCTCCTATATCTTTCCCTCAAACAGCCTTGGGTTCATCCCTTTTAATGAAAGTTTGGTTTTTAGACTATGTTGTGGCCAAGGAATCCCCTAAAAGCTAGCGAAAAAGAGCTTCTCTAAAGAATTTTAGGTAATTATTACACCATATTATAAAAGCTTCATATGGCAATTACTAGAATTATAGAGCGAGCCTAAGTAGAAAATTCTAACTTGAGCCCTTTATGGGAAGAAGCTGAAAGCAAGGAATATTTAAACAAAAGTCAAGGTGGAAATGCTATAAAATTGGGTTGTGATGATCGTGGTACAACTATACATGTAATCAAATTTACTGAGTTAAAAAAAAAAAGTCAAATGTAGAAAGTATAAGTAACGATGCTCCAATGCTTATATGGAGTTTATCAAAATTAGAGTTAGACAAAGAACTGAGACAGAGCTAGACAAAGTTCTATCCCAGCTAAGTCTCTAAGTTTAACAAGCCAGGTCCTGTCTTAAGAATGGTCTAATGGACCAGGGAAGCCAAGAGGCCCTTAAAGAAAAGCTTTCATAGTTTATGCCTTCCTGGAATTATCTCTCTTACTAAAGGGCCTGGAAATTTTAATCATAAAACCAAAGTATAAGATCAATTGTTTTTAAGTAGTGAAAGACTTTAATGCAATTTTTATAGTGCAATGGCTCTCATATATTAGCACAGGCTAATGTTTTCTATTTGAAGCCATGGTTGATTTCTGAAATTAATAAGTACATACTTTGAAAATATTCAAAAGATAGAAAATCTTTTGAACATATAAAATAATTATCTATTTTATCAGATTTAACATTTTACACCTTCTGGTTATCAAAGAGCACAGAAATAAAATATTTCTTGAAAGCACAGTCTTAAGAACCATGAATCCCTACACATCTTCTCAACTTTTAAAAGTGAAATGGGAATCTAAAATTTTCCAGTTTCTTTCTTTCAAATCACACCCAATTAAATTCAACAAATAATTACTGAATGACAATGATGTGGTCAGCTCTCTGCTCACAGAAAGAGTATCAACGATAACAAAAGTCATGATTTCCACTAGGGATGTAAGATTTTGTTAGAGAGAAAATATAAGTACAAGTTAAATTGACAAGGATATAAATTGTATGCCAAACAGTGTCCAAAGAAGGATATGGAGAGTATAATATTACTACTGTATATTAGGGAAATCTTGAAGAACAGCTGAGGTGCTAGAGGACAGACAGAAAAAAAGATTTTAAATGAAAAAAATTATAATACAATTTAGTAAACTTTGTAACAACCTCTGAACAGATTATCATATGGATTATTAAATTTTTGATAGCTAAAAAGTTTTTTTATGGCTCTACCTGCAGCATAGATAAATTCCAGGCTAGGAGTCCAATCGGAGCTGCAGCTGCCGTCTTAAGCCACAGCAACACTAGATCTGAGCTGCAGCTGCAACCTATGCAGCAGCTTGCAGCAACACTGGACCCTTAACCCACTGACAAGGCCTGGGATTGAACCTGCATACTCAAGGATACTATGCCAGGTTCTTAAGCCACTGAGCCACAACAGGAACTCCTAAAAAGGTTTTAACTGCTATGCATTACCAAGGGTTAATTTAAAAAGTAATGTCACATCTCTACTTTGCTGAATGATGAGTGAGTACCTTTAGAAAAGAACCTGACTTATATTCATGTTTGTAACTTGTCTTTGTGCTTCACAAGTGCCACACTCTTTACTTAGCATACTGAATATATAACCCATAAGTCATCCCTCAGTATTTACAGGGGTTTGGTTCCAGGACAACCTTGTCCTCTGCCCTGAATATATCAAAATCTGTAGATTCCCAAGTTCCTTATATAAAATAGCATAGTATTTGCATATAACTATGCGTATTCTTCTGCATATTTAAATCACCTCTACATTAATTGTAGTACCTAATACACTGTAAATGCTATGTATATAGTTGCTGTTGTACAGCAAATTCAAGTTTTGCTTTTTGGAAATTTGTGTGATTTTTTTCTGAGTATTTTTGATCTGCAATTCAATCCATGGATGCAGAACCTGCAGATACAGAGGGCCAACTGTACCTGATGACAACAATTCTGTAATGTCACAACTCTGTTATCTTCATTTTACATATGAGGAAACTCAAGCCTAGAGTAACTAACCTGCTCATAGTTAGGTGGTGGAAAAGTGATAAACTTGGTCTTCAATGCATGATAATTTGACTCTTAAACCTGACATCTAACTTTTAAAATATAACAAAAAACGTTGGAAAGTCTTCTGCTTCTTACTGTTGCATTGTAGATTATATCAGACTGCTGCTAAGGCAAACTACTGAAAAAAGACTAAACAAAATGTAAAACACAAAAGCACAAATGTAAAACATAGTCAATCAGAGGGACTGGCGAACAACCAAGGAGACCCAGGAGAGAAAAGAAATACATCAAAATAAGGCCTTTGCCACTGCTATTTTCCCCTTGGGACATTTGTTAATTCAAAGCATTGAGCCCAGAGGCAGAAAATATCAGGTTAAAAGTTTTACCCATCAACCTAGGTTATATAGATAAAAAACTGGAATTCAAGACCACCAAAAAAGCAAAGATTTGAGATTCCAAGATCTCAGATAATAAAGAGAATCACAGAGAAATTAGCCTAACATTGTCTTCTATTTTCCCTTAAGGGATTTCTTAACCCGTAACTACTCTTGTGTGGGCCATACTTACAAAAAGAGAAATTAGAAAATAGTTGATAAGGAGTTAAAAAATGAAACAGATTTTATCAGTCTCCCAATGTTACCAAGAGAAAAAACTGGAATTTACTGCCCTCTAAAGAAAAGGGGCCCTCATCAACAGATCCTTGTAAAAGATCCTTCTTAGGTTTAAGAACACGACAGGAATAAGGGGGCCTTCAACCATAAACAAAAATTATTTTAATTTTTAACTGAAACAGCTTAATCCATCCATATTCTAATTTTTTTTTTTTTTTGCCAGATGAAAATTAAATCTCTGGTTCAAGAAAAAGACTCCATTTTTTAATATGTAAGTTTTAGCATACAATAAAAAATGACCAGGTATCCCAGAGATAGAACCAAATGAATAAAAATTAGGAGAAAAAAAGTCAGATGATAGAAACAAACACTAAATATGTCTTTGAGATACTGGACTTATCAAATAAAAATTTTTAAAAAATTATGTTTAATATGGTTAAGATAAATAGGTACAAAATAGAGAATTTCATTATAAAAGTAGAGTTTATAAAAAGAACCAAATGGAGATTCTACAACTAAAAACTTCAATGACTAAGGTTAGGTATTAAATATTATGAACTTCAAGCAGGATATATGCAATAAACACCATATCTCCATTCTTGGTGAGAAAAACTGTTGAGCACCAAAATCTAAGAGATTATTATAAAAACAGTCAAAAAAAAAAAAAAAAGCCACACCACTTTCAAAGGTGTAACCCTACAATTTTCAGCAGACAAAAAATAGTAGAATGATATCTTTAAAATTCTGGGAGCAACCTACTACTCTATACTCAAAAGTAAGCTTCACAAACGAAGGAAAAACACATACAATTTTAGATTAAAAACTGTACTCGTAGGAAACTAGTGGCAACATAAATATAAAATGGGATTTTTTGGGCAGAAGGATAACGATCCAAGATAAAACATGGAAATGTAAGAAGGAATGAAAAACAATAGAAAGGTTAAATATAAGGGTAAATATAAGTGAATATTGAATTGAAAAAGCAATGGTAACAATATTTCACATGGTGTGAAATATATGCAGATTTAAGTTAGGTTAACAAAATAGAAAAAATAAAAGAATATAGTTAAATGGAGTTAAACACACAAGATCCTTACATTTCTGGAAAGTGGCAAATGTACTAATTTGAGAGTCTAATAAATCAAAGCCAAATCCTACAATCTCTAGGGTAACTACAATAAATAAATAAGAAATTACCTAACTAATAAACCGAGAGAAGAAAAATAAACAATAAAACATAATGATTAAAAATAAAAAAGGTGAAAAAAACTATTAGGAAAATAGGGAATATAAAATGCTGAATTAATGCAAATATATTAGTAAAATTTTAAATTAAATTAATGAATAATCCAGTTAGAATTCAGAATTGTCAAACTGGATAAAAAATTAATAAAACTCAGCTATAAGCTGTATAAGACACAGCCCTTGAATATTTAAAAGTAAAAATCCTGGACATATGCCATGCACATTCTAAAACCAAAAGAAGCTGACATGGTTATATTAATATCTAATAAAATAGACTTTAGAGCAGGAATAATGGCTAGAGAGAGAAAGAGAGAGGAAAATTTCATAATGATGAAGTGATCCATCCAACAGAAATATATGACAATTCTAAATTATTCTATAAAATCATATTAGGAGAGCTTTAGTACCCAGCCTTCAGAAACTGAAAGAAAAAAGGTAGGGAATATATCTTGAATATAAAAAAGATTAACAATATATTATTAATTCATATTGGTATGAATTTCATGTGAATTTTATAGCATACATAACTTTTCATTATACAATCTTTTCAAGTATGACACTGTGAATCTCTTTCTCATTCTCTTTCTCCTGCCTTATTCTCCATATCCAATCTCTCAGAATCCTACTGGTGATATCTTCAATGTATATGCAACATCCATCTCACCACAGTACATGATGCTACTCTGGTCTGAGCCACTATTACACCTTGCTTGTATGACTGACTTAGTTCTTAACGCATCTTTCTGCTTCTAACCTTTCCTACCACCGTTCAGTCTCTGCACAACAGTCATTCCCTATTTCTCTCTACAAGTATAATAGAAAATCCTTACAGTGGCTTATAAGACACTTCTCTACCTGCTCAGAGAAATTATCTTCCCTCTTTTGTTCTGCTCCATTCTCAGTAGCTTTACTGACAGTCTTCCAACATCTCAGGCACATTGTTTCTTTAAAGCCTTTTTTCTAGTTTTTCTTTCTGTCTAGAATACTCTGCCCCATTCGGTTAAATTCCTCATTTCTTTCAATATTTGTTCAAATGAAGATTACTGTGGTAAATTTTATTATCAGCATCTATTCCCCTCCCTATTATAAGGCTGGGCTTGACTACCTGACTTGCACTGGCTAATGAGACATAAGTGAGAAAGAACTCTTGATATGTTGTGCTTTGTTATATTCCCATTTTTATCCACTATTATGACTAGGAAAATACTGTTCTTGCTCCATTCATGTGGGTACAAGAGAAAGGATGACTGGTATGAACAAGGTACTCTCAACTGATGGGACATGAAAGTGAGTGAAACAACAGACTCTGTCACTATAAACCACTAGGATTTGGAATTGAGCATAACCTAATCTACCCTCTCTACCCTAACCAGCCTCTTCAACTCTGCAGATTAGCATCCCCTCACCTGCCTCCCCTGTCCTAAGGATCCTGATCTACTTTATTTTTTATTCCATAGCAGTTATCCTCTTTTGTCTTTTGGGAAATTAACTTCAACAGTCACTTGTGCTTCCACACATCTTATTAGGTATGTCAAGAATGCAAAGCCAAGATAGCACCTTAACTGGGACATTTCTCAGAGTTGTACTGGTAGCAAGAAATCTTGAAAGAGAAGTTCTTTCTTGTCTTTCAAAAATGAAAAAAAGGCATGCTTACTGCTTGTTAAAAAATGGTGATTTCCCCATATTTACTGTTCCTCAGTTGCGATGAAACTCTATTGTGGGCAAAACATCTAAATGATGCCATCTGCATAAGTCCCTTGCCAAATAGTCTAATACTCACAATGCTAGCTCTGCAGTACATAAAAGAGAACATTGTCTCTGATCCAGACTCATATCTTCTGCCAAGGATCATGAAATAACAGGGTATCTATCCTATTAACTGGCAAGTAGGTAATATCCCAGATTACACCATCACATTATCTTACTGACTTAAGTATTATTTGTGTTACTTATTATCTGTCTCTCCCATTAAACTGTAATTTCCTTGAAAGTACAGATCTTTGATTTATGCCAAGACATTAGATTAAGCCTGGGACATATTAAAACATTCAAAAAATTTCTTGATTAAATGAGTGAATAATTAACAAACTTTATCACAAAATAATAAGCATCTAAAATCAGATGTATTTAAGCTTCCATGCTGGAAGTAGAAAGCTATACTGGACAATTTCTATGTTCTCTTCTATTGTGAAGAGTACATAATTCTCTTAGTGCCATAAGCAAATAATACTAAAAGAAATTATAAAAAGGAGAGCTAAAACATAAGGCATGTATGAGAAATACTGAGGAATCCTGCCTCCAAATAATTCAGTAATGACAGTTTTTCATAAGTTAATGTATATAAATAGGCCATTTGGATATAATTTACATGAAGATGGTGTGTGTTTGCACGTGTGTGCGCACCAAAAAAAAATTTTTTTTTTTGTCTTTTTGCTATTTCTTTGGCCGCTCTCGCGGCATATGGAGGTTCCCAGGCTAGGGGTCTAATTGGAGCTGTAGCCACTGGCCTACGCCAGAGCCACAGCAATGCGGGATCCGAACCGCGTCTGCAACCTACACCACAGCTCACGGCAACGCCGGATCCTTAACCCACTGAGCAAGGGCAGGGACCGAACCCTCAACCTTATGGTTCCTAGTCGGATTCGTTAACCACTGCGCCACGACGGGAACTCCCCAAAAAATTTTAAGAATTGTTGAAACTAAAATAATTTCTTGCATTCAAATGGATATATTTGGTCGAGTGATGGTGAGTTTTAAAAGGAATATAATTTCTTCCAGTTGAAGTGGGCTCTTTGACACTTGAGAGGGAGGTATTAAAATTCATTTTTACCTTGGTGAATGGTTGGTAGTGAAGCAAGATTGTTGTAGATATTTTATCTCGGGGAATAGGTGGGTTTGACACTTAGAAAGAAGAGGTTAGAACTCATCACTTGGGGAGAGTGGGAGGAAATGAAAGCTCTGAGGAGGGTTGGAACATGTTTAAGGAGGAGGAGGAGTTTGGCCAGTGACTAGATAAAGTTCCAGATGGAATGATTAGTGGGTTAAGCATTGCAGAATAACAGACTATGTATGGGAAGTTCACTTCAGTAACTCACTGTGTGGAGTCAGATTAGGTAAAAAGAAAAAATACTAAAGGCTTTTTTTCTGTAGTGGAGGCAGTATAGAAGATATGAAGGGACACATTTTATTTCCTGAAGTTCTTTTCCAATTACCTAGAAAGCCATGTTTATGTTTCCTAAAAAACTGAATTTAGGATCAAAATACCTCCAGCATATAAGCCAGGTAATGTTTATGATGTTACACCAATCATTTCAGACGTGAAAATTTAACAAGCCATGACTTTTCTCAAAAAACCAAGAAAGTGTATATTATTTTCTTTATTGCTTGTTTCCCTTGAATAATTTAATCTCATAATTTTCTTCTAATTAAAAATTTTTAGGTAAAGCCAAAACAACACTATTATTTGATTGGAGTCAACATATTACAAACTTCCTCAGAAACAGTGGACTCCCATAGTATGCACGTGCGTATGCACACGTGCGTGCACACACACATACACACAAAAACAAGAGGGAAACTTATGTTATTTGATTCCTTGAAGTAATAATCTTATATTCATGACAAGGCAAGTTGTTTCTGTACTATTCAGTTTAAAAAAAAGAATTTTAGGTTATGGAAATCAATAAAGAGATCTGTTAGATGTCAGACTAATAAAATACTTCTGGCTTGCTTCCTGAGTAAATCTCTAGCACAGAATAAAACTGTTTTTAAACTGATAATTTAATCTCAACGACACTACAAAATGAGAAGTATGCTCACTGGCCCAAGTCAAAAGGTACCATGCATAATAATAGCAGCCTTGCACCAGTGGATTAGAAATTAGGAGGGATTGCTTTAAGACAGAAAGTGGGCAGAATCAGATTGAGAGGGAAGCTGCAGCCTACCATGGTACAAAACACAAACTGTCGTGGAAAACAGAGCAAAGTAACTGAATGTAACGAGCAGAATGATAATCAGGGGTGATGTTCAGGTTACTAACTGTAAGCTTCTACAGGAATTAAACCTTCCTCTATCTTCTGCTTTGGCTAATCAAGAAGAAGCAAAGTTATCTGGATGGTATCTTTAAAAAGAGATGGAGCCCATATCCAGAGAACAAACTGCTATTATAGCTCTTACAATCACATTCTCACAATAGATCATGCAAATTCATAAATCATAAATAGTTCTAGTTAAATTTTAGCAGGTGTTATCAAAGAAAACAATAAGCAGATAATAATGAAACATAAGATATATGAAGAAAAACCAATAATCAGTAATCGCAAGAAAATTTCCCATATAAAAACTGGCATCTTCAAATTAACTGTGCATACAACAAAATCTTAACATGAGTGAATGAAGCACAAACTTCACATTGAAATGTACTGTAAAACATAAAACTCTGAGGATAAAGAGAAAAGTCAAAAGTTTCTTAAGAGATTGAAAACAGCCTGTCCACAAAAGAACAGGAATTAGACTTGAATTCGGCTTCTTTCACAGTAGCAGATGCTACAGCACAAGAAGCAGTATTTATCAAATTCAAGGAATATGATTGTGAGTTTAAATCTTAATCTTGTATTCCTCCAAACCATCAATCAATACAAAGTACAAAATTAAAGACATTATAAAACATAAATACTCATTAATTTCCTAATCACAGACCTACCAGAAGATTATTTCCAAAAAATTCAAAGTAAATCCAAAGAACAGGACAATAGTGGTAAGAGACATATAAGAAAAAAACACCTTTTAAAATAGTTTTGGAAAATGCAAGAAGAGTTAAATAAAACTTTCTAGAGAAATTTTAAGACAAAAACATAATTTTTATATATATAATAAATATAAAATGTATGTGTATTCTACAAACAAAACAATTTGTTTTTAAAAATGTTGGGAAAAATTCTCAAATTAGCTGGGTACCAGACCATACAGGATAGGAAATCTCTATAGATTCCAAAAAAGCAGAGACAATGTAACCTGCACTATTTTTTAAATCACAATCAAGATATATATTTATTAATATTAAATCATTTTATATCTTTGGATAATGAAGAAATCAAGATGAAAATAAAAAATATCTTTAGAAATAGAGTAATACTTTATATCAAAATCTCTAGGAGGTGACCAAAGTCATGCTCAAAAAAAAAGGTTTACCCATAAACTCATTTACAAAAAAATTAAAAATAAAAATAGGAGCTCCCTGGTGGCTCAGCAAGTTAAGGATCCAGCATTGTCATTGTTGCAGCTCAGGCTACTGCTGTGGCATGAGTTCAATCCCTGGCCCAGAAACTTGTGCCTGCCAAGGCTTGGCCAAAGTAATAAAAATAAGAAAATGTAAAAATGAAGTTAACTAAGCTTCATATGAAGAAAGTAGAAAAATAATAAAGCAAAAGAAAGGAAAAAATAAAAACACAAATTTAAAGAAACAGTAGTTCAGATTAAAACATCAAACACTATCATTTAAAGAGAATGTTAAAACAATGCGGCAAGACTAAAAGGAAAAGAAAAAAGGCCAAAACAAAACTAAATAATATTAGGAATGAGAAATACATCTGGAAATAGATATAAAACTTTCCATTCATTTTATAAAATAAGCATAATCCTGAAAAAAACAAATCAAAACAAAAGATAAAATTAACTATTGGTCAATTGTATTTATGAACTTGTATGAAAAATTCTAAATAAATGTTAATAAATTAAATCAAACAACATCTTAAAAGAACAATGCATTATCAGCAATTTCTTCCAGGAATATGAGAATGTTTCAACATGAGGCAATATTATAAAGAAAGTCATTGCAGGGAAAGACTAAAGAAAAATAATATGATTTACTTAACAGATGGCGAAAAAAAACTTCAAACTCAATTCTAATTGAATTTGCTAGCCAGAATGCAATAGAAGGAAACTTTCTTAACTTGCTAAATGTTATCTAATGTAAATTCAAGAAAGTAATATACTATTAGTAAATCAGTAACAAGAATCTCATTGAATTTAAGAATAAGATTATTATCCATTATCCCCATTACTCATTAACACTGTGGGGAGAGCTCAGCAATGCAATTACATAAGAAAAAAGGATTGAGGTATAAATAGAAAAGGTCAAAACTCTTATTTGCCAGTCCTATGTCTTCATAAGTGTATTTGTTTTCTATGGCTGTCATAAAAAATTAGCACAAACTGGTGTATCACAAGAACTCTTTCTCAAACAATTCTGTAGACTAAAAGTGAAAGATCAATATGTTGGCAAGGACATGCTTCTTTTGAGGCCCATAGAAAAGAATCCTCTCTTGCCTTTTCCTAATTTCTTTCTTTCTTTTTTTTTTTTTGTCTTTTTTTGCTATTTCTTGGGCCGCTCCCGCGGCATATGGAGGTTCCCAGGCTAGGGGTCAAATCGGAGCTGTAGCCACCGGCCTACGCCAGAGCCACAGCAATGCGGGATCCGAGCCGCGTCTGCAACCTACACCACAGCTCACGGCAACGCCGGATCCTCAACCCACTGAGCAAGGGCAGGGACCGAACCCGCAACCCCATGGTTCCTAGTCGGATTCGTTAACCACTGCGCCACGACAGGAACTCCATCTTCCTAGTTTCTGATGGTGACTTTTGATCCTTAGTTTCCTTCTCTGCATCACTCTTATCTTTTCCCCTGTAGTCACATGGCATTCTCCCCACATGTCTCTGTCTTCAGGTGATGTTTTGTTCTTTTAAGAACACCAATCATACTGGGTTAGCACCCACACTGATGCCCTCATCTAAACTTGATTACATCTGCAAGGATCCTATTTCCAAAAACGAACAGTTTATAAGGTAATGGGAATTAAGACTTCAAAATACCTTTTGAGGGATAAAACTGAACCCCCCAAACAGGTATACAAGGAATCGACTGAAAAACCACTAGAATTAATTATCAAGCTGAAAAAGGTGACCATACATAATATCAACATTATTTATTCTCTAGACCAGAAACAAAATGACAAAAACTGCAATGAGAGGGAGAATAAGAGAAGGGGGAGGGTAGCTACCATAAATAGCAACGAAACAAAATAAGCATAAAAAACAGTTATCATTAAATGGAGAAAAATTCACTAATGGGCATAAACATTTGAATAAGAGGAAAGAAATTCAATGTGTCTGAATGGAAAGCCACAATATAGTGACAGAACTCATTTAATAAAAATTTTAAAACACTCATTTAATATGTTTATATATAAGTTTAGTTGCAATTTGTTACAAAATAAATCAAGACAGCAAATTATATCTTTTTTATGGAATGCAACAAGTTTATTTTCAAGATCATATGGAAGACAAAACTTTAAAATGAATTAAAAGACCAAACGTTTATTAAAAAATAAGAACATTGGAGACAGTATTTTCCCTATGACATAAAAGTAACAATCACAGAATTAGTAAGCATTGTAATAAATACCACTTCTGTGGTAAAAGGTACTCTTCTAAAAGGTTTATATATATATATTATTTAATATAGCTAAAAACTCTTAATATCTTAATTTGATAGATGAGTTATTTCAGGCTCTAAATGGCTATGATGCCCAAGGTTATACCATTAGTAACTCTCACTCTAGAGTCCACACCCTGACCAATAACATATGCATCTCAATAATGAAATATAAAGTCAAAGTAATTAAAACAACTTGGTATTGTCATAAGTATGGACATGTACGTAATGAGAGAGTATAGAGTCCAGACATTGATCCATGTTAATGTGAGATTTCAAAAGTTCTCCAATTCATTGTAAAATTTAGCTTGTGGGGAATTCCCATTGTGGTGCAGCAGAAACGAATCCTATGAGTAACCATGAGGTTGCAATTCGATCCCTGGCCTCGTTCAGTGGGTTAAGGATCCAGCGTTGCCCTGAGCTGTGGTGTACGTTGCAGATGCGGCTTTGATCTTATGCTGCTGTGGCGCAGGTCTTGACCCCTAGCCTGGGAACCTCCATGTTCCATGGGTACAGCCCTAAAAAGCAAAAAAAAAAAATTTAGCTTGTGGAAATGCCTTATCATAGAAAATTTAAGTTAGATCTCACCTAACAGTATTCAGTGCATATAAAGATGCAAAATTACAAATAAATTAGAAGAAATATGAGAACCTGTCTTATAATTTGTTCTTTTTTAACAGAGTTTATTTTTTAGAGCAGTTTTTGGTTCACAGCAAAATTGAACTATAGGTATAGAGTTCCCATCCCATATGCCCTCTTCCCCTACACAGGCATAGCCTCTCTTACTATCAATATCCCACACCTGAGTGGTGCTACAGTCATGATAGTGGATAAACTTATGATGACATCATTATCACCCAAAGTCCAGACTTTACATTATGGTTTGTTCTTGATGATGTACACTATATGGGTTTTGAGAAATGTATAATGACATGAATCCACCATTACAGTACCAGAGAGAATAGTTTCACTGCCTTAAAAATAGGCTGTGTTCACTGCCTTAAAAATAGGCTGTGTTCTGCCTAGTCATCCCTCGCTCTCCACAGCTCTTGGCAACCAGTGATCTTTTACTGTCCCCGCAGTTTTGTCATCTCTGGTATTTTGTCTTCTCCAGTATGTAATGATACATGTGTAGATATTTCAGTTTCATTCACTTAATAATATGCATTTAACTCTCCTCCATGTCTTTTCATGGATTGATAGCTCATTTTTGGTACTGAATAATATTTCATCATCTAAACGTATCACAGTTTATTTATCCATTCACCAATGAAGGACATCTTGGTTGCTTCCAAATTTTGGCAATTATGAATAGAGTTGCTATAAATATCAAGTTTAGGCTTTGTGTGGACATACATTTTCAACTCCTCTTTGTACATACCAAGGAGCACTATTGGAATCATATGGTAAGTGTGTTTAGTTTTGTAAAAAGCTGACAAACTGTCTTCCAAAATGGCTGTAGCATTTTTGTATTCCCACCAGCAATGAGAGTTTGTTATAATTTCTTTTATAAGATTCTTTCTTAATAATCATCTTATGTTTTCATTTGTATGTTTATTCTTAGTCTGTCTTCCCTTACTGGATTTTCTTGCTTAGCGCTGTTTTCCCAGGACATAAAACAGTAATTTACAAATTACAACAAGTGCCCTTATAAAAACATTTTGGAGTTCCCGTTGTGGCTTAGCAGTAGTGAACTGGATTAGTAACCCTGAGGATGTGGGTTTGATCCCTGGCATCGCTTGTTGGGTTAAGGATCCAGCATTGCTGTGACTGTGAAATAGGTTGCAGATACCGCTCAGATCCCAAGTTGCTGTGGGTGCTGTAGGCCGGCAGCTGTAGCTCTGATTCCCTACCAGGGAACTTCCATATGCTGTGGTGCAGCCCTATAAACAAACAAACAAACATTGAACAAGTAAACCATTTAGTGCAACTATCTCAAGTTGAAACTGTAGAGTTCTGATAAAACTAAGTGGAAAAAATAAAAACAACATAAAGAATATAAGTATAGGGAGTTCCCATCATGGCTCAGCAGAAATGAATCTGAGTAGTATCCATGAGGAGGCAGGTTCAAGCCCTGGCCTCACTCAGGGGGTTAAGAATCCAGCATTACCATGAGCTGTGGTGTAGTTACCAGATGGGGCTCGGATCTAACATTGCTGTGGCTGTGATGCAGGACAGTAGCTACAGCTCCGATTCAATCTCTAGCCTGGGAACTTCCACATGCCATAGGTACTGCCCTGAAGAGACAAAATTTTAAAAAAAAAAGAATATAAGTATATAAAAAGGAAATTCAAAGTAATATATAATCAAAAATGTATTTAAAGAGGCTCAAATTCTCTTAGAATAAAAGATAAATCATAAAGCAATAAAAATATTTTCTCCATAATACTGAAAACAAGTTAATGAATAATATTGTATGTTGATATACTTATGAAAAAAACAGGCACTCCTACATATTCTTGGTGAAATTGTAAATTACTAATTTTTGGTATATTAAAAAGAAATATTTGTAGAAAAAATAAGGGAATGAAAAATAAAGATATCTCTATCTCTCAAAATTCCACTACTGGCAATCTATCTCCCAGGACTGCCTGTCCAATTGTACTATGTATAGTGTGAATCTTTTAGAAGAGGTATGTCTTTATTAATTACTTCTGTAATTTTTTTTTAATTTCATGGTGCCACCCATGGCATATGGAAATTCTTGGGTCAGGGACTAAATCCAAGCCACAGCTGCAACCTATTGGGCAGGTGCAGCAATGCTGGCTCCTTTATCCCACTTTGCCAGGCTGGGAATCAAACCTGCACCCCTGCAGAGACGAGAGCTGCTGCAGCTGGATTTTTAACTCACTGTGCCATGGTGGGAACTTTGTATTTCTGTGATTGATTGATTGATTGGTTTTTATTTTTATTTTTTTGCCTTGTTTTTAGGCCAGGACCTGCAGTATACGGAAGTTCCCAGACTAAGGGTTGAATCAGAGCTTCAGCTGCCGGCCTGTAGCATGGCCACAGCAGTGTCGGATCTGAGTCTGTGACCTACACCTCAGCTCACTGCAACAATGGATCCTTAACCCACTAAGCAAGGTGGGAACTGAGCCCACATCCTCAGGGATACTAGTTGGGTTCACCAACTCTGAGCCACAATGGGAACTCCCACTTCTGTACTTTAAACAAAGATTTAAAAAGCTAAATGAATGGTTAATTATTTCAGTTCTACACCCAAATAAGCATACTTTACTAAATGGCCCAGTAAGTGCCTTAAATCCAGGGTTGACTGAAAAAATTATTATTTAAGTATAGGACACTTTTGCTATTGGATATATAGCGTTTGTGTGTGTCTGTGTCTATGTATGGGTGTTTAAGAATTGACAACTTCTTAATATTGAATTTTCTAATATAGTCACATATTAACATGTCATTTTACATAAAAAAGTTTTTCCTGTATGATAAACTATTTTATTAAAGAATATGTCTTTTGTGAAGATCAGTTACAGATTTTAAGTGCTTAAATCTTGTTCTTTTCAAGAAATATCTAATGTTATCGGACTGAAGGCTTAATTAACCATTAGAATCACCACCCCATAGCACACTCTGTCCTTTCTTACTCATCTGTATGAGGAAATAGGAAATGACAAAGAACACAAAGGATTTCCCTAAGTCTCTCTAACTTACTATGCCAGTGAACAGTCTGAAAGTTCCTAGAAAGTCCTGTTTCATGTATTCCTTTCAATCTCTGGGAAGTAATGTATTTAATTCAAAAAGTGAGGGAAGATGTTCCCTGATGATGTTAACAATATGGACTTTTCTTGTTTGTTTTATTAACAAACACAATGTTTTTGTCATAATTGTAACAAATGGATACTTTGCAGTTTTTAAATTCACAATTAAATTAAACATATGACAGGAAAGTGAAAAGAGTCTAGCAAAAGTCTAAAACTAAATTAGACCTCTCTTTTTCTTTTTTCCAATGAATCTAATAAAAGGAAATAATCCAGTGGTAACAAAAATGCACCTATTTAAATAATGAAATTCGTTGTTCAAGTATATGATATCTTTACTAAGATTAAAGACAAATTTATGTCATTTTAGCTGTACAAACAATTTACAGCTGCTCAGTTTTGCTATCCTGAGCTGGCTTCATAGCTAAAATAATTTTTGCAATCTGCTTTTTGAGATTAGCAGTGCCCTCTCCCCCAATTTGAACAAAAATAATTGGAAAGGCACATGTACATGCTTCCAGTTTATACAAGTTCATTTATTTGAAATCCCTTGAGCTCCTCCAATTAGAAAACAAGTTTTTGAGTTAATATCCTTCAATTGTTAAAAATTTGCGTCACTGCAAGAGCACAGCGAAACGTAAAGGTCCCAGCACACTGGCAGTTGATTGTGAGGGGATGTGATTGTTCCACATTTAGAATGGAAAGGGTTAGGAACTCTGCTTCCCAATGTGGTTAATGAATGAAAGGAAAATTGGACCCCTGAGCCAGAGTCAGTGACCTATGGGAGTGAAAAATGTTCACAGGTTAACAAGGGCAACTGTTCCTTGCCATAATTCCCAGAGGAGGTAAATGACAAAGGGGTCAATAAGCTTCTTTCTTGGTATTATTTATTAATCCATTTTCTCCCTAGAAAATACTTGGTGTAGGTTAGGAAGACACTAGCCTTTAATATCTTAAACTCTGTATTTGTTTCCTTTTGCCAATGACTCACTCATTAATATGTTTTATTTAAGTAATTTATTTTGACATGTTTAATTTATATGTACTAAGAGATTTATCATCTGATAAAATTTTAAGTATTAAGATATAATAACTTTAATGTAAAAGGCAAAGTAAAGTAACAGATTCTTTGTTATATATTTGGTACAAGTGGCTATGGAGATTTTTTTCTTCCTTAAGTGGGAATTATTTCAAACTTCTGTTTAATAAAAATATTGTTCTCTCCTGGACTGAACAGAGTTTTCACAGTCATGGCCAAGCCACCACCCCTGTTCATGTTCAGATACAGAATCCCTGATTGGCTGTTGATGAGTCATTCCTAGTAAGGAATTTTATCTTAACACCTGCCTTATCTTTAACATCCTTTTCAACTTCTTCTAGAAAAACAATAACCAAAAGGGAAAAAATATTTGGGGCCAGTCCAGTTTTGAAACACCTGCCTTAGAGATAAAGACAGTAATTTTAGGCATTTATAATGTCTTCAGTTTTGGCCTGGAATTTGTTCTGCCTGTTGTGAGCATTCGCTAACTTTCTCAAACATGCATTTTCCTGGGTCTTACTTCAGTCTAATAAATTATAAAATGACAAGATACTTTCTGTTACCATGGAAAAATCTGTGTATTAGAAAATCTATGAAGCTCTGGCTTCATAGTAAATGTATTTTATGAGTTGAAGAAACGTTATAACACTAGTTCTAATGAATCAGTCAATAATCCTTTATGCTATAATTCCATTTCAACATTGATAATCTTCAACTGAAAGTTAGAGAGGATATTCTAGGCTTATGTAATCACTGTGAACCAAAATATAACCATTATAAAAAATTACAGACAGGAATTACACAGCTGGAAACCAGAAGCACCAGCTTTACTTGGGTTACTAAGAAAATTCAGTTAACTGAAAAAAAAATTATTCTACTTCATTTATTTTTCTCTTGGTATTCAAATATATCCCATATTGGTGCCTGTGAAGAGGTTACTAAAGGGCATAAATTTGTGAAAAGGTTATTAAAAGGGTATAAATTTGTTTTAAAATTATGAGTTAATTTGCTATATAATCAGCACAAATTATTGAGCAATCACTTAATTTATACTACTAAAATCATTAGTTACACTGATTTATTTAAAATGTACTTTTCTCCTCATGCGTACATGCTCTGACATTAGACAGCCCTTGTCTGAGGCTCACCTAGCTAAATTCTAGGCAACCAGAAACAATCTAAATGAAAACAGAAGGGGAGTTCCCATTATGGCTCAGTGGTTAACGAATCCGACTAGGAACCATGAGGTTGCAGGTTCGATCCCTGGCCTTGCTCAGTGAGTTAAGGATCCGGCGTTGCTGTGAGCTGTGGAGTAGGTTGCAGACGTGGCTCGGATCCCGTGTTGCTGTGGCTCTGGTGTAGGCCAGCAGCTACGGCTCTGATTCGCCATCTAGCCTGGGAACCTCCATATGCTGCAGGAGTGGCCCAAGAAATGGCAAAAAGACAAACAAACAAACAAACAAACAAACAAAAAACCAAAAAAAAAAACAGTAGGAAGAGTATCTCAGCAAAATTAACCAGCTTTAAAGAGCTTGTCTTTCAAAACCATATTAACCAAGTGATGGCAAATGTCATAATACTAAAAGTAAAGTTATACTAAAAAGCAAAGTTAAACAAATAAATAAAAACCTTAAATACCTTCATAAGGTACCTTTTACATTTTGCTTTCTGGGAGTCAGCTGGCATTAGCTTGATGAGAAGGAACGTAGAAGAAGGAAAACTAGTCAGTAAAGGGCAGAGGAAAGAATGTGAGAGATTGTGATTAAAACTATGATGGCAGTGAGTGTGCTTAAGAGTTCTGTTAAAATGACAGCTTCAAACACTAACAAGGATTACTGAAGATGGGGAGAAACTGAAGCCCTCAATCATTGCTGAGGACATAAAATTGTTCAAGGACTTTGGAAAAGAGTGTGGCAATTTCTCAAAAGTTTAAATGCAGAGTTACCAAATGATCCAGTAATTCCTCTCCTAGGTATATACTAGTTATAGACTTAATTGTAATTAAGGCACTGCCACCACAGACCAGGGTACACTGGACCAAAGAGCAAGGCTGTCTCTCCTAGGTTGCAGAAGGTGGGGCCACCTGTTTGGTTTCAATAGGCCAATCTGTTACTGTCTGTGGCCTCAGGTGTAATGCCGTAGACTATGGCTTGAGAAGGCAGAGCTACCAGTCAGAGGCAAGGGAATGGGGCTGCTGCCCCATGAGCTCTGAGAGTGAGGCCTCATTCCAGAGAGCCTAGGAGGACCTAAAGGGCAGAGGATAATTCTGGAGTCCTAAGGTCTAATGGAATTTGCCTTGCTGGGTTTGACTTATGTGGAACCTATTACCCCAACCCCTTTCTTTCTTAAAATTTCTCCCTTTTGGAATGGGGATGTTTATCCTATGCTTCCCAATCACTGTATTTTTTTTTCTGCATCCATGGCATGCCGAAGTTACCAGGCCAGGGATCAGACCCTCACCATAGCAGTGACAAAGCTGGATCCATAACTGCTAGGCCACAAGGGAAATCCAACAACTATATTTTCAAAGCACATAACTTGTTTAGTTTTACAGGTTCATCCATAGAGAGAAATGCTGCACGGGATGAATCATACCTTCAGCTTGACTTATACTTTACTTAGATGATATTTAGATAATATTTGGACTGAGGAGTTGATGTTTTGGGACTGTTGGGATGAGGTGAATGAATTTTGCATACGAGGGGAATATGAATTTGGGGGGGGCAAGAGTGTGGAAAGTTACAGACTGAATTGTGTTCCTCACCCCAATCTATACATTGAAGCCCCAATACCCAATGTTACGCAACTTGGATACAAGCCCTTCAATGAAATAATTAAAGTAAATTAGATCATAAGATGAGGACATAATCTAAATAATCTGCTGTCTTTATAAGAAGAGGAAGAGATACCAGGAGTATATGTGCACAGAATACATATGTGTGGGGGAAAAATATCCACGTGTGGACAGAGTGAGATGGTAGCCATCTGCAAGCCATGAGGAGAGATTTTACCAGAAACCTACCCTGCCAGCACCTTGATCTTCGAATTTCAGTCTTCAGAACAGTGAGAAAATAAATTGCTGTTGTTTAAGTCACTCAGCCTGTGGTATTCTGTTATGTCACCTTGAGAAGACTACAAGGTGTGAAAAATATATGTCCATGCAAAACTTTGTACATAAATTTCATAAAAGTATTATTCATAGTCAAAATATGGAAACAATCCAAATGTCCATGAACTGATGAACTGCTAAACAAAATGTAGTATATTCCCACAAAGAAATATTATTTGGCCATAAAAAAAGAAATAAGGTACTGATATATATAATGACATACATGAGCCTTGAGAATATTAAGCTAAATAAAAGAAACTTGTGGAATTCCCATTGTGGCTCAGCAGTAATGGACCCAACCATTACCCATGAGGATGCAGGTTTGATCCCTGGTCTTGCTCAATGGGTTAAGGATCTGGTGTTGCTGTGAGCTGTGGTGTAGGTAGCAGACTCAGCTTGGATCCCATGTTGCTGTGGCTGGGGCAGAGGCCGGCAGCTACAGCTCTGATTCAACCCCTAGCTTGGGAACTTCCATATGCCATGAATGTGGCCCTTAAAAAGACAAAAAATAAAATAAATAAATAAATAAATAAATAAATAAATAAATAAATAAAACTAGTCAACAAAACACATTTTGAATAGATTCATTTATATGAAACGTCCAGCAAAGACAAGTCTATAGGAAAAGAAAGTAAATTAGTGGGAAGGGTAAGGGGAGTAACAGCTTAACAGGTACAGTTTCTTTTTAGGGTGATGAAAATGTTCTAAACTTAGATTGTAGTGATTGTTACAAAAGTCTGTGAATATACTGAATATTATTAACCTGTATATTTTAAACCAGAGAATTTTATGTGAATTTTATCTCAATACTTTTTTTAAAAATTGGTATCCTCCAAGGCCACAGTAATTAATACTGGCATACTTTGTTCACAGATAGTATCTCCAATGATACTATTTATCAGACATGAGTCTGTCCGGTATGGAAATAGTACCTCTGATTCCTCCTTCTACTCCTAGAAGTTTATGGCAAGTGCTTCATTTTCTTCTTTATCTCTTCCACTCTTCATTTCTTTACCTTCTCTTTACTTCTCATGGTTTAGTTTAGGAAGATCAAGGTAAGTGGCAATGTCAGCATGATAATGGGAGACATGAGGCTCACATAAAAGTGTCAGAGTTCAACTTGGGTGAGAGGTTTGTTCTCATGACAGGGCTGCCTTGGAAAGATTGTCTAACTTCTATGGGGTTAAAAAGGATGTCTACATGAAAGTTAGTCTGGCATGAGTTGTTAGAGTGTAAGGAAGGAGAGAGGGAATCCCTGCAGAAAGCTTGCCCCAGGTAGACTGTCAGGATCTGAGTAGCATGAGGAATGAATGCACACAGGACAAAGTTCCAATGCAGGGAGTCAGACACAGAGTAGAGTGAACTGTGTTCCTGAGAAGGAGCACCCTGGTGTGAGATATTAGAGCTCAAGAAGGGCAAGGGGTATATCCAACTAAAGAGGCAATTTGAATCCAAGCAAGGTGAGAAGGCTATGCATATAGAACAGCCTAGCATGAGTTATCGGAGTCCAACTGCTAAACATGGTATCTACGTGAGAAGGTGGGTGGCCCTGAGTGGAGAGTCAGACTGAGCAGGGTGAAAAGGACATCCAAATGGAAGGGCTGCATAGTGTGAGGTGTTGAAACCCAAGAAAGCTGAAGAGAACAATGATATGAAAGAGGGTGGTCAAGGCCTTGGGAGTCAAGGCTCAAATTGGGTGATGAGGTATCCACAAGGATGTCCATGGCAGCAGAGATGAAAAATTGCTTACATCCAGGGAAAATGCTCAAATATATAACATGAAAGAAAATAGACCATGATCAAATAGACTTATCTCAGGAAAGCAAGGCTGGTTTAACATTCCAAAATCGATGGAGGGGGAGAGAGAGAGAGTGGGATGGAGGGGGAGTTTAGCGTTAGTAGATGCAAACTATTTCAATTAGAATGGATAAGCAATGGGATCCTACTCTATAGCACAGGGAAATGTATCCAATCTTTTGGGAGAGAACATGATGGAAAATAATATAAGAAAGAGAATGTATATACATGTATGACTGGGTCACTATGCAGTACAGCAGAAATTGGCACAACATTGTAAATCAACTATACTGTAATAAAAATAAAATGAAAAAATAAATTATAATGCCAAAAAAATAAATTGCAAAAAAATATCAATGTAATTCACTATACTAATAGGACTAAAGAGTAAATACTGATTATTCTATGCAACTGATAACTTTCATTAGAAGAAACCATCAGCAGGAGTTCCCACTATGGCACAGTGGATTAAGGATCTAGCATTGTCTCTGTGGCAGTAGAGGTTCAATCCCTGGCCCTGCACAATGGATTAAATATCTGGCGTTGCCTCAGCTGTAGCGTAGGTCACAGCTGCAACTCAGATTTGATCCATTCAACAAATGAGGAATAGAAAGCAACTTTACTAATCTGATTTATGACATTTACCACTCTGGCCTACATTAACTGGGTCAAAATTTTATTAAAATTGCACCACAGCTTGACACTCTTCCTTAGCAATCATCCTTCCTTCCTTTTCTTCAAAGTATGTGATTTGAACTGTGGTCTAAAAGCCATATCCATCTTTCCTGATTCTCCCCTTTATCCTTCACAGTAACTTCCACCAATAAATCTTTTTCACACATAACTCTATTTTATTTATTTATTTATTTATTTATTTATTTATTTATTTATTCATTTTGTCTTTTTGCCATTTCTTGGGCCACTCCTGCAGCATATGGAGGGAGGTTCCCAGGCTAGGGGTCCAATCGGAGCTGTAGCTGCCGGCCTATACCAGAGCCACAGCAATGTGGGATCTGAGCCGCATCTGCAACCTACAGCTCACAGCAACGCCAGATCCTTAACCCACTGAGCAAGGGCAGAGATCGAACCTGCAACCTCATGGTTCCTAGTCGGATTCGTTAACCACCACGCCACGACGGGAACTCCATAATTCTATTCTAATGTTTGATTTTCAGGGGACCTGGGTTTATGAACATATAGTTCCACAAACATGTATGTACAAATGTTAATGTCAATATTAATAACAACCCTATTCTTTATTTTTTTAGTGGCCGTACCTGTGGAAGTTACAGGGCTAGGAAATGAATCTAAGCCACAGCTATAATGCACTGCATTAGGCTGGGGATCAAACTCACACCTCTGTGGTGACCCAAGCTGCTTAACCCACTGCATCATGGGAACTCCACAACAACTCTACTCTTAACAGTTTCTTAATGGAAACAACTTTGATGCATTTTAATAGGATGAATGAGAAATTACAGTGCGTATGATGGTATACAAGGTTATTAATATCCATTATCCTGAATTTCCTTGAAATGGAAATACTATAATAATATATCCTCTATCGGGTTTTATTATTTTTTTGGTCTTTTTGTCTTTTAGGGTTGTGCCTGAGACATATGGAGGTTCCCAGGCTAGGGTCCAATTGGAGCTGCAGTTGCCAGCCTACACTGGAGCCAGAGCAACGTGGGATCCAAGTGCTGTCTGTGACCTACACCACAGCTCACCACAATGCTAGATCCTTAAACCACTAAGCAAGGCCAGGGATCAAACCTATATCCTTGTAGATGCTAGTCGGGTTCACTAACTGCTGAGCCACGACAGGAACTTCTTCTCTATCAGGTTTTATGAAAGATTAAATATGTTCATGAATGTGAGGTGCTTAGAATAATTCTTAATTCGGTCATTCTAATATGATCATATAAATTACCAGTTCTTATTATGAACATGATTATACAGTCCTTTTCTACGGAATATTAAACTTTTTGAATTAATTTTCCTTAAAAATAAATGTTAATAATTTTTCTTTCTCCTTAAAAAGTTAAAATGACTTCATATTTTGATCAGGTCAGATTTGAACTTATTCTTCCATTACTGATATGCCATTTGTAGTCAGAGAACATATTTGTATGGTTTCCATGCTTTTAAATTTATGGAAAATTTTAAGGGTTTAACATATCATCTATCCTGGAGAATATCCCATGTGCACCAGAGGACAATGTGTACTCTGCTCTTGTTGGACTGTGATCGATAATGTGTGTTAAGGCTAGTTGGTTGATGCTGTTATTCTTTTTGTTCTTTTTTGACATTCTTCCTAGTTAGTATAATAATCATTGAAAGTGGAGTATTCACGTCTCCAAATATTATTAATGAATTGTCTGTCTTACCCTTGATTTCTGTCAGTTTTGGTTTCATTTTTGGAGGGGGCACTCTTTTCTAAAGTGGATAACTGTTTTATCATCTTGATAAATTGACTCTTCTGTCAACATAAAATTATTTCTCCTTGCCTTTAGTAAAAATTCTTGCCTGAAACTATATTTTGTCTGATTTTAGTATAACCATTCAAACTCTCTTGTGGTTTCTGTTTGAATGGTATTTATTTTTCCATAGTGTACTTTCAACTTATTTTTGCCTTTGAATCTAATGTCTCTGCACCTTATAGACAGCATGCAATTGGATCTTTTTTTAAAATCCATTCTGCTAATATTTAATTTTTGATTGGAAATTTTAGCCTATCTACAGTTGATGTAATTATCAATAAAGTAGGATTTGCATTTTGCAATTTGTTTTCCATACCTCATGTTATTTTGTTGTTGCTGTTATTATTCCTCTATTCCCGCATAACTGCTTTCTTCTGTGTTAAAAAGATACTTTCTTTTTTTTTTTTTTTTTCTCCGCTCTTTAGGGCTGCACCTGCAGCATATGGGAATTCCCAGGCTAGGGCTGAATTGGAGCTACAGCTGCAGGCCTCTGCCTTAGCCAAGGGCCTATGCCACAGCCACATGGGATCCGAGCCCTGTCTGTGACCTACACAACAGCTCATGGCAATGCCAGTTCCTTAACCCACTGAGCAAGGCCAGGGATTGAACCCACAACCTCATGGTTCCTAGTCAGATTCGTTTCCACTGTGCCACGATGGGAACTTCCTCAAAAGAGATATATTCTGATACACTATTTTAAACTTTTCGATTTCTCTCTTTTTCTTTCTTTCTCTCTCTCTCTCTTTCTTTCTTTCTTTTTCTTTCTTTCTTTCTTTCTTTCTTTCTCCTTCCTTTTTCCTTCCTTCCTTCCTCCCCTCCCTCCATCCCTCCTTCCTTCCTTCCTTCCTTTCTTTTGGTCCTGCCCATGGCATATGGAGGTTTCCAGGCCAGAGATTGAACACAGGCAACAGCAGCAGCCCAAGCCACTGCAGTGACAAAGCCAGATCCTTGACTTGCTATGCCACAAAAGAACTCCAAAATTTTGTTTCTTTTAATTCTTTTTTTAAACTTATTCTTTGAGTGATTGCCCCAGGATTACAATTAGCATCTTAACTGAAAAAAATTTAGTTCAAATAAATATCTACTTAAATTTAATATTCTACAAAAGATTTGCTCTAATATAGCTTCCCTTACTACCACTACTTTGTGCTACTATCATCCTGCAAATTACATCTTTGTATATTATAATCTCATCAACAGTTTTATAATTATTGATTTATTCATCTTTAATATCTAAGAAAATATTTACAAACAAAAGTATATTATAATTGTTATTAAATTATGTAATTACTTTTCTCAGTGCCTAGTTTCATTTTGACTTGAAGGACTTCCTTTAATATTTCTTGTAGAGCAGATCTGCTAATAATAAAGTCTTTTAGTTTTAGTGTCTGAAAGTGAATTACTTTTTCCTCTATTTTTGAAGGGTGAATTGTAAAATACATAATTCTTGGATAAGTCTTTTTCAGCACTTTGCTTTCTAGTGCCCATGGTTTCTGAATGAAAAGTCAACCATTGATCTTACTGAGGTTTCCCAAGTGTGGTGCTAAGGCTCAGGCCCCCCTGGCCTGCAGATTCAGCCCAGTTTTCTGCATTTTCTCAGTAGTCTTCGGCCAAAGCTTACTTTTGCCACCATTGAGAGCACGCACAAGGAGCTGACCACAAATGTGTGGGTGGAGCACAGAGAGCTCTGGGGGTGCCTATCAGCCATTAGGGGAATTCACAGGTGAGGCATCCCCAGCGGCTCATGGGCAGCTTCTTCATAATGTCCACAGAGTGTAGTTAGTAGAATTCATGTTCCTTTAATGCCCTCTGAGAGCCCTATCTGCCACTCGTCCAGCTTCTTTTCGTCTTCAACTCATGTAGCTCACAACTCTGGACTTTGACGGAAAGAGAGAGAAATGCCTTTGTAGCAGCATCCCACCTAGCCAGCTGGAAAAACTGGGTGTTCACTCACATATTATTCATCTCCTCCTTGAGAGAAATCTCGGGCCAAGAACATCTTTCTTGGAACTTGGTTATGCCACCTTACATGGAAATTATACGGATAAAGTTAAATTATTGCTCTTATCCTTTCTAATGCCCTCAAACTTGTTTTGTTGATGTTGTTTTTGTTGTTGTTCCAATTAAGTGCTGTACATTCTCCTGGATTTCCATAAAAGCTCACCTATTCACCAGTAATTGTCTAAGACAGTGCTCTCCAGGGGAGAACATAGACGGCACTCAGTACCTGGAGCCAATTCACAGACCACTGCTGTGTTCACTACGAAGATGAAGTCTGTATGCCTATTAACCTAATGCTTGGGTGAGTCCTCTCAGGCCCTTTGGCATAAGGTGGTATATTCCACAGCTCCCTCAAAGGCACTTGTATGTGGATGGATGCCTATTGCTGTTGAAGGAGAAATACAATGAAGAAAGTTTTATACAGCCATCTTGCTGACACCACTCCTACATCATCCATTTCTCTTATATAAATGCTCCTAGTATCGTTGTTAGCCTTTGGTCAATTTTCAGAGTTTTGAAAAAGTTAATTTTGACTATTTTTGTCCTCATCACTTTTATGGATAGAAGGATTTTCAGAAGTTCTTACCTGGCTACTCCATGGTGCTTCTCCTGCCTTTCTCTCACTTTAGAATAAGGTCGTAATCAACCAGACTTAAACATTTTAAATGGTAGCTCTGCAGCAGAACTATACCAGTAGGATAAACTTCTAGAAATATACACTTGATTGAGGTATTCCTTATTTAAACTGTCCAAACTCTCAGATCAGATCTTTCTGAATAAAAATAATCTAGTTCCAAATTCACTATTTCCTTTCTGGCATCCTGTGACTCAGAGTTGTTTGCCAAGTGTGCTGCACTCACTCCCAGCTTTCAGGTATTACATACTCTGTTCCTTTCGCTTGATGAACTTGCCTGATGAATTCCTTCAAGTCATTCTTCAAGTCAAATATCAAGTCCAGACTCAACCATTCCTTCTATGAAGACTTTCTCTAATCCCAGAGGTAATGTCTTTTTTTTTTTTTATTTTCATCACTCTGTATGAATTCCTCTTTTAAATCACTCTTTACATAGTATGTAATTGTGGTTTGCCATCTCTTTCCCCACAACTTTGAGGGTTAGAATTACAGGATTTCAATTTTTTAAACTCTATGCTTAGGGAAATGCCTGCTATATAGTATAAAATACTTAGATGTTGTCTGAATAATTGGGTGAGAGAGTTAAGCATCACAGACAAGGAAGCTTGGAGGAGGGAGAGAGCAATGAAGAGGATCGTGGTGCTAGCTGTTTTTTAACCAGAGAATGTAGGTGGATACTTTTTCGTTCACCCTTCTCCAGCAAATGATAAATGGCTTTCTTCCCTGGTAAGGAGAATCCCCTTTAACTTAGCAATGCCTCTGAGTGCACTAAGAGTTAATGGTTCAGGGCTCAAAGGAAAAGACTTGGCAGAGGCATGGATGGGAGGAGAATTAGGCAGCCAAAATATTTCTCTACATTTTTCCCTCCAACTCTGGGAAGGGAGAAAACATAAAACTGAGTATTACATTATGCTTTAAACAAGGATAATAGTCTCACACTACGATTAAAGGATAATGGTGCTCTTGAGATAGCATCAGGTATAATAAAATTAAATAAATTATAAGGAGTAATCTCATTTTTAGGAAGTTATACTGGTTGACATGTCATATCTTTTCCATTTGTAGTTTTCCTAACTTTGTGATTTGTTTCCAATAAAAATCAAAGCATGGGAAGAAGCTGATGGATAGCTTTATGTGGTGTGCATGGAAAAATTCTCTTCAGGAAGAAAATCCAAATAACTAACTGGAAAAGGGTAGGAAGAATAACTCATGTCAATAAAAAAAAAGTCATGAAAAATCAAAAGATCAAAACGTTAGATATTATAAGTTAAGGTGTACTTTGACTTGTCCTGGGGAGACTCAAAAACTACAACTGAACTGAATTACTTCCAATGAAATTACTTGACTCAAATAATTTCCTATTTCACTACCTTGCTTGCTATGAGGACAAGTGAAATAGACCAGTGCAACTGATAAGCCAAATTATATAATATTTTGGGAGACCTTGAAACATAAGTATGTAAACTATATTGCATCCATATTTCTATTCAAGTACCGTTATTGTAACCAACAATTAGCTGTTCAAAGCAATGAAAATTTTCCTTAAACTTTTTATACGCTTTCTTCTATACTTAGAAAGGTAGTATACTTTCTCATACAAAAATAGAAATTTATATGCAACATATACATTTTACTGATTAGTTTAAAATCCATAATTATAAAAAATACAAATTGTAAATACTGGCTTTGCTCTCCATTTAAAATACTACTTAACTCTTTAAAAATAATGTTATTAGTATATACATTATATTGGGGCAAGTTATTTTCTATCAGTTATCTGGTATTTTGGAAAACAAATGTATTAAAGACATTGACCTGAAACATATTAAATTTCCCTTTCCTTTTATTAGCTTTTATCTGTTATTACATATATCATATCTAATTATATATGATATAGTGTATACTCATATACAATTATATATGATGTATACATTCTGAATTCAGTTTATTTATTCCATACTTAATATTCTACCTTGTTCCTAGATGCAAAAATTGCTAATCCTAATCTATATGAAAATATTATTAGTCCCTCTAGTTAGCAAAGTGAGTTACACAATACTTATCATTCACATTCATACAACTAGCAAAAAGTTAAGCTAAAGTTGGAACACAAGAATGTTTGACTTCATGTTCTTCCTACCTCTTTTCTTCTCTTTTTCAACACATATTTGAGTATCCACTCTATGCCATGTAATGTGCTGTACTCCAGGGACTTAATCATGAGAAGACCCCATAAAAGGAAATTAGTATTCCTTCCCCCTTAGAGCTTAATGCCTAGTGGCCTCTGAATTAGGCATCAAATAATATGTCAAGGTTGACTGAAAATAGGGCTGGTATTTCTAATAGCATTTTAAAGGAACATGGAGATGGGGGTCATCAGAAAAAAAAAAAAAAAAGGCTGTCCCAGGGAGGGCTTTTGGTCTGTAAGACGGGCAGGGGATGAGGGATGTCAACCAAGTTTGGGTCAGAAGAACTCCCATAAAGAAAAGTCATGGATTAAACAAACAAACTAACACCAGGGAACAAATAGTTGAAATGACAGTGAGTATGGACAGAGGTAAAAGTGAGAATGATCCCAAAATGAATTTATAAAGACATTTTCTCTAGGTCATATCAATGTTTGGAATAGGCAAAAGTTTAAAGCTTTTGGTTATAAGAATTAAACTTCAAAGGCAGAAGTGTGTTGGTTTTATATTAGAAAGAGAAGTAAGCAAGGTAATGACGTATTGCTGCCAAAGATGATGGCTACAGTAGTGGCTAAGCTTATAAAAACCAAATTAAGACTTAGGAGCATGTATCTAGGGTACTGTTAGAATGTAAGGAGAGAGAAGTCCTAGGTTAGCAATACTAATTTCTCTGATTTATATCTCCTTATATCATCACTGACCAATCTCAGGATTGATTCTATTACCTATGACATGCCAAAACATGCATATGTCCCCTAAATGATCTTAACAATATAGAGAATGGAGATATCTCCAAATCAGACAGATCATTACAATAAACAGGGACAACAGGAAAAAAAAAAAAAGAAAAGAAAAAGAAAAACAAGATTTGCAGAAACACCCATGGGCTTTTTATTCCTTTCTCAAATTTTTGAATGACTAATTTGTCCCTGGATACCACAAACATCAATTACTCATTCTAAAACTGCTTAGAACATTTTTTTTAAGTTTTTTAAAAACATTTTTCAATCATTAGTCCCAGTTTATATAAGCAGAGTTTAGATATAGCCCCTCTGAGCATTCTTATTTTATGATATACGGAATGCTGTATTTTTGAATTGGATACATTTCCATTCACTTTATGTTTAGGCCTCCCAGGACCTTGTTCTATAATAGTGAAGAAAAGCAACTTGATTCCACAGAGGCTATATGTAAGTTATGGTGTTCTCATAAATGTTAACTTGGGCTACCCTAGAGAAGAAGCAAAAAGAGATATACTCCATAGAGTAGTCAGGAATAGCAAATGAGAAACCTCTAGACAGATCCAAGAGGAGAGTATGGTATGTATTATAGCAGTGATTTCAGTATAGCTGTCACAGTTTATCGTACATGAGGCTTAAAAGCACAGAGGTAGGATATCTGGGTTTCAATCTCAGCTCTGCTACTTACTAGCTGTGTGATGTAGTAAAGTCACCTAACCCCTCTGCATCCTTGCTTGCTTATTTCTAAAATGAATATATTATAATCTATTTCAAATGATAAGATAACAATTATAGGAATTGATATATGTAAAGTACTTTGATAAGAACATTGCAATTATTATTATTATTTTATTATTACTATTATTATTATTACCATTAGTTTTTGTGGTTGGTGACGCACTGTACAGGCTTTGGCAGTACATAGTCTTAGCATGGCCAAATCAGAGGTGTGCCTGTTTTCTGCTCATGTAACTAGAATCTGACAGAAACTAAATTGAAACTCAAAAAAACTTATTTATTACTCCTTACTAAAAATTCAGGTACTGATGACCACAGGCAAAAGTCATAAAACTTACATTGCGAACTAATATAAACTACCTAATTTAATATTACCAGTTGGATAGCCTTGAATAAGAGATCTTCTACTATGCCTTCTGTAACACAACTGTTATCCTAACACATCCTCCTTTGCCACCATTAGGCAAAGTGTGGAGTACTGACCAGAAGATACTTCATCAAGTGTTACATGATCAAGGCAGCAGCCAGGATTTTGCTTTTCTTTTCCAGATATCATATTTAGTATTAGTTTCTCTAGCAATTGTATCAGACTTTCACATATATTATTTAAATTTAGAGTTAACTAAACCTCTGTGCTATCAATATTCTACAAGTTATGGCATTGATAAGCAAGATGAGCTCCACTTCATTGCTTCTTCTATGTAATAAACTACCCATTTTAGTTTTAGTTTTTTTAGTTTTATTATTTCCAATGAATAGTGACCTCATGCTTGCTGACACATGTTCAGTGGTTACACAAGAAATGTTGCTGTTTTGTCTTTCGTGCATCAAGTCAGTCTTCTTTTCTCACTGTCTTGCACTTCCGCTTTCCAATTTCTTTGAAGCCACTGTCCATTTGACATGAAAAATGTACTTACAGTCTTGCGGCTAATTATTTCAAGGAGAGGTGAAAAAAACTGCAAATGTGGCATGATTAACACCATCTGCTTCAGCCAAAACAACTGCATACTCTTCAAAATTTCTTTGTGAAGACAACTTTTCAACAATTTACTTTTGCTAAAACAGCCCATTCTGTTTCTCCAATGCCGGACTGATTTTTCTTTGTAACTTCAGACAATCAATTCTATCCCATAGCACATTTAAAAGATCATACACTTTTCCTGTGAAATTTTATGCAACTGAATTGTCTTTTTTAGTGTTTACCAAATTACTCTCAACTTTGCATGTTGTTATTCAGGTCTTTAGCTCCTAGCTTTCTAACTTCTCATCACAAAAGTAAATGGTCTCATGGTGGTGACTTCCATTCAAGATTTGACGTGAAGAACTAAAGTTGGGTCTTGAGGCCAGACTGAGGAATGGTATTCATATCGCTGATATATGACGATTATCTTTGCTCCTCATATTTCTATTAGGAATATTTCTTCTATTGCCATCAGACAGAATTATTTGCAATAAAGCTCTTAAGAGTTTTTCAACTATCCCCAATGCTAGGCTAGATCCCAGATATGCTATTTAGTACCTGATAATCTTAGATAGACTTCCTAGCCCTCAGATTTCTCATATGTTAATGAAGATAATTAAGGTTGGAATATTCCCGGCAGGGTTGCTGTAGGATTGACTAAATTATTTAAATTATTTAAAGGCAGTATAATGCCTGCCCTACAGAAATTACTCAATGAACATAACTATCACTATTTCTGAAAATATGCACTCTTCAAAAATCTTTGTGAAAAAACTACTGACTTAAATTATCTTTACTTAGGTTGTGATTAAATGTTAAAGAACTAGAATTTGTTAATGGCTTGAAGTAAACAGAACTTTAAGAACATAAAAATGAATTCATAATCTTTTTTCTTAAACCCTCAAGTACTCAAGGGAAAAAAAACGAAAATGGCAATGCTATTAAATTTTTATAGGTCTAAGAATTAAAAAAAGGGCAAATGCCCAAGTCAGAACCTATCCACTCCCTGATGATTTTTTCCACCACATTACTGTTAAACTTTCTGAATTCTTACACATATTCTATACCTAAAAATTTAGCGGTAAAGTATTATATTGGTTTACTGCTATATCTCAAGTTCTTAGAAGAGTAACTAAAACACAGTACTTGCTCAAAAATTTTTTTAATAGTTATGAATTGTAGAGTAAATATCATAACCTCTGTTAAGAGAGAAAGGTGAAATATGTAGTATTCAATAAAACAAAGAAGGTGGTGTATATAGTTTGGATTTTCCCCAGGTTCAACTTCAGTGATTAAAGATGTTTATTTGTAGTAATTAAGCTCTTTGTTTTCCCCTTAGTAATCTATCAGTGAATCTTTATTTCCTTGGTCAAAATCTAGGCTGAGAGGACATATATGTGACAGTCAATACAGCTTCCCTTTTATACACATCTGTCCAAGGCCACTCAGCTATCTCTTCGTCATTTAAAAACAATGTGTCTACATGCATCCGCATGTTCATTGCAGCTCTATTCACAATAGCCAAGACATGGAAACAACCCAAATGTCCATCGACAGATGATTGGATTAGGAAGATATGGTATATATACACAATGGAATACTACTCAGCCATAAAAAGAATGAAATAATGCCATTTGCAGCAACATGGATGGAACTAGAGACTCTCATCCTAAGTGAAGTAAGTCAGAAAGAGAAAAACAAATACCATATGATATCACTTATATCTGGAATCTAATATAAGACACAAATGGAACCTTTCCACAGAAAAGAAAAACATGGACTTGCAGAATAGACTTGTGGTTGTCAAGAGGGAGGGAGGAGGGAGTGGGGTGGTTGGGGAGCTTGGAGTTAACAGATACAAACTATTGCCTTTGGAATGGATTAACAATGAGATCCTGCTGTGTTGCATTGGGAACTATGTCTAGTCACTTATGATGGAGCATGATAATGTGTGAAGATAGAATGTGTACATGTATGTGTAACTGAGTCACCATGCTGTACAGTAGGAAAAAAATGTATTGGGAAATAACAATTAAAAAATAATTTAAAAAATAAATAAAAACAATGTGTCTAAGTGCTGCTTCCCAACTTTGGCTTCAAATCCTCTTATACATATTTTACTTTTTTTCATCTGGCAATTTAACTTAACACCCAGCACTCCCTTTTTTAAAGAAAGAACATTCTTACAATGGGTTTTTCATTCAAAGCCTTCCCAAAAGACTGTTTCTCACTTCTCTCTGTTCTCAGAACCAGGCATAGCAAATTACTAGCAACCACAATTCTGCTTCTTTGTCTAATCAGGCTTCTACGCCATTGTTCCAAAGTATACCCCATAAAGTATTTCCTAACTCGTGAGGGGGAAGTTAGCTTAAAATATTCTTGTAAAAAATTTACTGAAGTATATTTGAAATATCATCTAATTCAACCAGGTGTACATTATTTTTAATTTTTTTTTTGTCTTTTTGCCATTTCTTGGGCTGCTCCCGTGGCATATGGAGGTTTCCAGGCTAGGGGTCAAATTGGAGCTATAGCCGCTGGCAGGATCTGAGCTGCGTCTGCAACCTACACCACAGCTCACAGCAATGCTGGATCCTTAACTCACTGAGCAAGGCCAGGGATCAAACCCGCAACCTCATGGTTCCTGGTTGGATTCATTAACCACTGAGCCACAATGGGAACTCCATTTTAATGATTACTAATATTACTGATTACTGTAAACATTATCATAGATGAGTTTTAGGACATTTTTATTCCTCTAGTAAGATTGTTCTTATCCATTTACAATTAATCTCCATTCCCATTCCTAGCTTCAGTCAAGCAGTAATCTACTTTATTTCTCCAAAAAATTGCCTTTTCTAGATATTTCATATAAATAGAATTATACAATAAATGTTCTCTTCTGTCTGGTTCTGTCACTAATCATAATGTCTTAAAGTTCATCCACAACATAGCATATGTTAATATTTTTATTGCTGAATGATATTTCATTGTATGCATATGTCACATTTTGTCTACCCATCTGTTTTGTCTATCCAGTTGATTGGCAGTTTTCCAGTTTTTGGATATGTTGAGTAATGCAACTATGAATATGTCCTTGTGAGGACAAATTTGCTCAGTTCTCGTAATTTATGTTTTAACATTCTGAGAAACTGACAAACCATTGTCCAAAGTAGATATACAAATTTCATTCCCACCAGCATAGTTATTTACATATCCATCAACATTTATTATTGTCATTGTCATTTATTATAATCATTCTAGTTGGTATGATATGGTATCTTTTTTTTTTTTTGTCTTCTTAGGGCCACATCTGGGGCATATGAAAATTCCCAGGCTAGAGGGTGAATCAGAGCTGCAGCTGCTGTCCTATGCCACAGCCAGAGCAAGGCCAGATCCAAGCTGCATCTGTGACCTACACCACAACTCATGGCAATGCCAGATGCTTAACCCACTGAGTGAGGGCCAAGGATCAAACCCACATCCTCATACATACTAGTCAGGTTTGTTACCTCTGAGACACAATGGGAACTCCTCTTATTGTGGTTTAAGTTGCATTTTTGTGGACAAGGAGTAGGCCAGGTTAAACATCAAAGATTCTACTGAAGTTTGGTAGTTTTTCTTGAATAATCCCTATTCATATTGCTATAAGCCTTTGGTCAATTTCTAGAGTTCTGAAATGGTTTTGCTGTCATTTGCTGTTTTTGTGGAGGAGATTTACCAAGGTTCTCACTCTATCATTCTATAAGTCCTGTTCATGTGGCATTTGATTAAATTTATAAAGTTATAAAAATATTTCATTTTTATCAAATTATAAATTAAATTTACAAAATTCATTTTTATTCAGATTTCTTAATTATTCCTCTATATTTTCTCTTTTTATTATTTGACTTCTCAACATAAAATATTCTCCAATAGAAATTTATTTTGACAGAAGCTGGCTGACTGTCTAGCCACCACGTGTTAAATAACATTTCCCTTCTCTTTCCTGCATGCCTGCATTATTATGCCTGGATAAGCTTTTTCAAGCTTGTATTAAAATGATACATTTATTTATTCATTTTTGACACAGAAAAGTTAGACTAAAAATAGCCCACTGAAACACTGAAATGCCACTTAAATACTATTATCTGTCTATTATATTACTTACCTATTTCTACTTAGGTTTTTTAAAGTTTCACCTGTGTGTAATTTTTACATGATCATACTGGCTAATGAATACAAAGACATCCAATCATCATATGAAAAAATCTCCAACTTTCCACTATTGGGAAAATGCCATGATGCTGATGAAATAGTAATAATAACTTAAATAGTGTCTACTATGTGCTAAGTTCTGTTCTAAGAACTTTTTTGTATTAACTCACTTAATTTTCATATCAACTCTATGAGGTAGGTACTACTATAATCCCCATTTTACGAATGAATAAACTGAAGCAAAGAAGGGTTAAATAACTTGTTCATGGTGATTCTGCTAGAAAATTGTGGAACTAGGATTCCAGTTAAAGAATCTTTAATGTAAAATCTTATTGCTTTCCTTGCTTTACATGAGTAAACTAATGCATAGAGAGATTAAGAATTGCTCATCCTGTAACTGATAAAACTAACACTTTAATTCTCTCTGATTCTACAGGTGGTAGAGACAATTACTGGGGATATAGCAACCAGATATTCCCATATTTGAGATGGTTCCTCTTGGGCAGACAGTCTGGGGAGGAAGAGAGTCCCACTGCCCAGATTACCTGAGATGTAAGCTACGTTTCAGAGAGCCATTCGCTGCCATCTTGCCTGGAGGGCAGAATGATAGACAGTTCAGATGTACTGATCCAGAAGAATTTTGCTGGAGCAACAGGAGTTTGAATTCTAAAATGAGCTGTTAGAACATCTCACTCCAGTAGTATTCTGCCTATGGCAATATTCCAACTACAGGGGCAGGACCACCCCAATGCCTATAAAGAGATGTTGGAAAAGGTATTGCCAATAACCTTACCAACCATTTGCTTGAGCATCTGTGCCCTTCTGCATAAACTGGCAGCCCAGGCTGACCGATATGATATTTTAGAGACTTGATACATTGATTGCTCTTGTATTCTGAAAAATCTGGGCATGCTGGCAACATAAACATCAACTGTGTCACATACATTGGCCAGTTCAGATAATCAGACCTTCTTAGAATACCCTAGAACTACCACTACAGACAGAACACCCATGAAACCCACTCTCTCTCCCCAGAATCAGGGAAAGCTCCTGGATATCCTACCCAGGTAGCACATAAAGCAGAAAGAGGGCCAGCTGAGATCTCCCCAAATTTGGGTAGACCATTTCCTCTTTTATCTTCTTTCATCTCCAGGAAACTTTTATGTTCATTTCTCCAAACTTTATCTGGTCATGGTTTTCATGTGATCACTCTTGTCAGTGAATACATTCTTGTTAGTTTAAAATGTTAACACTGACAGATGACAGTTAGGTAGTGACAGTTTATAAGAATTTTCTGTTTCTAAGCATTTGCTTACTTTAACTATTGAATGTAAACTTGGAATTTCCTCAATAGGTAATGTTAAACATATGCCGCTGATTTTGAACACAATATAATACATAAAAGTATTTATGAAAATCACAAGCATTTCAGAGTGTCACAGGGAAATACTTTGGAAGAATCTGCTTATGCCTCTGTAATATGTATTTAATCAGAAGAAATTATATATTACTTTCTCAAGAATTTTATTATTGAGCTTATTTAAAAGTGATTATGGAATATTTTATTGTATTTATCAAAAATATATATAACTAGACAAGACTAATGTTGTTGATCTGCTAGAATATGTATTATATAAGTTAATGTTGTTAAAGTAGACAGGTTTTTTTTTTTTTTTTTAATCCAGTTATAATAATATTTCATTGGACTTCAGAATCTGGTAGAAAATCTACTAGAGGACTTGGGAACAACACAGATAAGGAAATTGTTTGCCTTGGCTCATCAGCCAGGTTACACTGTAAAAGGCCATCCTGCCTGTACCCAAAGATATATTCAATGATGTGACCAATTCTTTGACCATGCTTGCCCCCAGGGATAATTCCTGATGGAACTTGTATGATGACTTGCATTGTGTCCTATTGTTTATATAGGAAGGTTCAACACGTCATAGCTTTAGTTTTCAATTGCGATTCATATCAAGTAACATATTCAAATTAGTTTTCCTAGAAAGGATTCAGGTAATGTTTTTCTCTATCTTTTGCAAGAACATTAGGTAGATCTTCTCGAGTACATCTTATGTTTTATAATAAATAATTTTCAGATATTTGTTTTCAGAAATATTAAAGTATTCTCTCTTGTGTTACAGAACTGGTGATAAGTCTTGTGCTGAGGTTTTGTGTGTCGGTGGATATATTTATGCATGAATGAAGAGATTCCTATCCCAGTCTGAAGATTTATCCACATACATCCAAGATAGAGAAAAAAGGATGAAGAAATGAATATTTTATAGATATGTGTATGCTTTTGTTGTTTAAAAAAGTGACAAATGGCAATTCAATATTAAAGAAAGTATTGCTATAAAAATGATAGAGCCATTAAATAATATTGGTGATCTAAGTTCATTTAAAGCAATGTTTTTCAAAGTGTGGTACCCTGAACAGCAGCATCTTTTAAGGAATTGTTCCATTTCATCTAAGGTATCAATTTCGAGGGCACAGAATTACTTATAACACTCCTTTATTACCCTTTTAATATCCATGGTATCAGCAGTAAACACCCCTCCTTTATTTCTGATACTAGTAATTTGTAGATTTTCTCTTTTTTTGGTTAGCCTGGCTAGAGGTTTATACTTTTTACTAATCTTTTAAAAGAATAAGCTTTTGGTTTCATTGGTTTTTAATCTACTGATTTCCTGTTTTTATCGCTCTAATTTTTATCTCTTATTTTCTGCTTACTTTGGATTTAATTTGCCCTTCTTTTTCTAGTTTCTTAAGGTGGAAGCTTAGTGTTTGAGTTTAGAGCTTCCTTTTTTAATATACGCATTTAATGCTATAAATATCCTCAGTATGATTTTCACATTATTCTACAAATTTTAATACATCGTATTATCATTTTCATTTAGTTCAAAATTTATTTTTATTTATCTTGAGATTTCTTATTTGACTTGTGTTATTTAGAAGTGTGCTTTCTAATCTCCAAATACTTTGGGAATTTTGAGCTATTATTATGCTATTTATTTTTAATTTAATTCCATTGTGAACTAAAAGCATATTTTATATAACTTCTTTTAAATTCGTTATTGTGGTAAATGGCACAAAATATGGTATATATTGATGCATGTTTCATATGAGCTTGAGGAGAATGTTTATTCTGATAATATTGGATAAAATATTTTATAAATGCCAATTATAGCCAATTGATTGATGGTGCTGTCCATTTCAATTATATACTTAATAATTTTCTGTCTATAGTATCTATCAATTATTGATAGAGGTATGTTGAAATATTCAACTATAATGATGGATATCTATTTCTCTTTTAAGTTCTATGAATTTTGGTCTTAAGTATTTTGACACTCACTTGTTAAATGAATAAACATTAAAGATTGCTCTGCCTTCTTGAGAATTGATTCCTTTATGCTTATGTAATAGCCTCTTTATCCCTGATAATTTTCCTTGCTTTGAAGAGTCCTTTGTCTGGAATGAATATTATTCTAGCTTTCTTGTGATTAGTGTTAGCCTGATATATCTTTCAATATCCCTTTATTTTTTTAATCTATGTAAGTCTTTTAAGTTTTTTTTTGTAGTTTTACTGAGATATAGCTAACATGGATCACTATATAGGTTTACGGTGTACAGAATAATGATTTTTGTATAACTCATGAAGTGATTATCACAAAAAATTTAGTGAATATCCATCACCTCATGTAGATACAGAATTAAAAAAATATAAAAAATATTAAATTAAAAAACATGTTTTCTTGTTCTGAGAACTCAGGATTTACTCTTGATTTTCATATATAACATACAGCATAGTTAATTATTAATTATATTTATCATGTTGTACATCGCATCCATAGAACTTACATATATATCTTATAACTAGAAGTTTGTACTTTTTGACTATCTTCATCCCATTTCCCCTCACTCTAAGCTGCTGACTCTGATAACCACAAATTAGGTCCTTTTCTATAATTTGTTTTTGAAGTATAACTGACCTGCAAGACGATGTGAGTTCCTGTTACACAACATATGATTCAATATTTCTACACATTTCAAACTGATCACCATGAACAAAAGCACTTGCAATACATCACAATACAAAGATATTATAGAAATCTGGGATCGAGGAGTTCCCATCGTGGTACAGCGGAAATGAATCCAACTAGGAACCATGAGGTTGCAGGTTTGATCCCTGGCCTTGCTCAGTGGGTTAAGGATCCCGTGTTGCCGTGAGTTGTGGTGTAGGTTGCAGATGCGGCTTGTATCTGGCGTTGCTGTGGCTGTGGCTGTTGCCGGCAGCAACAGCTCCGATTAGACCCCTAGCCTGGGAACCTCCATGTGCCATGGGTGCCACCCTTAAAGGGCAAAAAGACAAAAAAAAAAAAAGAAAAAAGAAATCTGGGATCGAGATGGCAAAGGAGTAGAATATGAAGCCTATCTTTTCCCAAAGAAGCATAAAAAAAAAAAAAACTATATGTAGAACAATTTGCACAGAACATCTACTGAATGCTGGCAGAAGACCTCAGATTTCCCAAAAGGGCAAGAAAACCTCACATAATTGGGTGGAACAAAAGGAAAAAAGAGGGAGAGAGAGAAAAGGAAAAAAGGAATCAGAATGGGACCAGCACTACTGGGAGGGAGCTGTGAGAAACCAAAGGAATCAGCACACTGGGAGGCCACCTAACTGAGTTATCTGCCAGGATGGAGGGGAGCCTCAAGCCCCAGAAAAAAGTGCAGCAGCTAGTCTGAGGAGGGCAAAGCAAAGAGAGAGCCACGTAGACCAATGGTACCACTGCCTTGCACACCACAGCCTGAGACACCCTGGTAGGGGGTAGGTGCTGAGACTTGGGTTTCCAAAGTCAGTTCTGGGGAGAAGACTGGGGCTGGGTGTGTGAAAACAGTCTGAGGTGCTAGAGGGGCTGTGTGCCACAGCCTAGGGAATGTGAAAGGAAGCCTGGTCTTGGAAGAGAAGCAAGGTGCCACTGCTGGGGAGTATGAGAGGAGGGGAGGCAAGACTACCAGAGGAAATTCTTTCTCTGACATGCTGGCTCTCAGGCAGCAGGGTGCCTCTTTCATGGGCTACAGGAGTGGATGGAAATCTCCACAACCATCTCAACTTTTTTTTTTACGAATATTTTCCATCATGGTATATACCAGGAGATTGGATATAGTTCCCTGTGCTATACTGTAAGACCTTGTAGTCCATCCATTCTAAATCTAATAGTTTGCATATATTAACCCCAAACTCCTGGTCCATACCATTCCCTCCCCCTAACCCTTGGCAACCACAAGTCTGTCCTTTATGTCTCTGAGTCTGTTTCTGTTTTATCAATAGGTTAAGCTGTGCCACATTTTTTATTTCACATATAAGTGGTATCATATGGTATTTATCATTATCCTTCAGACTTAACGTTAGTATGATAATTTCCAGCTGCATCCATGTTGCTGCAAATGGCATTATTTCACTCTTTTTATGGCTAAGTAGTATTCTATTGTATATATGTGCCACATCCTCTTAATCCATTCATCTAGATATTGACATTTAGATTATTCTCATGTCTTACCTACTGTGCATAATGCTGCTATGAACATAGGGAGTATATGTATCATTTTGAATTTTAGTTTTATCCGGATATATGCCCAGGAGTGGGATTACTGGATCATACGGTAGTTCTATATTTAATTTTCTAAGGAACCACCATATTGCTTCCACAGTGATTGTACCAATTTACATTCTTACCAACAGTGAAGGAGGGTTCACTTTTCTCCACACCCTAATACTTGTTATTTGTAGACTTATTAAGGATGGCCATTCTGACAGGTGTGGGGTTGCACCTCAATGCAGTTTTGATTTGCATTTCTCTGATAATTAGTGATGTTGAGCATCTTTTCATATGCCTACTGGCCATATATATCTTCTTTGGAGAAATGTCTATTTAGGTCTTCTGCTCATTTTTTGATTGGGTTGTTTGTTTTCTGTTGTTGTTGTTGTTGAGTTGTATGAGTTGTCTGTATATTTGGGGGATTAAGCCCTTGCTGGTTGCATTGTTTGCAAAGATTTTCACCCATTCTGTGAGTTTTCTTTTCATTTTTTATGGTTTCCTTTACTGTGAAAAAGCTTTTAAGTTTAATTAGGTCTCATTGGTTCATTTTTATTTTTACTATCATTACTTTAGGAGATGGATAAAACAAGATATTGTTGCAATTTATGTCAAAGAGCATTCTGCCTATATTTTCCTCTAAGAGTTTTATAGTATCCGGCCTTATCTTTAGGTCTTTAATCCATTTTGAGTTTATTTTTGTGTATAGTGTTAGAGAAAGTTCTAGCTTCATTCTTTTACATGTAGCTGTCCAGTTTCCCCAGCACCACTTATTGAAAAGACTATGTTTCCTCCACTGTATGTTTTGCCTCCTTTGTCATGTATTAGTTGACCATAGATGGTTGGCTTTATTTCTGGGCTTTCTAACCTGTTCCACTGATCTATATTTTTGGTTTTGTGCCAGTACCATATTGTTCTGATGACTGTAGCTTTGTACAGTCTGCAGTCATGGAGCCTGATTCTTTCAGTTCCATTTTCCTTTTTCAATATTACTTTGGCTATTCAGTGTTATGTTTCCATACAAATTTTAAAACATTCCAGTTCTGTAAAGAATGTCATTGGTAACTTCGTAGGGATTTCACTGAATCTGTAGATTGCCCTGGGGAGTAGTCATTTTGACAATATTGATTCTTCTAATCCAAGAGCATAATATATCTTTCCATCTGTTTGTGTCACTTTGATTTCTCTCATCAGTGTCTTATAGTTTTCAGAGTATAGGTCTTTTGCCTCTTTAAGTAGGTTTATTCCTAGGAATTTTATTCTTTTTGATGTGCTGGTAAGTGTGATTATTTCCCTAATTTCTCTTTCTGATCTTTCATTTTTAGTATATAGAAAAGCAATTGATTCCTCTGTTACTAATTTTGTATCCTGCAATTTTACCAAATTCACTGATGTGCATTAAAAGTTTTCTGGTAGTGTCTTTAGGATTTTCTACATATAGTATAATGTCATCTGCAAACAATGACAGTGTTATTTCTTCTTTTCTAATATGGATTCCTTTTATTTCTTCTTCTGTGATTGCTGTGGCTAAGACTTCCAAAACTATATTGCATAACAGTGGTGAAAGCGAATATCCTTGTCTTTTTCCTGATCTTAGTGGAAATGCTTTTAGTTTTTCACCATTGAGAATGATGTTAGCTGCGGGTTTGTCATATATGGCTTTTTATCATGTTGAGGTAGCTTCCCTTTGTGTAAACTTTATGCAGTTTTTATCATTAAATAGGCATTGAATTTTGTCAAAACACTTTCTGCATCTTTTGAGGTGATCACATAGTTTTTATTCTTCAGTTTGTTGATGTGGTGTCATGCTGACTGACTTGCAGATACTGAAGAATCCTTGGATCCCTGAAATAAATCCCACTTGATCCTTTTAATATATAGTTGGATTCAGTTTGATAATTTTTTGAGGATTTTTTCATCTATGTTTATCAGTGATATTGGCATGTAACTTTCTTTTTGTGTTAACTTTGTCTGATTTTCTCATTAGGGTGAAGATGGCCTCTTAGAATGGGCTTAGTAGTGTTCCTATCTCTACAATCTTTTGAAAGAGTTTCAGAAGAATAGATGTTAACTCTTCTCTGAATGTTTGATAGAATTTGCCTGTGAAACCATCAGGTACCAGACTTTTGTTTTTTGGAAGTTTTTTAATCACAGTTTTAATTTCAGTACTTGTGATTGGTCTATTTATATTATCTATTTCTTCCTGGTTCAATCTTTGAAGGCTGTACCTTTGTAAGAATCTGGTTGGGGACTTTAACACCCCACTTATGTCAATGAACAGATCATCTGGACAGAAAATCAACAAGGAAACACAGGCCTTAAATGATACCATAGAATATACAGACTTAAGCACTATTTATAAACCATTCCATCCCAAAACAGCAGAATATACACTCTTCTTAATTGCACATGGAATATTCTCCAGGATAGATCACATCTTGAGCCACAGATCAAGCCTTGGTAAATTTTAAAAAGCTGAAACTATATCAAGCATTTTCTCCGACCACAATGTTATATAACTAGAAATCAACTATAATAATAATTTTTTAAAAAAGTAAAAAACACAAATTCCTGGAAGCTAAGCAATATGCTACTAAACAACCAATGGATCACTGAAGAAATTAAAGAGGAAATCGAAAGCTACTTAGAGAAAAATTACAATGAAGATACAACAAACCAATAGCTATGGGACACACCAAAAGCAGGTGTGAGAGGGAAGTTTATAGAAAATACAATCTTAGCTCAGGAAACAAGAAAAATATCAAATAATTAACCTAACTTTAGATCTAAAGCCAACTAGAGAAGGAAGAACAAAGTCCAAATTTAGTAGAAGAAATGATAAAGATTAGAGAAGAAATAAATTAAATAGAGACAAAGAAAACAATAGAGAAGATCAATAAAACCAGAAATTGGTTTTTGGAAAGTATCAACAAAATTGATAAACTTTAGTGGGACTCATCCAGAAACAAAAAGGAGGGTGGGGGAGAGGGCTCAAATCAATAAAATTAGAAATAAAAAGAAGTTAAAATTGACACCACAGAAATACAAAGGATTTTAAGAGATGACTATAAGCAACTATGTGCTAATATAATTAAAATGGACAATCTAGAAGAAATGGACATATTCTTAAAAAGATTCATACTTTCTAATGAATCAAGTTTATTTAGAATATGTCCTAGTTTCTTTCTTTCACAAGTAGCTAATTTTCCCAGCACAACTTAATGAATAAAATATAGGTACATTTTCTCCATTGTATATTCTTGCATCCTTTGTTGTAGATTAATTGATCATAAGTGTGTGGGTTTATTTCTGGGCTCTATTCTGTTCGATTGATTTATGTGTTGTTTGTGTGCCAGTTCCATACTGTTTTGATGGCTGTAGCTTTATAGTATGGTTTGAAATCAGGCAGAGTGATGCATCCGGCTTTGTTCTTCTTTCTCATATTATTTCAGCTTTTAGGGGTCTTTTTTTACTCTATGGAAATTTTAGAATTGTTTTAGTTTTGTGAAAAATGCCCTTAGTATTTTGATAGGTATTGTACTGTAGACTGCCTTAGGTAGTATGGTCGTTTTAACAATATTAATTCTTCCAATCCATGAACTTTCATCTGTTTGTGTCATCTTCAATTTCTTTCATCAGTATCCTAGAGATTTCTGAGTAAGGTTTACCTCCTTAGTTAGAATTATTCCTAGGTATTTTATTATTTTTGATGTGATTATAAATGGGATTTTGATGTGATTATAAATAGGATTTTTTTCTTGATTTACTTAATAGTTCTGTTAGTGTATATAAAAGTAACAGATTTCTGTATATTAACTTTGTATCCTGTCATTTTCCTGAGTTCTTTGATGACCTCTAGCAGTTTTTTGGTGCTCTTTGGAGTATTTTCTATATGTAGTATTAATACATCTGGAAACAGTGACTATTTTTACTTCTTCCTTTCCTATTTGGATTTCTTTTATTTCTTAATCTTGTCTGAATTGCTGTAACCAGCAATACTATGCTGAATAAAAGTGGTGAAATTCTTTAACCCATTAACTGTTTTCTTTCATTGGATTTGTTCTGCTCTGTCTGTTTTTGTCTTCTATGTCTTCCATCCCCCTGCCCTTTTTTTTTTTTTTCAGCCTTCTCTGGTTTAGTTGAGCATGTTATATGATTCTATTTTCTCACCTGTCTTAGCATGTCAATTATAATTTCTTTTAAAAAAATACAGAGGTTGCCCTATTGTTTTTAATATACATTTATATGTAATTTAGGTCCATTTTCCTGAAACACTGCATGCTTCATAGGTAGTGCAATTCCTTCTAAAAGCATTCCCAATTCATCCTTCCCACCCCACCCCAAGTAACACTGTTGTCATTCATTTCAATTATCCATAAGCCATAATCAACACATTATTTTTATTACTATTTTGACAAACCAGTATCTCTTAGATTAATAAACAAAATTCTACCTTTACTTACTTCTCTAACTCTATTCCTTTTCTTGAGTAGATCTGAGTTTTCGACCTACATCATTTTCCTTCATTTTGAAAAATGTTTTAACATTTCTTGCAAAGTAGATCTACTGACAGCAAATTCCCTTTTGTTTTTGTTTGAGAAAGTCTTTATTTCTCCTTTATTTTTAAAAGATGATATTGTTGGTATGATAGTTTCCTTTGATGCAAGATCTTTATCAAGAAGGAGAAAATATTATGAGCTTATTTCCAAATGTTTATTTTCCCCCCTCTTCTTGCCAGAAGCATGACAGGATTTTTTTCTCATTTTCACCTTGAGGTCCTAGTGGGCTCTTGGAGGTAAAAACTCCAGAATGTGTGGCAGCCCCTTTAGGGCTGAGCCCAGGACGTTTTCTCTCTCAAGCTAGTCTAGGATCAATCAGACTTTTAAAAAATGTTTTATTGTAAAAGGAACATTTACTATGAAATTTACTCTCTTAAAATTGTTTTAGGTATACAATATATTACGGCTAACTACAGGTAAAACGCTATACACTGAAATGTTCCATTCAGTTGCTGTTATCTGTAGCTACTCTGTTCTTGGTAAGCTATGATTCTTTGTATTCCCCTGTCCCTTCAGTTTTCAGGGGACTGGTTTGCTCTGTGACTTCAATTTTCTAATGATTCTAAACAAAGTTGTCAATTCTCACTATGTTTAGATTTTTTTGTGTGTGTGTGAGAATGAGATTGATGACTTCTAAGCTGTTTACATGTTGATAATATATTTTTATTTGTAATGCACCAATGGCAAAAATTAAAACAAGACAATGCTATCATTTTTTTAAATTACCAAAAGTTTGCTAATTCAACTTTTCAATAACTTCCCAGAGGTAATCCTGACACAGATGAACTTCACCTGAGAGCTTTGCTCACAGAAAAGAGTGATGGTTTTGAAATTTCCACTACTTATTTTCTACAATCCTCCATTATTTTGTGTTTCAGGAAATGACTTACAGCAAAGAACTACCTTTCCCAATGTGCATATTAAAACTCACTATCTACTCTTTTTTTTTTTTTTGTGACTCCCCCTAAGACTAGCAGATCACTCCATCCTTACTTATAAATCCAGATATGGACCTTCCAAATTCCTATTCTTTGTCTCAGAGATTATTAGCAGAAAGAGTTGTCCCTTAATACTAGCTAGATGCATAAACATGTTATGTTCAGCTGACTGACTGCAACGACCACTAATTACAAAAGCAATCCTTATCATAGAATCATCCCACCTATAAATTGTGTATTTCCACCTACATACATTCAAAGCAAAACAACTTTACTGAGACATTTTGATATCCAGATCTGTGGTGCTCTCCCTATTATAACAGCCAGAATAACATCATTTTCCTTACTTGTCTGGATTTTTGTCTTTGACACATCTCCTAGGAAATTAATATGTAATTAACCCATTTTATTAAATAGTTTTAAAGACTTAATTACCTTTCTCCTTTGAGGTAAAGTAAGTTTTTAAAATTGAAGTATAGTTGTTTCACACTATGGTGTTAGTTTCAGGTGTATAGCAAAGTGATTCATTTATATATACATGTTTTTTCAGATTATTTTCCATTACAGGTTGTTACAAGATCTTGAATATAGTTCCCTGTGCTATACAGTAGCTCCAGGTTGATTATATATTTTATATACAGTAGTTTGTACCTGTTAATCCCATATTCCTAATTTATCCCTACCCCATCCCTTTCTACTTCAGCAGCCATAAGTTTGTTTTCTATGTCTGCACTTCTGTTTCTGTTTTATATTTAGATGCATTTGGTTTATTTTTTTAGATGCCACATATAAGTGATACCATATGATATTTGTTTTTGTCAGACTAACTTCACTTATGTTTTCTAGGTCCATCCATGTTGCTGTAAATGGCAATATTTCATTCTTTTTTATGGCTGAGTAATATTCCATTATATATATATATATACACACACACACACACACACACACACACACACACACACATATATATATATATATATATATATGCGCACACACCACATGCTCTTAAATCAATTGTCTGTCAATAGCTACTTGGGTTGTTTCCATTATCTTGGCTATTGTAAGTAGCACTGCTATGAACATTGAAGTGCGTAAGACTTTATCATTTTGTTACAAATTTTTCAACCTGAAAGTGATGGGTAAATTCACAATACTATAAAACTATTTGGTTATTTAGTCATATTATTCCATATCTAAAGAATCAATCATTCATTTTTATTAGTTGTAAAAAGTAATTTATGATTTTAATGTTAATTTAGATAAATCTATGATATTATAAGTAACTATTTTTCAAAACATAATTTTTATTCTGATAGCTTCCATAGAAATTATTATATAAAAAAGATTCTTTTCCAATATTTTGACATTTTTAGAGTTACAATCTTGCTTCATTGTCCAATCCAAATCCTAATACCATCTATACATAGGGTCTGAAATAAATGCTACCAACAAAAAATTAAATATCCTAATCACACATTCTTTCAAGTTGCTTGTAATGATACCTCTTACAATCCTCTATTCTGAGGATCACAGACTTTGACAAATTCAATTACAACCTATTCTTGGCAATATACAGTCTTCTAATAGAGTGTCAAAATGGAAACCTTTCTGTTTCAGTTTTGGTTGAGATTTTAAATTCCAAGAAGAAAACAATAGTGAGCAAGTGCTACCATATTCAACATGGAGGTGAAATGCTGCCTATATTAGACTAGCAAAGGAAACAGCAAAAATGAAAACTGCTTTCCAAGCTTTAAATACTCACCCCAGCACAAACACGTTGAGGATTAAGAAACTAAAAGAAACAACTTTTTTATTTTTGGATAAAGCTGTTAAACTGCTATGGCATTTTTTTCCCCCTTCCTTCCACTCAAAATGTCCACTCAAAATGTCAGAAAAGCAAGTATGGTACTTCCATATTAACTGAATTCACTAAGAGGGGGTTTAATCTAACCATTTTGAGACACTGATATATATGCTCCAGAGTGAGGGAAAAGCATGCAGGTGTTTGAGAAATCTCTGAGAGAAGGGGGGCAGGTAGCCATCACATACATCCCTACAAAATATGTGTTTTCTATAAACCAGAGTTGTGCCAAATGAGAAAGAGCTAGTGGCGAGTTATGGATTTTAAAAGGATCATCTGGGTTGATATTACCCAACCAAATGGGTATACCTTTAAAACGCTGAAGGAAGAATTTTGAGTTGAGGGGCAAGGGACGAACAAAGATATATTACCCGAGTAACTAGAAGTGCAGTAAAACACTCCAGGAGAGAAAGAGTTCAATTTAAACATTTGGTAAGGCAAGATCATGATAGAACTAGATATGTAAAACAATTATTTCCCATACCTCCCTTTCCTTTAAACATCACTGAAGAGGGCAGAAATGTAGATTAGCAAGTTGGCAGATGGGGGAGGGTGGGGATTGAGGTGGAGAGAAAAAGAAGCAATAGTTGCAAATAGAGAAAATGAAGGTACATTTCTTTTTTCACTACAGTCTCTGTACCTGAACAAGTATAACAAGGGAGAGTGGAGAAAGGAGATCATTGATTTTTAAGAGAAATGGTTTTGACAATTACATGAGTCTAGACATTTTACTTACTGAAATATGGCCAAAGACATGAGGGCTACCTTAGATGTCACCAAAGAACAGGAAATAACTAGTCCCATGGAAGAGTTTTGAACAGGCAAAGGGGAAATAGAATACAATTGTTTTCTGCTTGCACCATATGGAGACATTCTTTCAGTGTAAAGTTACAGGAAATTGCTCCTGTTTAGCACCATCCAAAATCAGGGGCCCTTTTAGCCATAAACTCCCTTCATGAATATATCCATTAACTTCAAGACACATTTAAGTTTAATGCCTTCTAAAACACCTCCTGTTAACTGCCCCAGTTCTCAATGATCATCAAATTTTTGGAACTCTTATAATTTATATTTCCTCCACCTCTACTTTGAAGTTAGCATAAAATATCTTGCGTTGATTTTTTTTTACCACTTTAATGAAATACAGTTGACCCACAATACCTATCTATCCATCCATCATCGCCATCAAAATATTAAGGTTACCCATCAATTCCAAATGTTTTCCCATAAGCCTTTGTAATTCTCCCCTCTTACTACTCTGTACCATCTGTCAACATCAGGCAATCACTAATCTACCCCTATCTTCTCTATTAAGTGGTATATATGTATATATCCATGGCTCAGTCAATCTGACACATAAAATTAACCATTGTAGAAATTATTCACTATGAACTCTTTTTTATCTGGCATCTTATGATGAACTTAATTATTTTTATATTCATCAATTCATGTTTCTGAGCAGGATTCTATTGCATAGATATTGTATAATTTATTCATTCACCATGAATAAAATTGCTGTGAATATTTGTATGCAATATTTATATAGATATCTGCATTTATTTCTCTTGTATTATGATTCCAAGATATTATATATGTTTAACTTTCTAAGAAATGTCCAGGTTGATCATGTGGTTGCATAATTTTTACATTCCCACTTGCAATATGAGTTCTAGTTGTTCCACTTCGTCACCAATACTTATTATTATCTGACTTTTTAATTTTACACATTCTATAGGTATACTGGTATCTCACTGCAGTGTTCATTTCAATTTCCTTAATGACTCATAATGTTGAGCATCTTTTATTTGCCATCAATTACAGAGTTACAGTTAATAACCCAAAAGGATATAAAATGGAATCATAAAAATACTCAACTTGAAAGAAGACAAAAAAAGGAAAAGAGAGGGGTAAAAAGAAATGAAAGGATTAAAAAATAATGAGGTAGTATAATCAATAATGACAATAATCACATTCATATAAATCTAAACACTGCAATTACAAGACAGAGATTGCTAGACTGTATAAAATAGTAAGATATAACTATAATTCCATGAAAGAAACTTACTTTAAGTATACAGAGAGTAATACATGAAAATTAAAGGAAAAGGAGGAGAAACCATATTAACATTAGTGAAAAAAAAATGCTAGAGTAGCTATAGTAATTTAAGACATTTCAGAACTAAGAATATTAAAAAGAGATAAAAATGGTCATTTCAAATGATAAAGGGTATCAATATAAATGTGGTATAAAAATAACACTCTGAAGTGTGTGTACACCAAATAACAGAGCTTCAAGATACATACAGAACAAACGGATGGTACTATAAGAAAAAATATAGACAAAATCACTTATGTAGGATGAGATTACATCCTTCCCCAATGACTCATAGATCAAACAGACAGGATATCCTTAAGGATATAAAAAACATGAACAAATTTATCAGCCAACATGAAATAAATGATATTTATCAAACACTCCATTCAATAACAACAAAATACACATTCATTTCAAGTGCACACAGAACATTTACCAAGAAAGGCTTTATTCAGGGCCATTAAGGAAGTCTCAATTTAGAAAGTCTCAAATTATAAAAAGGATGTTCTCTGACCAAAATGGAATTAAATTAGTAACCAATAACAGTAAAATATTAGGGAAATCCCCAAATGTTTGGAAACCACCAGACAAAATTTTTAAAAATTCATAAATCAAAGAACACATGAAAAAATAAATTAGAAAGTACTTGGAACTGAAGAAAAATGAAAACACAGCATATCTAAAATTCTTAGATGTAGCTAAAATTGTACTGAAAGACAGGAGTTCCCATCATGGCTCAGTGGTAATGAACCGGACTAGTATCCATGAGGACACGGGCTCAATCCCTGGCCTTGTTTAGTGGCTTAAGGATCCGGCATTGCTGTGAGCTGTGGTATAGGTTATAGACACGGCTTTGATCTGGCGGTGCTCGGCTGTGGTGTAGGCCAGCAGCTGTAGCTCTGATTCAACACCTAGCCTGGGAAATTTCATATGCCATGCGAGCAGCCCTAAAAATACAAAAATACTACTACTACTACTAATAAAATTGTACTGAAAGACAAAATTACAGTATTTAATATCTCTGTTATAAAAGAAAATTATCAACTCAGTAGTCTATGATCAGAAGCTAGTAAAATCTCAGAAAATCAATTCCAAAGGAAACAGAAGAAATGAAATAGTTATGAAAAGTAGAAATAAATAAAAACAAAAGTGATACAAAAATAAATAAAAGTGAAAGCTGCCTTTCTTGAGAAGACCAATTAAACTGAATAACTTCTAACCAGATTGATAAAGAAAATAAGTGAGAAGACACAAATTACCAAATTTGGAATGAGAGAGGTGATGTCACTACAAATTTTATACACACTCAAAGCTTAAGGAAATAATAATAAATTTTATGCCAATGAATTTGACAATTCTGAAGAAATGGAAAACTTCCTTGAAAGACACAAACTATCAAAGCTCACTGAAAAAGAAACAGGTATTTGAATTGCCCTAAATCTATAAAGGAATCAAATTATTACTTAAAAATCTTCCCACAACAAAAAATCCAGGATAGGAAAGCTTTATAGGAAAATTCTAAAAAACACTTGAGAGAATAATACTAATCCTACAAAAAATCTTCAAGAAAATTGAAGATGGAACACTTCCCAAATCTATGTGGATATCCTGATCCAAAACCAAATAAAAATATTACAATAATGTAAAACTAGAGATGAATGAATATCCTTTATGAACAAAGATGTAAATTTTCCTAAAAACACCTTAGTAAATCAAACCCAACAATATGTTAAAAAAAAAAAAAAATCATGGGAGTTCCCGCCATGGCACAGTGAGTTAAGAATCTAACCGCAATGGCTTGGGTTGCTGCAGAAGTGTGAGTTTGATCCCTGGCCCAGTGCAGAGGGTTAAATAATCCAGCATTGCCACAGCTGCAGTATAGGTTGCAGCTGTGACCTGTATTCAATCCATGGTCTGGGAACTGTCATATGCTTCAGGTACAGCCATAAAATAAAGTAAAATAAATAAATAAAATAAATCACATCATGACCAATGGAGTTTATCCCAGGTGAGTATGCTTAGTTTCACTTGAAAATTAACTAATGTAATTCTCCTAATCAGTTTAAAAAGGTAACAATGTGATCATCCGAGTAACTGCAGAAAAAGTGTTTGACAAAATAGACTATCTACACCTGATAAAAACTCTTGGCAGGCTTAGATAGAAGCAAACTTCAAACTATAAAGAGATAACGAGTTGGCTTACTACTGAATTGGAAAACCTTTAAATCTCTCTGGGATGCCTCGGTGCCTGGTTTGTGACGTTAGGACCAGATGAGGGCAGCAGATTTTATGATATGCTGTTGAAGGTCTGAAATACTTCTAAAGACGTTCTTGGTTAGTTTCTTTACTGATGCTTGCAACTAGTAGAACCACTTTGACAAGCCTGCTTGATCAGTTAAATGGCTAATGAAAGCTTCTCAGAGAACTCTCCTGAAGCCAAAATTCCTTGCACATATCAGCCAGTTTAAGCTGGAGACACAGAAAGGTACACCTGTGGTACTTCCATATGAATAAGGAACTCCCTTGTAGAATGTCTCTCAGCTATGTGCTGCTTGACTGTAATTCTCTTTCTCATTCTGTACATTATCTTTTGTTTCTAAACAGTAGTTTCAAATATGTGTGCTCTGTGTAGTCTGGCAAATGCTTTCAAATATCAACAGTGATAAAAATTTTGCAATCTGATAAACGGTATCTATGAAAAACTAACAACTTATACTTAACAGAAAGTCTAAATACTTTTCCTCTAAAGTTAAGAATAAATGAAGGTGGTAATAATTATCATTATTTTTATTCAACATTATACTAGAGATTCTACCCTGTACACTGAGGTAGAAAAATAAATAAAAGGCAATCATTTATATACAAAACCCTGCAAAATCTCCAAAAAAAAAAAAAAAAAAACTATCAGAACTAGTAAATGAGTTTAACAAGACTGCAAGGTTACAAGATCTTTTTACAAAATTAATCACAGTTCTATTAGCAGTGAACTGGAAACTGAAATTATAAAAAGAATGCCATTTACAATACCATCAAATTTATGAACTATTTAGATATAAATGTGATAGAAGAGCTATAAAACCTATACACTGAAAATTATAAAACATACCTGGGATAAAATGAAGACCTGAGTAGATGGAGAAATATCTTCAATCTATAATTTGGATGATCTAATATTGTTAAGACATTAATATTTTGCAAATTCATGTTTAGATTCAATGCAATCCCAATCGAAATCCTAGTAGACTTTATTTTAGAAATCAACAATTTGTTTCTCAAGAATTTGTTTCTCAAATTTATATGGAAATACAAAGTGTTTGCTTTTTAAGACATGTTATAAAAACAAAAAGGCAAGAAAAGGATTGGGGAAAATATCTGTAAGACATATATATCTGAGAAAGAACTTATGCCTCAAATATATAAAAAATTTCAATAATTAGAAAATAACACATTTAAAAGTGAGTAAAATATTTTAAAGTGCTGTTATTTTGATGTTTATCTTTTTATGTGGGTAAGCCCGGCATAGCCTACCTATCTTTAAGCTACCAGCACCAATCACAATTAATAAAGATGTTTTAAATATGTCCAAACCTATAGAGAAAGATTTAAATGAAATCTGCTGCCATGAAATTTGTATTTTTCCTAGTCTTTCTGAAAGTTATCAATAGAATACACTAATGTAAATTTTCAAACTACCGAACACAGCAGTTCAGCAAAGCTGTAACAGTCTTCCTGTTTGATTTTGGGTGCCTTTTTTGTTTGGTAGTCTAGACGTAGCCTGTTTCTTAGACATGTTTATAAATGAATTTGGAAAGGTGGTCTAAATAAAGGCATTATTGAAATACAAAGCATCTTTTTGTTTTACATTGTTGTTATTAAGACAAGATTCCAAGAGAGGGCTTCTGGCAATGAGTCATATATTCTGACAGATGTTTTCTACAGATCAGAGTTCAGCTCCACCTTTCCCAAAAATGTAAGTTTTAGAAGGAGAGCTCTGTCTTTTTGAGCCCTTGGGAAATAAGTTGTAGTGTAGACCGTGTTTCTTAAAACCACTCCTATCATTGTTTGAAATCCAATGGCAAAGGTCTTTTCTGGTAAATAACTGATTTTGAAACTTTAAAACTTTGAACATACTTTGTTCCTTGATTCAAAACTACAGTCTTGCAAGAGAATGTGAAAAACAAAGGAATGGAGCAAAATTAGGATAGCTAATTTTACCGCATGAATGTGAAATTAGGGTGAAGAAAAAGATTCTTTGCATTCTAAAATATGGAATTAGTTTAAGAAATTACCTAGTCCAATCTTCTTTCACAGATAAGGAAATAAAGACCCAGAATGAGTAGGAGTAAGGAGCCAGGAGTGGTAAACCAACAAGCCATGATTCTAGTTCTACTTCAGTGTGCTTCCCATTATACCTTCTGGGATGACAGGATACAATCTCCGACAACATAATTAAGACCACTTAGAGAAGTCAAATAAATTGCCTAAGGTCATATAGCTAGTAAATGGCAATGCTAGGACAAGATCTGTATATATGAGAAACCCCAAAGACCATGATTTATACCATACCATTATACTCTATTTTTTTGTTTTTTGTCTTTTTAGGACCACACCTGCAGCACATGGATGTTCCTACGCTAGGAGTCCAATCAGAGCTGAAGCTGCTGGCCTACACCACAGCCACAGCAATGCAGGATCTGAGCCGCATTTGCAATCTACACCACAGCTCTCCGCAACGCTATATCCTTAAACCACTGAGCAAAGCCAGAAATTGAACCTGCATCCTCATGGAGGCCAGTTGTTTTCGTTAACTGCTGAGCCACGACGGGAACTCCTACCATTACATTCTTTACATATTATTATAAAACTAATTAAAACATATTTTTGTTAAAATATATTTGAGTTAAATGAAAGAAAATTTCTGGTGTGTCTCACCATTGTATTCTTTAGCATATCATAAATACAAAATATTGCATATTCATTCAGCGATTCAATCATATTGATTTTAGTGTACTTAATGTTTAACCTGACTGCATACCAACTACACACTTGGAAGGCAATGGACATTTCTGCTGGTTATAATTCTTTGACAGCATGAACTTTTCTTCTCTGAAACTGTCTTAGAGATGTCTTTTTCATGACCCAAGATTACTGGAGCAGTGATTTAACTTATTCATAGGGAAAAAATAATAAAAGAATGATATAGATATCTATTAATATATGGATATAGACATATTCAATTCTTTCTCTGATTTCATTTTCCTAGTGAAATGAAGAGAGACTGTGCTTACAGAAAGGTGAGAAAATGTGTGAAGGAAAATATTCCTTGTACCAATACATTGACCTTGATTTCCCCTAGTAATTTGGGATTTGCTCCTTGAGTATCTTTCTTCAGCTATAATTTCTCATTTCCTATTTCTCTTTCAACCCCTCAGTCTTTATCTTTTAAGCATACACTTAAATTTGATTACTGCCTATAAATCTAGCCCTAAATAGCCACTGCAATCACTTTTACATTAATAATCAATATGAAGTTGTGAAAATATACTTTCTAGGGAAATGACATATAAATGTGTCTACAAATGCATCTCACAAATATGCTAAAAACATGCTGTGCCTTAAATATATGAAGATCTGCATGAAACAATACTGGCAAGCATAATCTCAATTATTTTATTCTCTGTAAATACTTCATTTGTCTGTTAAGTAGTTTTAAAATTCCCTTTAACATACTGCCATGATTCACAGCAGACTGTACTGTACAAAGCTGACATATTTTACATGTTTTTAAAGTCCATGTGCATGTGGTAAGTTTTTTGCAATTGTATATGCATTCAGATAAATGAAGTCTATTTCTCCATGTAGGCCTTGCTTAATGTAAAATCCAAAGAAAATCATGGTAGTGCAGGAGCGCACACACACACACCCCCACACAACTTCACACTCTCATGCAGAACAATGTTACTTGTAAACATTACCTGTAGTTTCAATGTTAGTAAAATAAAATGAGGGAAAACATATAGTACCTCCATTCAAAGATCAATATACTAAAAAGACAAAAAAAAAGATAACTATAAAACTATTAAATGGAATGGGATATTAACCTGTACACCTACACATGATAATTTGTAAATGTATAAAATACCCAAACCAAATATGTAGCATGATTCCAGTTTTGTAAAAAAAAAAAAAAATTAATGAATGTGATAAGTGTATCAGAGGGCATATACATATAAGCATAAATGTGTGGAAATCAGAAAAATATATTTAGCAGATTCAGTAGTGGTTACATTTGGGAGATGGAATTGACCAAGTCAAACATAAGAATGACTCTCACTGTTGTAAAATAAAAAAGTGTGGTTATTGATAGTTTCTTTTTTGTGATTACAAGTTTAAAAAGAAGAAGGGGAAAATATGGCATACTGGCTATCAGGTTATATATTTACAGCAACACATAATATCTATTAAATAAAATCAAGGCATTCTGCATAAGAGGATCCAAAAATTAACTAGATCGATATCTATGATATTCAGGTTTATTTAGGAACAATTATCAAGCTGATATACTGGATGGTATGCAAAATATAACACCATGAGAACTGGGCATATCAGTCACTAGACAAAGATGCAAGTATACATATAGTTGGCACAGGAGAGCTACTGCTGGTTAGAAACTGCAACCACTGGGTTAAGTTACAGATCTCCATAACCTTGGATCCATGTGGGAAATAGAACAGGATATCAGGGCATACCATAGTGTAAAATCTAGTTAATGAAATATGAATAAGGAATGGAAAAACACAGTCCCAAAGGCCAAGACAAAGACCACAGTAAGATCAGCTAAAATATTTATCTGAGATTGAAATACTGAGTTAAACACTCAAGAGAACTGTCTAGAACAGAACAGGAAGAATTCATCTAAACAAAAACAGATTTATCTTACATTTTTGCTCAAAGTTTGATTAAACCACCAGTAAAACACAAATTACTTTTCCTTCCCTCATCAAAAACTGAACACTTAAAAATTTTCATATTGCTCCTGATGGCACTATTTTAGCCCATTTGACTTAAAATTTAGAATTGTCTATAACTCTTTTCTTTCCAACTTCCAGAAATCTTAACAACCATAACCCAAGTCCACATATCTTTGTTTAATTACTCCGTCTCTTGACTTCCTTTTTCTGATCAACCCTCCTCAGAAGTGTCAAGATAATCTTTTTCAAATTAAACCTTACAAAGTCTATTCATCCCAAGAACACCAGTTCTAATGAAATGTCTCTGAGCCACACTTCTAGACCCTCCCTTCTCAACTGGTTTGCACTGCCTGGAGCTTGCATAATTTTCCAACTCTAGAAACTGAGGAAAGTTTCCCTCTAATAAAACAGAGGAGCTAAGATCATGGGCTCTAACACAAGATTCAATTGGTTTTGAATCTGCACTACTACATTCCAGCTATGAATTTAGACATAAGATTTAATCACTAAGCTTAGGTCTTAACCATAAAATAGGCATAATAGTTCATAAACTTTTATTTAGTAAAATTGTCTTTAGAATTCAATATTATCTTACATATAAAGTCTGTTGTTTGGGCACAGAGGCTAGCACAGAGTTAACAACCATTACCATCATCACGGGTCCTTAAAATGACAGCATTTTTTTTCTTGTTTTATGTTTCCAATTAGAGTACCCATGTAGCCTTTTTAAAGTATATATACAAAATATTTTTGTTCCTGCAAATAACATCATGGTTTATATAAGAAGAAATAACTTACTGATATGTAGTGCCAATAACTTCCAAAATGCTTTCATCTTTCACGTTCTCCTTGCTTTTTCCTCCATCACATAAGTCTATGGTTCTCTCCATACTCTCATCTTTTGGTGAAAAGCCTTCTTGGATACGTGTCCATGCAAAACTAAATCTCTTATTGCCGAAAGACAAAGTGCAGATTAACGCAGATATCTATTACCTGCATTTTCTGTTCTGGAACTTTTTATTATTTTCCTACTTAAAGGCAATGTTATTTTCATAAACCAAAACTAGCTGAAGAAGAATGAGTGCTTCTGATGAATACACTGGTATACCCCGAACTAATTCGAAGGAACTGTAGCAAGTATTTCCTGGAACCAGAAAGTCATCAGGAGCCCCCAGGGGCGGCGCCATCAGCTCCTGGCCTTTGGTGCTGTGCTCACCAAACTCAATCCCTTCATTAAATGCCAAAGAGGGTCCAGACGTACACCGTCCCCTGCCGTCCCCTCTTTCTTCCGAGGCCTATGCTTGGGGAGGTTCCAGGAGCAAGAATCCCCAACATCCAGGCGTCTGGGGGTTGTCCCATCTCTGGAAGCAAGCCTGCCCTGCTCCTGAGGACAAAAGTGGAGGCGTGAAAAGCAGTTCCTACTACTTCCTGTGGCCGCTGGCTTGCTTCACATGCTCTACAGCTTGTGAGGACCGAGAATACTTTTCATAGGTTAAGAAGGTGGATAGGCTGCTGAACTTGATGTGGCCCGGAAGGGAGTACCTGTGGTTGGTGGGGGTTTGGAATGCCTTTGTGGATCTAAGTGGGACGGCAGCATGGGGGAACGCGGCTCGGCCTCTGTCTCCTGAGAGGCACCGCGGCGCCCGTCTTGGCGCAGGTTACTCGGACAGGCTCCGCCCTGGGAGCTCCTTCCGCTTCTTTCAGACTGTCCCGGAGGGGAGGAGAAGAGCCAGTACTGCGAGGTGGGGGCGGGGCGTGGTGTGTGACTTCCACCCCGAAGCTGCGGGAGACTCTCCCAACAGCCACCCACACCAGGCGGACGTGGCCCATGACCTCTCCCCGTAACCGCTCCCTTGCAGCGGAAGTGGGAGCGGAAGTGGGAGCGGAAGATGGTGGTCCGGGCGCTGGAGAAGGTGCGCAGGCGCGGCGGGATGAGAACGGTTTTGCACCAGGTAGGCCTCGAGGCTGTGTTACCCCAGGCTGTGGGCTGTGCACTCATGGTGGCCCATCAGAGCCAGCCGGCTAGGGCATGAGGGCCGACGCGTCCGGGGTCTGGGGCCTGCCCCCCTTTCTTGCTCGAGTTGAGCTCCTTGGGGGACATGGGGTTGAGCGAGCATGCCTGTTCCCTTCCGCTTCTGTTTTCGCTCCTGGCGGTGGCTACGCAGTTACTCTGGTGATTTTTGGTCACTCCTTAAGCCAAATAAATACCCAGTACGTTGTAGCTGCAACCGTATTTCTCTGTTTAATAATCAGGTTACAGATTATTGAAATTATGAACGCATAACCTCGAGGTTACCGTGTCCAAGTTCCTCTTATTATCTCTGACGCCATTGGTATAATTGGAAGAGAATCACATTGGCCGCTGGTCAACCTATAAACTGAATAGTTTTAAATCAAATGTCTACTCCTGTCCAATCAGCAGTGGCCAGAGGTGGAGATTTCTCTAGACCCACTGCTCAGTCCACAAATAATATTATGAGCTAAGGAAACTTAAAAAAGGAAGCATAGAAACACAGGTGATTCGACTGGCATGTTAGCTGCAATCTCTTTTGCTTAAAACCTCCACCAACACCAGAATTAATGTCTCAAGAAACTCATGGTTGATTAGGCAGTCGTGATACACTAGAGTGCTACTATCTCTTCTATTTTCATGCTAAGTATAACTCATTGTTCATTTTTCATTAATCTTCTAATATGTTAATAGTAACGGTGTCTTTTTTAGCATATAACATTGATGTAGGGAGCTGTTCAGATCACATATTTGATGAAAGGGAGAGTTGAATTTAGGAAATAGGAATTGAGTTTAAAAATATTCAGGGATTGAAGAGAAATTAGGGGAAATAGTTCTTTGTTCTCTACTCAGACTCTTCCACCACATGCCTTGGCCTCCAGGGGAAAGGAGGGGCTTTCCAAAGCCGAATTTGAATAGGCTTCCAGTGTATTCTTTCCAAGACAAGGTCAGACATTAACTTTAAGGAATCCACTGTTTACTTCTCTTTCTATTGGTTCTCATAGCATTATTGACCAGTCATATTCCCAAAGTAAAATGCAAAGAAAGAACAACCTCTTCAAATGCAATGTTCATTGCACATTTAAATAGTCAGTATATATTGAGCATGCAGCGTCCTCTGCCTGGGAAGTTGTGTGCAGAAGTGTTGTACAAATCAAATAAAAAGTCAGACCGTTCCAGTATTCCACCTGATAAAGTCAAGAGTGGACCTGGCCAGGTCTAGGCACACATTGGAATCACGTGGGAGTTTTGGTAACCTGCTATTGCCCAAGATCCACCCCAAATAGTTTAATCAGTGTCTTCGATTATAGATTTGGTCCTTTTTTTTTGTCTTTTGTCTTTTCAGGGCTGCCCCCAGGGCATATGGAGGTTCCCAGGCTAAGGGTCTAATCTGAGCTATAGCTGCCAATGACAAACGCCACAGCCACAACAATGCAGGATCCGAGCAGTGTCTGCAACCTACACCACAACTCATGGCAACACTAGATCCTTAACCCACTGAGCGAGGTCAGGGATCGAACCCTCAACCTCATGGTTCCTATTTGAATTCGTGTCCACTGCACCACAACGGGAACTCCTAGTCCTTGGTGGGGTTTTTTTTGTTTTTTGTTTTTTGTTTTGTCTTTTTACCTTTTGAGGGCTGCTCTCATGGCATATGGAGGTTCCCAGGCTAGGGGTCTAATTGGAGCTGTAGCTGCCAGCCTATGCCAGAGCCACAGCAATGCAGGATCCGAGCTGTGTCTGTAACCTGCACCACAGCTCACGGCAACGCCAGATCCCTAACCCACTGAGCAGGGCCAGGGGTCGAACCTGCAACCTCATGGTTCCTAGTCAAATTCGTTAACCACTGAGCCACGACAGGAACTCCATTTATTTTTTATTTTTATTTATTTATTTTTTTTAAGACCGCATGCGCAGCATATGGAAATTCCCAGGCTAGGAAACAAATCAGAGCTTCAGCTGCCAGCCTGCACCACAGCCACAGCAACACAGGATCCGAGCCGCATCTGTGACCTACACCACAGCCCACAGCAATGCCAGATCCTTAATCCACTGAGCAGGACCAGGGATCAAACCCTCGTCCTAATGGATACTAGTCAGGTACATTTCCACTAAGCCACAACAGGAACTCCTTGGTATTTTTTTTTTTTTTTCAGTTGCTGTGGTGATTCTCAGGTGTAGGATAGTGAAGCATAGATTAGCCTTAAGGGGAATAAAAATTATTAAGAACACATGGGAAACAGATTCTGGCCAGCTGGCTATACTTCTCCAAACTTAGAAAAAAAAAAAAAAAAAAGCTGTAGGAAGTTAGGACATCTCAAGTATCAAGAAGCCTCGGGAAAGAAGGCTAAATGCTTCATAGGAGGGGCTGTCACTCAATCATTGTTCTCTACCTCAGGCATGGGCAGAGGCTACTAAATTCAAATTGCACTGCTCTAGATTTCACACTTTGTTTAAACACTAAGTGTAGCATATGCCAACCTATATTGTAATACGTTGTAAGATGTAATCATAAACTAATGATATTGATATTAAGATTTTTCTGGAACTATTCTTAAGATGTAAGAGGGGGAAGGAACACTGAACGGTGAATAATGATAATTGTTATCTGGTAAGTTATAATGCAGTTTTTTAAAAGAATGGCCTTAGACAAATCTCTTAGTCAAGCTGTCATTTTACTTGTTTCTAAAGTTCCTGAGTTGATCTATTTGTTTATTCAATCATCCATTCATTTATTCAGTTAACTTATACTTATTAGTCAGGCGTTGTCTGGGTCTAGGATTGCTACATGGATCAAGCATGCTTTCTGCCTTTAAAATCTTACAGACTCATGAATTCCAGGTAAATGCTTATAGTACAATATGAGTAGGAAACTTGGGTAGATTAATAGAGAGATTGAAGAGGTCAGGAAAAATTTCTCATAGGAGTGCTCTTTTAGTAGGCCAAATTAGTAAACATTTAGTAGAATGCCATCTCTCACTAAAAACTGAATGAGGATGTCCCAAATATATGATATTGGGGTTTGGAATGGGTAACTGAGAGAGAAAGTGCATGGCCTTTAAAATATGTCATCAGTTCAATGTGGTTGAATTTCAAGATTGAGGAGAGAAATGAGGAGACAAATTCTTAATATGAGAGACTGTTGTGGAGTACCAGTGTGTATTATTATGCAATGATGGTAGCATAATAACATTAGGAAAATCATTGTGAAAACTGTAATAAGGATAAATTGAAGAATGGTGTGTTCGAGGTTAGGGACAAAGAGAGTTAAGCAGTAGTTCAGAGGAGAAGTTTGATGGCCTTAACTAAGACTTTCTGGTAATAAAATTTTAATTCTGTGTTAGAGAAAAGAAAAAAACGAACTAATAACCTCCAAAAATAACACCTACAAAGTGTATTTAATAATGTTTTCACAGTATAAAAAGTATATATATGTGTTTAGAACTTTGAGGCCAAATTTTCATTATCTTCTTCTAATTATTAGTTTACAAGATTATATCAATGTGAGAATGAATAAACCTATAGGGATGTTGACCATTAGTACTGGGTTTGAAGATAGCCCCAGATTTCTAAGCAGCTCCATACATCTTTACTTATCTCATCTCTAATATAGCCCTGGGGATTTTCAGAAAAATAGCATGTAATGTCAACTCTGTATTTAAACTGTAAGACTCAAACCCTTGGGAACTATCAAGTTATCAGTCTTTACTACTGAAAACATAACACGAGTTAAGTAGAGCTACTCTAAATGGTTCAGATTACATTTAGGTAATATTTTGAGAGAGATGAAGACAGAGAGATTTTCACCCAAATGACTAGTTTAAATTGCCTACATTTATGTCCCAGATTGTTTTTTGTGAAGTCAACCAAGTGTATAAAAAAGCTTCCTTTCCAAAAAGGAAAAGGCCTTTATATTGCTGAGGTCTGGACAAGTGCAAACTGAATATCCTTTCTTCTCAAAGTAAAACAATCAGAACATTATTTGTGGCCCTTTAAACTTCTTCATAAAGTTTTTAACGAAGTCGACCAAATAGAGCTTTATGATCCAGTAAATGTTCTTTTCATTCATTTCATTTATAACACATAATGGAGATTATGTATGAAAGAAGAAATACCTTGAGACAAATAATGTGCACAATTTTTTATTGTTTATACTTATAAGTAAATTATCTTTTTGAATCTTTAGAGTCGATTCAAGTGCCAAAACCAATTCAGTTACCCATGGAAGCATTTGTGTTGGAAACTTGCTTACCTTTTAGCCTCACAGGTTGGACTGGTTCTCGGGGTTTACATAGCCTCTTCTGCTTTTCTAATTGTTCAGTGAAAAGAGAAACATGTTGAGCCTCAAAAGGACATTTATTTTAAAATGCTCAAATAATTTCTCTGTTTCTGTCAGAAAAAAGAGGAGGAAGAGGAAGAATGGGAGGGTAGGAAATGAGAATAAAGCCAAAAGACTGTTAGTTTTGGAAAGAAAAGCTTATACCACATGCCGTGAGAGACTTTAATATCTTTTAACTTAAGCAGTGTTCCAAGGCAAAATTTAGAACATTGTGTCTCCCATTCTGCAGGTTCTAAACCAAATGATTATATGAAAACATCTTGTAATAATACTTTAATGATTTAGTAATAAGTTTCATTTCACTTATTTTAAAGTACCACAAGAGGAAAAATAAAGACTAACTTACTAGGCCTCTAAATGTCAAGCTTAGATCTATACTTAGTTAAAAGATAGGACTTTTTTGTACCTCAGAATACTATGAGAAGGCCAGTGATACTGAAATTCATGAAAGTATTCACTGCAGAACACACCATCACAGTTAAAAAGACATGGACACTATATTGTCCTGGAGATGATATTGGACCTAATTAAAATTGAAGTTTCCAATAGCAATAAACTTAGGAAGCTGTGTTTTTGTGTGATCTGAAGATCTATATGTAGTGATTCATGGATTATGTGACTACATACTTTCGGCTTACTTGAAACCACTGTGTGTGTGTGTGTGTGTGTGTGTGTGTGTGTGCGCGCGCGCGCGCACCACCCTGTGGTATATGGGATTCCTGGGCCAGGAATCATATCCGAGCCACAGTTGTGACCTAAGCCGCAGCTGCAGCTGCAGCAGTGCCAGATCCTCAACCCAGTGTGCTGGCCAGGGATCAAACTTGTGTACTTGCGCTCCTAAGACATCGCCCATCCCCTTGCACCACAGCTTGAACTCAAAACCACTTATATTATTTATTATGAGCCCATATAAAAATTATAAAATGATGAGTTCAAAATGTTTCATTTAGGCACAGCTGTATATTACATGGTTTAAGAAAGTATTTGAGTTATTTATGGGCAGAGGCCTTTCCAATCTTTTCTTTCATTGCAGTTTGAACTGCAACTGCTAGATGGCGCTGACAGGGTGTGATTCACTCTCACGGATGAAAACATTTCTTCCACTTTTTTCTGAGAATTTTAAGTCAGTTATATATTTGCAGAATCTGTTGCAGGAATATTCTTAGGTATGAAACATACCTAGAATTGATTTTCCAAGTGATTCTCAGAAATATCATTGTTTTTTGTGAAGTGCTTTTGGTTGGCGGTTGTTCCAGACAATTAAGATGTCTAAATCTGGTGTCCTCATAGACATCTACTTCTCCATCACTTAAGCATATTTTCTAATTTTTCTCTTTGTAATTTAGTATTTGTTTTTTTCCCCCACATGTGGGTCTCAGTGATGAATCATACAGGCGTAGGACATATAAGCTCTTTAAGGAAATAAGGCATTTCTTTCTTGTCTGTAGCTGAAAATGTATTCTGTTCTAATTCAGTTTTTTAATTCCATAATGTCTAGATCTTTAAAATCATGCAGCGCCAAATATCAAGTTTTGTGGTGCAGCATTTGTTTTAATCATCTTTCAGCTGCATAACTGATTAAGACTGTCTTGTTCACTTTCTTGAGAATTTAATGAATCATTTTAAAATAGAAGGGATTGTGAAATTTGTAGAAAAAGCAAGTAAATCAGAGGGGGAAATAAAGAAGAGCAAAACAAGGAAATATATCTTTCAGGTTTAATTTCCTTAGCAGTGGAGTGGTAGAGTCAGCCATTTTCATGGTTAAGTCAACACAAGTTCAAAACATCTGACCACTGGAAAAATAGGGATTTTCCATATCTGCATATTATGACTCATTTCATAACAATAACAACAATAATAACAAAACACTTTCGAAGTTATTTCCCCTAGATTTACTCTTATTAGAAATTAAAATGTGATTATCTGGAGGAGTTACTTGCAATTTGTTGTATTCCACATTTAAAATATAAATTTTAAAATAACATACCTATGTTGTTGTTGGCAGAATGTCGTTGTTCAAAAATTACAAAGTTAGTAGTGCTCACCTGTCACCTAAGGATGTCCATTTTTTTCTTTCTTTTTTTTCTTTTTCTTTTTTTTCTTTTTAGGGCCACACCTGTGGCATATGGAAGTTCCCAGACTAGGGGCTGAATTGGAGCTGCAGCTGCCAGCCTGTGCCACAGCCTCAGCAATGCCAGATCCAAGCAGCGTCTGTGACCTATGTCACAGCTCATGGCAGTGCTGGATCTTTAACCAACTAAGTGAGGCCATAGATCAAACCCACATCCTCATGGATACTAGTCAGATTCGTAACCCACTGAGCCACAACGGAAACTCCAGGATGTCCGTTTTCTTATAGTTATAGTTAAAGAATTCCATAAAGACAATCTTAAATGTATAGTTTTTAGTTTGACATTTGTATTAAAATCAAATAAGGAATATTCTTAAAAATACTGCCTATATCTTCTTTTTTTATATGAAGTTTACATGATATTTAATATAGGCCATGTATGAATCAGGCACTCAAGAGCATTCTAAATTTGAGATATTAAAATCTATACATGTTAATATTTTAACATTTTACATTTTATTTCATTTATTTATTTATTTATTTTTGTCTTTTTAGGGCTGCACCGGCGGCATATGGAGGTTTCCAGGCAAGATATCAAATCGGAAGTGTAGCTAGCTGCTAGCCTAGGCCACAGCCACAGCAATGCCAGATCTAAGCTGCATCTGCGACCTACGCCACAGCTCAGGGCAACGACAGATCCTTAACACACTGAGCGAGGCCATGGATTGAACCTCATGGATGCTAGTCAGATTCATTTCCGCTGAGCTACAACAGGAACTCCAACATTTTTCATTTTAAAAGTAGAGTTTAACATCTTGAATTTTTTTAATTTTAAAATTCAATTCTGGGAGATCTTAAAGTATTTACTCCCCCCAAAAAAATATGGAAATAGAAAAAGGGGCAATGTAAAAAAATATATTTTTATCATCTAAATTATACATGTCATTAAAATATTTGCTTTGCTTCTCTAGATTACTTTTATTTCCAACTGTAGTCCAAATGCTCAAGAGGCAATGTAGCGTGTATAGGGTGTAACTCAGTTAAATGTGTCATCTTTAGCAACTGCTATATAGAAAGAGATGTTATATAGTGTGAAATGATGATTCATACTCACTGCTGAGAGTCATATGGAAGTTAAAATTCCCTTACGGTGTCTAGAATTTGGGAACCCAAATGTATATCCTCCTGACATCAGGACACAAGTGTGGGAAAGAATGATACAGTAGTCATACAACCTGTAATTTTTTCTTTACATAGAACCATCTTAAATGTATAGTCTTTTGATCATACTGACTAGATTTTAAATCAGATCAGTGGCCTTCAGTCACCCATTAGGTTTTTACTTTTCCTTTCTTTTATTATAATTATATTGATTTAAAAAAAATGCACGTGTTTGTATTAATTGACTATATATAGTGTAACTATATATGTACACTTATACATATATTTAGAGTATATATCTAGAATTCTAGACTATCAGAGGTTTGAATCATCCCAAGACTATTTTAAGATTTTTGGTAATGGTAATGGCAGTCATAAATCATGCATATTAAGAATATCCTAACTAATATCAAGTCCCCAAAACCACAACCCTTGATGAGCCTTTCTCACCCTGTATTAAGCACTTTGCAAACTCCAAGATTGAGTATGTTTAACATAATTTTTAAAACAAGCACAATTTAGAACAATAGATATGCTACTTATGGAAAAATAAACTGGAAATATGTCTCTGAATAAATGAAATTAGATGAGAAAATGCAGTTATTGAGAAACTCCAAGAAACTGTTTTTTTTTTTTTTGAGAAAAGAGCCTATTATTACTATATGAACATAGTTATGACTGGATTATAGCTGTATTGTTACTTTGAGAACCATAGGGTGGTATCATATTGTTAAAAACCTCCAACTTAGACGATAATCTTGCAGATAGTGTTATTAAAATAAAAGCCTTTTATTTAAGAAAATCTTTTTTGGTTCAATGTGTGAAATATAGCATTACAAATATAAAAATTTTAAGATGTTATAAGAAATGCCAAAACATCTTTGGAACAAACTCTGTCGTACTAAGATATCATATATTCAAATATTCTAAATTTAAATATTCTAAATTCTATTAAATATTCTAAATATTTAATTTTCTAAATATTTAAATTCTAAATATTCTAAATTCTATTGATTAAAGATTGACAAGATGTAAAAAATTCAGCTTAGTGCTTCTAAATGCTTGCCTATATTTCTTCAACTATATCAGTGTTATTTTGTCTCAATCCATTCATTTCTTTTTAAAGTGAACTCAACCTTTGAGTGTCTTAATTTAAAATACACATTGATAAAGTTTAACTATTAATATTAAATAACATTAAATATTTAAATATTCTATTTCTGTGATAAGTAAATTTTAAAATATCATTAGTAGTTATAGAGGTGAAAATTTAATTTATATGTTTAGCAATTAAATGTCTCTTTAACATTTCTCTGTGCCTGAGGCTAGACTCAGAAATAACTTTTCTGGCGCAGTATCTTTTTCAAATATAGGCTTGCTTTCTTCAAATTAGGAAGGCATCTTATGAATTTAAGTTACAAAAATTATGTAGAAAAAAATACCTTTTCAGATCATGTCATTTTTTTATTTTATGGCAGAAACATATAATACTCTCCCAGTTTATATTCCATTTTAATGTGGTGGGTGTGTTCACACGTATACACACACATATATATTTTATTCCTAGGGTTTTATATGTGTATATATCCTAATTATTAAGACAAATGAAAAGTTGTCTCTTTCAAGACATAAATATCTCTGCAGATATGACATATATTAGGTAAGTATTAGACCTAATATATATGTACATTCCATATATTTGTCTATATAGAAAGAGAGATATGTATGTGTGTGTAGAGAGAGAGACCTCTGTATATATGCATGTCTGTCTGTCTCTATAATAGGTAGAAAGAGACATAGAGACAGAGAGTCAGGACAGTCATTCCTCTGATTTAAAAATTAGGATGGGAGTTCCCATCGTGGCGCAGTGGTTGACGAATCCGACTAGGAACCATGGGGTTGCGGGTTCGGTCCCTGCCCTTGCTCAGTGGGTTGACGATCCGGCGTTGCCGTGAGCCTTGGTGTAGGTTGCAGACGCGGCTCGGATCCCGCGTTGCTGTGGCTCTGGCGTAGGCCGGTGGCTACAGCTCCTATTCAACCCCTAGCCTGGGAACCTCCATGTGCCGCGGGAGCGGCCCAAGAAATAGCAACAACAACGACAAAAAGAGAAAAAAAAATTAGGGTGAAAGTTATCTATGTTTTGATACTAAGAAAACTCACCCTAGTACATCTTGCTGCAGAAGTTGTATTAAATCTCCAGTGGTGATTAAATAATTAAAATTTATTCCATCTTCTACATTAAGCCTTTATCTAAGTTGAAAAAGGAATACCTTCAACATGGCCATTGTAATCTCAAATAATCACCAATTTAAGAAATTTATGGTCCTGATATTCTCATTTGCTTGCAAATTTGGGTACATCTTTATAATGCTTAATAAATATCTGTTGAGCAAAAGAATAAAAATCAGTATTATGGTGGTGGTTGCATTTCCAACCTGACCCACAGTGTTTGTTTGGCCTACCATCGTTCATAAAGAATAGCTCTGTATTAGCATTACAAAAAATAATAAACATAAGGAAAATTCAGTCAAAATCCCATCATAAGATGCCACTATCACACCCCATCCCTGATACTGCAATATAGTGTTAGTATTTGGCATTTCATGAACTGTAAGGTACAATTTTTTTGTGGTGCCATGTCTGGGGGGGAAAAGGGGTCTGGGAGGACCAGGGAAGAAGTGGAAATGAGAGTTGGGAGGAAATATTTAGGAGGCTTTGTAAAGAGGACTCCATTTTTATCTCCTCCTGATTCTCCCCACCCCACACACCACACACCACACACCACACACATGCCTTTTTTTTTTTTCTTTCCAATTAAGAATACAGAGACATACAGGCACAAAGGAATAATAATTACAAAAGGTGCAGAAAACTTTAAGTAAAGTTCCTTCAAGAGAGGTCCTTGTGTACTCAGAGCCACTCTAGGGCAGTGAGTCTGATTACTTCCTTGTATCTCTTGGAGTATCACTTCTCAAGAAAAATGTTGGGATGAAATCCATATTCTCTGAAGAGGTGGGGTGGGCATGATGGGAGGCAGGGGTGTGCTATCCTCACCTTCATTGTACTCTTTTCACTCTCAGTCCTACATGGCAAATTTTGCCCTTGCTCAGAATGGAGGTAAGGAAATGTGATCATCCCAGAAATTAGATGAAGTGAAAAACATGACAAGGGCTAAAAAGAACATGGTATAGTTATTTTCGTTAGTGTATTTATGTTTGTGTGTAAGTGTATAGATATTATAGGAAACATCAGATTTTGAAGTGACGAGAAAGAAAGCAATCAAGTGTAATAAGGAAGAAAGATCTGGAAATCCCCTGGAATATCATTTTGGAAGGGGAAAAGCTTTTCCTAATCCCTCAGCTGGAAGGAAGACTCTTAATTCTTAGTGACATTTAGATTTAAGGCCCATATTTAAATTGCTTTGGTGCAAATTGAGAATGTCTCTGCTTTTAATTGTGCACTGGTTTCCTTAAAAAATTACTTTTTTTTTCCAGATTTACATTAGATCTTCTGATATGTTCACAAAAAGTTTCAAAAGTGAGCTTCCAAAAATAACAACATAACAGCATAAAACGATGAATCTGCATATTGGCAGAACCATGATATGACAATAGTCAAACATTCTTAATTGAAAAGTTAATGGTTTTCCCGATGTGACACATTTTAGTTTTATTTCTAAAAATTTTTGTTTCCATCTTCACTTTTCCACACTTTCAGCCCTAGCCTTGCCACCAAATTCCAAAATGACTTCACTGAAAAAAATTTGTCAAATTAATCCTTGCAGTTAATCTCAGAAATACAGAATCCATGTATGTACTGAAAGTGTGAGATCTTTTCCCCCCTGAAATAAGTTCTGGAATTCCATTCAAGGAACACATATCCCATATTACCAACTTTCCAATTCCTGTCAATTTATATCGAAGAAGTAACATCAGCCCATTCTTGTTTTGGAGTTATTGCACTCCAATTCATTGTCAATGTTAAAACAATAACAAATGAAAATTATTTTAATAAATTATCACCATGAAACAATATAAATTATGGGAACATTAAGATAATATTATGTGAAAATCAACTATGCTTTAATTAAAAAATAACATTATGTGACTTCAAGTGGAATTTTTTGCAAATGAATGGTCTTATTCTTACCATAGCTAATACCATACTGTGTGTTTGTGTGTGTGTGTGTGAAAGACTGGTTCACTGCCTCAGATTTCTCTCATAGTACAATGGCTCTCCTAAGAGGGTTATAATATTCCATTGACTGGTTTGTGGATTCATTTGCTGTGAGTTATTTCTGGCCAGTGGAAAACACACAGTTAACTCTTCAGTGTTATTTAAGCAGACACTCTATGATTTTACCAGAGATTGTTTCTGTAGGAATAAATCTGTGTACTATTTGTCTAGTCAAAAACAGACCATGCTGACATAGAATCAGTGGAGGACTGGAAAAATGGATCAGAGGTGGAAAGGAAAGAGAACGGGGAAATCTGCTTATTTTAATAATATACCTATGATAGAAAAAACAAAATACATTACTTTATGTACCCCAAAAGGAAAAGTTATTGAAATAATGTGTGTGGGCAGCTATATACCAGAAAACCTTAATCAATTTAACTTCTCTACACACATAGTTAACTCTATTCTCTATATCACATAAATTAAAAAATTTATGTTAATGATTATGTCCATGATTTCTGTTCTCCTCATTTCTGTGTATATTTAATTTATAACACCATTTGTTGTCCTTAATTTGGAAGAGACATAAATTTACAATTCTCAAAAGTCCTAAAAAAATTCTCTATTTACTGCCTCATATACATGAAAAAAGAGCATGTGTATACAAACACATACACAAATACACACACCACTGCTTTTGACTTTTCATCCTGTCACTGCACAGTGAAAAGATATTACTTGTCTATTGAGGGAAAGACATTTAATATATCACAGTAACAGAAACTGACTCTTAAAAACCCTTAAACAACGTATTTTTATGGTAACTATTATGCGTTTTTCACATTTAAAGGATGGATAGTTACCTTCTATAAACTAAGCCCCTAGACTTAGAATATGTTTTAGTGGTAATGCTTAAAGTGATTGTGTAGTGATTGCTGTATAAATTTTTAAATTAGAGGCTGATTGAACATGCTAGATACTTATCTTCCTTACTTTTCCTTTTTCTCATTATTTCTGTAAAGCAATGATTTAGGTTTTTTAAATAGGAAATATGCCATCTTACTGGAAGACAGCATTTTTTTTTTTTTTGGTTTAAGTTTAGTTATGAATTTACCTAATAAGTAATTACTAATACTACCCAAATGAATACTGAAATAACTGTGGATTGATTTTTCAGAAAGATATAATTCAGTAAAATATAATTTAAAATACAATTGGGAAGTGTTATGTCTTCTGATTTCTATGGAAGTGTAGTACTGTGTTTTTGTCCAGTGACTTTTTAAATGGTATCTTTTTCATAAACAATGTGGTTATAATTCTTGATTATTTGGCCTTTGACATCTACTCCTAAGGTTAACTTTACAATGTTGTTTAAAATAAATGTAATGAAAAGTTTTTTAATCACAAAAACACAAAAAAAACATTAAAACCTTAATGTATTACTACAGATGAACATCCACATTAAAAAAAAAAAAAAAAAGGATCTGGACACAGACCTTACATCCTTTACAAAAATTAACCCAAAATGGATTACAGACCTAAATGTATAAAGTGTGAATTGATGAAACTCCTAGAAGATAATAGAATATCTAGATGACCTTGTGAATGGTGATGACTTTGATGACTTTATAAATTTAATACCAGAGGCATGATTCATGAAAGAAAGACTTGATAAGCTAGAATTCATTAAAATTTAAAAAACTCTTCTGTAAATGACAATGTCAAGAGAATGAGAAGCCACAAACTGAGAGAAAATAATTGCAAAAGACATACCTGATAAGGTACTATTATTCAGAATATACAAAAAACTCTTAAAACTCAGCAATAAGAAAGTTAAAAAATCAATTTAAAAAATAGTCTAAAAACCTTAGTAGACACCTCACCAAAGAAAATATACAGAGGACAAATAAGAATATGGAAAGATCCTCCACATCATATATCATTAGGGAATTAAAAATTAGAATGAGCTACACACTTACTGGAATGGCAAAATCCAAACATTGCCAACACCAACTGCTCACAAGAATGTGAAACAGCAAGAGTTCTCATTCATTGCAAAATGGTGCAGCCATCTTGGAAGACATTTTTTGTAGTTTCTTAAAAAACTAAACATAGTACCATATGGTCCAGCAATCACACTACTTGGGATTTACTGAAATAAGTTGAAAACTTACATCCACCCAGATGTTTATAGCAGTTTTGTTCATAATTGCCAAAACTTGGAAATAACCAAGATGTCCTTCATTGATGAATGGAGACATAAACTGTGATATCTTCTGACAGTGGAATATTTTTCATTACTAAAAAATGGAGACTTGCTGTATAGCACAGAGAGTTCTTCCCAGTAGTTTGTGATAATCTATGTGAGAAAAGAATCCGAGAGAGAATGGGTATATGTATATGTGTTACTGGGTCACTTTGTTGTACAGCAGAAATTATCACAGCCTTGTAAATTAACTATACTTCAATAAACTTCAATAAAACTTTAAAAAAGGAAAAAGAAATGAACTATCAGAACATGAAAAGACATGGAGGAAATTTAAATCCATATTAAGTGGAAGAAGCCAATCTGAAAAGATTCCACGGCATATATTCCAACTATATGACATTCTAGACAGGACAAAACTATGAAGACTGTAAAAAGATCAGTGGTTTCCAGGGCTTGTGTGAATGGAGTGATGAGCAGACAGAGCACAAAGGATTTTTAGGGCTGTGAAACTATTCCGTATGATACTATGAATGTTGTACAGATACCATTACACTTTTATCAAAACCCATAGAATGTACAACACCAAGAGTGAACCCAAAGGTAAATTATGGACTTGAGTGATAATGATATGTCAGTGTAGGTTCACCAATTATAACAAATGTGCCACTCTGGCACGGCATGTTGATGGTAGCTCATGTGCATGGGGTAAAGGGGGAAGCTCTTTGTGTGTGGAGGCAAGGGTTAGTTTGGAACTCAGTAATTTTTTGCTTAATTTTGCTGTGAACCTTAAAAATAAGGTCCATTAAAAAAAAAAAAAAAACCTTAGTACTATGTTTTTTCTTTAAGGAACTAAGCAAATTAAATTACATAAAAAATTAATGTAGCTATAAATTACCTTCCTTTCCAGGTCTCAAATTACTTTAAAGACATCACTTCATGACTGTTTGATTCTTGAAACTTTATATACTTCACAGGAATTTTTGTTAGTTATCAACATACAATTACTGAAGTAGATTTTAATGCTTATTTTCATTTTATAGATGAGAATAGGGATAAATTTCAAGTAAACAATTGCATGGTTGCACTAATTTCCTGATTTGGGGCAGTGGTGAGAAAAATGTATAAAAGAAATCTTGGAAATCCACATGTTACATGAAGTTTTTAGTTTACCCACTAATTTTAACCTTATATTAAAATTATTTTTAGAGCTAATGACCATAATAGGGCAAGTTCTGTTTGATTTATAATTGCTTTCTTTGTCCCTCTTCATTTTGGAAACTGCTTATCACGAATGAAAAAACCCAGCAGGATCTCATTTCTTATCCATTCCAAAGTCAGTAGTCTGCATCTGTTAACCCCAAGTTCTCAGTCCATCCCACTCCCTCCCTCTCCCCCTTAGCAACCACAAGTCTGTTCTCCAAGTACATGATTTTCTTTTCTGTGGAAAGGTTTATATGTGTGTATATTAGATTCCAGATATAATTGATATGATATTTGATTTCTTTTTCTGACTTACTTCACTCAGTATGAGAGTCTCTAGTTCCATCCATGTTGCTAGAAATGGCATTATTTTGTCCTTTTTTATGGCTGAGTAGTATTCCATTCTGCTGTGGAGCAGTGGGAACTATGTCTAGTCACTTATGATGGAGCATGATAATGTAAGAAAAAAGAATGTATACTTATATGTGTAACTGGATCACCATGCTGTACAGTAGAAAATTGACAGAACACTGAAAACTAGCTATCATGAAAAAAAAATCATTATATAAAAAAAATGAAAAAAAAACAAAAGTAGATAGGAAAATATGCATTAAAAGAAAATCAGGAGTTCTCGTTATGGCTCAGGGGTAACAAAACCAATAGTATCTATGAGGACATGAGTTCGATCCCTGGTCTTGGTCAGTGGGTTAAGGATCCGTCCTTGCAGTGAGCTGTGTTGTTTGAAGATGTGGCTCAAATCTGACGTTGCTCTGGCTGTGGTGCAGGACAGCCGCAGCAGCTCCAACTCAACCCCTAGCCTGGGAACTTCCATATGCCACAGATGAGGCCCTAAAATGCAAAAAAAATAAAAAAATAAAAAATAAAAGTTTACATGCCTCAAAACTGTCTAGTACTGAGATATGTTAGATGAATCTGATTTCTAAATGTGGTTAAGTCTATTTAGCTTTTCACAACAATTTTCCATAACAGGTGTTGAATTTTAAAATTCACCATTTTACTTATTTCCTTATTTTGTTTGTTTTTGCGGAAGAGGGAAAGGTTTAGTCAATATATAAATCCTTTGAAGCAACCACTTCTGTTTCAGGTAATCTGTAACTATAATCACTAATTAGTCTATATATACATGCATAGACTTTCCAAATAGAATTCATAATCTACAACTAATATGAATGGAAGTTGGACAGATGACTAGGCAAACCATTTCCACTATGAGAAATAGTAAGTGTTCAATATATTTCAATTAAATTAATATGTGAATATCGTAGTGGAATATCCTAATGGACATTTCTAATGGATAACACATAAATCAGCCTAAGAATATTCACTTAAGGTGAAAAATCATTTTAACTCATAGGATGGAAAAATAATATTTTTTCCTTTTTACTGATGATGAATTTTATGATGGTAAAGTTTGTATTAATAATACCCAACATTTACTATTCTAGGAACTATTCCATTTGTAATTCTTTAAGAATCCTGTTGCTGAATGAAGGGGGAGCTATTATAACCACAGTTTTCCTATAGCACTACAGCATGAATGGTCTTTTTCTAAGTGGCACTTCCATCACATGGATCAAATTTTAAACTATTTTTTTCTATGACCAATCAGATATTATAAAATAATTATGCTACTGACTTGGTATGTGTTTAATGTCAAGCCACTTTTTTCCATTGACAGCTTGAAAAGTTTGTAAAACCATTAAAAATTTAAACTTGGGGCTCAAAGTGTGTTTCTGCAGTTAGGCTGCTTTTAATTTTCTCATTCTGTTTAGTGAACACCTGCCTTTGCTTGGATATTGAATGAAAGTGAGACTTATTAAAGTTTTTTTTTAGTAGTTTTATTTTGAAGTTCAGATAAAAATAGAATCTTTTTTGTATGCTAAATATTTAATATACAAAGGGAACTATTTATAGTTAGACTTTACATGTTCATAAACATGTATAGTTAAGACTTTTTAAAATTTTGCATTCAGTTATAGTAATGAAATATTATTAAAGGAAAGAAATGACTTTTGTTCAATTGAGAATGTTGTTGGTTCTTGAAGAGTAACTTAAAATGTAGTGGCCTGATGCTCTTATCAGTAGTTCATTTCTTAGCACCCCATTGAATGATGATTCCCCTAAAGGCTGACACTGTGTTTACCTTTGTATGCCGACACCTTCAGGGTAAAGGGGGCTTATGGGAAGAGCATGTCCAGCATGCAGTAGACAGTTAATAGCTGCTCAATTGAATTGAAATGACCGTCTTTTAAAACTCAGTCTTTTTATCATCAGCTAATTTTGAGCACTGACTTTATGTCAGGCACTCTCTCAGGTGCTTGAGTTATAAAGGTGAAAAACATCTTCTGTGGTAATATTCAGATGTAGCAAGTGATTCGCTAGAGCAAGGTTCTAAACCCCTGACCTCAAATTAGAATCAGTTAAGTTAAAAAAAAAAAAAAAATCCCCGCATCCAGGTTCCATCCCAAACCAGTTGAATCAGATGAGAACTATATCTAGTCACTTATGATGGAGCATGATAATGGGAGAAAAAAGAATGTATACATGTATGTGTAACTGGGTCACCATGCTGTACAGTAGGAAAAAAAATGTATTGGGGAAATAACAATAAAAAATATTTACAAAAATAATACTTGAGAGTGATTTCAAGCCACCAGTATTTTAAAATAATCCATCAAATAATCTCAATGTGCAGGAGATTGAAAAATGCTGCTCTTAAGGCAAGCAAGGTCATAAGAAAGGTGTTCTTAATTCATTCTGGTAGAACCAAAGAAGTATATCCAGAAAAATGGAAACTTAAACTAACCTTTAAAGAATGCAAAAGGGTAAAGAGGGGCTGATGGGAAGAGCATGACACATTTAGTGGACCAGAGGTAGATTGTCATGTTTAGCACTTAGAGTAGGCAAAATGGAAGCTCTAACATGTAAAAATTATATGTGTTATATAAATGGAATACATAATTGACTCTTCAATATTTATTATACTCTGTATAATTTTTCTCCAGATATTGATTCACCTATCATAGTAATTTTATTCTTTCTCTAATGATTAGCCCAGAGTGAGTGAATCTAAACAGGTTGAAATCAATGAAAAACTTCCTCCCTCCATGGAAAAGAGAAAACTTTTTCTCCAAGCATGGTGAGAATGATATTCCATAGTTACTGCTAGAACCCGTTTTGCAAACATGAAAGGAGTCCAATTGAGAATAAGTAGCTGACACAAGGCAAAGCAAAGAACCAGAGAAGCAGGGCATGAAACTCAGGTACCTAGCCCATAGACCACCCTATCTGTAAACTCCATGTTACGTGAAATTTGGAATACCCTTCTTGTTAAACCACTTTGAGTCTGGGTTTCTTGAAATAAACTCATTGAATTGGTCCATTGAGGCAAAATATTTTTTACTTTTAAGACAAACAGGAGGCATTGTCACAATTTAGAAAGGAGAGTTTAAAGAGGAAAATAACGCTATTCTATCTTAAAACGGGATCTTTCTGTATGTCAAGTATTGTGTGTACTTTATATATGTATAGAAATCTTATAAACAAATTGGTGTTTTATTCTTTAGGCAACAGTATGTACATTGGTTTGATGAGGCCTAAACTAGAAGCAAAAGAACATGGAAGTTATTTTATGAACTGTGCAATAGAGATGATTATAGAGGAAAAGGGAAAGACTCAAAACGTATTTAGGAGATAGAATGGATTGATGAGATGAATTGATAAGATTTGACAACTGATAGAGTTTATTGCTAAGATAAATGAAAGATTCTGGAATAAACTATTTCTTAGAAAAACTTGACTATGTCTAAGTGAAAATGGCCTAGCTGAATGTGAAACACTGGCTGATTGGTCCTGGTTTTTGTCATGAACTTAATTTGGACAGAGCAAATGTTACAGGAATAAAGTCACTCTAGTTTTGTAGTTACTCAGTGTATTAAATAAGGGTTGACAATTATAAATTGTAAATCAGAAGATTTCATGCACTGAAGAAAATGCATTGTATGAAGTCTCTTTTAAATTTCAAGGAAAGTGGACCCTGAAATTTTCCTATTGAGCAGATGTGGTAAATAAAAGTAAAATGCTTTGGACCTATTTTTACTTACTATAAGTGTGTGAACTATGATAGAGGGTCTAATTATATAATGTATTTTAATTAAATCTTTATTTCAAATGGTATAAAAATATTTTTTATATTTTTAAGTAACCTCAATCCCCAGATTTGCAATTTTCATTTAAATAGGAATTCTACCATAGGAATTTTCATTACCTTTAGTTAATAAAGCACAGATAGTATTACTTCACTGGTATAATATTTTTTCTCATGTTAGTTTCCATAGGTTTATATTCTCTACCATTTATTGAATATATCACACACGATTAAATATTGACTTTTACTTAGCATTAACTACACAGTGGTATTAGAATGATGTTTTGACATCCAGTCCATAATCTTGTATCTACTACATTACTATAATTTTGAACTTAGTACAGTTTGAGTAGCAGAGCTAAAACAGGTGCAACTGAAAGAATGTGCCTAAAAAGCCAAATTATTTTTTTAATATTTTTTCTTTTTTTAATAAAATGATTTTTATTTTTTTCCATTATAGCTGGTTTACAGTGTTCTGTCAATTTTCTACTATACAACAAGGTGACCCAGTCACACATACATGTATAGATTCTTTTTCCTCAAACATTATCATGCTCCATCATAAGTGAAGGTACATAGAACTCCCATATGACCCAGAAATCCCACTCTTGGGCATATATCCGGACAAAACTTTCCTTGAAAAAGACACATGCACCCACATGTTAACAGCAGCACTATTCACAATAGCCATGACATAGAAACAACCTAAATGTCCATCGACAGATGATTGGATTAAGGTGTGGTATTTTTTTAAAAATATTTTAAATTATGTGTCCTTCCATCTCTTCAAGAGTTGTTATTCGGAGACTTCAAATTCACTAAGTAATATTTGGAATATAATATTTCAATTAATTTTCAAGTTAAATTATACATGACTTAATGCTAAGACAGCTTTTAAATTAAATCAGATATTTCAAAGAACTGTTAAAAAAGAAAGTATACAAGTGGTACATATTACAGATTTAATGCTTGAGGGCAACAGGAAGTACAGAACAGTGGCTAGTAATTATTGAGCACTTATTTTCTGCCCAGTGCTTCTCCATTTACCTGACATTCATTAAATCTTCACTCCAATAATACTTGTGATAATTTGTTGCTTTACATACGAAGAGCCTCAAGTACACAGAGATGAAATAGCATTCACAAGGCCATCAAACAGAATGAAGTAAAGCCAGGTTACCAATATAGACCGTAAACCCTGGGCTCCCAAATGTACTAATCTGTGGAGATAAATAAGTTTAACTGAAACAACTAGGGTGAAACACTTTCCAGCTCCATAATAATGTCATATATGAAAGCTGTAAGTGCTTAGAGAAAGTAGAAAATTAATAAAGACTTTATGTCATAAAACATGGATTGTGATTTGAAACTATTGGACATTAATATAGTCCTTGCCTCTGAGAGCTCTGCAAACTTGGAGAAGCTATTAATAGCTCATTTGGTAAATTGATTATGAATAACTACAGGCATACTTTGTTTTATTGTGCTTTATTTTATTATAATTTGCAGATACAATATTTTTTAAAAATTGAAGATTTATGGCAATCCTACATCAAGCAAGTCACCTGGCACCATTTTTCCAACAGCATTTGTTCACTTTGTGTCTCTGTCATATTTTGGTAATTCTAACAATATTTCAAGATTTTTCATTATTTGTTATGGTGATCTGTTGTCTCCCAAAACTACTGTAATTATTTGAGGGTGCCAGGAACCATGACCATATAGGACATAAACTTATCAATAAATGTATGTATTCTGACTGCTCCACCGACTGGCTATTTCGCTCTCTCTCCCTCTCCTTGGGCCTCCCTATTCCCTGAGACACAGTATTGAAATTAGGCCAACTAATAATCCTACAATGGCTTCTAAGTGTTGAAGTGAAAGGAAGAATCACGTCTCTCACTTTAAGTCAAAAGCTAGAAATGGGAGTTCCCACTGTGGCTCAGTGGTTAACGAATCTGACTAGGAACCATGAGGTTGTGGGTTCGATCCCTGGCCTTGCTCAGTGGGTTAAGGATCTGGCGTTGCCATGAGCTGTGGTGTAGGTCGCAGACGTGGCTTGGATCCCGCATTGCTGTGGCTGTGGTGTAGGCTGGTGGCTACAGCTCCAACTAGACCCCTACCCTGGGAACCTCCATATGCCACAGAAGCGGCCCTAGAAATGACAAAGAAAAAAAAAAAGGCTAGAAATGATTAAACTTAGTGAGGAAGACATGTCAAAAGGCGAGATAGGGTGAAAGCTAGGCCTCTTGCACCAAACAGGCAGGTTGTGAATGCAAAGGAAAAGTTATTGAAAGAAATTAAAAGTGCTACTCCAGTGAACACATGGATGATAACAAAGTTGATATAGAGGAAGTTTTAGTATCTGGATGGAAGATCAGACCAGCCACAACATTCTCTTAAGCCAAAGTCTAATTCAGAGCAAGGCCCTACCCCCCTTCAGTTCTGTGAAGGTTGAGAGAGGTGAGGAAGCTGCAGAAGAAAAGTTTGGAGCTAGTAGAGACTGGTTCATGAAGTTGAAGGAAGGAAACCATCTCTATAACATCAAAGTGCAAGGTGAACCAGCAAGTACTAATGTAGAAGCTGTGCAAGTTATCCAGAAGATCTAGTTAAGATAATTAATGAAAGTGACTGCACTAAAAAACAGATTTTCAATGTGGCTTAAATAGCCTTCTATTGGAAGAAGATGACATTTGGGACTTTCATAGCTAGAGAGGAGAAGTCAATGACTAACTCTCTTATTAGGGCCTCAGGCAGCTGGTGACTAAATTGAAGCTGGTGCACACCTACCATTTTGAACATCCTAGGCCTCTTAAGAATTGTGCTACATCTGTTCTGCCTGAATTCTCTAAATGGAATAACAAAGCCTGAATGATGCTACATCTGTTTACAATATGGCTGACTGAATATTGTTAAGCCCATTGTTGAGACTTCTCAGAAAAAAATATTTCTTCGAAAATGTAACTACTCATTGTTGATGTACCTGGTGACCCAAGAGTTGTGATGGAGATGTACAATGAGATTAATGTTGTTTTCATGCCTGCTAACATAACATCCATTTTGTAGCCCATGGATCAAGGAGCAATTTCAACTTTCAAGTCTTATTATTTAAGAAATAAATTTTATAAAGAATTCCATACATAATTCTCTTCCTCTGAAGGATTTGAGCAAAGTAATTTGAAAACCTCCTGGAAAGCATTCACCCTTTTAGATGCCATTAAGTCTAGTCCTTATACATGTGAAGAGGGCAAACATCACCACTGACAGGATTTTAAAAGAAGTTGATTCCAACCCTCATGGATGAATTTGAGTTCAAAACTTCATGAAGTAACTGCAAATGTGGTAGAATTAATAAGAGAACTAGATGTGACTGAAATGCTGTAATCTTGATAAAACTTTAGTGCCTGAGGATTTGCTTCTTTTTTTTTTGTTTGTTTTGTTTTGTTTTTTTTTGTTTTTGCTGTTTCTTGGGCCGCTCCTGCGGCATATGGAGGTTCCCAGGCTAGGGGTTGAATCGGAGCTGCAGCCACCAGCCTACACCAGAGCCACAGCAACGCTGGATCCGAGCCGCGTCTGCAACCTACACCACAGCTCACGGCAACACCGGATCGTTAACCCACTGAGCAAGGGCAGGGACCGAACCTCATGGTTCCTAGTCGGATTCGTTAACCACTGCGCCACGACGGGAACTCCAGCATTTGCTTCTTATGGATGAGCAAGGAGACTGGTTTCTTAAGATGGAATATGCTCCTATGAAGATGCTGTGAAGATGGTTGAAATGACAACAAAGGATTTAGAATATTGCATAAATTTAGATGATAAAACATCTTCAGAGTGTGGGAAGATAGATGCCAATTTTGAAAGAAGTTCTATAGTGCTGTTTGACAGCATTTTATGCTATCATTTGTGAAAGAGTCAATCAATATAACAAACTTCACTGTTGTCTTACTTTAAGAAATTGCCACAGTCATCTCAAACTTCAGCAACCACCACCCTTATCAGTCAGCTGTCATCAACCTCAAGGCAAAACTTTCCACCAGCAAATAAATTACAGTTCAGTGAAGGCTCAGATGATGGTTAACATTTTTTTACTATTTTTTTTTGTCTTTTTGTTTTTTTAGGGCCACACCCACGGCATATGGAGGTTCCCAGGCTAGGGGACCAATCAGAGCTGTTGCTGCCGGCCTGTGCCAGTGTCACAGCAACACCAGATCCAAGCCGTATCTTTGACCTGCACCACAGCCCATGGCCACGCCAGATCCTCAACACACTGAGCAAGGCCAGGGATCGAACCTGCAACCTCATGGTTCCTAGAAATGGTTCCTAGTCGGATTCATTTCTGCTGTGCCACAATGGGAACTCCTTTTTTAGTATTTTTTTAAATTAAAGTATATACATTTTTTAAGACAATGCTATTACTCAATATAGTATAGTAATTTTTATACTATAAAATAATTTTATACTATAAAACCAAAAAAATCATGTGGGTCATTTTATTGCCAAAATCACTTTATCGAGGTGGTCTGTAACAAACCTTCCATGTCTCCTAGATATCCCTGTTTGTTTGTTTTTTTTTTTTTTTGCTTGTTGAGAAGCAATAGATGATATATGTAGAACTAAGTAAATAAAGTATATGATTAATTTTTGACAAAAGTGAGTCTTGGACTGGCCCTTTAAGGATTTAGGCAGAAAAAAGGAGATAGTGAAAAGGTAAGAAAGGGATGTATTGCTATATCTCCAAGTCATATCCAAGTAGTGATGATGAACATCCTGCTGTCTTTAAACAGGAAGGACACAAGAAATTTAATGAAACTCCATTTAAAGAGATTTAAGTGGATCAGATTAGATTTGAATTCTCCATTTGAGAAAGGGATGTTTATTTTGTTTTTTCATTGCAAAGAATTGCATATATAAGTATCTGCTTAATGTTGAAGGACAGCTGTGTTTCCAAAATGTTAAAAAAAAAGTCAGGGTGGGGAATGCAGGTCTTCTAGGTTACATAAACATTTCTCAGGGTATTCAGGTAAAATATTCAGGTAAAAACCATTTGATTTGTCAGACTACAATTTGTACCTGAGTGTAAGGTGATTTTTTTCCCCCTAGGAAGATGCAGAAGAGAGATTTTTGCAATTTTGAACTTGTAAACTTTGATGAGTGTTGGTAAATAACCATATGTCTATTTGTAATATTTAATCTATTGATATTCAAAAACATACTTAAATTACACAATACATAAAATAATGTGTGGTTTAGAAATGTTGCTATTTTCTACTCTCTACTTTTGTGGAATACTTTCATTCACCATATTAGATTGACCAATGTCCTTCCAAAATTCATGTCTACCTGGAACCTCAGAATATGACTTTATTTGAAAATAGGTTATTTACAGATGTTATTGGCTAAGATGATGTCATACTCTGTTAGAGTAAGCTCAAAACCCATTATAACTGGTATCCTTATAAGAAAAAAAAAAAAGATACACTGAACAGGACCACTTAACAACGGAGACATGAGTGATATATCTGCAGCCAAAGGACAGCAAAGATTGCTGGCTCCCACCAGAAGGTAGGAAGAACCAACAAGTGATCCTTCTCTAGTGTTTTCAGATGGAGCATGGCCTTACCAACACCTTGATTTCAGACTACTAGTCTCAGAACTGTGGGGGAATACATTTCTCCTGTTTTAAAGTACTCAATTTGTGGAAATTTGTTATAGCAGCCCTAGGAATAAATTTACACTATATTTACACTTTTAATACACATTTCAACATCAGTGTATTCACATATATGGAGTCATGTTTTGAATCTTCCAAGATAGTTTTCTTTCTTTCTTTTTTTTTTTATTTTTTTATTTTTATGGCCACACCCATGGCACATGGAATTTCCCAGGCTAGGGATTGAATAGGAGCTGTGGCCTCTGACTTATGCCACAGACACAACAATGGGGGAATCCAAGCCATATCTGTGACCTATACCACAGCTCACACCAACACCAGATCCTTAACCCACTGAGTGAGACCAGGGATCAACCACGTGTCCTCATGGATACTAGTTGGATTTGTTTCCGCTGCGCCCCAATGGGAACTCTTCAACATAGTTTTCATAATCCTCACCTCTGCTTTTGAAACACAGAGATTTTTAAAACTGCATACTTCTTTCACATGAAATTTTATCTCGTTCTTTATGTACTTGTTTGCAAAAATTTAAAACAGGTTATTTTTTCCTAAAAGGGTGTATGCTTGATCACACAACATATTCATTCCCTATTTTAAGTAAAATTTTAAAGATTTCTTTACAGCACCCTAAGCTAATTAGATATCTAACATTTATAATTTTGAGATCATTTCCTAGAAAAAAATTAAATCTGTGTTAAATTTTTTTTACCATTTTTTAAACACTTAGTAGATAATTTCTATAAGCATTAAAATTATTATCAGTTACATTAGTATTGGTTGAAGTGTTTCAGATTAGTATATCATTCCAAATCATGGTTTGTAATTCAAAATAAATTGAGAGAGAGGGGATCCATATGTGACTATGTAGGATTCAAAGAATCGGAATGTGACTTCCTGTTTCCTTTAAGATAATATTGGGAAAACGTGCTACCTTAAGTGTAAGCAAACATAAGAATTGCTTGATTGAACTTTGTGGTCAATTCTTGATCAATTGATAGAAAGATGAAGTGTGATTTATGGTTGACAAAGCAAGTTATACATTTGTATGAAGGAGTAAATCTTTTCAGAATTCATGACCTGAAGTCTAAGTACTTTGCTCTGATATATGTCTGAAAATTATGTTTAAAAACTTTCTGAGGTCATCATGAAAGAGTTGTTTAGCTGATTTTCTTTACTAAGTTCTTATTGGTTGGGATGTTCATACCCATATTTTGATTATACTGTTACATATTATAAAATTTAAATATTGTATTATTTATTACCTATTTACTATAGAATTGATTACAAATACATAAGGAGAATATTGTATATCAAACTCTAGCATCCTTAAATGGTAATAGGGTTGAAAGAAAAATGTTCATGAAAAAGATAAACCGAGGCCTTCAAGCAGTACTCCTTCTTACTATTTATAAATATTATTTTTTAATAATGATTATCAAAGTGATAATTTATTGGAATTTCACAGTCCTATACTAATGTATAGAAAAGATAATGACTTTTAAATATGTCTTACAAGTAGCAGGCTGCTCTCTTTCATTTAAACTCCTTACTTATAATCACCATCTCTAACTTCCAAAAATGTTATTTTTTCCTGATTTTTTGCCTTTTCCAAAAGGCAATTGGAAATTATCCATTCAATAAATATTGACATGCACTAAGTAATGACAGCATAATCAGTTTCCTTCTTTCAACTTTAACTTCTTAAAAGTTGCCTCTTCATTAGGTAAAAATAAAAACACTTGCACTATCGTTGCCTCTCCTTTAGATAACTGCACTACTTTGTTTTTTCTAGCTGATATACAAATTTTTGAAAAATGCTGCATCCATCCCTTTCTTTCTTCTTTCATTTTAATATTTATTTGTTTTTGCTTTTTAGGGCTATACCTGCACCAAAAGGGGGTTCCCAGGCTAGGGGTCTAATCGGAACTACAGCTGCCGGCCTACACCTCAGCCACAGCAATGCCAGATCCGAGCCGCAAGTGCAAACTATGTCATAGCTCAGGGCAACACCAGATCCTTAACTCACGGAGCGAGGCCAGGGATTGAACCTGCAACCTCATGGTTCCTAGTCAGATTTGTTTCTGCTGCACCACAATGGGAACTCTGTTGTCTTGCATTTTTATTCCAGGGGTACTCCACTGAAACATTCTCTGTGCTATTAACTGTTTCCTTCTCTGAGTCTTTTCTCAAATGTTATCTTCTACAATAGCTCTGCTCTGCTTGAAACTCTCATCATCCATTTTTATATTTTTTCTCTCCTTTTGGCTTTCAGAATAATGTGCTGTTCGCCACTTGCTTTTGTAATAATTTTTCTGACAACCTTTCCTAAGGTTTTCAATACTTTTATTTATCTCTGTAAGGCTGTGGTAAGGCTGAACTGTTATTTTTATATTGTTACTATTTATACTCTTGGCTCATTCATTATTATAGCTTCTGGGGTCACTTGGCAACCAAATTTTACTTTTATCCTTCTAATGGATGTTCCAGTTCATCTAATAAAGAGATCTGTTTAGTAAGCAAACATCAACTCAAATTCCATGTATTTAATATAAAACTCACCACCTTCCTCTCTAGATGGGACGTGTTTTTGATGTTACCAATTCTGTCAACTACAACATTTTCCTAGTCCCAAAAGGATGGAAACCATGACTATTAATAACTATTTCTTCTTTGATCCTAAAATATAATTAGTTGACAATTACTGTCTATTTAACTTGTTGCCTTAAACAATGCATAAGCATTCCTTCTAAATGAAATTCCAAACCTCCTTTAAATTAATGATGTTTTATCTTCCTACAGAACCTTTGTGGATTCATCACTTTTTTTTTTTACTTTCATCAATTACAGAAGAATATCTGTTTTTATGTATTCTTGTACTAATATCTAGCTTTTTTTTGTATATAAATCTTTTCTTACTAAAAATAAAGCCAAGTTTCTTTAGGACAGGAATCTTTTTTTTTTTTTTTTTCCTTTTTCACTTTTTTTCTTTTTAGCACCACACATGCAGCATATGGAAGTTCCCAGGCTAAGGGTTGAATCAGAGCCGCTGCTGCTGCCTACACCACACCCACAGCAATGTGGGATCTGAGCCATGGCTGGGACCTACACCACAGCTCATGGCAAAGCCGGATCCTTAACCCACTGAGCAGTGCCAGGGATCTAAAATGCATCCTCATGGATCCTAGTTGGGTTTGTTATCACTGAGCACCCTTTGGAGCTATTTGGGCTTGTATTATGCCTGAGTTAATTAATTGTTGGATTGTAAACAATTTTCTAGCAGAAGTAGATGGTGTTTAATAATTAAAACCTGAAATTTTTAGTACAGAATGAACAAGTTATATATAACATATTTAAAATAAAATAATGAGGTCCAGTGGAAAAGGTGAAGCAGAACAAAAAGAAATCTGTAACAATTTTTTTTTTTTTGAAACCTAGCTTGTCACTCATTTCAAACCAGAATCGATACAATTAAATGCTGGCAAATCTAAGAATCTGTGTATCCTCAGTGCCTTTTGAAGTAAGCCTTGATTCCTGCTTTAAAATGATAGAAATTTATTTTTACTTCAAGGTATATTTATTGACATTTTCAACCTGCATTTTTCCACTATAGAATCAAATTATTAAAAATAACATAATGGTTTTTATTTTCACTAAACTTAATGATAGAATATACATGCTTTGTATGTACATTCTCTCTCAGTTAAACCAGTAATACTTGTCTTTATAAGTACACGAAATGTTTTTCATTTTATTTTGGTTAACAGTTCTTGCTCAATACTGACATGTTTTGATAAAAGTGTAATTTGCATTTATGCTCATGGTTAATATTATTTACCAGTTATATAATTGTCAAAAATCTATGATGTTACAAAAGCAATTATGAGTTCCCACTATAGTATGGTGAGTTAAGGATCCAGCATTTTTGCAGCTGTGCTATAGGTCGCAGATGTGGTTCAGATTCAATCCCTGGCCCAGGAACTTCCATATGCCTTGGGTGCAGACGGAAGGTGAAAAGAAAAAAAGAAAACAGTTAATGGACATTTGTAATAAACATAGACTTCTAAGAATGCTAACACCACTTCAGTCTAATTTCAATTTGTCGTTCATTTTATGACTGTTCATATTAACATGTCTAAAATAGAGAAAAATATTTGTATTAAGAAATAACTTTAAAAATTATGGGTATGCACACACTTATACATATACATACACATACACCTGCTTTTAAGAGTAGGAGTCTTGAAAAATGAGATCTTAAATTAGGTAATTAAATTAGATACGCCTGTGAAAATACGGAGTTAATACATGCAAGTAAATATGTAAAACATCAGGTAAGAAATGCCATTTTAATTGCTGTTATTTTGATGACTAAATATAGCTTGTAAAGATAATGTAGAAATAAAAGAACTAAAACTTCATGACTGAAATAAAGTCCAAATACTGTACAAATCTTTCACGTGCTCCATTTCTTTTAATCTTAACTATAGTATTCTATTTATAGGAGGGACACTAAGGCTCAAAGAGGTTAACTTTCAAGTTCATTTGATAGTAAATAGTGGGGCAAACATTTAATCCTTGGTTTGTCTGATTTTAGAGACCATGTAGAGCATGTACTTAAATGTCACACTTGTTTATTTTTCCATAAAGACTTATTATTAAATAGCAATATAATTAGGTTAATTTTTTTAAATAAACAAATTGTGTATATTCATATTCTTGATGCCTCCTTTGGAAATGCTGAGCCAATGGCAAATTTTATAGTGTAAGTTTATTGCACTCACCTTTGGACCCAAGCCATATCTGGCCTATGGGTCACCATGCTATACAGTAGAAAACTGACAGAACACTGTAAACCAGCTATAATGGAAAAAAAATTGTTATATAAAAAACTAAAATAAAATACATACCAAAAAAAAAGGTGAAATATATAGCTATATTAGGGCCAAATATTCCCATCATTGTGTGAGGCATATTGAAAAAAGAAAACTCCTATTAGCACAGCTGCAGTATATCAAAAATAATAAAATTTTTGAGGGGAACAAAATAAGATAAAAAGAGGTACAGCACTGACATTTATAAGAAAAAAAGTATAAAATGATGTGTTTTTCTCCACCTAACACATTTTTATACTGATGGAACCTTGAGCCTCTTCTCTTCCTTAAAACTTCAGTTTTTGCTACTAAATTTTCAGTTCTGTCATCATTTTACAATAAAAGATACATACCCACTAGAAATCATTGATTAAATTCTTCTTAGTATGTAGGGTAATTTTATAAGAAAATATTTGCTTATATTTGGTTTGTTTTGGCATGAATTAAGATGTTCTTTTAAAGTACAACAGTGTTGGAGTTCCCGTCGTGGCTCAGTGGCTAACGAATCCGACTAGGAACCATGAGGTTGTGAGTTCGATCTCTGGCCTTGCTCAGCAGGTTAAGGATCTGGCATTACCCTGAGCTGTGCTGTAGGTCACAGATGTGGCTCAGATCCTGCATTGCTGTGGCTCTGGTGTAGGCTGGCAGCTACAGCTCTGATTCGACCCCTAGCCTGGGAACCTCCATATGCTGCAGGTGCGGCCCTAGAAAAGGCAAAAAAAGACCAAAAAAAAAAGTACAACAGTGTTGACGCTTTAGTAGATGATAGGACTGGAAGATATGTAATAGTTTATAGCCAATAGAAAATATTTGCTATTCACTTTCTTCGTAAGTAAATCATAATAGTGTCTTAGAATATATTTTGCAAGACCTTTATAAATAGTTACTTTTAGTTAGTGTTGGTTATACAAAATAAAAGAATAATCTTAAAATATTGCTTATCCACTCCACATGCAATATTTTGCATCTACTAACCCCAAACTCCCAGTGCATCCCTCTCCCTCTCCCTCCCCCTTGACAACCACAAATCTGTTCTCCACGTCCATGAATTTCTTTTCTGTGGAAATGTTCATTTGTACTGTATATTAGATTCCAGATATATGATATCGTATTGTATTTGTCTTTCTCTTTCTGACTTTACCTAGTATGAGAGTTTCTAGTCCAATCCATTGTCTCTAATAATGGAGATAGCATTATTTAGTTCTTTATTCGGCTGGGTAGTATTCCATTGTATATATGTACCGCATCTTAATCCACTCATCTGTCAATGGACATTTGGGTTGTTTTCATGTCTTGGCTATTGTGAATAGTGCTGCAATGAACACTGCTATTTTGATGTCTAGTTTTGGATTGGATTTGTTGGTTATCTTAGATTTATTTATTTATTTATTTATTTTTACCATCATAACATACAGTTTTATTTATTTATTTTTTGTTTGTATAATTATTTTTATTTTTTTCCATTATAGCTGTATTACATTGTTCTGTCAATTGTCTACAAGTGGTTGTACCAGCTTACATTCCCACCAACAGTGCAGGAGGGTTCAATTGACAGAACATTGTAATAATAATAATTATACCAGTTATAATTATACAAACAAAAAATAACACATCAAAACAGCAGTGTTCATTGCAGCACTATTCACAATAGCCAAGACATGGAAACAACCAGTTAGTTACACATGCATGTACACATTCTATTTTCTCATATTATCATGTTCCATCATAAGTGACTAGACATAGTTCCCAGTGCCACACAGCAGGATCTCATTGCTAATCCATTCCAAAGGCAGTAGTTGGCATCCATTAACCCTAAGCTCCCCATCCACCTCACTCCCTCCCCCTCCCCCTTGGCAACCACAAGTCTATTCTCCAAGTCCATGGTTTTCTTTTCTATGGAAAGGTTCATTTGTGCCATATATTAGATTCCAGATAGAAGTAATAGCATATGGTATTTTTCTTTCTCTTTCTGACTTACTTCGCTCAGGATGAGAGTCTCTAGTTCCATCCATGTTGCTACAAATGGCACAAAATTGTTCTTTTTTATGGTTGAGTAGTATTCCATTGTGTATATCCAATCATCTGTCGATGGACATTTGGGTTGTTTCTATGTCTTGGCTATTATGAATAGAGCTGCAATGAACATGTGGGTGCATGTGTCTTTTTAAAGGAAAGTTTTGTCCGGATATATGCCCAAGATTGGGATTGCTGGGTCATATTGTAGTTCTGTGTATAGATTTCTAAGGTACCTCCATACTGTTCTCCACAGTGGTTATACCAGCTTACATTCCCACCAACAGTGCAGGAGGGTTCCCTTTTCTCCACATCCTCTCCAGCACTTGTTTTTTGTGGACTTATTAATGATGGCTGTCTGACAGGTGTGAGGTGGTATCTCGTGGTAGTTTTGATTTGCATTTCTCTAATAATGAGTGATGTTGAGCTTTTTTTCATGTGCTTGTTGGCCATCTGTACATCTTCCTTGAAGAAATGTCTATTCAGGTCTTTTGCCCATTTTTCCATTGGGTTGTTGGCTTTTTGCTGTTGAGTTATATGAGTTGCTTGTATATTCTAGAGATTAAGCCCTTGTCAGTTGCATCATTTGACACTATTTTCTCCCATTCTGTAAGTTGTCTTTTTGGTTTCTTTTTGGTTTCCTTTGCTGTGAAAAGCTTTTCAGTTTGATTAGGTCCCACTGGTTTATTTTTGCTTTTATTTCTGTTGCTTTGGGAGCCTGACCTGAGAAAACATTTGTAAGGTTGATGTCAGAGCATGTTCTGCCTGTGTTCTCTTCCAGAGTTTGATGGTGTCTTGTCTTATATTTAAGTCTTTAAGCCATTTTGAGTTTATTTTCGTGCATGGTGTGAGGGTATGTTCTAGTTTCATTGATTTGCATGCAGCTGTCCAGTTTTCCCAGCAATATTTGCTGAAAAGACTTTTTCCCATTTTATTTCTTGCCTCCTTAAGTGTCTGAGTTTATTCCTGGGTTCACTATTCTGTTCCCTTGGTCTGTGTGTCTGTTTTGGTACCAGTACCACACTGTCTTGACGACTGTGGCTTTGTAATATTGCCTGAAATCTGGGAGAGTTATGCCTCCTGCTTGGTTTTTATTCCTCAGAATTGCTTTGGCAATTTGTGGTTCCATGTAAATTTTTGGATTGTTTGTTCTAGTTCTGCGAAAAATGTCGTGGATAATTTGATAGGGATTGCATTGTATCTGAAGATTGCTTTGGGAAGTATGGCCATTTTTACAATATTAATTTTTCCAACCCAGGAGCAATGACTATCCTTCCATTTCTTTACATCTTCTTTAATTTCCTTGATGAATGTTTTATAGTTCTCAGCATGTAAGTCTTTTACCTCCTTGATATTCCCAGGTATTTGATTTTTTGGGGTGCAATTTTAAAAGGTATTGTATTTTTGTATTCCTTTTCTAATATTGCCTTGTTAGTATACAGAAATGTGACTAATTTCTGCATGTCAATCTTATATCCTGCTATTTTGCTGAATTTGTTGATCAGTTCAAGTAGTTTTTGGGTTGAGCCCTTAGGGTTTTCTATATGTGGTATCATGTCATCTGCATACAGTGACAGTTTTACCTCTTCTCATCTGGATGCCTTTTATTTCTTTTGTTTGTCTGATTGCTGTGGCTAGGACTTTCAGTATTATGTTGAATAACAGTGGTGAGAGTGGGCATCCTTGTCTTGTTCCAGATTTTCGTGGAACAAAATTGAGTATTATATTTGCTGTGGGTTTGTCATAAATGGCTTTGATTAAGTTAAGGAATGTTCCCTCTATACCCACTTTTGGAAGAGTTTTTATCATGAATGGATCTTACATTTAAATTATGTCACAGCCCATTAACAAAGACTTAGGATGTTTTGAGTCATTCCTTACTTCATCAGTAGCTTTTGTATTCTGTAAATAAAGAGGATTGAGAGCTCTAAACTCTCTTCCAGCTCTAAAATCTGTTGTTAATTTTACATTTTAATGAAATATTCACCCCGGTTTAAACTCTAATGATGCCAGGGTTATTTTTTTATTTTTATTTTATTTTTTTGTCTTTTGTCTTTTTAGGGCTGCGTCTGCAGCATATGGAGGTTCCCAGACTAGGGGTCTAATTGGAGCTGTTGCTGCCAGCTGTCACCAGAGTCACAGCAATTCCAGATCCCAGCTGTGTCTGTGACCCACAACCACAGCTCAGGGCAATGCCAGATCCTTAACCCACTGATGGAGGCCAGGGATCAAACCCACAACCTTATGTTTCCTAGTTGGATTTGTTTCTGCTGCGCCATGACGAGAACTCCTTTTTTTTTTTTTTAATATTAAAGATATCAATAACATTATCCAAGTCATATTCTAGACATAGGGGGTATGGGAGAGGGGGAGAGAGAGGAGATTTCTTAATTCCTTTATGGATATTAAACTGCGCTTTCTTGTACATTACATTCACTATCGAGTAAAGACAGAAAACTTCTTTGGATATGTGTTAGAAATTTGAATGTGCTATTTTTGCATTTAAATAATACATTTCCCAAAATGATATCAGGGAGAAAGGGTAATAGTTTGAGCTCTGCAGCATGTGTGTGAAAATCTCAAGACGCTGGAACTCTGTGAACTTCTGCTTTAACACGGTAGGAGCTCATGCTTTTTAGACAATAGAAAGGTGTCATGTGATACTCTGAACTTTTCCTTGTCATACCTTACTGTTCTGACCCCACTAAAGATTTAACCTTGCCATTGCCAAAAAAAGAAAAAAAAAAACCCAAGAATTCCCTTACTCAGTCTCTCTTTCCACTCATGGGAGAATAATCAGTTTCAAATTTACTGTAACTCAAACCATTAAGGACTATATTTGTCCAAGACAACACCTTGGTTTATGCTCTAGACACTGCCATGCAGCCAGTGTAAACTTCCAGTCTTTGGTAATGCTGTCCATATGCTTCCCCATAAAGGCAGATAATTGACTCCTTCACATTTAAGTTGGTTCAAATTAGTAGTTTTAAATTGGAGAGAGCACAATAATATAGTTTAGAGCGATGGGTGCTGTTTAGAAAGAGGAACTAATAGTTTCTAAGGAAAAGATACAGCAAAGATAATGTATTTGACACAAGCTAGTAGACAGTCAATAATTACATGATGGTTATTTCCATACGTGATGGAATCATTAACATGTAAAAATTTTGTTCAAACCCTAGAGACTTCCTACTTCATAGGGCATCTTCTAACTGTATAGAAATAATATTTTCTTGATTATAAAAAGTGACATACATTCATTATACAAAAGTAAAAAACAACTTTAACACATCTGAAGAAATTATAAAAGTACCTCAATCAGAGATAATAAAACTGCTCTCATTTTGAGTACATCTATAGATATCATATATATGTATATATAATATACATAATGATATATAATATATACAAAAGACTATGATGTTGTTTTTTGATCATCTTTTACATATGTTTTTAGCCTGCTTTTTTTCTTAGAATGATTTCATAATAGATTTCATAACAAAGACTTAGGATGTTTTGAGTCATTCGTTAACTTCATCAGTAGCTTTTGTATTCTGTATATTTTTATTTTGTATTCCTTTTCTAATATTGCATTGTTAGTATACAGAAATGCAACTGATTTCTGCATGTTAATCTTATATCCTGCTACTTTTTTCTGTTATCTTAGAACATGATTTTTATTAGTTGTGTTGTATTTATCATGCTTTACCATAAAACACTTAATCAGTTTTATCATTTGATATACATTTTCAATATAATATCACTTCAGATAGTTGATTGTGCACAAACTTTTTTTTTATTACTAAAATGAATTTATCACATCTGTAGTTGTATAATGATCATAACAATCTGATTTCACAGGATTTCCATCCCACAGCCCAAGCACATCCCCCCACCCCCCAAACTGTCTCCTCCGGAGACCATAAGTTTTTCAATGTCTGTGAGTCAGCATCTGTTCTGCAAAGTTCAGTCTGTCCTTTATTCAGATTCCACAAATCAGTGAAAGCATTTGATGTTGGTATCTCATTGTATGCCTGACTTCACTTAGCATGATAGTTTCTAGGTCCATCCATGTTGCTAAAAATGCCAGTATTTCGTTCTTTTTAATGGCTGAGTAATACCCATTGTGTATATGTACCACCTCTTCTGGATCCACTCCTCTATTGATGGACATTTAGGTTGTTTCCATGTTTTGGCTATTGTAAATAGTGCTGCAGTGAACATTGGAGTACATATGTCTTTTCGAGTCATGGTTTTCTCTGGATAGATGCCCAGGAGTGGGATTGCTAGATCAAATGGTAGTTCTATCTTTAGTTTTCTGAGGAATCTCCATACTGCTTTCCACGGTGGTTGCACCAATTTACAATCCCACCGACAGTGTAATAGGGTTCCTTTTTCTCCACACCCTCTCTAGCACTTATTGTTTGTAGACTTTCGGATGCTGGCCATTCTGGCTGGTGTAAGGTGGTACTTCTTCGTTGTTTTGATTTGCATTTCTCTAATAATGAGTGATGTTGAACATCTTTTCATGTGTTTTTTGGCCATCTGTACGTCTTCTTTGGAGAACTGTCTGTTTAGATCTTCTGCCCATTTTTGGATGGGGTTGTTTGTTTTTTGGTATGGAGCTGCAGAAGGTGTTTATAAATTTTGGAGATTAATCCCTTGTCAGTTGATTATTCACTTGCAAAGATTTTCTCCCATTCTGTGGGTTGTCTTTTTGTGTTGTTTAGGGTTTCCTTTACTGTGCAGAAACTTTTAAGTTTGATTAGGTCCCATTTGTTTATTTTTCTTGTTATTGTCAATACTCTAGAAGGTGGATCTGAGAAGATGTTGCTGTTGTTTATGTCAGAGAGTGTTTGGGCTCTGTTTTCCTCTAAGAGTTTTAGAGTGTCTGGTCTTATATCTAGGTCTTTAATCCATTTGGAGTTTATTTTTGTGTATAGTGTTAGGGAGTGTTCTAATTTCATTCTTTTCCATGTGGCTGTCCAGTTTTCCCAGCACTGCTTATTGAATAAGCTGTCCTCTCTCCATTGTATAGTCTTGCTTCCTTTGTCATAGATGAGTTGGCTATAAGTGCATGGGTTTAATTCTGGGCTTTCTATCCTGTTCCACTGATCTATATGTCTGTCTTTGTGCCAGTACCATGCAGTTTTGATGACTGTTGCTTTGTAGTATAGTCTGAAGTCTGGGAGCCTGATTCCTCCAGCTCCATTTTTCTTTTTCAGGATGTCTTTGGCTATTCTGGGTGCTTTGTACTTCCAAACAAACTTTAAAATATTTTGTCCAGTTCTGTGAAAAATGTTCTTGGTAATTTGATAGGGATTGCATTGAATCTGTAGATTGCCTTGGGTAGTATAGTCATTTTGACAATATTAGCGCCTCCAATCCACGAGCATGGTATATCTTTCCATCTCTTTGTGTCATCTTTGATTTCTTTCATCAGTGTCTTACAGTTTTCAGAGTACAGGTCTTTTGTCTCTTTAGGTAGGTTTACTCCTAGGTATTGTATTCTTTTGGATGCAATAGTAAACGGGATTGCTTCCCTGATTTCTTTTTCTGCTCTTTCATTGTTAGTGTATAGCAATGCAGTCGATTTCTGTGTATTCATTTTGTATCCTGTGACTTGGCCAAATTCACGGATGAGCTCTAACAGTTTTCTGGTAGAGTCTTTAGCATTCTCTAGGTATGGTATCATGTCATCTGCAAATAGGGATAGTTTTACTTCTTCCTTTCCAATCTGGATTTTATGTCTTTTACTTCTCTGATTGCTGTGGCTAGGACTTCCAGAACTGTGTTGAAGAGTAGCGGCGAGAGTGACATCCTTGTCTTGTTCCTGATCTCAGCAGGAATTCTTTCAGCTTTTCACACTTGAGAATGATGTTAGGTGTAGGTTTGTCATATATGGCCTTTATCATGTTGAGGTAGGTTCCTGTTATGCCCACTTTCTGAAGGGTTTTTATCAGAAATGGGTGTTGGATTTTGTCAAAGGCTTTTTCTGCATCTATTGAGAAGATCATATGGTTTTTATTCTTCAGTTTGTTAATGCAGTGTATCACACCGATGGATTTGTGGATATTGAAGAACCCTTGCATCCTTGGGATAAATCCCACTTGATCATGATGTACAATCCTTTTAATGTATTGTTGGATGCAGTTTGCTAGTATTTTGTTGAGGATTTTTACATCAATGTTCATCAGTGAAATTGGCCTGTAGTTTTCGTTTTTTTGTGGTATCTTTGTCTGGTTTTGGTATCAGGGTGATGGTGGCCTCATAGAATGAGTTTGGGAGTATCCCTTCCTCTGTAATTTTTTGAAATAGTTTCAGGTGGATAGGTGTTAGCTCTTCTCTAAATGTTTGATAGAATTCACCTGTGAAGCCATCTGGTCCTGGACTTTTGTTTATTGGAAGTTTTTAAATCACAGTTTCAATTTCAGTTCTTGTGATTGGTCCATTCATCTTTTCTATTTCATTTTGGTTTAGTCTTGGAAGATTATACTTTTCTAAGAATTTTTGATATATCTGATTATTTCTTTTGAATATATTTGTCCAAATTTCATAAGCTAACTTTACTGCTGATTTGATAACAGTACCATCCACCCAGTTGCTCAGGCCAGAAACCTAGAAAGTCGAACTTGCTTTTTTCTTTTCCTTCCAATTCAAGATGCTTCCAACATGTATCTCAAATGCATCTGTTTTTCTTTATTTCCCTAAAACCAAAGTACTGCCTTCTCTCACCAGGACTACTAAGGCTCTAACTGGTCTCTTTACATCTACTCTTGCAGCCTTATAATCCATTCCCTAAAAAATGAATTAATTAATAAATAATTTCAAGGAGAAAAAAAAATCCATTACCTACCTAGCAGCTGAAGGAACTCAGGTTTGAGATCCTTTATGGGTTTCACATTGCATTTAGGATAATACCTGAAAGCATTACCTTGGCCTCACAGTCCTGCATGGTCTGATCTCTCCTTCTCTTTCAATCATCTCTTCTTGCCTCCCTCCTCTTTGCTCGCCTCCATACCACCTTTTAGCTCCTCAAGCCAGTGGGTGTTTTCTCTCCATATGGCTTTTGCACTTTTTTCTCCTCCTAGAATCTTCTCAGGGTTCCCATCGTGGCTCAGTGGTTAATGAATCCAACTAGGAACCATGAGGTTGTGTGTTCGATCCCTGGCCTTGCTCAGTGGGTTAGGGATCCGGCATTGCCATGAGCTGTGGTGCAGTTCACAGATGCGGCTCAGATCCCGAGGTGCTGTGGCTCTGGCATAGGCCGGTGGCTGCAGCTCTGTTTCGACCCTTAGCCAGGGAACCTCCATGTGCCATGGGAGTGGCACTAGAAATGGCAAAAAGACAAAAAAAAAAAAGAATCTTCTCATGACTCCTTATCTTTTACATCTCAAGGGTTTAGATGATGCTGTAGACAGAAGGATAATATGGCTTTTGGGTCTGCTCAGCATTGTATCCTGTTGTATAACTATGTCCTCCAAGAACATGACTCTGGTAGATGACTTTCTTGTGAGTTAAGAAATTCAAATCAACAAAATACTTAAAAGTAAAGAATTGAGCTTTGAAAGCTAGGAAGAATGTGTCCTTGTCTCTGAGCGTTCTCCAGACCAAGGATTTGAGCAACCCAGATCTCTTCATCTTTGGGATATAATATGATACTCAGCATACTAAGCTGGGCTCCTGAATGAATATTTTCTGTTGGTCACTTCTGAAAGCCTGGACCCTAATGTCTCACGATACCAAGTGTAGATCCTGATGATGAGATCATAGAGAGCCTCAACAACATTAGGGATGAGCATCATTAGATATCTTGTTCCACTCAGTACTGGAGTATCTGGTTTTTCCTTATTCTGTTTCAATTTCTTATTCTGGATGAGTCCTACCTTTAGACTTGAACCCCTTGGCCCTAAGTCTTCATTCTCTGCTCCATTTATCATTCAGCCCCTGTGCCCCTACTCCTTCCACCAGTGCTACTGTGGAACCAGAGTGCAGGATCTAAAGATGACCTCCAAAATGGCAGGCACCTAGGATGCTCTGGTCAACACAGGACCACTCTGGGCCAGTATAGATTGCCAGTCTTTTGATATCACTTTCAAAATCAAACCAATTTAATTTGGGGGAGATGAAAAAAGCAAATGACAGCGTTTAATGGGCATTGACTAGATTTTATTCTTGGATCTTTTCCAGGATTTTGCATTGAGTAAATTTGTAAATGAAATGCGTTTGAAATCTACCCCGTATATAAATGTCTGTTGAATTTCCACTACCAATAATCAGACATTTAGAGCCAAAAAAATTCTCCTGGTTCTTAATGTTAATTAGCGGTCATGACCTCTTTGAACATCCAAAGAAAAAAGACGGTCTCTCTTTCTTTGGCTCTCTTCCCAAGAAAAAAGGTGTGTGTGTGTGAGAGAGAGAGAGAGAGAGCGAGAGAATCTTAATAATCCATTTTAGTTGCACCCTTACCAGTGGTTTATTAGATTTCATTATTCCTAAATCCTTGCCATGATAACTATTTTTTTAACTTTTTCAATTTCATTGGAGGCAAATACTGTCTTTAACTTGCATTTTCATTACAAATAGCTTGCAATATTTTTATATTTTTTATCACATATATTTTTTTCCTTGATAATTTAAAGACTTATGTTACTTGCCCCCTTTTCTGTTTGGCAATCTGTTTTTCTGTCAGTTAATTCTGGGGATTATATCCTTTTGGGATTCTGATAACTAAACATTGTGCTGTTCAGATCTTACAGAGATGTTCTTCATAAAGTTTTATTTCTCTAATTTTGATTCTCAATAAATATAGGGTTATTATATTAAAATTTTCTTCACTAAAAGTATTTATACAGCCATAAAGTTTGACAACCTAACTTTATAGATATACATATTTTTAAATAATTCAAAGGCACTGATTACTAGAGAGTTAAAGAAAATAACATGGCTCAAATATTTACCCCGAGAGTGATCCTATCAAATAAATCAGTGTACCAGGAAAAAATAGGTGTGGTATTTCAGGGGCCATTTTCCTGGGTGGATTGTATAAATTTGAGAGATTAGCAGTTTTGGAGTTGTGTCTGTAGCACCTTTGTTTCTTTGTAGATGCTACCCATAAACCTGTGGTGGGTGAGGAGAAGGCAAAACACTAAGTATGTGCTACCAGATTCCCTTTACCTGTACCCATCATATCTGCTCTGCTTCTCACTGTTTATATAGTTGTTTCTATAATAAACTTCTTTTGAAAACAGGAGGGTACTTCTGATAACTAGGGTTCTGAAACTGTTACTCTAGGAGGTTTTCATTTCTTTGTGTTAAATTATTTTGTTATATCAAGTTTTATTGTAAATCACCACAGAACCTTTCTGGAACTAGGAAGAAATTCAATTCTAAAAAACAAATTTTAATCAGTATAGTAAAATGTAGGTTCATGTCTTTCTAATATAGATATTTCAGATTAGTCAGACAGTTCTGAAAATTACCTATGTAACAATTAGCTTACTTTTAGCATAATTTATATATACTCAATATATAAATTGAGGCATAAGTTTTATATATAAAACATATATATATAAACTCATATATAACATATATATGTTTTTTATATATGTGTGTGTTAAATCTGAAGTTCTACAATGTTTATTTCTAGGGTATTTTGTTTCACTGTTAAAGTGTATAATTGTTTGGAGTTGAAGGGGTTGCACATTTCAAGACAATTGAAGGTATGATTAGTCCAATCGTTATTATCCCACTAAACATCTGCTGTTAAAGAAATATTCGTTACCTTTAATCCAAAAGCTAGATCTAGTAAAGCCTAAAATAAAATGTGCCAAATGCTATGCCAAATTGATTCCAATGTGCTATAGTTAAGTAATGTTGTGTAGCTTCTTCCTTCAAACTTAATAGTCCTTTTGGCCATACTGTAGAGTTTTGTCATTGACTCCAATTTCTAGGTTTTATATGCTGAGAGGTTGTTTTTTTTTTAATAATGTTTTGAAGCAGGTAGAAAAGTCAAGTGAAACATGTGCAACCTAAATGTAAGCATTATTTACAAAATATTGAGATTAAAGTTACATTTATTGTTAGTGTATCATTTACTCATTTAACAAATCTTGTCCTAGGACAAGATATTTCAAGATATTAGACTGTTAATTGGGGGGAAAGTGGAATGAATAGAAATGTTTAAGTAAATACTTTCAAAATTTCTTCAGGGACTTCTTTTTAGAGTAAGATCCTTAGGATAGATGATCATGAAAATTATCATCATGATAATATCCATCACTTAACATACACATACATTTCTAGATGTAGATTGACTTGCCAATTTATTTAATCTCATTTGTCAACATGAAGGTGTAGAAATAAACATTTTTATTTAGAAATAAGAAAACCTAGATGGAAAAAGTTTATTAATCTAACACAATCAAAGTGCTATTAATTGACAAATACAAGGCACAACCTAAAATGTCATCCTCAAGTCTATTCAGTGAACCATTACAGAATGGACAGTATTGATTGAAAATGAAATACAGTATCTGACAGGAAATGAATCTAGTTTACACTTAAGAGATGTGTATACCAATGCAAGTACAGATATTTGAAGAACATTTCCCAAGAACTTGAATCACTCTTAATTGTGTGCGGACACTACTGTTCTAGCTGCAGTGACAGTTAGGAATGAATCTCTGCTCTGGAACAGATAAACGAAGCAAAAACTACAAAAAGCAAAACAAAATAAAACTGAAGCAAGGCTGATCATTTTTTCAGTTAAATTTTCTTTGCAGTTAGAGTTACAATTACACTTTCCAGGTATGATATTGCAGATTCATTGGTGCTAAAGTCCAATGATAGAGTGAAAAATGGTCTAAGTGCTCTGCTCAGTGTATTTATTGAGTACTTACTCTGTGCCAGATGCTGTGCTAGAAAAACATCAACATAAGATTCCAGGAAGACTCAAGGTATAGACAGTGGTGTGAATTAGGCTTGTTAGGAACAAATTTGAAGTCTGCTAAAGCCTGGTGTAGCAGAAACATTTACTGTTCACCAAATAGCCATGTGCTCCAGAATATTTTCCAGACCCCTTGTGGGCATATCAGGCTTTGTTCTGGCTCTACAAGCTGAGAGTAAAAATGACATGTATCACCTCTGCATCAAAGTACATAAGGGCAGGTGTGTGACCCTCCACTTCTATCCTCCCCTGCTGTGGAGTTTTGTTTTGGACGAACATGTTGAGATGACTAATTCGCAAGGTCAGTATCTGTCTGGAGAGCTGACTTTCTTACATTAATTTGCAGGAATAAGAACTAAATTTTTGCTAAGTCAATAAGATTGTGACAGCATTGTCTCGTTCATCATGAATAATATACCTGAATATTTTTTTTTTTTTGCAAGAGCTGTTGCTAACCTAACTCTTTCATACATATCACTAGTTAATTAAAGACAATACTCCTAATGCACAGAGGGATAACTGAAAGTCTTCAAATAGGATGTTTTGCCACTCTAGGAATTTCCTGTGTTTCCTTGAGATCTTGTTCTGGAGATTAACAGGTGTGGTACCACATTGTGAAGCTCCTAATCATGGGGTCAGGAGGATCAACTTACAGAGAGATTTCAGGTCTTACATCATCTTGACAGATCTATATGTAAGTTAGTACCTATTTGTGAGGGAGAGAATAAAAGAGAGAAAAAGTTAAAATATGTCCTCTAGATAACCACTATCCAAGAGAAATATTACATAAGCAACATTTGTAATTTTAAATATTCTAGCAACTACATTAAAAAAGGAAAATGAGAGAAAATTAATTTTAATAATGTACTTTATTTAGCTTAGTATATCCATCAAATATCATTTAACATGTAATCAGTATAAAAGTTTGTTAATTTCATATGAAGTGTTTGAAATCTGATGTGCATTTTAATCTTAAAGCATATCTTAATTTAGACTAGTCATTTCAAATGCTCAGTACCACATAAGGCTTTATCTAACAGTGCAGCTCTATACTTAAATTTATTACACATTTATTAAGCTTATGTTAGGCAAACCCATTTTTCCTCCTGCCTCTGGAAATGGCTCAATGCTCTGGGCAAGTAAATTGCATTGAGGAGTACTGTGTAATCCATGTGAGAACAATGGAAACCCCCCCCCCAATTAAGTAATGGCATTGGTGATGGAGAGAAGAATGGAGCTAATGAATGTTAAAGAGGTGTGGTTGGAAATATTATACCTGATTGCTTACAAGACAGTGGAATTGGAGGGGCTTGTCGAGATTGAGTTCCTACTTCTGACTTGAGAAACTCTATTGACAACGATGGGGTTCAGAGAGAGACTACATGGGACTTGCTAACCTGAAGTGAGATTTAGCAATTTTTGATCACTGGAATTGCTAGTAGAGTTCAAGGAACCTAACCCAGTTTTTTGTTTTAGCCATGACTATGTTATATTCGGTCACCAGTGCACGAAAGTAATATCTGCCTAACACAACTACACAACTTACTGGATCGGCCAGTCATTAGAATTATTTCTGAAGGAGGAGCACCAATGGCTAATTCATCAACCTCAGAGCTGCAATTTGTAACATTTACAAGCTTCTCCGTGCTTCTTTATATCTTTTTTAAAGACCCATTCAGCCTTGTCAGAACACATGCAACAGTGGAGATTTTTGTGGGATTTCATAAATGTGCTTGTCTTTGGACCTGGAATAACAATTCCAAGTGATGCCACCTGGGCCTGAGCCATCCCCCTTGGCAGGGTCTATCAGATGATGGTAGGCCATGTACTTTGGAAAATCTGATCTTAGTAATTCAGAGGAACTTAGCTTCTTAGTGTGATCAAATCACATCATTAACTGCATAATGCAGGGTACAAGAGGTGACTAAGAACAAAACTCGGAGGGCTCTAACCATCTTATAAGCAATTGATAGGAACTACTAGCCCACAGATGGTAACTGTTTTAAAAAAAAATCACAGTTATCCTAGAAAATCATAATTGAGCTATTTTTATTTCTCACTCTTTCCTATATGAGAAAAGTATTATTAAAGTTGTTTGCAGGAAGTGGAAGTATTATTGTATTTGATAATGGGTCAAATTTATTCAAATTAACTTTGAGTATATCTTCATAGAAACCTACTGTAACCAGCACATGTAGTCATCTTAAGTTATTTGCAGGAATACTGCTCAGATTGCTCTAGGTGCTCTAGCTTAGAGGAAAGAATGGTCAAGTTTACCACTATTCATTTAGCCCATTTTGAAGATCAGTAAGATTTAGTGTATTTTATCACAAAGTATTCAAGATTATTTGGGCTTTTTCAGCCATGACTCTTTTCCTATTAGTTCCTTTTGCACTGAAGAATTAGTCCTTAGAAATAGGGAATTGAACCAAGGCAATAACTGCACTTTTGAGGTTAGAAGGTGAGGTTCATGCAAAATGAATTTGCTATGTCAGTGGTATCTTGCAGCAACTCTGTATTAAAGAGGTTTCCAGTAGTATTTATACACTCAGTACAAAGGAAGATATACTTTGATCACAGGTCTCCTTGTTGGTAAAAACAATTGTTAAGAGTTGCCTTATCCTGAGCCTTTGGGCTCAGAGCTGATATTCCTTGAGAGTTCTTGTTAGTGGTTTATTCTACTGGTACTCTGAAGTATCCAGGGTGCAGTTAGCCCAGTACTTTTCTCTGCCTCAGCCACTGAAAGCTGTTGAAAACCAGTTTATTCCCTTCTCATATGTTATTACTCCAACTTAACAAAGATCATCCATTAAAAATAAATAAAATTTAGAAAAAAAATTGACTACAGTGAGTTTTAGGTTACAGATTTGTAAGCCGAGAAGGCAATGATTATTCAAAACCTCAGACATTCAGTAGTTTGTGCATTTCCAGGCACTGACCAGATCTCTACCTACTTTTCACATTATGTATGTGTGATTATTTGAGTCTGTTTATCAAACAGTATTTTGTTATTATTTGTATCAAAAATATAAATGCCAAATATATGTTTAAACATAAACCTTTCTGATTACTTATTTTTAAAATTCCAGTTAAACTAAAACATATACCTGAGATCTTTTTACCAATATTATTAAGTGTATGTGGCTTGTGAATTACAAATATAGAATTATTTTCCATATATTTAAGCTTGTTTCTCTCTCTTCCCCTGCTAAATACTTTTTATTTCTGGTTTTCCCTTGACCTAATCCATCCTCCCACCATCTTTCTAATTTCTTAGTCAACTGAGGCATAAGTGGATAGTTATCATTTAGTCATTTTTATTCCTATTTTGATCCATTTTCCCATGTCCATCATCTTGTGTAAAAATATTCCATATCATAAAATCTTTTACAACTCTGAGCTAAATCAAAGTACTAATATTAAACTCAAAATATTTTGTTATAAGACATCTTAAATTTGGCCTTAACTTTCCACTTTGTTTGGTTAGCAAAAAAAGTCCCTTTATTACTATTAAAAAAAAAGTTGACATCAAGGCAGCTGGTCTTTCTTTCCTGAGTCTGAATTTTGTAAAATTGGTATGTGGAATTAAATATTTTGGGGAGCTATATCAACACAACTAAAACACGGAGGATTTTAGTGATCCAAATCATAAACTTGGCCTCACAATGAAAGAGACAGTTTAAGAATAAAACATGCTACAGGCTGATGAAACATAGAAATTAATACACAGAGGAATACCTTCCATAGTGAGTGCCAAAATTATACTAGTCATGTTAAACTCTTCAAGTTGGAAAACTTAACATAGAAGACTAAGGTTTTACCTACAATTCCTGTCTTCACTTTCAATTGAATTTGTTCTCTGAGATTTATGAACTTGCTCTAAATTCAGTCCACTTAAAACTATAGCATTGCTTTTTATGACATGGGAGAATAAATGGTTTATTTCTCTTAATTTGTCAATAGTTATATAAGGCTTATGAGTTTCATGGTATAGAATAATTAATGTAATATGTAGCATTTCATTATGAAACTGTCTTGTATTAGTGTGCCTGTACATCTTATAGTTGGACATGTAATGGAGACCATTTTCAACTATAAAAATTTTAAATGCATTCTATGTCGATAAAATTAACATACAAACTGAAAACAAATGAAAATGTAGGAATTGAATGTAATTATTCTTCATTTCCATAATTTTTAGGTAACTTTGCTGAATAATTTTGGATTTAAAACAGGTAGACAAAAGTTCAGTTAGAAGTTTTTGAAATTTGAGAGGTAGTTGTCATCTTCCTAATTTTAACACTTCTCCCCGCACAAAAAAGATAATCAGAATTTCATAAAATGTATATAGAAAGCAATTGGAATTATGGAAGTTTGCATATATATTGAATTTTAAAATATTATAAATTTAATATTATCAGTCATAATCTATATATCATGCTTGTTTTCAGCACATTATCTACTACATGGTATGTGAAAAAAACCACCAGTTTTTGAAAGAAATTATTCATCTAAATGTAAGAAGAGCTGGAAAAACAAAATATGTTGAATATTATACTTTTCAGAAGTAGTGAATAGGTATTCATCTTTTTTGTTATATGTAGAAATATAACAAATTTTTGGTGAAAACATCAATTATTATGTAAAAATAGTAACTTATTTAAAAATTAGTAAATTATATAGAATCACTAAATAACGTACAATAACAAAATTGTTCCTTAAATCCTCTAGTGCATAATTCCTGAAAAAAGGCAACTCTTAAGTTTTTAAAAATAAAGTGTATTATAAATTACATATTACCTTTGGGTATTTAATGTATTTTAATATATTTTCAAAATTCTTTATTTCAGAAGAACCAACTAAAAGACATAACTGTTATTTCTTGGAGACATGTAGCAGAAATAATATTTATATTCTCAACAAAACTTTCAGAGACAAATTCCAGTTTCAATGTAATTTTCCATACTTAGATTCACATATCATGACTACCAAGGCAATTTTATCTAGCAAGTAAAATGCAAAATAAAGTTTTATAATATCTGTTCATAAAGATCATATTTAATTGAAAATATTTTTATTCCCAGCATATCTGTTATCACAAACATACAGAAGTATGGCAACTCTTAAAAAGGACCATCATGAGTCTTAGAATTTAAATAAATTTTTCAGATTGCTTAATTTAGTTCTATTCTCCTTAAAATAAAATATGCTTAATTAAAAAGTACCTCTGCCTTTACCATTGAGTATCATTTCATTAAGAATAAGAAATAATATATACACATTTATCAAATTTAAAGAGCTTAGCACATCAAAATAAATTTGATCATGTTTCCTACAAAAAATGAGCAGCTTACATTTTTTATGTATACAACCTCTTGTTACAATGTGCTGCTTGATATGAAAATCTTGCATGAAATATTAATCATTTTTCAGAGAAATTCAAGTATATTATAAATATAGGATAAATACTATTTTAAATATAGTTTAAAATAAATGCTATAGAAATTCTATAATAAACTTTGTTATTTTTACCATCCTCCATGATAGGACTAGCCACTGGAGCTAAAAAGGCATCTTATAACATTGGGATTTATAGATGTAAACACATATATAGCTATTATAGGAAATTCTAGGGATTTTTCCTGTTATTGCAAGTTTAAAAAATTCTCTATAACCTAGAAAATGAAAAAAAATAATATTTTATAATAGTCCAAATATTTTAAGAAATGAAAATTTGGAAAAAAAATTTGTGCAATAACTAATATATATTTAGAACTTCAGAGAAAACACGTCAGTCACATTTAATTCAAGAATGCATCAAGACCTTTTTTTTTTCCCTTTGAATCACACTTTTTCCCTTCCAAATAGATTTCCCTTATATTATGCTTCATATTAGAAATCTGGGCTTCATGTTTACTGATACATGTTTTGACTTCATTTAAAAGGCCTTTTCTGCTAGCTTTCTTTTAATTTTGTACCTTTCAAAGAGAGACTCCTTTCTTTTCTAACCTTTTCTGACTTTTCTTTACCAGACTTCTAGCCCCACACTCAGCTGACTGACTGAGGCAGGTTGTAGAGAAATTTCTGGGCATGTTGTTAACATCTGACACAGTGAGTGAGAAAAAAGCCAGCACAGTCACCGGTCAGGTTCAAGGGGAAGTGGCAGCTCCTGGAGATGAAAAGTTCTGTGTGTTTGTCAGTTGCTGGTTACCTGCAAAACACTGGTTAAATCAAAATCCATTCACTTCTCAATTGTGTCGCTTTTTCTAAACCACTGTAATGCAAACCAAAAGGGTCTTTATGGATTTTTTTATTGATGTGTGCAGATCAAGTGAATCTTTAGTTAGTCTTGTCTGACATTTTCCATGATACTTTTAGTAATCAATATTATAGTATATAACTATTTCTGGTGACTATTTATGGAGGTGTTTGCTTAAATTTTTCTTTAGATAAAGCCTTTAATCTGGATTTCACCCAGAATCCATAGAGGAGCTACCCGAGTTTAGGAAGTTTAGTGTTGCTCTTTGTACTTCAGCTTTTAATATCGGAGCACATATTGAAACCATAAACACAATGAAAATCGAAAATAAATATTCCAACAATATTAGAATATATCCCCTCCTTTTTATCCTGAAAGAGCTGAGGGCTTGGGGAGTGGCAGGAAGAAACATTCTGAAGATCTAAGCCCTGGACGCCATCCTGCAAGTGCTTAAAACCCTTAGAAACGTGCAAGGTGAAGAACACCCCCTTTCCAAGTCTAAAACAATATTAGATTCCCAAAACATAACGGCAAAGAAAGCCTTACCGTCAAACGCTTGCAGCAGGTTCCAGCTCAGACCCAGACTGGAAAGTTGAGCAGCTGGTGAACAAAAGTTTTAGCTTTTTTTTTTTTTTTTAAACGAAGTCTGCAAAACTAATTTCCCTCAAAATAGGGCTCAATTTCCGTTAAAGAAAGCCGCGCTTACAAATCTCAGAATTCCTGATCACCCCCACCCCATCCCACCTCTGAGCACTGGAAAACAATTCGAACTTTCACACGGATGTAAAGGTTTATTGCGAAGACACTATTCTACAGGGCCACTTAAAAGAAAAGGGAGATGGTCAAGCTGAAGCCTGAGGGACAAGGCTATGGAAAAGGTTCTGCCTTGGTGACACTTCTCAAAGATTAATCAATACTCTTTCCTAATTCAAACCAGATGGCTGTCCCAGTTTGCTGTCCCCATTAATCCCATTAACAACATCAAAGACTTGGTCCCCGCCGTCCTCTAGACACCTGAGACAATGAAAATAACAGGGCGACGCTGCTGGTGGTATATTTGGGATCTCAGGCGAGATAGGTGAGCGCAGATATTCTCCGGATGCTACAAGTCCTAGGCAGGACTCTGCTCCTGCAGCTCATTATGCGAGGCCGGCACACTTGCCTTGTGTAAACGATTTGGCCCCCAGCAGACAGCGTCGCCCCTCAAGCATGTGGCAGTATCAAAGCCCAGCAGCTGCTCGCATTAATTCACTGGTGGCAAGTTTTCTACTAATTTTCTATAATGCAAGATTGTAACCAGGGAGACCCAAGGTACCAGGTTTAATGAACTTTAAGGGGTACCGAAGTGTAATATTTTTCAGTAAATGGAACCATGGCGGGGGGCGGGGGGAGGAGGTGATGGGTGTGATTAGCTGATGTATTTTTGAGGGGAAGAGAGGATGGATTTCTGGAGGGAAACAAGGGTAAGTGGGCTAGTTCCTGAGGGGAAAGACTGGAAATGTGCGTAAAACATGCACATCTCATGTGACCGGGACGAAATCGCTTGGGCATATTCCTGACCCAGGAAAAGTTCTTCTTGGGGGACAAGTGACAAAGAAATGGAGTGGGACCAGGAAGGCAGAGGGGTTGGCCGTTTGAGGAAAGCAGAGGAAGAGACCCTCCTGGCACCACAGGTGAGGATGCCCAGGGTCTGTACATCTGCAGCTGTCACCGCCTCATGCGTTCCTTCGCCCCAACAGGCTCCTCGCGGTACTGGAGAATGGGCCTTTCTTGTCGGTGGGACACTTCCCAGCAACCTCGGATACGGCGTCCGAACCCAAGAACAACCCACGCATAGACACTAGCCATAAAAGCTAGAAGCGCCACTGAGTCCTGGGCCTCAGTTGATGCGAAGTTGGAGAAATTTATCTGAGTGCGCTCCAAGCTAGCGCACATCTTTTTCCTGAATCCCACTGCTCTTTTCGTGCACCTCCAGAACTAGGCGCACCCCTAGCTTTCCTGCAGGTGACGGTACCCAAGTGGCAGTGACAAGGCATCTTTCAAGAGAGACTTGAGCAGTTCTGACCCTGGGTGAGAGCTTGGGGCAGGCGGGCGCTGCGGCGCGTCTGGGCCCACCGGGCGGAAAGGTGAACGGCTGCTGCCCTAGGCTCGGGTTTAGGAGACCGGCGGGTAGCTTACAGTCTTGCAAGTCTGGCAGGGGTGGGCGGGCGTGGACACGCTGCGTGCGTCCAGCCGGCGATAGGAAGTGGAACTGGGAGCGCAAGGCGCGGACTGAGAGGGAGTTTTGGAGGGAGTTTGCATGTGGTCAGCACTGGGCTCCTAAGCCAGCCCCCAGCTCACGTTACACTCTATTTATAACCTCTCAGAGCCATTTCCCCCTGAATGCAGTTCTCTGGGACCACCTTCTTTTGGCTTCAACCTCTCCCACTCTTGACATCTGAGTAGCTCAGAGGGAAGCTCCTCCAGGTCCGAGTGTTTATATGTAAAGGAGACTGGCCGCTAGGGCTCAGGACCGGGATTATCCGAGCTCTGCAGAAACTCGGGCGGCTATTGCTTTGGGAGGGGGAAAAGTCACACGGTTTCCAGTGACAAGTGACAGAGGGTGGTGGCGCTTGGAACCGTCGTGAAGTCTTCTGCCTGGAACCCGAGACGTGCATGCTATGGAACACCCGCTCTTTGGCTGCCTGCGCAGCCCTCACGCCACCGCGCAAGGCTTGCACCCGTTCTCCCAGTCCTCTCTCGCCCTCCATGGAAGATCTGACCATATGTCCTACCCTGAGCTCTCCACTTCTTCCTCGTCTTGCATAATCGCAGGATACCCCAACGAGGAGGGCATGTTTGCCAGCCAGCATCACAGGGGGCACCACCACCACCATCACCATCACCACCATCACCACCAGCAGCAGCAGCACCAAGCTCTGCAAACCAACTGGCACCTCCCGCAGATGTCCTCCCCCCCGAGTGCGGCTCGGCACAGCCTCTGCCTCCAGCCGGACTCGGGAGGGCCCCCGGAGCTGGGAAGCAGTCCACCGGTCCTGTGTTCCAACTCTTCCAGCTTGGGCTCCAGCACCCCGACCGGGGCCGCGTGCCCGCCAGGGGACTACGGCCGTCAGGCGTTGTCACCCGCGGAGGCGGAGAAGAGAAGCGGGGGCAAGAGGAAAAGCGATAGCTCAGGTAAGGGCGCGCCGGCACCCTCCGCGAAGGGGGCGGAGAGATGACAGGGAAGATCCTTGCCCTAGAATGAGGCGGCAGGCTGTACTGTACAGGTCTTTTACTCTCTGGCTCCCTGCTGCCAAATTCCGCGAGGCTGCTTTGGTCCTTTTATTTGAGGGCACGTGTTTCTCCTAGGGCAAAGCTGCAGCCAACTGCGCTAAACTATCCAAGATTCAAACTAGTTTACCAGAGGGTTGAGAAAAAAGGACAAGTGACAAGTATGTGAAATCGATTGCAAAGCGTGACCTTCCATCTGAGTGATGGGGAGGAAAGTGCACCCTGGAAGACAGCGCCCGCTGGGCGTGCGTGCTGGTGCCTTTCCTTGACTTTTCCCTTGTAAGTTCCCAACTCTGAGTGGCTCGATTTTTCCCATCGTTAACTGGATTTCCAAATTATTGCACAATATTTGGAACTTGCAGTGGAACTTGGCAGAGCATATGAGAAAAAAAGTTTTAGTTTTTTTTTTTTTAATTCTGATTTCAGAGTTCTTTAAATAGCACCCTATTCCAAATGGTAAAAAAAAAAAAAAAATACCCTTTCTTAGGGGAGAGGGCATAATCTAGGAATTCAGAAGATTTTAAAGAATGTGTCAGAATAACTAAATACATGTTTAGACCATAGAGAAAAGAGGATTAATAGTGCTGTGTTCTTGTGATGTTAACCCAAGAGAGAATTTAAGTTTCAGAAGTGGACAGGAAAATCCCCAACCAGTGGAGTATTATCCGAAACAAGAACTGGGAAACAAACAGCAGCAACCCAGTTACCGCTAGTATTCGAGGGTGCGCACGGGAGAGGTAGATCCAAGTAAAGATAAGGAGCTGCCACGCAAAAGGGGAACCTTACTGAACGCGGATGCCTGAAGTTACAGGCTGCCAGCTAAATTTTAGCAATACGGAGAGAACAGTTTTGCGGGAGACTGTTCAAAGCCCTTACCTATCTGTATTCTTAGGAAATTGTTAAAAGATGCTTTACCTTTAGGGAAGTTGTGAGTTTTCTTCTGTAGCTGAAACGCAACCTTCGTTTCATCTTTGTGTAAACTCTCGTTTGTTTAATGTAATACTTACGTATTTTCTTTCTTTGTGGAATGGGTTTAACAGTCCTGGGAGATAATTGTAGATATTAGTTTGCAGGATTGGAAATTGTTTATCCTTTATAATGCTTTAGGTAAGATCTCACATGAAAGACAGTGATTGAGCCGCGTATTTCATGTTCTTTTGGAGCAGTGGTATCAATTATTCTTCAGCGTTAGTATGGGATGGATTCTTCTATCACAAACTCAAAATCTAATTTTTGCATTCCAAGGTCAGGAATGAACTTCTAATGCCTCATCACAAACTGATTTAGATCCAAGAAAGTTACCAGCAGTATCACTCATTTTTTTAAATGGTTTTTACTAACCATAAGTGAAGCGTTCCTTAGACAGAGGGTTAAAAAGGTTAATCATAGCAAGAGGTTTTCATCTTCATTGGAAAACAAAAGTCAGTTTTAGAATATAGTGATCATTTTATAGAATCAGCTTTTGATACAGATGTAACTTTTCTGGAATAAGATCAGAGTTCAGGGTGGTCACCGTCACTTTTGCAATTACCAGAAGCTCTTACTGTTCATTTTACTTTCTGTTGTGAGAAACTATGTGAGAGAGGTTTCTTATGCTTCCTCAACTGAACCAATGCACTTAAGTTTCATGGGGAAAATTGATATTTTCATAAAGATACGTTATTTTGGCTGAGGAGAAATAAGGAAAGTGGGATCTAAGAGGTGTGATCTAAGAACTGGTTCCCTTCAATTATTTTAATAACAAGAAAGTTGTTAATATTAATAGTGCTACCCTTCTTTGGAGAGAAGTAACCATATACATGGTGAAGGTGATAATTAAAGTATTGGAAAAATAAACAGAAGTTTTTATCAGCTACATAAAGTATTACTATATTACATCTTGAGTGGGAAATACAGTTAGTTATCACCAAGGGTAAAATCACTGGGGAGTTAGAATGAACTTTTTTTTTTTTTTCTGATTGAATATTTTGAAAGAACTTTTGACTATCTAAAGGAAATACCCCAGCTTCTAGTTAAATATATGTATACTCTGAAAATAAAATTTAATTTGCCAAATTCACTATTTTATTAATTAATATTTGTTAGATCTTTAGGTAGATATAAATACAAGGTATCCTTTTCCTGAGACAGTATTGCATTTGGGCTTCCATAATTTATGTTCCGAGGTATTTCATTTCAAAGTATTATAAGGGCATCTTGACCTAGCAGAAACTAAAGGAACATAGAAAATCACTATAATTCTGGTATATCGTTAGTACATTTATCTCTCATTGCTTCTAGCATAGTTTTAATGTTTCAGTTATTTCCAAAAAATAAATAAATTTCTGAACTTTTCAAATTTTAAAATTGAATTAGACAGAACTCATTTCATGAGTAACAGACACCATTTATATTTCGTTTGGCAGTTTATAATTGCCACATATTTCTAGTTGAGAGAAAACATAGTACATGAACCTTGGAGAAAGGTGGAACCAATAGGATACAAAATTCTATATCTTTGCATTTCATTCCCAGATTGTATGTATATGTGTATATGACCATATGAAATTCAAATGGAACTGTAAGCACTGGAAAATACTGGAAAACTACCCAAATTTTTATTCATGGTAATGATGCTAAAACTACAATATGTAACATTTTCCAATGTGCTTTTACATGCATTCCTCTTCCTAGACACACATGAAAATGCACATATACAAACTGAAGAAGCTTAAGGGTCTAGAAGCAAATATTTATGGACTTTAGGCTTCCACTATAGTTTATTGACAATTGAGAACAATGAAGTTTAATAGAAAAACACACTATTTTTACATGTTAAACATATCTGCAACTTTGAACCTGCTATGCTTTCCAGCATTATTAGCAAAGCCAACATTTGCCACGCCATCAAAGGACTCTTAAAAATCAAAACTTTACAACTGTACTTAAAACAATCTGAACAAAACAGGTGATTCTGAAAAAAAAGTCAATAAATAGTGTGAATTACTTGGCTTCAGTTACCTTTGATTGTTCACCATGCATTGTAGTAATAGGTATAAATTGCCTACTTTCAGTTAATGTAAGCAAAATACATTAATCAGTTTAACTTCAATTTTATGCAGGCAATATACAATATAAATATGTAAATATTTTCCATTCAAATTACTTGGCTGAATATAAGTACATATTTTATAAAAATTCAAAATTATATAAAAAAGTAAGGGGGTGATTAGGGGTTTGGCTTTTACAAGGTTTTGAATCATACTAGATTCTTGTAAAATTGTAAATATTTTTGTTATATCTGCAAGATCATAAAATATCTGTTGTCAAATTATGTCTGTCTATATACCTGGCTCTTCAGAATGACAAGCAAGTATTACGTTAATAGGTTGGAGATTAAATACCCCACCCTAACTCTAGTATTATACCTTTTTCTAGATATTTCAATCATCATGTTTTCTGAAAGAAAAAAGTCATTTTATTATTCATCTCTGTGTTACTGGATCTTGACTTTTGAGCATTTGCTTTAGAATTAAAAATTCAGTCTATTGGATCTCGATGATTATAGAATATTGAACAAATTAAATGCCTCAAATATGTGGAATAAAAAATGTACCATTTTCAGTCTTTTTCTTGGAGTGGTAGATTAATTTAGGTGTGAAAATTTTTAAACAATGACCTGACATTAAAAAAAAATTCTAAGTACTATTGCCCTACATGAGTGTTTTCTAATGATTACACTCAAAAGCTAAGAGCAGCCATTCCTTTAGAATTAAGGTGCTGTATTGTTGCAAGTCAGCAATGGATGGAAGGAAGAATGCAAATAAATATTGGAATAGTTTCTAATTCTCTGTAGCTGTCTTTATCTTTATAGATTATTTGAAAATAAAAATCATTAAACGCAAGACTTTTATTTGGGTAAAAAAACCCTTTACCAAATATTTAAAATTTTAATCTTTGTTTACCGTAATTATCGATGGAAACCATCGTGTTGACACACTGTAAGCTGATATCCACAAATAAACTGAAAAAAATATTTTAAGCATTACCTTGTTTTCCCTGTGTTTGAAAACATAGACCCTTCATCACAGAGTTGGAATTTATAAAATATACTTTATTATAAGACCTAAACAGTCTAAGAAATTAATTTTAAACAAAAATAAAATAGCCAAGAGTCAGAGAAATTTGGGAGACTAATTCCATAGTTTGTGGAAGAATTTACTTTTTTTTTAAAAGAAATAACCTATGGAGGAATTAGTAGCTGAGTTATGCCCCAAAAAAGTCCCCACATGTAAACCTAATACGTGTATTTGGCTTAGTAATGATGCTAGTTTTATTCACTATATTAAAATATATATGTGTGCTGGGCAATTTCATTAATTTATTATATTAAAAATGGCAGCCAGAAGCAAAATAAAAATGTGAGTGCTTTTTATATTTTCATTTAAAATGAGCATAACCAATATGACTGTAGTGTATTTTAGTTTTAGACCATGTTCACTTCCTTAATTTATTTTTAATATTGCAGAGCATGTTTTGTCCCAAGCATTTCTATAATTACTATAAACATTTATCAGTGGTAAATGATAAGGGTAAAAAAAATATTAGAAAATAAAATACAGGAGTTCCTTAACTAATATTTGTTAATAATTGTGGATGATTTATCTCTCAACTCTTTTGTGCTTTTGCCATATTATCTTTTATAATAATAAATTTGTGGGGAAATATATTAGTGCATGAAGTAAAATTATCAGGAATAGAATTCCCCCCACCTTGATTGTAATCATAAAATAAGGATTAATTATTGAGTAGCCAGCTAAATTACATTTCTTAGATTATTGTATTGCTGAATGATTCCAATGGTTACAATTAAAAAATAAATAAAACACAAACCAAGACCAACCCATAAATTAGAAATTGTATTAGACATATTTCATATTTTTCATATTTAAACATAAAAACATTTTATTGTTGTAACTTATTTCTGTGAGTTAGTCATTAATTTGGTTTAGTTATCAATAATAAGCTTTTCATAAAGGTTGCAAAGAAAATTAAACACAACATTTTTCATATTTTTATTATGACGCTTTTATGATTATTTCTTGGAATAATGGGATCAAACTGAAACCCTCAAGTAGAGATGGAGTAACATAATAAAGAAAAATTAGTTGCAACACTCATTCCCTGCACTACTCCTAACTTACATATCAGTGAGGTTCAAAATCCAACCAAAGAAGACCTTGCATTACTCTTGTGGAGTACAACTTCCAATGGTAAAATTCATTTTAGGTCTCAGCCTTCAATTTGCATTACCTGTGTTGAGACAGAATTAATTTAAATTGGATGCCCTTTTCTCTAATGATTTTCCAGTTACATTATGACAATGTAAGGAATTTATTTTCCCTTTAAGAAAATGGTGTTACATAGTATTTTATGATTCAAAATAATAAATAATTAATCCATTTGTGTAAATTTCAGATATTGTTTTCATATTTCAGAGTAAATATTTCTATTTAAAACCTTTTGAAATGTTTCTTACTAAATTAACTGCAAATTACTTGCTAAAAATATACATTCATATGTGATTGGGTCAATTATCGATTTTCCTCATTTATAATTTTAAATATATAATTAAAATTGTCCCTTTATTCACAAAACTTTCATTCATAGTGTCACATTTTCCACAGCAATATAATATTTCTGAATTTACACATGTCACCATCTATAAATTTTTTACTATGTATTGGAATATTGATTTTCATAAAGCTCTAAAATTTTCTGCATACTTTCTTATGTCTTCCATGCGTATATGAATAAGAAAAATAAGGCAAAATCTATATTAGTACGAATACATTTTTGGAAAGGGTTTGTATGAGGAAAGTTCTTTCAAAAATAACCACTGTGCTCCCCTATACTATATAGATTTAAAATTAATAAATTGGATCTTCAACTTGAATGATAGTATTGCTATGCTAATTTTCAAAGTTAGCATTTCCTTAAATGTTTAATATTTCCAAAATATTCGAGGATTTTGGTAACTTAATTCTTACATCCTTGGCGTTTTTACTTTTACTGGAAATATAAGTAGAGTGAGTAATAACTCCTAGTAGTGAAAACATTGGCGTTTTATTGAAAGTTTTAAATTCAGAAATTGTTGCTCTTCAAAATTTCAGACAACTCAATTAGAATGTTTCAAATGTATCTAAATGTCATAGTGTTTGTTTTAATAAGCCTTCTTTCTGAAATTATATAATGTTTTTTGAAGCTTGGATAGACTATATCGATTGAAATTATGAATATAAGATATTTGTTATAATTTTTAGTTTCTATTGTATTTTAGTGGAAAGGTTAATGGTTTAAAAAAAACACAGAAGGTGGTAAATCAACTAGAACATGGCAGCTATATGTAAAGCACATTTTAAAATAATCTACTTATACCAAGATATGTACACACTAATAGATAGAATTCAGATTTAATTTCTTGATAACAAATTCTCTGAACTAAAGTATCCATATTAAAGACCATAATATAATATTACATGTTTCAGTTACCAAATAAAATATTACGCTTGAAGCATATATAGCTGTGTGGAGAGCCCAACAGCCTGAAGCTGGTAATCAATGATAGTCATGAAACAAATCTGCCAACTCCCTGCAGTTTTTGTTTTCTTTCGTTTTTCTCTTCCTCTAGCTCATTATTTTCTATGCACTTCAAGAGATTTCCATAATGCTCTAAGAAAAAAAACTCCCAGTTATCGTACATGACTGTGGGCAGGAAAATGATTAAGATGAAGTCATGTTTCTCTCAGACTCTGTGGAAACCTAGAGGAGGGTCCAGCTTGGGTTGCTGAATGCCAGTAGAATTTTAAAGGCTGAGAATTTTGCTCTTTGCAAATACAGCCTTAAAGCTTTGCCAGAAATGACACCCAAATAAAAACTTATTTTTGCAAATGATGGTTATTTGCAACTGTAGTGGTGAAGTACTTTTGGTGTCTGTAGAGGTGGCTTCTTACAACTTGCTGGACTGCACTGAAAGCTTTTGGATGAGTATACTGAGCCTCCTGAAAAACTAACAAACTAAATGGAGGTGTATTCTTACTAGTTAAAGAAAAATGCATAAAATGGACAGTGACTCTTACAAAATAAACCATGAATAACAAGTCAGTTTCACAAATGATTGATTTTATTTTGATAGTTAAAACACATGGTTTGGGAAAATAGAATCGTGCCATCAAAAACTTGGAGCTAAATTGATAAAATGTAGCTTTGATTTTGTAAGATGCCAGTAATTTAGCTAATGGCTTTCACATTTTAAGAACCATCTAAAGAGAGCTTTACTCACAATTGGGTAGAATGAAATTAAGTGATTTTTATCTTATTTAACATTTTTCAAAAGTAAAATAGGTTTTCCATGTGCTTACTGCCTTCAACAATGAAAATCTCTCCAACTACAGGCTAAGTTTACTTCATTTTTCTTATTTGTTTTATAAATGGGTCAGGATGCCTTAAACTGAGCATGTTGATGTAAACTATTAAGAGATTGAAATGACAGGAAAGCTAGAAGCTGGTCATCCAAATTCAGCAGCCTACTGCTGCACACATTTCCAAGATTACCATCCTTTGAATATTTACCTTCAAAATTCAGGAAATTATGGATGCCTCTTCCTCCAGAACTATTCTTTGTTCCTAGAAGTAGAGCTTCGCCAAATTTTTTCTTGGATACCTAGATGTTTGGGAAAATAAAAAGAAACAGCAACACCCTTTTTTTTGCATTTTTTACTGAATAGTTGATAAGTCACCAAGAATATATCTTATATCTTTGTCATCTTATCAGACAAGAAAATACATGGCACACTCAAAGGGATAACTAAAGAGAGGTTGATGATGACTCTTTGATGGTGGGCACTATGTCAGAAAGCAGCAGGATGGGGAATCACCCAGGGTCTGCCTGTAAGTGGAAAACATTAGCACTTTTAAACCAGAGGGGGCAAATAGAGGAAACTTTTACAAGAATCCAGAATCCAGGGAGAGTGGAAGGACAGAAGCCTTCTAGCAAAATTGGGATCTCAGGTGAAAGATGTAGCTAATCTCAGATATCATGCAGTAGCCTGTCTTCATGCCTGCCAGCCTTCTTCTATTGCCTCCCACTAGTAGAAGACTCCCAGATGTAATCAGAAAACAGAAAAGCATATCACACGGTATCCATGGATAAAATCCATAGAAGTCAATGTAAAGAAACACAGGCCTCAGAAGAGAAAATGTCAAGTAGATCTGGGAGAATACAACAGTTCCCTTTGCCTCCTACTGTGATTTAACTTCTCTGTTCTGTAGTTTCCTAAAAATTTAAGTGAGTTAATAAACATAAAGCACTTAGAACACTGTCAGGCTCGGTAAGTGTTATTATGTTTTATCATCTATCAGTGTAGGTGCAGCTGTGTTGGGGACATGCACCATCTGAAAACAATCTTGTCTTATGTTGCCTGTTTATTTGTATTTTACTGCTAATAGCACTGTAGGAAGTGATGCTTGCCTGAAAGACTGCTATTTAAAATAATCTGCAACTGTCCCCAGAACTGTGAGTCACATGCCATTTTCCTGAAATGTAGGGTAAGTTCTAAAGCAAGCTGTGTAAGATACTCAAGTTGTCTTCACTTAATTACCCTTAAGATTCTCATTCCATAGCCTCTTTTGCTTGAACATCTCCTAACCCTTCTCAAGTGTCTCCTTCCACTTCATTAAATACCTGTTTTCAAGAGGAATGTACAGAGTCATTTAATCAAGAGGGAACAGAATTTAAAGCAAAGAACTTTAAATATGACAATGAAATTTTAGGTCTCTGTTGCCACTGTTAACTAAGAGGTTGGACATGACATTTTTGTGCTGCTTTATAAAGTTCATTGCTGAGCGAATTTACATATTATAGCCTCTTGTTATTTTGAGTGGTTCCAATTGGAGACTTCATGAATGGCAGATATATAAATACCACAAAAAACTAAAAATGTATTATATACCACATAAAGTACATGAAACAATTTTATGATAGTAACTTCTTTTTTCAAAGAAAACAATTATTTATTTGTATGTTTATTTATATTTAGTAAATTCTTGGAAATTCTTGGTTAGGGTGAGGCAAGAGAAAGCAAAGCTTGCCCAGGTTGCAGGTCCTGGGTGATTGGTTGATTTCACTCTATTGAGCTTACTTACCTCTTCTATGCCCATAGTTTAACGTGAGAAATTCAGAAATGTATTTCAGAGAAATTTTATATTATTATTATGGATCTGTTACAGTTACTTTTGAATAAATATTAGAATCAAATACTGCATTAAAATGCTAAATGTCTAGAACACTAAAGCCCTTTCGAAGTTCTTAGATTGACAGCAGTTTATCCCCTAAAATAAAAGAATTTCAAAAGACTAGTGATTGTTTCTCTGCTAGATACTGGGAGGGCTGGGAAGTAGTAAGGAGAGAGGTACAGGAAGAACAAAACGTTAAACGTTCAGTAACATGCGGCAGTGACGAGAAAGGGCCAGCTGCACCACCTCTGTCAGAGTAGGCTTGATTTGTCAATTTTTTAAATGACTTATAGCCTATAATATTTCAACAGATGATTAGAATCAGAATTACCAAGACGCTAGAGGATACCCAAGGTATCACCCAGTTCATTGTATGTATTTTCTACTTGGGAGAATGTACCCAGAGAAGTTAAGTAATGTTTGTCGGGTCAGCCAAGCAGTGGCAGCTGAACTTCCATACCCTGACTTCAGCCTAGTGTCCTTAAAAGGAGGATCTCATAACACATTTTGAAACCTTAAGGTTTTAGTTGTCCCAATAAAAATAGATTTCAGCATCATTTAAAATGTTGGCTACTGCTTTTGAGTGAATAAAATGGAATTTGACAAAATGCTTTACCTGGGTATAAACTACCTCTCTCTGAATCTGAATTTGTGATTACCTCAGTTATTTTTCGTTCTCATTTTATAAATATAAACACAGTTATTCTTTTTTAAATTTAAATTTTCTGATGATGTAGTTCTTTCTGTGGATTACCATTGAGTCTGCATGTTTTTGACACCTCATACAATAAACCATAATTATTATTATTATGCTAACGTGCAGGAAGACTTTGCTGTATTGTAAGTAGTAAATACGTAAATGGATTCATATTTCGTGCTGTGTTGTAAGTAGTAAATACGTAAATGGATTCATATTTTGGGCTGTGTTGTAAGTAGTAAATATGTAAATGTATTCATATTTTGGGTAGCCATTTGTGAATTGAAGAATCTATTTCCTGTTTAAAAAGTTTAATGTGAAACTAGTACATTTTGCTTAATTGGACTTTATAATGTATGTTTATTTTGTGTTGAAAGTAATAAATAGCTACAAGTAGACACCAAGCATCTTTCCCTTGCCTTAAGTCATTAATTTTAACTCCATTTTAAAATAAATATTGATCTTATTTTTTTAATTGAATACAACATTTTTGCCCAGAAGATACTAAAAAATGTTAATGATCGGCCATTTTTTTTCTGCCTCTACTGTCCAGACATGCCTTCCTTGTTTCTTCTCCACCTGATCAGCTGACACCCATCTTCCTCACAATCTGTAAACACCAGACCCATCTGCTTGCTTCTCTCCAATACAATGAACCACATAATCTCTGGAATACTGTTACAGTGACCTCACATGATTGCATATCCTTAGTTCTTCCTAGAACCTCAAAACACAAAATTAAACATCAAATGTACACTTGGTTCTTCCAAGAATTTTTTTCCTCTTTTGTCTAAACCCACCTCTATTTCTAAAATAAAAAATAATTCCTCTTCTATAGAGTTAATTTTAATTTATATTCAAAATCCCTTCATATTAGTGGTCTCAATTAAAAATTTCTCCTTTTCTACTAGACTTAAATTCAGAAATCACTCATATTGCCTTTTTCTACACAGCTCTGCCCAAATCTGTCCTGTAATTTTTTATTGTATTCCTACTTTGATCTTTCTTGCATTTAATTTAGTTTTCTCACAGGAGTTCTGATACAGCTCTGTCTTCTGAACATCTTTACCTCTATTCATTCTTCCCTGACAAAGTCTTATATTCGACATACAGTATTATTTTGACTCAGTCATCCCTCTTCTTGGAATTATACACTAAACTAAAAGTATCCTACAGTTTCAATATAAATGTTTAATTATAGGTTTTGATGTATATGCATGAAGTGGCTAATGTCCCTCAATGATATACTACTTGATTTTACATGTACTGCATCTTATGTGCAATTACATTTTATTTAATATCATATATATCTAATACATAGTATATTAGATATTACATGTAATTAAATATTAATATAATCTCATATGTATTTGTATATATATTATTTGATAGATATATTTAGAACAGTGCTTTTCTGGCAAAGTGATCTCTTCCTTTAGTCTTTGGAACACAATGCTAAATGTTTTTTAAAACCGTGTCCCTATACTTTCTAATATAGGTACCTAAATATATGTAATCATAGTTGCATTTAAGAATTTTCCCAAAAGATTTTGTGCCTCTTCCATTTGTCAAGACATGCTACTTATTATTTACTATCTTATTTATTTTGATAAGAATTTAGGGCTATATATTAATGGGATTTCATCCACAATCTCCCAACTCAGCCATTAAAGGCTTTGTTGACCAGCTGGACCAGTTTTGCTGCTACTGATTTTGCTTTTATTTTAATAACTATTTCATCAATAAACTTAGTCTACCTCTTTTTAAGAGGCTTTTTATTTTGAGAAAATTGTACAATCATATATAGTTGTAAGATGTAATACAGAGGGATCTCAACACTCTTTACTTAGTTTTCTCCAGTGTTATTATTATAATATAAAAACTTAATCGGGAATTGATGTTGATAAAATCCACTAATCTTAATTCAGATTTAACTGTGTGTGTGTTTATGCTGCCTGCCAGATTTATTTTGTATTTTGATCTCATTACATGTAATATCTTTTTCCAATATATATTTATTGTTTTTATTAAAATACAGCTTGTGACACCTTCTGAGGTCAATACTACCCAAAGCTAATCATCGCATTTCCATTACCACATTAATGTCTATATACTACATAACAACACGGTTACATTTTGCTTCATGGTTCTGTTTGTAGTTTCTATTTCACATGTCTCTAGTCTTTGATTTTTTTTTAAATTTTATTGGAGTATAGTTGACCTGCAATGTTGTATTAGTTTCTGGTGTACAGCAGAGTGAATCAGTAATGCATATAAATATATGTATTTTTTCCCATATAGGTTATTACAAACTATTGAGTTGATTTTCCTCTGCTGTACAGTAGGTTCTTGTTAATCATCTATTTTATACAGTAGTATGTATATGTTATTCCCGCCCTCGTATTACCTCCCTCCTCTCAGTGGTTTCACTTATGCTAACCATAAGATTGGTTTTGAAATCTGTGAGTTTGTTTCTGTTTTATAAATGAATTCTTTTGTATTCTAGTCTTTGATCTGAATTACATTTATTCTTAAAGATAAAGTCAGTGTTTTCTTTTTCTTTTAGTGTAGTATCCAGCATAGGGATAGGTGCACAGAAGTGCTTGATAAATACCATTTGTGGCATAGGAAACACTAAGCCAATGTTGAATGAGTTTTCTGGATCAGGGTTTTCTCAGACTCTTGGTTTCAGAGTTCTAGCAGTTGGGCAAATTCAGAAGTTTGTTGGGACATCCATAAAACAGTTTAATGAATATCCACTAAGTAATTATTTGTGTTTGTCTCAGAATGATTTTATGGATGCTTTCTAAAATGAAAAAAAAAAATTTGATACACAGCATGTTTGTGAGTTAGCCAGGACAAAAATATGCATTTATTAGAAACTTTATTATAAATTAGCAGAAATCATCTACATTTAAAAAGGTATAATGCCTATATTTTCAAAAATTTCATGATTGTTAAGCCCAACTTCTTGTTAATTAAGGTATAGAAATGCCTCATTCTATTATTTGGGGATGAGACATGAACTCTGTAAACATTCTGTGCAGTTATTCTATGAATTGTTGAGCTTTCGTACATTACATATAGTCAGGTAATCTTAGTACTTAAAAAGTCTAACAAAGCCAAAACATTAAATTAAGCTTGAAATTATCAGGTCATTGGGAAAATACGGAGTATTGATTAATCTGTTTTGTAGTGTTGGATTGTGGCACAAGTTCTTGGTGATATGAAAAAGAAGATTATCTTGAAAGTTTTTAAGTAGACTGAATTAAAAAAAATGAAAAATACCTTTCTGAGTACTTTGATACAGTGATGCTGATTCAATCCATGATGCCTCAGCCCCTATCATTCTGCTTTAAGTATGACTGGTTAACCAGATTCAAACAATGATATGCGATTAGAGAATGCTGATCCCCAACACCAAGTGACCACACATGAGTGGGCTGACTAGTAAGGAAAGAGAACACAGGCAAGCTAAAAAACCCATCTCGCTTGTGGTTCTGAGCTGAGTCGCACATCGCATGGACTATTTTGTGAAAAGAACGTTTGCAATAGACTACTTACATGAGTTGGCACTTCTGTAAAAGAGGTAAAATTAATCCATAGCACAAAACATCTTGACAATTTTTTAAAAATCTGTTATCCATGACTCTGATACTAATTCTATTTTAACAATTCCTTCAATTCGTAAAGAAAAATAACTTTCCAATTTTTCATGTTCTTGGCCCTTTTCATTAATGTGGTATCATTAAGATTACTTTATTTAGACCAATAACTGTCAACACTCATGTTACACTGGAATGATCTGGGCACTCTTAAACAATTCTCATGCCTCATAGCTTATGATTAAGTTAATCTAGAGTGGAGCTAGAATTTTAATTTTTTTTATAATGGAAAATTACAACATCGGAAGAATAGAGATAATAGTATAATGAACCTTCAGGTGCCCATAATGTTCAATATATGTCGACACATGGCAAATCTTAACTCATTTATACCATCCCACTATTCTTACCTTGTCTGAATTACTTTGACAGTAACCTCAGATATTTTATTATTGCATCTGAACATTGATATTTTGAAAAGCTCTCAAGTGATTCTAGTGTATAGCCAAGACTGAGAACTACCAATAGAATATTCTTGTTTCTAGACTGAAAAGTTATGAGAGGTAGGGACTCTGTATTCTAAATCTTACTCTTTTCTGCACATGGAAAGCAAGTTAGACATGTTGCTCAGTATTTATTAGAAATGGTCTTTTGTATATCTGTGTTTATCATTAATAATCATAATACTCTTCTTTGCTGGGTAGTATGGTAACCACTAGCTATATAGAAATAAATTTTAATTAAAATTTAAAAACCAGTTCCTACAAATCAGTAAACACATTCCAAATACTCACTAGCCATGTGTAAGCTACTGGATAATGTAGTGAACAGTGCAGATATAGAACACTTCAATCTGCTGGAAAGTCCAGTTGAAAAGCATTTCTAGACAAAAAGACAAATTTCTTACTCTTCAGCAACTGAATGAGTCATCAAGGGTGGGAATCTTCTCAAGTGGAGAAAGAGATTATTAGCATTCAAATACCACACAAAGCCAAAAACTGTTAAAACTATATCTGTAAAAGTTGAAGCATATCTAAAACTAAAATTAAAGAGCATTATTTTTTTGGATAAATGTTTTCTTTACTCAACCAAATGTTCACTAACATAAATACATTCATAGTTTTAAAAAGACCAAAGTGTATCTTAAAATAATTGTTAATTAAACACAATGTATAGGCATGAGATTTGGGCAGTTATCAAAACAAAAAATAAAATCAGACATACTAAGTTGTTGAATTATAAAAACAGAATTAAAATGAAGTAAAATGCAACACAATAATGAATGTGAATGTAAAAAATAATAGAATTTTGGAAGTAGGAAGGCAAACAATGAAAACATAATCAAAAATGCAGGGTCAACTAGGGAGATTCTTCCAGGCCTCTTGAGGAATAGGGAGGAGAACATTTTTCTGGGAAAGGGTGGGGAACATGCCAGGAATTAGGCTAGATTTTCCAGGGGAGAAGTATGAAAACTTAATAGAATCAGACAGTGGCAATTAATGACAAAGAATTATTAACTTTTAATTCCTCTCAAAAGATTTGGTCTTTTATAGTCTCCCTGGTATGAATTAAAGAATTGCAAGTCAGGTAGCTGACAAACAGAGGAGACTATTAGAGAAGATTTTTAACTTTTTAGGAAGAAAACGAGGATAAAATATTCATCTTGGCATTAGAGAAGAGCAAATGCAAGGAAAAGTGAAGTATGGGGAGTCTCACATCTGCACTGAGAACCATCTGGGCCTGTTTGGCTGTGGCCATACATTACACAATTAAGCTGCCACAACCGCAGAGTTTTGAATATGTGGGAAGAAGGACTATTCATCAGTGGATTCATTTTTAATAGAGATTAATTGGTAACTAATTGATTGCACTGCTAGCAATTTGTGGGAGAGAAGGCAATACTAACACTTCACAGTAAACAAATCTATCACTGGATACATTCATGTTAGAATTTACTAGTTGAGAGTGTACATTCAAATAGGAAAATATAGAAAAATGTTAATGATTGTATTCAGACTTAGTTACACAAGTTCCACATATATACATTAAAGCACTGGGCCTAACATACGTAAGTGTTTAGGCAACTCTCCTTGTTTTTTGAGAGGTTTTGGAACAGAATCAAGCCAGACCAAATGTAATTTGTAATAAAGTTTTATTGGCAATGTAGGAGAAAAGTAGGGAAAATATTTTAGTAGTATTCAGTGAGCAAAATTTTATGAGTCTACTTTTATATTTAAAAATTTGCCCATATGATGTTGATGGCCTGTTGTGTGTAAATGTGTGGATGTCATAATCCATGTTACTAATGGCATTTTTTTTTTTTTTACTTTAGATGGATAAATACTATATTTCCCAAATAAAAAGAGGGTACTTTTCCCAAGTAATAGAGATAAGGGATTATATTTTTATAAAAATCATTTAGAAGAAATAGTCTACATAGGAAAAGCATCTCTATTTTTAAAAAAGCATCACTAATGAAAGTATGTTAGTTAAATGCAGTAGAGTAGTTGAGTGGATATTAGTACGCAGTAGAAAGAGGTGATTTCCAAAGTGAATGGTTTTACCATGAAAAGTCAGGTTGTGAGCAAGCCAAAATAAACCAGTGGGAAATTTAAATATGTTATTCAAAATAGATGGAATAAAGATGTTCCATAATTAACTGTGTCCTAAAGCAGTGCTGAAGGAGGAAGGGGCTACTTAACACAAGAATCCTAAGTATCACTAGTATTAAGGGATTTGCTTCATGAGGTAGTCATGCTCTTCTCAGATCAGATATAAATACTTTCTCACATTTTCTCTTCCCTTCCTCTAACATTAAAAACAAAACAAGAAATTTCTCATTTTATAAGTTCTAATAGAATTACACTTCATTTTGCATCACCTATTAACAGTATTTTTGATGAAGCTTAATTCCTTAAAAACAAGTAACTCAGAGAAAGACCATTTAGATAAATGGTAACCTTTATCATATTAGAGCCTATCCATCCTCTGCCCCCAGAAACACAGAGCACATGCACACCAGTGCCATAAGTATCTCAGTAGCATCACAATTCAAACTCAGACATAATTCACTAAATGGGTACTTTCTGTGCTATGCATACTCAAGATGAATAGAACACCTTGAGGTTTCTGGAAGAGTAAGCATAGCATAGGGAAGGCAAACATGGAAACAACTGGATATAACAATATGATAGCAGAAATGATAACATAACAAAGGTGATGAAAATATCCGGAGAGATCCAGGAAGGGTTCAGAAAATGCATAACAAGAGTCTCAAATCCTCTCACTTCTTACCTCTCCCTTCTGCAGCCATGAGTACATGAACTTCTATTAAACTGTGACTTGGATCAAATCACCCTTGGGTCCTAGGTGAAATAATGAAGATATGAAGTGCAAAGCAGGTTTGGGGTTCCTGGAGTCATGTACAAAATTTGTTCCTAGGGTGTTCTTATTCATAATTTAAGCATTCCTATGTCTTATAGATCAAGGTTTGTGGGGTGATAATTGATTGTAGATAGCTAAATTTTGTAATGCAGAAATTTTATTCACAGGACATCATTTGATAAAATCACAGTGAAAGGTAACTTATTTGGCTGACTGATTAAATATATATGCTGTATTGTGCTATCCTGAGAAGGCAGGAGAGGATCAGGCCCATGGAAGACATTGTGGAGTACATTTCTGGGCATATCTGTGATGTTATTAGCTCTGCCATATATCAAGGTCAGAATTTAGATGAAAACTTTGAAACAAGTGACATGACTCTTAGTCCTTCCTAGTTTCTCCTCTTCAGTCTTCCTGGCATTTCTATCTTTATCTTGAAAGCTGTTCAGACTTTCCTGAAGACCGTTAAGAATATTTTGCAGGGAGTTCCCTGGTGGCACAACATGTAAGGATCCGGTGTTGTCATTGCATCAGCCCACGTCACTGCTGAGACACAGGTTCAGTCCCTGGCCTGGGAACTTTCACATGCCTCAGGCTTGGCAAAAAAATTAAGAGAACATTCTTCAGATATTCAAACACTTTTACAGAATATTAGAATTGGAAGAGATTCTAGAATTTGTCAAGGCGTCTTTCATTCTTAAAGATGAGAAAATTAAGGCTCAGAGAATAGCACTCCTAAAATAATGTATGCCAAACTTTGGCAAATAATTTCTTACTCAGCAGCCTTTTTTTATTTCTATAATATGTTTGAAAATTTAACTCCACTTATTAAGATGTCAAATGGTTGAAACTTTTCTTTTTAGGGGTTTTTCAGCTATTCACTTTCTATAGTAAGAGTGTTGATAATACATGCTATCTACTTTATACTTTCCTAGACTGGCAATATTATCATTTAATTACCGCTGTGTATTTGATTTGAGTGACTACTGAGTGTTAATCAGCTGATTCTTTGATTATTGAATCTGGAAGGGATAGAATTCCATTGATGAGATCCCAGTGTCTGCCTTGCATGATATTTTCTTCCTGGTAAAATTGGTCATTCGTTGAGAAGGAATAGGTCGAACCATTTTGGAGTTAATGTCTGATTTTCACATTTACTGTGAAAATTTAAACATTAAAATATATTGTATCAGTGATTAATATAAGAATTAAATCTATAGTGTTGTTATACCTGAAATTACTTCATGATCTGGAGTTTGAGGATTTCCCTGTGTTGCAAGTATTCTTTCTGAATTCTTGTTTCCTTGCTTTTTGTTTTGATATTCCTTCAGTTATTTTCCAAAACATATTCAGTGTTACTAATTCATTAGAATACTTTTTTCTTCTTAGTTTAGGTAATATTCACTTTCTTTGCCCATTTTCCTTTCTCTAAGTTATTCTGGAAATGTGTGTGGAGGAAGTCATATCACAAATTCGACTATACTGAATCACATGGGTTTGATTTGCCAAAAGTATAACATTGTCTTGAACATTTAGAGTGTGCTTAGAGGAAAGCCTGAACTGTAAGAAAAGGTTTTTCTGTGCGAGATGTCCACTTAACTAATAAATCTGTCATCACTGACTGGTCTCCATTTCCTCCGAAATAAACAAATCACTATTAAGTTCTTTGAAGCAGGAGACTGCCAGGAAACACAAAAGTCACTTTTGCTTCATCCTCCAAGATAAAGTATTAATAAGTGGAAATGAGATGCAACAGAAGGAGCCATGGGGTCTTCACACCTGCTAGAAAGTCTAGCTGATCTCCACAGAGCAGAAATTCAAACAAACCTCAGACCTTGACGTTCAGTAAAAGTGCAGAGCTGAAGCCAAGAATAAACTTTGTAAGGCCTTTGGAAACTTCTTAAGTAGAAAGCCTGAATTGTGGGCTCCTAGGGAATTTGAAGAGGAAAGGCTAGGAATCTGGAGCCCTGAGGCCCCTGACTGAATTGGGCCTATAGTTGTTTTATCTTTAGATTATTTCATTTTCTATTTTAAATCAAGCAGTAATTGATCCTTATAAAAGAGCTTTTATTAGAAAGGCAGGGTGTTGGTAAAGGATCAGAAGTAAAGCATCCATCACTGAGGGCTTTTTGTTTTTTATTTGCTTGTGTATTTAATTTTAGAGAATTTCAGACCTAGGTTTTATTTTTGTTTATCTCAATCAAAATAAATAAGTTTCTTTAAAGTAAATGCACATGTATTTTAACTAGGAATTCACTAGGGAAGTACAGTTAAGTAAGAGGCAGAACAAAGAAGCCAAATATTAAAGTCCTCGAAAAATCATAGAACAAAAAAGATAAAAAGGAAATAAAAAAGAAAACTCAAGTATATCTCCAAATTAAACTTAAAAAGGAGATGCATTGTTATTTTATTTAAAGTTTGTGTTCATCCTTTATTTTTAATTAAGGAATTTATATCTCAATAACAGAGCAATTATCTCATAAATTTCTTCCTTTATGGGGAGTTCCCGTCGTGGCTCAGTGGTTAACGAATCTGACTAGGAATCATGAGGTTGCGGATTCGATCCCTGTCCTTGCTCAGTGGGTTAAGGATCCGGTGTTGCCGTGAGCTGTGGTGTAGGTTGCAGACGCGGCTCAGATCCCGTGTTGGTGTGGTGTAGGGCAGCGCCTACAGCTCCGATTAGACCCCTAGCCTGGGAACCTCCATATGCCGAGGGAGCGGCCCAAGAAATGGCAAAAAGACAATAAATAAATTAATTAATTAATGTCTTCCTTTATGGATAATTGTCAGCTCTGTGAGCACAAATAGCAGTGGTTGATATCTGTTTTAACAAACACACTGCTAAAAATTCTAAAGCAAAACATACTTGATCCAAATTAAAATTTTTATTCGAAGTAAATTTTTCTTCACTTCAAGGTTTATAAACCTCTTAACTCAGATAGATAGACAGATGAAGGATAGCTTTCAGAAAGAAGGTACTGAAAGGACCAAGTGTGTACTTGGGGAGATCAAGACAGCAAGTTGAAGAGTTCCTGTTGTGGCTCAGTGGTAATGAACCTGACTAGTATCCGTGAGGATGCGGGTTTGATTCCTGGCCTCGCTCAGTGGTTAAGGATCTGGTGTTGCCATGAGCTGTGGTGTAGATTGCAGGTGAGGTTCAGATCCTACATTGCTGTGGCTGTGGTATAGGCCGACAGGTATAGCTCCAATTCAGCCCCTAACCTGTGAAATTCATATGCCACCAGTGCAGCCCTAAAAAGCAGGAAAAAAACAGTAAGTTGTTTTGTGTCTGCCAATAGCCTAGCGACTGGAACATGCCATTACAGTACCCAGGCTTCTCACTGCCTTCCTTATACTAATCTGTCACTACTTTAAGGATGCCTGCACTGTGCAGTTATTGACAGTGGTTGTGCCTTAAAAACACTTGCACATTTTTTTTCCTTTAAAAATAAATTTTCTGTTATGCCATTCAGATATTTTAAAGATTATTGTAGAAATTTCTTTTGCTTGACTTTAGCAGATTTGGCTATAAGCTGAGAATTCTTATTTCATTCCATTTATTAAAAAATTGAATATTTCTAATTGCCTTTTTATCAATAAATTTGTAATTATATTGGTTATCAGAATTTGTGATACTTTTAAACAAAGTATGCCTGTAGCTGCAAATTAGTGTCATACTGGTGTGCTCTGTGCAGAACTGCAATAGAAAAGCTGATTTTCTACCCACAGGTATGGATTTGGTTATTTACAGATGTGGAGGTGACCACTAATATTAGTATATTTGAGGCCTGAGTAACTTACATCTCTCAATTATTTGATTAAAAGATATAAAGGCCTTTTAATTCTAGGATTTCTGTTCACACAGTATGAATAATACCTTAAACTTGAGCTCCAAGACATGAAGAATTCATTGTTTGTTAGGCTCTTTCTAATTATGAGAGATATTGATAGGTTTAATGGAATTATGTTTTTAAATTTTCACATGCAGGACATTAAATCATAAATATCTTAGAGTAGTTTCACTCTTTATAAATCTCAGAATGAAATACAAATAAACTACCAAAAATACTCAGTCATTCCACTGTGTTAATATTAAAGAGAATGTGGAAAATTTTTGAAGGAATGGGGGCTTGCTCCATTGTTCTAAGCCAAAAATATCAAAATTTGGCTTATAAAACTATGGAAAATAATAGTCTGCTTATTCCTATAGGGGATTAATGCATTACTCAACCTTAAAAAATTATATTGCCTGGCAACTAAAAAATATGTTTAATTCCAGTCCTATCTCTATTCCTTTATTTTGAATCCAGTATCATTCTAAATTTCTGATCTGCTGACAGTTAAAAAATCTCATTGGAATATTGTACAGCTGATATTCTCCTCATGCTAAAAGAGCCATTTGACGTATCTGCTTTATTGATTATAAGCAGAGTTGATTCAAGATGTTTTTCCATATCTTCATAATTGCGTTTAAGAAAATGAAGAACTGAAAATCACTAAAAATCAAACATTTCTCTAAAGAAAAAGTATTCTGTAATACATTAATATAGGACCCTTCCTTGAAGACCTCAAAGTTGCTAAATATAGAATTCTCTAAATAATAGTCTTTGGCTGATTTTATTTTTCCTTTCCAAAAGTAATCCAGAGGGCAAATAGCAGTAGTGGTGCTGTTGATTTCCTGCTCTAGATTTTCTTAGTACATCAGAAAAGAGAATGAACTGTAGTGTGGGGCGCACTGGTCTTGTCCTCTAGGGTATAAAGGATGGTTTTGCCTGCACTAAATATGAAATGGTTAACTGTACAAAGTTTTAACTGCAAAATTTATTTTACCTTGTTTATCTTGATCCTTTCCATTGCATAATGCTTTCTCTTATTATGTGATTAAATGTTGTTATGGTGGTAGTAGCACCTATATCTGCTGACCCAGCCAGTCATTATCTGGTACTTGAAAATTTATCTATTAGCTCAAGCAGAGAAAGTGGTGTTAATAATGCCAGAACCACAGGCTCAGGTTTTGTAATCTTAGTTTCTTTTAGAAAATGGCTTTCTTTCATAGCTATAGAGTAATGCCCTAATCATTGCCAGTCATACAATAAATGCACTCTATGTTACACAGGGAACTGTGTGTGTTTGCTCAGCCATAAATAGAAAACTCACTCAAGAAAGGTCAGTTTGAAGCAGTTTATCATATTTTTAGGATGACTGATTCATCTCCCTGACTTGTTCAGTCATTCAGTCATTTTTAATGTGCATATTGAGTACCTCCCATTGGTAAAGCACTGTACTTCTAAAAAATGTGTAGTTGATTTAAAAAGCAATAAGTATGTAAAAGCTCAGGCTTCACATATTATGTAGGTGCCTATTTGACCAAGTCAATTTAACAAATGTGTTAATTTTCTCATCAATTATGAGTAGAATTAAAATAATTTAAATATTCCTTTCTCAAACAATGCTAATTACCTTAGCTCTAAGATCTCAGCTACAGATAATGACAAGTTTGATGACGAAAGAAGATAACCACTTACTAATAGAAAATTTATTCATATATTTTGTTATCAAAAGCTATCAGTTTTACCTTCTAAACAACTGTTTAATATTTCCCATAGCCTACTTTCTCAGTTTAGAGATTCTATTTTTCCTGTGTATCATTACAAGAATCTCTCTCCAGTTTATCCCAATGCTTCTTTCCTCTTTTTTAAAATGCAACTATGAACGTTGATTTAAACATCCTTCGCTGACCACTGACTCTGTGTCCAGCACAATGCCAGAATTTAAAATGGGATTACTTGTTTTCCAACCAGAGTGATTTTTGTCCTAAGGAGACATAATTGTCACAACTTGAAGGTAGGTGAAATGTTCTTGGAGTCTGTTGGCTAGGAGCCAAGGATGCTAAACATCTTCCAATGCGCAGGACAGTGTGTACAACAAAGAATTATCAGGTCCAAATTTCAATAATACCTAAACTGAGAAATTCTTCTGCTGGGGGGTGGGGAGGGGATGCAGATAATCTAAAGAAAAAGGTTAGGCTCTTGCTCTGAAGGCACACTCATTTAATCCTGCCCTGATTAAAACCCTCAAATTTATACACACCGTGTTGCGCACAGTCCACACTTTCTTGCCAATACTTTTTTCACCAGTACTCCAGCATTCTCCACGTGCCGGACTTCAACCCCAGGAAAGCACTGCTTTCTAACAGGAAGGACATTCTGTGCTCTTTTGTATTTGAAGACTTTGTTCTTGATATTTCCTTTGTCTGGAATATCCATATTTCTACATTTACAGAAATTCCACTCATTCTTTAAGACCCACTTCCTCCTTAAAGTCATCATTAACTCACCCTAGACAAGGTGTTCACTCTCTTCCTCTCATAGTCTTGTACCTTATTGTACATCCTTTATTTTTGATTGAGTTATTTGCATTGAAATTGTATATTAATCCTTATCTCCTAAACTTGATTGCAGAGATAGCCTTTAGCTCCAAGTGCATAGGACAACAACTGGCACAGAGTTACTGTTTTAACTATTACTATTTAATAAAAGAATAAAATAAATATTTGAATAACTGTAGAAGATAATGAAGGACCTAAATTGCACAAAACTCTTAAAAAATAAATAAGTTTAATTCTCTTTACTCTCAAGTGTTTAAAATTCTGAGTTTAGACATTAGTCATCCTTTGACATCTAACAGACATAGATATGAAATTTGCATTCCACACAGGAGAGTGAAAGCTCATTTCCTTTTCTCCTACTACTAATCCCTATACTTACAAATAAACACATGGAAACTGCTTGCAAAAAAAGATGTAACATAGTTTCTACACAACTCAAATTTAAAATAACATTGCAAGTTTATAAATAAGTTTATGTATTAAAAGTAAATTTTGGAGCTTCTTTTTCTAGAAAGAGTAAATGTACTTTTGTCAATTCCTTATACTTAGTACAGCTGAAAATGCTAGACATTATATATAAAACAAACCTAAGAAGATTCTGAAAAGTAGAGAAAGGGAGAGGAATGGCTAAGAACTTTCACACCAAGAAGTGACATGGTGGTTAAGTCACTGAATTTGCTTTTGCCTTCTCTGTACTAGTCACAGAGCTGAAGAAGACAGCAACTTCAAAACACTGACAAACACAAACAAAAAAGCTCTGACAAAAATCTTCTGTCTCTGGGCAAAGGAGTAGCCTCACATGGCAAAATACTTTAAGACAACTGCTCTACTCAAGCAAAACAACTTTTGCTCTGTGAAAGCCTCTCTTGAGACGGTCAGCAGTTTAAAAGGGGATAACTATTGATGAACTTCATTAAGCTGGGTACATCTCCAGAGAATTATGGTGAATGAAAAAAGGCAATCTCAAAAGTTATATATTGTATTATTCCATCTGTGTAACATTTTTGAAAGGACACAAATTATAGAAACAGAACTTATTAGTGTTTGCTAGAAATTAAAGGGATGGAGGCCAGAGGGTACTGAGTGTGACTGTAACAGAGTAGTATGAGGGTCTTCATGGTGATGGAAATGTTCTGAATCTTGACTGTTTCAATGCCAATCCTAATGGTGGTATTGTGCTCTAGTTTTGCAAGATTACCATTGGATAAAACTGGGTAAAGTGTGTGTGGAATTTCCTTGCGTTGTTTATGATTGCATGTGAATCAACAATCTTCTCAAAATTAAAAATTTAACAAAAATCATAACAACCTAATAGTTCTTTGGAATATCTTGTTAAATAAAATGTTTAAATTTTTATATGGGCCATGATATAGTTTATGCTCATAGTGTATATTTTCTCTTTCAAAGAGGATGTTTTAGTGCTGCTTTCCAAATAGGAACTACTTCTTTTGGCTGAGAATAGGAGATCTGTTTACATGACTAGTGTTTACAAAAGATGTCACAACATAGTTCCGTGCTTTTATGCCACATACACTTTGTTGAAAATATTGTAAATTACCTAGTGAGAGTTTTCAGCATACATGAATAGTTAAGTAGGAGTTTTACACTTAGTGACAAAATTCTAAAGAGGCATCCTGAGAATATCCTGGTTACATCTAGTTCACCTACCAGAATTTCTTTTAAGCAGTACAAAAAGCAAACAAATTTTCAGAAAGCACAAAAAGAAAACAAATTCATTGCTGAGATGCCTATATGTTCAAAGCAGCCGAAGCCTAATACCCTATCATCATAGCCAGTAGTAATATCACACTGTTAAACATGTTATTTTGTAAACTCTTTAGATCTCTTGTTGGTAGACTCTAAGGCTGAGATTACGAGTTGGATTATAGATTACTTCTTCCTAGGATGTGCTTGTTAATGTCCAGTGGCCTTATGCTGGGGAAGCAAAATTACCTATAGTAATCATGTCAGTTTATTAATAGTGTGTCCTCTATGTAATTAAAATCCTTGAGAATTTTGAAACTGTGTTGCTTTGAAGTTTTTATACTGGGAAGGTATAAGCCATGGTGATTTTTCTCCTTATATTGCATTTCTTGCTGTAGGATCTTTTTTGATAGGGGGTTCAAATGGAGTCCTTGGACAGTTGTCTTGTACAATGGCTAAATACAGGGACTCTGGAGGGCAGATCCTCAGGATTTAAACCCTTGCTTTGGCCTTCTGCCCACAAGACCTTGCATGTGTTATTGGACCTCTCTGTGCCTCAATTTCTTTATTCCTGGATTAGTTGAGTCAATAAATGTAAGTGCTTAGAATACAATCTGTTACATAAGAAGCACAATTTAGGAGGTAGCCATTGTCGTTCTGTGAACATCAGGAATGCTGTAAAATTATATTCTTAAAGAATTTTTCTTATTTGTTTTTAGAAATGGTATTGTATTGGAATTTTTACCAGAGACCATTAGCTTACCACCTTTTACCGTCAAGCTTTTGCTAGAATTAACTGACTGATTTTTGTTCATTGCCATCCATGCACTGCTACTAGCGATGATATATTGTCATCCCTGCTTTTACCTGCTCTGGACAGGAGTGTGAAGATTTCCATAACAGTACAGAGGAAGGGTATTTCATGTTTCATTTATAAACACCAAAATTAGACATTCAAAACCAATATTTTATTCGCCCTGTTTTAAAACCATCAATGGCTTTTTTTTTAAGAGAAATTAAAGGCTCTCACAGGCTGGCCCTGGCCTCTAACCTCCTCTTTCCCTACGTCCTTATTTCTAGCACCGTGCAGTAGTTTGCATTCCTGGCACCTTCCAGGTGCTCTCTTCACTCTGATCCTAATACAATTCTTGGTTTCTCTTTTAGATAAACTCTTCTCAATTTCCAAATTCTGGCTCACCTTTGCCTTGTGTGGGATTCTTTCTTAATTAAAATCAAGTAAATTGAGTGCTTTTTTTCTCTTTTCAAACCACTGTAGAAATACCTTTAGCCCACCTTCGTCATTTATTGACATTTTTTTCAGTATATACAATGATTTTATATTTCAAAGTTTATAACTACAGTAAAGTACAAAGAAGAGAATAATTTGTACCAGGTTTTTTTCCCCTCCCTCTCTCTCTCCCTCACTCTCTTCTCTTCTCTCTAATGCTATGAGTTCCTCTTGGCCAGGAAGAATTTTTTACTCATGTTCACATCCCCTCAGTGCCCAGCATTTATTGGCACGTAGGAAGCACCTAGTAAACATTTTATGAATAATTGCATGCATAGGAGCTGGAATTAGTTTAAAGTGTTCTTGGGATAGAGTCGTAAGACCAGCATCATTTGAACATATGATACCTACCTTGATAAAATAGGAGCATAGTTTTATAGGCAGGGTAAAAGTAAATTTGGAAGTATCTAGAAAGTGTAGATCTGGCTAATTGATTATTGTGGTAATCTTAGCACGAAGTGCTGAACCTGACTCAGATGTTGTTTGCCTTCTCAAAGGAAAATTACACGAAGCACTGTGATTAATAGGTTGTGGGGGGATGGAGAGAAGTGGAAGGAGGAAAAATTCTTTAGGGATTTTGAGTCAGGAAATGGGAAAACTTGTGCTACTGATAGGGAGGTTGGAAAGGGAAGATACTTAACTTGAAAGAACTGAACTTGAAATCTGTAGGGGATGGCAAGACAGTCAAGTATGAATGTCCAAGAGGCAGTTAGAGGGACTGGTGAGAGGCCTTGTGACATCCACCCCTATTTAATTGATCCTCAAAACCTTAGATCTGCAGTCCTGTCTGGTCACCAACTTTGAGTTTATCGTCAATTGTTTGCAAAATATACAGGTGCATCTTATCCTTAATCTCTATAGTGTTGTTTAAAGTAGAGCGTCTTCTGTTTTGCCCTTTTTTTTCTTTTTCTTTTCTTTTTTTCTTTCTTTTTTTTTTTTTTTTGGCCTCACTCATGGCATGTGGAAGTTCCCCTGGCCAGGAATCGAATCCACACCACTGCGGCAACCTAAGCCACTGCTGTGACAACGCTGGATCCTTAACCTACTATGCCACAGAAGGGAAACTTCTGTTTTGCTTTTCTGAGAGATGCTAGAGCTCTTCCCTGAGTTCCAGATGATGTGTCAGCAGCATAATGTCCTGACATAGCATAGCAAGATGAGCAGCTATGCTTTTGCCATACATCTTCCTTACCATATTACCAAAGCATATTACCTCCACAGCCTGTCATTCAAGGCACCACATAGCCTCAACCTCTTTTCTGGGGTGATTCCATCATCTATTCCATGTGTACTATAAACTCCAGGTTTTTATTTTCTATACTTACTAGTCAGTCTTTAATCTTATTTGTACTTATTTTCTCTGTCACCTGGAAAGTTGTCCTCTGCCAACTTCTATTCTCCTATTGTAGAAGCCCGGGCTTTTTTTCTTTTTCTTTCTTTCTCTCTCTCTCTTTTTTTCTTTTGCTTTTTAAGGCCACATTCATGGTATTGGAGGTTCCCAGGCAGCTGCTGGCCTACACCATAGCCACAGCAATGCCAGATCCAAACTGCGTCTGCGACCTACACCACAGCTCGTGGAAATGCCAGATCTTTTAACACGCTGAGCGAGGCCAGGGATCAGAACCCACAACCTCATGGTACCTAGTCGGATTCGTTTCCACTGCGGCACAACGGGAACTCCTCCGGGCTTTTTTTTAAAGAACCATCATAAACGTGATCTGTTCATGAAACTTTTCATGATTCCTCTATTTCACATGATTTTTTTTTCTTTATTATCCATGGGCTTTTGTATCTCTATTTTGGCACTAAGTCTGTTTTTTGATATTTTTAATTATTTTTGAAGTTTTAGAACTATCCCTATGCGATATCTCCACGCAACATACACACACACACACACGCACTTTTTATAAAATTCTTAATGAAGTTACATGATATATTATTTACCAGTTTATGCATTTTGTACACATTTTGTAAATATTTGTTAAGTGGAATTCATATGGTAATTGACACCTTGAAGATGGAGAACTGTTAAGGTATGGAAATTCATAATTGAAGGTAGCAGACTAAGTAAAGCCCTTTGGAGAATTCCCCATTTTGAGAGAAAAGAATAAGAGGAACTGAGATGAGGAAACCCAGAGAGGGTGATTTGCTTTGGCTATTCAGGGAGTTGTAGGAGGGCCTCCCTAGAGCCCAGGTCAACTGCAGCTTAGCTAGAGAACAACTCAGTTTCATGTAAATCACCTCTTATTAATCATTTACAGAGTGAGACAGTTCTGCTCCTTTTTTAAATAGTTGTGCTGGCAAGTGGGTGCCAGAGGAAAAGGGAATTCCCTGGGTAACTGGACTCCAACCTCAAACCTCTTTGCTTCCTCTGGATGATTAATTATGTTGTAAGGTTCTTAACAAAGGACCCTTGATTCAGATCCTGAAGCATTAGGACTAGGGTATTAATGCTGCAGGACTTTCTTTGCATCCTAGTTTAAATTTTTCTCAAAGTTGGTTCCTATTTCTGACAGTAACTCTTCAGTTCTGGAACTTTAGGTCTAGCCAAAATAAACTATTGTCTCAGGTCTGTATTTTTCCTGAAGCACCATGGCATTTTTATGGAATGTGGAGACAGTTTTATGTACGACTTTAATGGTAACAATAAAGGACCCAGATCCCTTTCTCTGGCCTGCTATCCTTCCCTCATATAGTCCAGCAGTGATTATACAGCTTCCAAAAAGAGGACCATCTTAAACCTTCCAAATGAAAATCTGTCATTTATTTACTGTGTGATGTGATCCTTGTTTTCCTGTTTTTTTTTCTCTCATCCACATCAGCATCAAATTATTTTTTTATGTGTAGTGGTTACATTTTTAAAGAAGTCCTTCACTACATGATTAAATGGTTCTAACTTGTTTTGTTATTCAATTAAATAATGCTAATTATGTCAACTTTTAAAGTAGCTGTGCTGTCTATAAACATTTATTATTCATGCTGCTGCTGCTCTTTCAAAGGATATATTACATTAAATCCTGAAGACTTTAAATATGAAAGAGACAAACCTTGCCTAAACTTGATATTTTTTCCAATACGTATTACTTAAAAAACACATGTCAAAAGGATGGATTTGAATACTTTAGGACTAACTCTAGCATGATAGGGTCAACATGTTAATATTTAGTATTTTGAAGATCAGATTTTCCCACTTCAGTGAGTGGATTAAAAAAATTCTTCTGAGATTATTATGTTTCCATTATTTGAGCTTGTCTTTTGAGCTCTCTGAAACATGGTTTGTAAATTGAAGAATTTAAAAATAAAAGAGAGTTCGGAGGTCACGTCTTTGTAAGTAGATGAGCTAATGCATACATGCTAATCCTAGAAAAAGTGATCTTTTTCAGTTAATTAAATTTAGAAGTCCTTTTGTTAAATGGTCATCTTTTAAAATGAGAAATAATGTTCTAGCAATTTCAGGAAAATTACAATAATAAACTTTCCATGATTTGTTGTTGTTACTGGCTATTAAAAGCAATTATAATGTTTAAATCTTGTGGAGTTGCCACTAGAATATAATGCCTTTTCACAGCAGCTTTAGTTTCATGTTCCATAAAATTGAGCTTCCTGTCTTCACATTTTAAGACCTAGATCACGATCCTTGAGATTTTGCTATGTTAATGCATACAATTGCTAAGGAAAGGAAATAGTGTAATATGAGAAGGCAAAGAAATTGAACCATCAAAGTAGCCTTTTGCATAATAAGCAGAATCTTGGTGCTTGTTAAATTTAGCTATGGAATTTGTTAAAACATACTTTTGAGCCATATGTCTGGAAATGTCTTGCCATTTTAATGTGGAAAGCATAGAGACCTCACCAAGATACTGTTATGATGGGTTCATGAGGCAAACCCTCATGGATTATTGGTAAAATAAGCAGTAAAACTATTCTTCCAACATTCATTTTATGTATCATAGGTTTGTGCGAATTGCATCATGGTTTATTTTTCTCAACACAAACCTCTATTAATATTTTTAGAGCATAATCACTATCAGAAAAGATCTTACTTAAGCTAATAAAACTTTCTTCCTGTAAAACTATTGTAATACCTAAAATAAGAAATTTTTCTGCTATCAATTTTTTTATGAACATTAGATAACATAGCTTTAGTTATGGTTTGTTTAATATAATAAATATATTTGTTATATTTGCTTTTTGGTCTGTGTACCTGTCTATATAACACAGAGAATGTGTGGATAATACCGTACATAAATTGCATTTAGTGTGGCAAATATATTTCGAGATATACACATCACATTCAATATAGTGCCTTGAGGATGATGAGCTATCAATAAAGAGAAAATATTTATTAAAATAAATTTTTATCTTACAAAGGAAGTGTTAATACAGATCCACTAAATCATTCACTAAACCACTAATCTGGATGTTAATTTTATGCCAGAGTGATTTATTTAAGTGAAAAATGCTAGAGCTCTCCTCAAATTGACTTTTAAATACATTTATAAATTATAGAGCTTTCTCTTTTCCTTATAAAAACCTTCTAATGTTCCACAGAGTACTTATTTATAATGTCATTTCTTTATAGCTGACTAAGCCCATAATAGAGCTCTGTTTGTAATATAATAAGCAATTAAATTATAATCACTTAAGTAGTTTCCAGTAGTCCAGCTCTTTAATATCATAGATTTTACTGAGTTTGATGTATTTTATCAAACATTTCTATATTACAAAGATAGTCTCTTCTTCAGTTGAAAAATAGTATATTCCAGAGTGGAAGAAAGGAAAATATAGGTATGTGAAAGAGATAATAACAGAAAATCACTATCTGATGACTGGAGGAAAAAAAAACAAAACACAGTTATGTTATAAAAATGTATTTTCAAAGCCCTTTAGAAGCTTTGTCCCAGGTAAAACGTTCTGTTTATTTATGGGGCGATTTATAAAGTACTTTCATGTGTGTTTTCTCATTTATTCATTTAAGAAACCTATGAGGCTGGCAGTAAACTGAGAATAAAAGGATTACAACTATTAGACAAATGAACAGGGTTTCACAGCACTGGAGTTTTATGTTAAGTTTATTGCCATTTTCATTTCCATAGCTATTGCAAGAAAACTTGGTGTTTTAGTGTATATTAGTTAACATTTATTGTGTGACTACTAACATGGAACTTAATTATAAACATTCTTTTAAATTTCTAAGAGTTCATAGTAAAGCACTTATTATGGAAGATTCCTTTTGATGTTGTAATTAAATATAAGCTTTAAAATAGGAAAATTACCCCTTAATACTGCCACAAATATATACACATAAGCAATAATTAAATGCATGTAGAACAAATGTTCATGACACAAAAATCTTCGTGTAAATTTCTCAGAATGCTCAAAGTTTATATATGTTTCTGTGGTAATTTTACTTCCCTTTTCTGTTTGTAAGCCAATTCTTCCTAGAGACTAGGTACTTTGTATATTTTGCTTACATTGTCTAGTACTTAAAATAGCATGATAGCTAAGAGAGCATCTAAGGAATGCTTTTTTTCTTTGTTGACAATACTGACAATTCAGGTACTCTGTTCCCCTCTAAACAATTGCTTATATTTTTCTTTGTTTTAAGTTGCAAGTTCCTTCAATGTGGAAATATTTTCAAGAGAAAATAATACTAATATCTATCTTAAAAGAAAAATACTGTTGCAATTATGGGAAATTTCGAGGGTTTTTTCCACTCTTGTGGGACCATGTCTATGCCTTTAGCTTCTAGTACTTGGATATTGAAGTGTTGTCTTTTTTTCCTTAACACGTTATTCTATGCTTTAGGTTTGGCACAACCGTTATTTCATTTAAAGAACAAAAACATTCAGATGCGGTGATCACTGTTGAAAACCCCAATAATCTATGATTAGCAATAGCTCACATATTGCATGTGATTAAAAATAAATATTTTTCAATTATTTATAGAAAATCCTAGCCTTTTCTTTGTTTGCAATGACAGGAGCATAGCCTCTGTGGTTTACCCATTTCGATGAATTGATTATCAGATCAACATAGCAGGGATGATTATTAGTGAATAATAGATAAATACTGTATTTCTACAAATAAACTTTGGAATATTGCTTTAAATACTGTTGTCTAATCATTGAAATCATTTCCAGATTAGCTAAATCATACCCTGTTGGCCTAATCTTTCTTTTCTAGAAGGTTTTAACTGTATTATCCATGATGTTATGATAATTTCTGAATACCAGATTTTAGTTTGTGAAAGAGTAAGGTGTTATAACCGTATGCTGGATCCAGTTAGTAGTGACTAGAGAAACAATGGTTAATTTTTCAGGAAGTTTGGAGAACTAGTTGACATCACTTTAACTTAGTAGCTTGAAGTCACTATGGTGAGAATATTTATAATATTAAAGTGGCAAATCGTACAAACCAGAGCATTTTTTCCCCTCCTACCAGCACACAATAGAATATAATTCATTCTCAGTCATTCAAAAAGAGGATTCAAATATTGCATAAGTGATTGAAAATTTAAAAGTCTAGAATGCTTTCTATATGTACCCAAAACTCACATAAAATTGATTAAATGCCTATGTCACCAATGATGACTAAATTTATAAAGCAAAATATTTTAAATGGTTAGAGTATAAATATATATGCACTCATACACAAGCATATATACAATTTTTATTTTGGCTTACTTTGAAAATAAAAGACAATAACATTGAATTACATTTCAGAAAAAAGTATGCTTTAGTTTTGACTATTTAATTTTAGTAGCAAAGCTGTAAAAAGAAAATATGAAGAAATAAAGTGATACAGACTTGCAAAACCCATTTATTTCTCAAAAGGAAACATAATTAAACCTTGCTGATTGGCCAAAGAAATTAGGAGCACAGCTGGGCCTTCTAAAATATGTGTTGGTAGAAAGAGCTAGAAAATATAATCACCTCCTTTGAAATCATTTTCATTTTTAAAAAACAAATCAAGATTTATTTGACTAAATGCTAGGTATGAAATGACAGTTAAGTGTTTCAAATAAAATTACAAGACTAATGTGATTTAGTAAAAATTTTAGTAGGTATTACCCATGATACATTTTAAGTTTAATAATTTTTTTTTTTTTTTTACTTTTTAGGGTGGCACCCACGCATATGGAGAGTTCCAGGCTAGGGGTCTAATCGGAGCTACAGCTGCTGGCCTATGCCACAGCCACAGCAATGCCAGATCTAAGCCACATCTGCGATCTTAACCCATTGAGCAAGGCCAGGGATTGAACCTGCAACCTCATGGTTCTTAGTCGGATTCGTTTCCACTGCACCATGATGGGAACTCCCCAAGTTTAATTATATTAATAATAGGTGTATATTATTGAATTGGTACTACATCTGATCTATACACACTGTAAATTTTGCTCATTTTACTTTGTTCAGCAGTCATGTGTGGATTCTGTAAATAGGGAATTTAAATTGCAGAAGACTTAATCTTAGAAGACCACAAAGTTTGTAAGTAGGTCCAGTGGACTCAGGTCGGCTGGATTCAAAGCTCTGACTACTTTCCCCAAGTCATTCTTCCCCTCTAAATAAATAAAATTTGTAAACAGTATGTAAAGCTGTGAAACTTAATACAGCTTTAAGTACAGCCACAATTCTGTTTAATCAATGTAAATTTTTAAAAAATGTATACAACTAAGATTTTTTCCACTGATTGAAAATTATTGCAAGATAAGGAGACAATGTGTTTTGCATGCATGTGTATGTGTGTATGTACATGTGCGTATGCGTGCGTAGGAAAATTACATTTTAGGAGTAAATTTTGCACTCCTTTTGTGTAATATAGTTGTTGACCCACAGGTGTTAGTACCACAAAAACATTGATACTTCAAGCCCCTTTCCCTCCACAGTGTAGTGGAATACTGGATGCTATTTAGTATCTAATCTTCATTTCAAAAGCTATAGGCTGCCATCTGTGACATGTGAAAAAAATAAATTGTGAGTTTTGATGGAATGCCTCAATTTAATATAAAGCCACAAATTATCATTAAGACCTAGCTTCACTTTGTCATAAACTTCATATCATTTATATGCTCTTAGTAGAAATTTGAAATATATGTAGATTTTTCACATCTAATATAATTATGATAATTTTATTTTTCAGGGTTCAGTGAAAATTATTTTTTAGTAAAATTCTTTGTGTTGCATTAAGTTAGTCTCTAAAATATTATGAATGCATAAATATAATTGCATTTAAATTCCTAAGTCTCTATTTAAGTGCAATTGCATTTAAGACTTTCAAAAGTAATTTAAAAGCTCCCTTTATAGTTAGCAATTCTTAAGGCTATACAGAATATTTTACACCATATGTGGGATTGAAGGAAGTGTAGATGGTTAGAGTCAGTTATATATGCAGATATACATATGTATCTTTCTAAAATTTCTTCTCCCCATTAAATGGACTAATAGTGATATTATCCAGGTATTTCCCATAAAGTGCTCTTAACGAAAACACAGGTTATGAATCCCAAAGCATCACATTTTAATAATCAAACATCAAAGTGCTGTGACAGTATATCCAAAATGATTACTTATTAATTATTTGTAGATTTATCTTAAGCAGCATCTATCCTAAGTTTGCACCTTAGGATAGATACTATGTCATATTGATCCGTTTCATAACACATTAGACAATAAACTATTCATGTGTGTATATAACACACCACATTCTCAACATACAGTAATAGGCTGTGGATATATAACTCAAAGATGGATTATAGCATAAATTGTTATGAAAAGGACATTATCAGTCAGTCTCCATCATGTCTTGGACCAGGGGTGACTTGGGATTCATCTCATCCACTTGCATCTGGACCACATGATTTATCCCTACTTTGAGTTCCCAGAGATGGTTAGTGTCAGACTTCACCTATGATGAAAAAGGAACTGCCGCAACGCAAAGGAACCTTGTGTGTATTAGAGTTACTTGGCCTGGAAGGAGGTATCACACCCCACACTGTGCCTATCCTTGTTGGCCTTTGATTGTTCCTTTTGACATTTGGCTTTGCTGTCATGTAAATTATATTTTAAAAGCTGTGCAAAAACCTGTGCTTTTCCTCTTCCAGCATACAACATTACAGTAATTATTTCTTTAAAAAAAAATCCTTTTTAATTATCATTTCATCTCCTTAGATCTCATGTTTCAGGTTTTTTTCCAAATAAATTTCATTGCAGTTTTTTCCAACACAATATATATGTAAGTAGGAAGAAGTAGTAATAACTATAAGGAGAAAGAAGATGATATATGACTTGTACATTTTGAGAATCATCAGCACTTCTTTGTTATTTTCTTACTATTACGTTCAAACGTATTCACATCAGACTTTTTATTTTGGAAATTTTTTTAAGTCACACAAATTGATTTAATGACAGAGCACTGATTTTATTTTTATTTGTTTTTATTTTTTAGAATGCAAGTACTACTTAGTCAATGTGAGCAGAATTCTGTTTGTGGGGAGTTCCCGTTGCAGCTCAGTGGTAACCAACCTGACTAGTATCCATGAGGATGCAGGTTCAATCCCTGGCCTTGCTCCCTGGATTAAGTATCCCAAATTGCCGAGAGTTGTGGTGTTGGTCTCAAATGCGGTCCAGATCTTGGTGTTGCTGTAGCTGTGGTATAGGCGGGCAGCTATAGCTCAGATAATTCGGTCTCTAGCCTGGGAATTTCCATATCCTGTGGGTGCAGCCCTAAAAAAAGACAAACAAACAAACAAAAAAACAGAATTCGTGGAGAGTATCTAAGTCAGGTTGTTCCATGAGTGTTAAGTCCTAAATTCTTAGACTTCTCCCAACTGGGAAAATCCCTTTACAAGACAATCACATATCGACTTTAATGAAGATAGGTCACCCTGAGACTGTTTTGCTTCTTGCCAGTACAGCTGCACTAGAGAAACAGATCACAAAGCATTGACTACCAGAAGCAGTTAAAAGGAAATTAACTGCTGCTTTGCTTTGTGCGTGGACAAGGATCACAAGTTGGTTGGGATTTTACAATTATTTTTATTTCATTACTTTTAACTATTATTTATTATTTTTATACCTTGTCTTTTATACCATAAAATTAAAGAAGAATCAATATGTAAGTCATTTGCCATTAATCCTCCCTTATACTTATTTCTGAGGTTAAAAAATACCTATTGGGAAGTTCCTGCTATGGCACAATGAGTTAAGAATCCTACTTCAGTGGCTTGGGTTGCTGTAGAGGCATGGGTTCTATCTCTGGCCTGGAGGAGTGAGTTAAATGATCCATTGTGGCCATAGGTGCAGCATAGGTAGCAGCTGCAGCCAGGACTCTGTCCCTGGCCCGGGATCTTCCATATGCTGCGGGTGCAGCCATTAAAAAAAAATTAAGATGAAACAGAAAACCCTATGTGATTTATTCTCAAACCCTCTTTGTTAACAAAGTTAACACACAATCTTATGGGCTCATAATGTTGTTCAGTAAATACTTCTGGTCTTATTTTTTTTTACCCCATTTAAGAATATTAGTTAAACATTTTGTATACTCTAATTTCAAGGCAGAATATAACTCTTATCTACCTGAAACCATATATCTGATTGTGAGGATTCTTTGTAGGAAAAGAAACACATGCAGGTTACACACACACACACACACACACACACACACACACACACACACGCGCGCGCACACACACACACACACACACCCATCTGACTGTAGTTCATTAGGTATGCCAGGTTAAGTTTCATCAAACTTCCCAATACAACTTTCAGAGGAAACAAAAATCCATATGCTGATCCCACTGGGCCTTGTAAAGTGTCACTTCAACAGTTTCATTGGAAAAATCATAATTAAACCTTCAGCTTCATTTGTAGAGGAGCCAAAAATAGTACATAGGTCCTTTTAGAGATTTGTTCATTTTTCAATATAAGATAAAACTCTGCTAGTTACTATGTAAATTCTAAACTTCCTAGGTTGTACGTTGAGTTCTGTTTTCAGAACAAATTTTTCATACGTTAAAAAAAAAAAAAAAACCTTTTAACTCCTGATGCTCTCAAATCTTTTGTTTTCATTTACCAAGGTCCTTAGGGTATGGTCCTCCCCTAATAATGGCTAGAGCTTGCAGTTGATTACTGAGTGCTCATAGTGTAAGGTACTGTGCTAAATGTTTTAATTTAATCCTCTTCACTTTCATCCTGTGTTAAAGGTGAGGAAAAGGAAGGTTAATGATTGAATAAGCAGATAAGTGGCAGAGCCCTATGCTGTTAACATCTGCTCACTTGGTATCTTGGGTAATAAGATTCTGTTTGTGTAGTTTAGCTTTCATAGCCATATTTAGTACAATTAAATAGCAATGTTTCTGAAATCCTTGTTCTTCTGAAGAGGCCATGCAATAGGGAATTGCAATTTAGGGAGCCAGAAAAAATGCTTTTATGTCTTTTTCTACAAATGAATGACACTCGAGGCCTAGAAATATGACCTGATAGTATGTCATCTCTGATGAACACTTTAGTTACTCTGAGTCTCTTTTTTTGTCACCTATAAACACAACAGGTGGAACTGGATGATTTGTGAGAATCTATTCAAGTTCTAAAACTCATGTATATGAAGTCAAGATTTATTAATTAAATGATATATATTTAATATAATGAACTTTTAGCTCTTATATGCTTAGATGTATTATTGAAACATAGCATTGAAACACTTCATGAGCAATTTTAAGATGCATTCAATCTAGTCAGTGGCTTGGAGGAGATAAGGCTTAGGTATGGTATAAAGATGATTTTATTTACACATAAGACATTTACACTAGCTTCTGAATCAAGTTGGTCATTCCTAGAGAGAATTGCATAACTTGTAGTTATTAATGTTTGGTCTCAAATATTATAGCTGTACTCAGTGCTTCTCAAGTGGGAATGATTTTGCCCCTTGGGGGCATTGGCAATACCTGGATACATTTTTGAGGGTCACAACCCAGATTTAACCAATATAAATACAAGTTTCCAAGTCTGAATTTCTGATAAAAGAGCACTATTTTAATATAAGTATATCCCATGTAAGATTTGGGATGTAATTGTACTAAGATGATATTCACTGTTTTATCTGGATTTTAAATTGAACTTGGACTCCAGAGTAGTATTTGATGATACTAAAGTGGGGCTGAGGATTGCTACAGGCACCTAGTGAATAGAAGCCAGGGATGCTGCTAAACTTCATATAATACCCAGGATAGCATCACCACCCATTTATCTTGAATATGTTTATATTTCTCTGGATATAAATATAATAAGAATTATCCAATCCAAAATGTCAATAATGCTTAGAGTGAGAATTGTAAACTATGTGCAATCTGTTCTGCCACTTGGTATGACATTTAATCTAAATTTTCTAAGAGTGACATTGGTTGGGTACTTTGCCATCTGAATATGTTTAGCTATGTAATAGCTAGAAAGTGAAGGTGATATTACCTCTAGCCATTTACCATCAATTATGTGAAAGATACATGCTTTGAAAAGTTAATATAAACAATATTGAGCAATACTTTCTCTTTTTATAAGTTGAAAGTCATTCACATTCTTCTAATGGAAGAAATCCCCTTAGGGATATCACTGAAATCATAATTAATGACCAGCCCATGAAAATCAAAGATCCCAAGGAGATTCAGAAATTAGGCACTTAGCACTAGGATTATTTGGAGAAACAATTCAAATTTTAATTCATTCATTTTAATTTTCTGTAGCATTGATTTTAAAAAAAATTTTAAATTCTAGTTGATTTACAGTGTTGTGGCAATTTCTGCTGTTTGGCAAAGTGACCCAGTTATACACGTATACATTCTTTTCTTATATTATCTTCCATCATGTTCTATCACAAGAGATTGGATATAGTTCCCTGTGCTACACTGTAGGACCTCATTGCTTATCCATTCTAAATTCAACAGTTTGCATCTACTAACCCCAAACTCCCAGTCCATCCCACTCCCTCCCCTCCCCCTTGGCAACTGCAAGTTCTTAATACTCAGTTACCTAGAGTCTAGAATCACAGAAGCAAAGCAGACATGAAGATAAATGAAAAGTGCAGCAATATATGAGTTGATGCTATAAAAATATATTAAAGTCACTTGCCAAAAAATATATGTTGAATTGCCAAAAAAGCTCAGAACAATGACATAAATGCAAGCCTGCCCTCATACTCTTAGAAGACACTCTTGTCTTCCAGAATAGAAAAGAAAACTTTATGTAAGCTCTGCTATTACATGTCCAAGGGATTTACCAAGCTTCTGGCAAAATTGGTATTGAATTTCCTAGGGCCTCACTGCAAAAGCTGTAGGGTGCTGTCTGACATTGAAAGGGGGGGAAATCTCACTGCTTTTTGCCCTTTAGACTGCTGTAAATTAGATATGTCACAATTTTTCTGACCCCTGCCAAGTTACCTAGATCCTTAATTACAGAAAGAGTTTCTTTTCCTCCTCATCCTTTCAGGGACACAGTTAACACCATGTAATCCTAAGCCACTTGCTAACATAAGAGCTGAGTTAGTGAATGGGAAGTGTGTGTGGAGGTGGCATCCTCTTCATGCCCTTCTCTGTTGCTTCTGTGTGTACTAAAATGTAAGTGTAAATGCCAGTACTCACCACCTCCTGTTGCTGAATAAATGAGAATAATAGCTGACATCAAACATTTATATTCCAGTAGAGGAAATAAAGGATCCATATAGTGGCAGAATGTGGTAAGCATATAAGAAAGGAATAAGATCATTTGATGGAATCCCAGAGGAGGGGTGCACTTGTAAACCTGTATGATCATGGAAAATATAATGGAATGTTATTTGTCAAAAACTCTTCACTAGGGGTTCTTGGTCCCACTGGACGTGCAAATGTTGATCCTTGTGAAGATATCAGGCATAATCCAAGCAGGAGTATATACGCTGTTTTGTTGCATGGATGGCCATGATATTTTTATAGTTCATGTATTCTCTCTGGGATATAGCAAGTGGCACAAAAGAAATTCTGGGCTTCTGCATCGAGTTTCTAAGCCTAGAGCTGTGTAGCAAGATCGAAGATGTTTGCATTTACCCTGAAGATGGGCTAGTTTCATATTTTTGTGTTAAATACTTTGAACTTGGTGTTAAGAAAATCTAAACTTATGCTAAATATGACTAAAGTTGCGTTATCTTCCCATATTGGGTATCTTTGGCTTCTTTTAAAATGTTTAGCCAAAATACTGTTTTTATTAAATATATTTAGAATTTTACATCAATCATGATATTTATTTCATCATAATTGTTAGTTCTCTTTATTTATGTCACAAAATAAGAACCATTAGGTTGGCATCTTACTATCAGAACTGCATAGTAAGTAAGCATTTAAAAAGGCAATGTAATGAGTTTAAAACAAAATCAATTGTTAAAAATTTCATTATTTAAAAACAAAGGGACTCCATTAAGAAGAGGATGTGACATAAAACTGAATTCATACATTAAGGGGCACAAAAATTAGGGGGTTGAAATGAGTTATTGCTTAGGTACCTATTTTATTTTATTTCTATTACATGTATTTTTACTGAGGAAAAGTGATATATAATATTATAGTAGTTTCAGGTGATTTGACATTTGTATATTTTGTGAAATGATTGCTGAAGTGAGTCTAGTTACCATCTTAAAACATTAATAGGGTATTATTGACTCTATTCCCATGCTGCACTTTACATCCTCATGACTTATTTATAACAAGAAGTCTGTACTTCTTGATCCCCTTCACCCATTTATTTCATGCTCTCCTCACCTTGTCCTGCACTCACACCTTCCCATCTATCTGGCGAACATCAGTCTGTTCTCTGTATCTATGAGCCTGGGTTTGGTTTGGTTTTATTTACTTGTCATCTTTTGCTTTTAGTTTCCACATGTGAATGATATCATATGATGTTTGTCTTCCTCTCTCTGACTTATTTCACTTAATGCCCTCAAGTTCCATCCATTTTGTCACAAATTTCAGATTCATTCTCTTTTTTTTATGGCTGAACAGCATTCCATAGTATAGGTATACTATAATTTCTTTTTATCCATTCATCCATCTATGGACATGTAGGTTATTTCTGCATCTTGGCTATTGTAAATATTGTAAATGAAGATATATATAATATTTTTTAATTACTGCTTTTATCTTCTTCAGAGAGATACCTAGTGGTGGGATTGTTAAATCATGTAGTAGATCTATTTTTATGTCTTTGAAGAGGCTTCATACTATTTCCCATGATTTACATTCCATCAAACAGTGCATGAAGTTTCTCTTTTCTTCACATCCTCACCAACACTTGTTATTTGTTGTCTTTTTGATAATAGCAACTCTGACAGATGTGAGATTATATTTATTGTGGTTTTGATTTGCATTCCCCTAGTGATTAGTGATGTTGAGCATCATTAGTCCCTAGTTTGTTTATTATTGAGTTGTGTAAGTGCTTTATATATTTTGGATATCAGTGTCTTTATTGGAAATATGATTTTCAAATGTCTTCTCCCATTCAGTAGATTGCCTTTCCATTTTTTTATGGATCACATGACTATATAAAGGCTTTTAGTTTGATGTCCCACTTTTTTTTTTCTTTTGTTTCCTTTAACCTTTGGAGGCACATAAAAAATGCTAAGACCAATGTCAGAAGGCTTACTACTCATGTTTTCTTTTAGGAATTTTATGGTTTCAGGTTTTACATTCAGGTCTTTAATCCTTTTTGAGTTAATTTTCATACATGATATAAGATAGTGGTTCAGTTTTTTTTCTTTTGCATATAGCTGTACATATTTCCCAACACTATTTATTGAAGAAACTGTCCTTTCCCCATTGTGTATTCTTGCCTTTTTTTTTTTTTTTTTTTGTAGATTAGTTGACCATGTATGGTGGTTTTATTTCTGAGCTCTATTTTATGTTTTAGGGATATCTATGTCTGTATTTATTATGCCAATACCATATTATTTTGGTTATTTTAGCTCTGTAGTTTTGTTTAAAATCAAGGGATATGATATTTCCAGTTCTGTTCTTCTTTCTCAAGATTGCTTTTGACTATCAGAGGTCTTTTGTTGTTCCATACAAATTTTAGAATTATTTGTCCTATTTCTGTTAAAAATGCTATCGGAATTATGACAGGAATTGCATTGAATCTGCAGATTGCTCAAGATAGAGTGGACCTCTTAAGAACATTAAAATTTGAACATACTGGTTACTAGTAAGAATATTGAATCATTAATCAAAAACCACCCAACAAACAAAAGTCTAGGACCAGATGCTTCTCTGGTGAGTTATACTAAGCATTCAGAGATTTAATATCTATCTTTCTCAAAGTCTTGCAAAAAATTGAGGAAGAGTGAACACTTCCAAACTTTTTTTATGAGGTTAGCATTACCCTGATACCAAAACTAAACAAGAACAACACACATAATTACAGGCCAATATCCCTTATAAACATAAATGTGAAAATTCTCAATAAAATATTAGCAAATTAAATTTAATTACATAAAAAGGATCATAATGTATTAACAATACATTAAAAAAATCAAGTGGAATGTTTTTCAAGGATGGTTGTACATTTGCAAATCAGCATGATATACTACATTACCAAAATGAAAGATAAAAATCATATAATCATATCAATAGACGCAGAAAAAGCATTTGACAAAATTCAACATCCATTTATGATTAAAAAATCCTCTCAGTAAACTTGTGTAAAGGAAAATGTGTCTCAACATAATAGAGGCCATATATGACAAAGCTGAAGCTATTATCATACTCAATGATAAATGGCTGAAAGCTTTTCCTCTAAGATCGGGAGCAAGACAGGGATGTCCATTCTTGTCACATTTATTTAACATAGTATTGGAAGTCTAAACCACAGCAATGAGGCAAGAAAAATAAATAGATGGCATACAGATTGGAAAGAAAGAAGTAGAACTGTCACTATATGCAAATGACATGATACTATAAATAGAAGACCCTTCTGGACCCCACCAGAAAACTGTTAAATTAATCAATGAATTTAGTTAAGTTTCAGAATACAAAATTAATGCACAAAAATCAGTTGCATTTCTGTATGCTAGTAAAAAACTATCAGAAAGAGAAATTAAGTAAACAATCCTATTTACAATTACATCAAAAAGAATAAAATACTGGAGTTTCCATTGTGGCGCAATGGAAACGAATCCAACTAGGAACCATGAGATTTCAGGTTCAGTCCCTGGCCTCACTCAGTGGATTAAGGGTCTAGCATTGCTGTGAGCTGTGGTGTAGGTCACACACGCGGCTGGGATCCTGTGTTGCTGTGGCTGTGGCATAGGCCGGCCACTGTAGCTCTGATTCGATCCCTAGCCTGGGAACCTCCACATGCTGCAGGTGCAGCCCTAAAAAGACAAAAGACAAAAATAAAAAAAAAGAATAAAATACTTAGGAATAAATTGAACCAAGGAGGAAAAAAACCTATACACTGAAAATTATAAGACATTGATGGAAGAAATTGAAGAAGACAAAAATAAATGGAAAGATATTCTGTGTTCTTGCATTGGAAAAATTAATATTGTTAAAATACCCATATCTATTTTAAATGTGCTAAAATTGCTATAATTGCCATCCACTCAAAATTATAGAAGAGGGAGGAAACAAAGAGAAGGACTTTGTTGTAATATTTTCCAATTTATTTTAGGAAAGCAATGGAATGCCAAGGTAAGATTATTACCTACTGTGAGGAAATATCTACATAAAAGATGTGAATGACTTTAGAGGCCAGATAGTTTATTTTATGTAAGTTCTGAGGTATTTGTTTTCAAATTATTTATATCAACACTCATATTAACTTCTTAAATTGGTACCAATTTAGGAGAAATTTTCTACTGTTATGATACTCCCTCTATCATTCTAATATGCAACCTAAAATATATAGAAAGTTTATAAAGTGTCTCAAGTCTTCATACTCTTTGCCTGTATGTAATTACTTCTTGGGGCATGATTGTGTAATGTTACCAATTAAAATATTCTTATATAGTTACCTACTACTAAACACTGAGCAGTGTGCACTGAATTTTGATTATCCTCACTTTACATGTTAATTGTATAAAAATATGCCTAAATGTATTGGGAAAAAGTCAAATCTGTGAACTAAAAGTCAAATCTAACATAATAGTAACTATCCCATTACATAAAATTTTAGCTATACACTGTTTATTTTTCAATATCTCCCACTAAGTAAGAACCAAAATGCCTTTAATGGAAATAAATAGGATGTCCTTTATAAATTATTTGTTCAAAACATAAACTTCGTAACATGAATATAGGTAAAATAAATATATCTGCACTTGTACTAATTTGAAACTTATCTGACATTTCAATCCTGAAAGCATACTAAACAATCCCATGAATAATCAAGGAAGCTGCATAGTGAAAGGGTATATCCACCATTTGACCATCACTGGTCCAGCCCATCAAATGACTTATATGTTGAATACAACTATTACTATTACTGTTACTATAATACAATTACAGCTATTACAAAAAATAGAAATTTCTTTTTTTTATCTTTGAAATTTGAGTTTGCTTTATAAGAGAAATTATAATGGCTATACATTTTTTTACATCAAAGGAAAAAGAAACAGTGTATGTGTTCAATGCTTATTTCTTTTCTAGATTTAGCATAGCAGTTTTCAAACCGGTTTTTTTTCCTTACATACCTCAGTGTATAATAGACATATTCATTAATAAAGTAGCTCACTATGGTTGTAGTTCTCAAATATGGAGAGTGGGTCAGCTAGAGGACTTAAGAACCCTTGGAGAAAATCATTTACTCTGAAAAAAAAATTTGGAAAGGCTGAAATGCCCACTCATTAAGAAGCTGGAATTAGCAAGTTGGATAAATTCCCCATAAGGAAGGCAGTTTCCCATTTAAATGTGAAAATTACTAGTATCAATAGGATTATTCTATCAATTTCCCTGCCTCCATCCACAATCCCTATGCCTGTGTAAGTAGAATTATTAGCTTCCTATATCTATTATTTGTGAAGTTTTGTTAATAATAACAGAGTGTCTATCATTCTGAATAGCTTACAAAACATTCATGCAAGAAGTTGACTGAAATAAAATAGAATGTGTCTTATAATTCATTCTTTCTTCAGAATACTAAATAACTATTCATTTTAGTCTGTTATAGAGACATTCCTTTACATTTTGATATTTTACAGACACATAAATTGTGTTCTTCATTTAAAAAAGTTAATAAGTTTACCCAGGATAGCCAAAAATATACTCAATCTTACTTTATGATTTCTCTTTTGCTAAAAGGTATTCTGTGCCACTAGTGAACAGACCAAACCCTCACATTACTTGTCTTCAATAAAACATTATTATCTTTTGGCATCCTCTTACACTACGGGAAATAAAAAGTCACATGTGGAGAAGTTCTAAATGCTAGACAGAAATGATCCTTGGAGGGCAATTTTTATCCTAGACGGAAGTATTGCAGACTCCTTCCATTAGCATAGTCCCAGGGAGCAAAAGGTTAGGGAACCGGGGCTGCCAACTCTACCTGAACACATAAGTCAACATTTCCTCCAAGGGGCCAGGGAGTTTGATAGTGCACTCACATGTGCATTAAAGTATCTGAGATGAGAAACAATAATTGTAATATTTTACATTACAATATACTGTACAGATGGTGACATTTTGTTTGTGGTTGTAGGAAAGAAAGGAAGGCAGTTTCCAGACTCCCCCCTCATCACCTACCATTTGGCGTAGGATATGGGAGGTTGAAGAAAACGGAGGGAGTTTTGCCTCAGTTGAAACAGCTGGGAAACAGATGGAAGCTAATGTGCAATTTGCCAGAAGCATTGTCCAAGGCTCCCACCCATTTTCCACCAAAGAAAAGCTAGTTAGGTGATGGCAGCGGAAGTTTCAGGGTCAGCAAATGAGGGACTTTGGAAAATGTAGGGGAAAAAATCAAAAAAAATTTAAATATCCAAGATTTTTGAAAATCCAAAGTCAAGAAATGCAATTCCAAGGAGCAGGTTTTAAAAAGAAAGAAAAAGCGAGAGCATGTTGGGTGGAAACCATGACAGAATCACAGACACAAGGATAAAACTATCCACAGAATTGACACACCCGCTACCTCAACTACACCGACAGTCAGTCTTTTAGGTAATGAAATCAAGAAGCACACACCCACTCTTTGTCATGTTAGTTACAATGTAATTGTCCTGTTTGTGATTATTGTAAATAAGTGTGCAAAGTTCATATCATTTTAGTCACTGAAGTTTACTTTGTGAGCTACTTTGGTTTGGAATTCAGGCACTGGGTAAGTTGCTTTTGGATATAAATGTGAATTATAGCCAGACTTTCGTTTAAATTCAGTCACTGGCTGTTTAAACCTCCTCCTGGATATTTCTGGTTTCACTGGGCATGCGTATATATCCATTTCACGTGACCCTCCTTCCAAGCATTGGCCCAAGTTTTGTGTGTTTGTGTGCGTGTTTGTGGTACTTTTGGAGTATTGTTGAATACTGCAAAAGTTAAAGCAAATCAGTTTCAAAAATAAATGCAATTTAATAGGCTTTTCTCAATGTGAATTTGTTCATTCATGCTTATATAAGGGAATGTGTTAACCATGAATCATTCAGGTTGAATTGCTCATGAGAAAAAATGCTCTGGCTTTGCTGTCAGTTTCCAGAGCTGCATTACTGAAGGGAAAAGAGCATTGTTCCCCACATAAAGAATAATCAGCCACAGATTTCAGAGTGAACATGGCTCCAAATTGGCAAGAATACTTTTGATTCACGTGAGAACATGAATCCTTGTGAGCGGGACTTATCTCAATATTCTGGGCTGTGACTGATTTTGCCTCTGCCAGAACAACCAATGGAAAGGAAAAAAAGAAAAAAAAAGAAAAGAAAGAAAGAAAAAAAAAGAAGGAAAGAAATCAGTCATCGGAAAGTTTTGTTCACATGATTCCAAAATGGCAAAATTATCCAAAGATGTGGAGGGAGCTTGGCAAATCTGTAGCTTAAAAAAAAGTACATCATCAACTGCAGGTTCCACGTAGAGCCAGGTAAATTGGCATTGTAAAAACACAGCCTGCCTGAGAGCTCATGCATCATCTAATACATAACTCGTCTGGTCCCAGTGGCTTGCTCTAAAATACAGTCAGGAACACTTTTTGCACTAGATAAAACCTACCCTGCCCTGTCAAGGTAGGGAGCCAGTCAACACAATGGTAAATGACAAGCCCAGAAATGTGGTCATTGAATTCTTTGTTTTTTATGTAATTTTTTTAGTATTAGCGACATATGGATGTTCCCAGGCTAGGGGTCGAATGCAAGCTACAGCCTCCAGCCTAAGTCACAGCTGCAATACCACCAGATCTAAGCCAAGTCTGCAACCTACACCACAGCTTATAGCAACACAGAATCCTTAACCCACTGAGCGAGGCCAGGGATCAAACCCTCCTCCTCATGGACTAATCAGGCTTGTTACCACTGAGCCATGACGGAATCTCCTATTGAATTCTAAATCATATCCAACAGTACCAGTGTAATAGTTAGTGAAATATACCCTGTGATCCCACAGAGGAAAAGTAATGGCCAAGTGTGCCAAAAATTTGATGGAAACCTATTGCTGCTGCTATTGGACCTAGAAAACTTATGTTTGGTTAGCTTAGATTTTGGTAAGAGTCATATAATTGTTTACATTAGAGCACCTTGTCCTGGATAACCATTATGCAGGCTTGATTTCAGTTAAACTTCCCCAAGCCAGACAGAAAGGAAACGAATACTAAAAAAAGAACAACAGGGAGTTTCTGCTACAGTGCAACAGGTTAAGAATCCAACTGCTGTGGCTCAGGTCACTGCCGAGGCACAGGTTCAATCCCCAGCCTGGCTCTGTGGGTTAAAGGATCCAGTGTTGCCACAGCTGTGGCTCAGATTTCAGTTTCTGGCCCAGGAAGTTCCATATGCTGAGGGTTTGGCCATTTAAAAAAAAAATCGTACATGGTATATTTAAGCATCATTGGATGAAGAAACAAATATTGCTTTAAAAGATCCTTCATAAAGCTGTACCATATTACATTTATCAGTTAAAATTAAAATGTCACTCTTTGTGATCTGATTCACCACTGTTTTTCCTGTATCATCTCTCATTTGGCCTCTTTAGAAGAGTTCATTGTATCCCCACATGATAAAGTCATCACTATTTGGGTGTACATGCTCAAAAATAATTAGAAAACTGAAATAATTTCTAAGGGAGTACCAACATGCCACTTTATCCTGATTATGTTGATATTTCACTAAGGATAAATTTAACATGAATTATTGTAGCCAGTATGATTATTACTTGGTGTATGTGGGATATTTTTCCATTATAGACGTATATCCTGTTCTTTAGTATATTAAGAATTTCTTCTAACTTACATCTCAGAAATATAATGAGGATAAGTAAAATTCTCTATTAATTATGTCTTGAACTCTTAGGAGGAATGAAGGCATGATAAGCTGTAAATGACTATTTTTTCTACCTGGCATTATGATATTTGGTATTTGGATAGCTAGTGTTTGGGGTTGTGCATCCTATGTTTATCTCATATGTAGTGAAAAATATTTAAAACTCTGTTCATATTTTGAGTTAAATATTTAAAACTCTGTTCATATTTTGAGTTAAATATTTAAAACTCTGTTCATATCAATTTTATTTATAGATTCCACATTGCACTATGTTATAATTAGTAAAAGTAGAGCAAGACCAAAGACAGCAAATATACAAAATAAAAGAGCATTGCTATTGCCTTCAAGGAGACTGCATTTAAATAGAAATTAAATGGCCAATAAATATAGACAATTATGTATGCTTAGTCTGAGCTCGAACTAACGTTTATGGTCCAGTTGCTAAATGCTTGAATTACTCAAATATTCAAATACTGATTCACCACTATTTTTGGAGATCACTCTGTTCAATCATACTTAGACCTCAAGAATTTATGTTGAAAAACTTATTTTTAGATATAAAATTATTTTCTAGAAAGGCTTTTCTTTATCTTATTATTATAATAGCATATTAAGAGCAGTTAAGTTTTTTGTTCCTATTTCAAAAGAACAAAACTAGAAACTTTCCTAATTGGGCTGTGAGTTGGTTGGGATCTGGGGAAAAAAAAGTAATTTATCTCACCCCACAGCGAAGAGAGAAGTTTTGCTCTCTTTGGTCTCTCTCTACTTTTTACACAGTACCTCAAAAAATAGTTATTAAATGCAAGTTTCTGGGATGAATGATATGATTGAATGTGAATGAACTAAATTTAGTTCTCACTTTTTATTTTTAGACTCCCAGGAAGGAAATTACAAGTCAGAAGTCAATAGCAAACCCAGGAAGGAAAGGACAGCTTTTACTAAAGAGCAAATCAGAGAACTTGAAGCAGAATTTGCCCATCATAATTATCTGACCAGACTGAGGCGATATGAGATAGCAGTGAACTTGGATCTCACTGAAAGACAGGTAATGTAGGACATTGCCTTTATATGATATTTTAAATTGCTTTGATCAACCATCTTCTCTCGCCATTTTTGAAATAACTAAATCTGTGGTTCTTAAATACCATTTGGAAGAGAGAATTTCTATTTTATGATGAAATTTTTGCCCAGCAAAATGACAAAGGAAGAATAAGAGAGTGCCGTTTTAAAGAAAACTACATTTATTCTATTTACGGAATCATCCTTTTTCTGTGATTGTGTCTTTCTTTTTTTTTTATTTGGTTTTAAAATATTACTTATTTTATATAATGATGGCATATGCAGAGGAATTTTGTCTGCTTATATTTTAAAATTTTCTTATTTGACATAATAGAAATTTGGCAATCTCATGTTAATTTCCTCTATTGCTCAGGATAGGGTTTATGTTGCTATAACATATTAACCCCCAAAACTCAATAACATAAGAAAAATGTTTCATTGTTTGTTAACTTTCCATACTAAGTTTACAAGTCCAGCAATCCAAATAATCACTCAGGGACCCAGTCTGACTCTCTGCCATGTCGACATGTGGTATCCTTGATAATCACAGGAGGTAAGAAAGAGTTAGAGGTCATGCATTGACCTTTAAATGTTTTCACCTGGAAATGACCCATGTCACTTCCATTTACACTCTAATGTCCAGATAGAGTCAATGGTACCACTTAAATTCAAGGGGGCCAGAATTGATGGGAGCAAGAGCACATAGATCATTGGTAAATATTTCTCTCCCACTACTTCAAAGATTTTTTGAAATTGTTTTAGTTTCAGAACTTCAAAAATCTGGTACCCATTCATTTAAAGAACACTTTGAAATTATTAATGATTTGCATACACTAGTTAATAAGACCTAAAATATTTTAATTAATTTCCTTTTAGGTTATTTCTTGGATTTTATTTGAATGGCAAATGATTTGTTCCAGTAGTGCTCCCAGAGAACTCCTTGTATGGATCCTGATTTTCCCTAAGAGAATCTAGCCTACCGATGGTTAATAGTTGCTAATCTTTAGAAAAACATTCCTGAAAGGCAAGTGCAAACATCTTTATGGACAGTGCAGTTATGATTGGCACTCTTAGGACTAGAGTCTCATTTCCTCTTTTGCTGTATGCACCTCCTCCAGGGATCCCGTTGGAACCAAAGAAATATCAACAGGGTGTGGACATGAAAACTGTCTTAGGAGAGCAGGTTATTTTATCCAATTTCTTAAATCATCTTTCCTTCTGTTAATTTCTATATTTCAGCTTTTATTAGGGTATTTCTGGGTGCTAGAAATATACAGAGGGACACTTCTATGTGGTTTTATTTATTGGCAGTTTATACTTTATTAAATATTATGACTAGTACCTAGTTATGGAGCAAAACATTTTCCTTCACTTGAACTTCACAAAGTTCTCTCCATAAGTGTACAACAGCATGCTGAAAAGCAGTATCCAAAATCTACATCATCAGACATCTGTTATTTTGCTTTTACTTTTTAAAGTGGAAACAGGGAAAAAAGAAGAGGGGCTGGAATTACATATTAATGTTTTTATATAGAGACAACGAATTCTACTAAATGAAGCTATGTTTTAAATGACACATTATGGAAATAAGAAATTAGGGTTTGCTTGTAATCTACAGAAATGATGGGATGCATTACTGTGCTCTTAGTTAAGAGAAAGGTTAAAATCTTGCTTTCTCTTCTGGTGATGTCCTATATAGTTACCTGTCATTAACTGATCATAAAGCAGAGGTTTCACTTTTGGCTATAAATACTTTCTTTTTAGGAGCAATTCTGTAAAGTTGGGTTAGGAATTTTGAACATATTTTGGATATTTCTTCTTTACTCCTAACTGACTGCCATTCTTGGGAAATAATTGCAAGCCATTATATGAAAAATGTGTATACATATACAATTTAAATCTTTGTTTCTTAAAACAGGTCCCTTTATAATTTTGTATCAGTTAGCCTCTGCTGTGTAACAAGCTACTCAAAATCTTAGTGACTTCAAACAATAACCAACACTTGATTTGCTAAGAATTTTGTGGGTCAAATGTTTTGACTCTGCTCAGTTGGACAGTTCAACTTCTGGCCTTATGTAGAGTCCTTATGGAGCTGTGGTCTGCTGGTGGATGACTAAGAGGTGGTTTGTCTAGGCAGCTTCATTTTGGATAGCTCATCTCTGTTACATATGATTTCATCTTCTAATCAGCTCCCTGAGATTCTTCAAATGGTGGTAGAAGCATTTACAGGAGTATTTAGAGGAAAAACCTCAATGTACAAGGGCTTTCAAAGCCTTTACTTGAATCATATTTACTAATGTTGCATTGTCTAAAGAAAATCATATGAACAAGCTCTGTGTCTGTGGAGGTTGATAGATTGGAAGGAAGGAAAAATTTTTGGAGATCATTAAGGAACAATCTAACTAAAGCCTTGTAAGGAAAAAAAAAATAACAAAAAACCCTGAGAGATAATTAGGTTTTCAAAGAAGTAAAAATTTGATATTTTACAGAAGAGTTTTTCAATCCTATAAATCTCTCTTAGCAGTTTTGCAAGTTAATAAGAAAAGATGACATACATATGGATTCTAAATTCCCAATCAAAACTATGACTTTAGTTTTTGTTAGAAAAAAATTGAATTGTTATGATAAAAATTCTAGATTCACCAGTTGGAATTGTGTATTCCTAGGCAAGTAACAATTTTTCCAAGGCACAAAATGGAAATTAAAACTGCCTTCTCTTTCTTCTACTCAGATTTATATGTCATAATGGATGTCAAAGAAATTTTAAGCTAAACACTTCCGTCAACCAGAGGAAGAGAAATGTCTTTGCTATGCAAGGCATAGTGAGTTAATCATTTTGTTACACAAATATTTGTTGAGGTAAATGCTAGAAATAAGGTCTTTTTAAAATAAGTTGGACAAGTCTCTGGTACAACTCATGAAAGAGGCAAAAATTGAACAAGTATTAACTATTGTGATGAGTGTTGAATATCACAAGGGAGAAATGACAGGGTCATATGAGAGGATGTTCCTGGTTATGCCAAAATGTTCATTGTTTTCCCCACACTTCTGTGCACATGAAGTATCTTAAATGAAGAATCTGAAGGGTTTTTTAAATTGTTTCCTGGGCTGGATTTTACTGTGCTAAATTTACAGAGACATTTTACATGATGTTATTCATCAATTTTTCAATTCTTAAAGGTCTGAAGGCCTATTCCTCCAAGATGCCAGAGCACTCATCCCAGTGAAATATATTCAGTTTATTTTCTCATGGTTGGGCTTTTAAGATTATGAACGTAGAAATATAAACTGAACCCTTTTCATTCATCTTCTTTTAATTGGGATACAGCTATTCCATTACTTTGATTTTGTATTAATGCCATACATACTTCTCTATGTAATCTATATCTTGACATATAAATTCTTAAATCACACCCTTTTTATAGGATTTCCACATGTAAAATATTCTAATTATAGGTGTGTGATTTTTTCCAATTCCATTCTGCTGCAAGATTTATTTTTTCCATACTTTAAAATAGCAAGAGATTTATTAAAGCAACCTAAGTGTATACAGCAAAGAATTTTATATCTAATTCCATATTGTGTAGTGTTTTCCTTAACTTTAAAAGAATGTTTAATCTCCTAAAATATATTTTTCTTGACTTTTAAAAAGCCCTTCAAGATTCAAATACAGAGAAAGAACTTGCATGTTCTATGTAAAGGGACAGAACAGCAAATATTGAATCATTTTAATTAATACAAGAATTGTGTTGCAGAAATAACTTTCTCCTAAATGTAAATTTACTTTATAAATAGAAACAGTTTTATATGTACTTTTATGTAAAAAATTTACATAGTTGCCTATGAAAATATATATGCATAATTGATATGTCATTTATAGATGCCATCGCCTTGTTTATATCACCAATCAATATACCTGCCACACATTTTATGATAGGCTACATACCTGTGATTATAAATATTTGCAATAATGATTAAGTACCCTTTTAGAAAAAAGTAAGCTATGCTAAATCCTTAATTATCACTCAAGACAAAAATTTTCAAATTTGAAGAATAGCTCTGAAATCTCACAAAGAAATCAAACTTATATTTGTGTCTCCCAAAACACAATGCCTGTGTAGGTAAAGGAAGTCTGTAACCTCCTTTGAACTTCATTTGTCCAAAGAAGAAGAAGGAGAAAGAGAAAAAAGGCCTGTCCTGCAAAGTAATTCCATGTTAGCACTTAATGTATTAAAGAAAATTGGTTTATGTTAAGTGAAAATGGAACACTGGAACAAAGTTGAGCTTTAAATATTTTAATTATATACTGCTGTTTTATGGAAGAGTTACCACTCTAGTAATCTTCCAGCTTCTAATTTACAGCTTCCACTATACAACATAGTCTCATATACCCTTCTCAATCAACAGCTAATAGTCCTCAGTTGGCAGAGCCACTTGGGATACTTTGAAGAGCCAGTCAGTCTAAAGGCCCTCCTGTCCCAAGGTATTTTTAAGTTTGACAAGCATACTCTGGCTTTTTCATCCATCCAGATATACTTGGAAAAAGCTCATGCCAAATTTTTAATATCTCTCAGTGGGAAGGAGAGGGAAGGCAGCTGCATAAAACCAGAGGAGTGACAAAATGGACATTTTTGTAGAGTTAAGGCTGCCAAATATAAAATGGGAGACCCCTCCATTTCACAAAATCATTTCATGGAGCTAATCAGAAGTGCAATGTCATAGATTTGTAAACTAATATTACCGGAATAAATAGGCTGAATTCATGATACCTCTGCCAAGATAAATGGAAAATCCCACCTCGTTGAATCATATTTCATTAGTGGAAATGAGAAAGATTATGTTTTGTTTTACTCATAAATCATTAAGTGGCTCAATGCCAAGTATTTTCAAAATAGGCATCCACTTTTTGGATGACTATGACAGAGACATTTCCTGTGCCAAATAAACAGTGGTTTTGTCTTCTGCTTAGCATTTTATACAATCCCTCCCCTTTGCAGGTTTATTTCTATACATTTACATGAATACTTTTAGTTATTTAGCTAATAAATTATGACTGCATGATCAGACATATTGTCTATTCAAAGTAATCCAAGACTACCTATGTAGCCAGTGATTTTAGACTATTTCCTTATTTCTTTATAGAGTAGTATTTAAGTTATCTACAGTAATGGTTGGATGTTTCTTTTGCTTAAAACATAGTGTGCCCGCTATCTTGAGATATTAAACATGATTTGGCTCTGACGGGGAAAATAGGGGTAAAATAGAGTGGAGAAGTTGATGGTGGAATATGCAATGGAAACTTAGTTTGAAATATAGAGAGATATTTCCTGAATAATGCATTTTTGAAAAAGAAATGCATATTAGCAATGTGTGGTAAACTCTAAAAGCCATATTCAGAACCACCTTAGGTGCTACCAAACCAAGGCTATGATGTAAAAAAAATGTCATTTAAGATCAAATACTAAAGCAAAATCTATAAACAGAAAATGAACAATTTGACCCTCTCCTAAATTAATTTTCAGAAATATTAGCTTATAAAGTAGAAGGCTGAGAAATTAGCAATTGAACTCTAACCATTTGTGAATGTAAATATCCAAGTTTGAAGTACTATAGAAAAAAAATCAGAAAAATAAGACTCTCTTCTTATTGAACCAGCCTTGAGAGTATATAATGAATCTATTTTCTAAGTGCTGTTAGGTAGATGAATAGATATATACAGATATATTTTGATCTACTTATATATATAAACACACATATATACATAAATATGTATATGTATGTGCATATATATTTACATATACACATAAAATCAGCCTTAATTTTAGAAATTTTGTCAATAAGGAAACAATTTATATTTAATAAATCAACAATAACATTCTGAAACATATCATTCATTGCATCACAAGATCATCATTTCAAGTATAATATTAAAAAATCTCTGCTATGAAAGATTATTCCTTTTCTATCTTTGTATTCATGCAATTTTTTCATGTAATTTAAAATAAATTATAAAACTAAAATGCTTATGGAAATTTTGAGGAGCTAGTTCAAGGTTTGCGTTGGCATCTTCAATTTCAAAGAGATATTCCATTATGTAAATATGTGTATGGAGAAGTACATATGTTCAGTGACATCTGTAAAATAATGAACACAAGTCTAAGACTAGACAATTTCTAGAGAATTTGACTATAAAAGACTTTCTACCAATTCATCTCCCTATTTCCATGACTCCTCATGAAAAACTCAGATGTAGTCAACTTAGAATACAATTTTTTTTTTTTTTGTCTTTCTGGGGCCAAACCTGTGGTGTATGGAAGTTCCCATATTAGGGGTAGAATCAGAGCTGGATCTGACGGCCTGTGCTGCAGCCACAGCAATACCAGATCCAAGCCGCCGGATCCTTAACCCATTGAGCAGACAGGGATCAAACCTGTGTCCTCATGGATCCTAGTTGGGTTTGTTACCGCTGAGACACAAGGGAAACTCCCTAGAATAGATTTTAATTTTATTTCTCTTTATCATTTATAATTTTTATGCTGAACAGTTTTTAAAAATTTTTGAATGTTTTCCAGTTGTGAAGATTACTGAATATTTTTGTGGTCAGTGTATATTCATATGATAGTAATAATTACCATCATAAGTTCTTACAATCATTTTGGAGACAGTTCCTAAATCTAATAAAAGTGTAGTGAAGGCTCACATATATCCTGATATTGAACTCAAAGTTGTCTAAAAATAATCAGAATATTAATAAGATTGAACCATAAGGATTGCTGCTATTCCTACTGTTCTTATAAGAGTGGTAAGCCTTTATGTTTCACCCAAATATTTATAATTGATAGATTTCACTAAAGAGGCAGTGGCTAAAGGCCATTTCTCAAAATAGTATATACTGATTGTGATATTTTGCTAACTAGTGTTAAACGTTATCCCAGAGATTATGCAAGATTTCGAGAACAAAAGTTATTATTCTAACTGATCTTAGTAGTTTGCATAAAATAAGTACCAGTAGTGGGTCAGAATACACAAATGTCATGTATTCAAGAATTGCTATTTAGGAATTTTTTTTTTAACACAGTAATGGAGAAAAGTGCATAATGTAGTTTTGATAAATCCACTTAGATTTTCAGAAGTCATGATAGATAATACTCATGATATGCTTAGGTAAACCATATTTCACTTTAAATAACTGAAATGTATATCCATTTTCTAAAACTTGTATAAAAGTAGCCTTAAGAGTAGTGAATTTTCACTGCAAATTAATATTATTAAAGTAGGCCACTTGAATTGAATTTTATCAGGTATGACAGAAAAAGGTATAACTGTTAGTATTTACTACTAATATGACCTTTCTAAAAGGTCAAATTAAAAGGAATTAATCCCCTAAGAATTTACTCATCACGTGAGTGATAACCCTGCATTTTTGGAAAGGATAATATAATACATATGATTAACTTATAATAGTCAATCATAATAACAAATTATGGAGAATTTCATTTGTTGCCTGAAAAAAAAATGGGTTCAATGTGTTATTTGCCCAGGGCTGCCAATGGCTCATGCGTATTCAGTTTGTCCAAAGACATGTGAAATAGTACATGTTTTATGACTGCATTAGTGAGCCTGGTAGCTCCCATGAGCTTCTTGGAAATAGCTGAGGGATTACTTCTCTTAACTGGATATAAGTCTATTCAGCCAGGAAGAGCAAAGATGCTTTCTTTTACCCCATTTTTCATCCTTACCTTCTAGAGCTTTCTTGGTTCTAATTCTTTGGGTCAGCTACTGCCTTTGCCACTGAATTACTTGAGTAAGTCTTACTAGGGTCTGTTTACATTAGCTGCCATGACCAAATTTAATGACTAGGGAGTGATTAAATTTCAAAATTGTATTTATACAATTACTTCTTTGCATGTTTTCACATGTTAAAGATGTGAAAAAATATTTGTTAGTATCTATAGTATTTCAAGAGCTCATATACAGATAGAAACAGTTGAACTATTAAATCTACAAATTCTACATGTTTAGAGACATTTAGATATGTCACTGCAATATTCAGTTTTCATCCAGATGTTATGGGTTAAGATTGTTTTGTCAAAAGACAGACATTTATGGTATTCTATAAATGTAAGTTATAGCATTATACAGATTCTACTTTCTATCAACCAGTTTGCTCTGGCCATTTTAGGAAATTGTATGACAATACAGCTGTATATTTCATTTGTGTTCTCCTCTGATATATTGTGAACCCTAAAAGGACAGATATTATGAACTTATACATAGAAGGCTGTATGTGAATGACTAAATAAATTAAAGAGGTCAAATGTATGTAAAATGTCTATTTAGCAAATAGCATTTTTCATTTACAGTATTTTTATTAAAGAGAAAAATATGATTTCTATTTTCAGAAATGCATGAGAAAAGCAAATTAGCTACAGTAAAATTCTCTTAATTGCTTCCTTCAGTAAGGAAGGTCAGATATAAATAGTTGTATTTCTATTTACTTAAAGAGTAGTTTGATATTCCAGGCAAGGAGAATGCTAAATACTCTGTAGACTAAAGGATAAAAAGTGAGTCCTCATAATAAACAGATGTTCTGGAAAGTAGAGCTTATAACTAATCATTTAAATATTTACTGCTAATATTGCAGGCTATTATTTCCTTTGTTACTTTTATGAAGATGTTTTTGAAAAACATTATGCAGAAATATTGAATGCCTCTAAGTTTGGTTCATATTGCTTTGCTTTCATGAACAATAGTATTTTTTCATTACTCACATTCTTGTGGGGGAAAGAATTTATTTTTATCGGAGTTGTTAATCATACTATGTAACAAAACGTACTTTATATGGAATCTTGCCTTAGCTCCAAGCTTAAAAAGAAGGAAATACTAAAAAAAACCCAAAAAACTATTAACCAGCATTTCCAGATAAGAAATAAGTTGACTTTAAGCCCAAATAAAATAGTAAAAGTTCACAAAACACATATATTATGCTCCAAGATAGACAGTATTTTTAAATTGTATGCAAAATATTTGATGATCCAATTTCCTAGCACCTAGGGTACTACCCAAGGTTACTAGAGTACCAAATTTGGAGGCACAGAGGATGCTAATATCAAGAGCATGAGGTTCCCAGAGGAAAGATATCACGCAAAGAAATAATTGTGTGGCAGGAAAGCAGTGTGGGATATTGAGCATGGTAAGGAGGTCATGCCATCTTATGGACCATTGGAGGATTAGCAGTCTCTTATTTTGGGATTAGCAATGACACCAATTAGAATAGCAAATAGTTTAAGGATATTCTGTAAAATATGAAGCTAATCTTTACACATCTCAGTATATGCCAAAGTCCTCACACACAGTAAACTACCCTCAAAGGCAGAAACTATTTCTTAATTTATTTGTACACACTCTTACATCTAAACTTTCTTACCTGTTAAGTAAACATTTAGTAATGTTGAGTGTATGAATGAATAAATAGAGATTCTGAGTCATCAAGGAAATATGAGATTATTTTTACTTAGCTAAAACATGCAGATTATTATATGAGACACACTTGTAAAGTTTAATAAAAATAATTTGTTTGTTTTTAAATTGTCAAGCATTTGAATGATTATTCTTTAGCTATTTTACAAACAAAACCATACAAAAGTATATTTTTCAATTCAGCCAATGAAGTTGGATTATTAGGTGATAATAAAGTGTATTTATAAAACTGTGATGTTATTATTCTAATGGCAATACTGACATAATCTGGAATTACTTTTATAGATTTGTTTTTATTTGTAATTTTTCTTTCAGGGCCACACCTGTGGCATATGGAAGTTCCCAGGCTAGGGGTCATATCCCAGCTGCAGCTGCTGTCCTACCCCATCGCCACAGCCACAGAAATGCAGGATCCAAGCCTCATCTGTGACCTATGTCACACCTTGTGACAACACAGAATCTTTAACCCACAAGTGAGGCCAGGTTCGAACCTACATCCTCGTGGATACTAGTCAGATTTTTAACCTGCTGGGCCACAACGGGGACTTCTATAGGTTTGTTTTTAATGTTGTGATGGTTGTAGAAAAACATATGCATCAAATCTTCCTCTCATTTCATTTCATCCCAATATTTTATAGTATATTTGAAAACATATCTGGACACACTGACATTTGAAGTTCTGTGCTCTTCCTTCCCATTTTTTTTAAGATGTACTCATGATGCATCTGTTGCTGTTTTTTGTTCCATTACTATATTCATGAAGTTGCTATAGCACATGTGTAGCCTGATCCCTCAAGAAAATACCTAAAGATATTAGAATTATTATATTTATTATATAATTATCAAATGCTTTCTCATATATGCATATATCCATATATTAATACATATGTATGGATATATATAGCTACTATTGAAAACAATGAAGTTTTTCATTAGTCCTTTTAAGAAAATGAATTTGCAAAATTTTGCATGGTAGTCATAGGAAACAACACAAAATTGCCGCATTATTTCTAAAATCAATACCATATTCTGACAGTTTTCTCTTTTAGAATTGTACAAAACAGGTTTTATACCAATATTATAGAGTTACTGCACCCTTTCTCCCAGAAAAGGAAGTAAGTGTAGATTTAAGAAAGCTATTCCTCCCATTTTCTGCCAAGATTATTTTGGCTGGATGTTTCACTTTTGGTGACAATGATGATGATGTGTTTCTTCCACCTGGAATTGTCCATGGAGAAAATGTCCCTATGGAGAATCTTGAAAGTCATATTATTCCAATATAACAAATATGAAAATTGAGGCAGAGAGAAGTATAATTTTCTCAAATTCACACAGAAACTCGGAATTGAAGCCAGGAGCAGAACCCAGTTCATGTGGAAAAGATCTAATAAAACATGCAATGTCAAGCTTGCAAAGGTAATTAAATTGAGTAGCATAATTACCTAAATTACAGTACAGGAAAATAGTGCCATATTTACAAACCTAATTATATTGAGTAGGAGAATTACCTGAATGATAATCATATGGATGGATTTCACATACTTTATATGCTTTACTTTTCTAACCTGAAAGCTTAAAAATAGGAATTTGAAATATAACAGGAACAAACCTTCATCCTCCCTCCACCCCCCGCCACCCAAAAAATAAATCAATCTGGAGCCAAACAAATCCCCAAGTTTAAATTATGGCACCACATTTTCCTATTTGCAGGGAAAGTCACTAAACCTTTGAGTCTTCATCTATAAAATAGGAATAATGTTAAAAATATATGGAAAAAATACACGTATTAGAAAAAATACATATACAGCACCTAGCAGTGTAGTTGTTTAGCCCTAAGTAATAAATAACATGATAAAAAATAACAACTTATCATTTGGTTATTAAGTGATAATACATGAAATCAATTACCTAGTTTTTAATTAATTTTTTAAAATACATTTTCTGGATTTTAGGCAGTCTTTTTCTACATTTTTGTATTTTTTGGTTCTTAAATGGATTAACATGTATGTATGGGTAAATGTATGATATAAGATTTTAATTATGGCCCTGATAGAAAAATGAAAATCCAGAGTTGGAAATGAGTTGGTTTAAATATATTTTGGTGCCAACATCTGAGAAAACTATACTAATTTTGATGGAGTATTGTGATTTGAAGACCACTAAAATACATCTTTAGAAATGTAATATATTTCCCTTCACTTTCTCTTTAGCATTTTGCTTTTACAGAAATTGAGATTGTTTCTAAAATGAAAATGGAGAATATTCAAAATGTTCTCAGAGTAGAATAAAACAGAACTATTTGCAAGATACAAAGACTTACTATGAAATTTCAACTGTTTCATCACAAGGGTATAACAATTGAGTGCATCAGTAAAGCTATGCATATATGGAAACTTGATGTATGACAGAGTTGGAAACAATAATCTCTGGAAAAATGGCGGACTGTTTGATAAATGATCTTGGAACAGTTTGTTATACATCTGGAATAAAGTAAATTAAGAAATTTTCTTTACAGTATATACTAAAATCAGTATGTCATAGCTTAAGCCCTTGAATTTGAAATGCTAACCTTAAAATTTTTAGAAGAAGATGTAGATGAATATCTGAATAGTCCCAGAAGAAAGAAGATTTTTGGTGAAGAAATGAAACGGCCATAACAGAAACAGTTGGTAGATTTGAATACAGTACATTTTAGAGCTTCTGATCATCAAAAGATACTCTAAGGAAAATGAAAAAATATAGTAACAGCCATATAACCACAAAAGCATTAAAATTATCATTAAGAATATATTTTAAGAGTCCATAAGGAATGAAATTAAATCAAAAATCATTCAACCCAAACATTTGGAGGAATTTCACAAAGGAGGAATGGGTCATTAACACTTAACAATGCTTTACTTTATTAGTAATTAGAAAGTGCAAAATAAGAGCATGATGAGACAATATGTACAGTCATTTTATTGGAAAAGATTGATTGATAACTCCAAATATTGATAAAGATATGGATCCATAAGAACTCTAACACCCTAAACTTTGGGGGGGTTAAATTGATGAAACTTTGGAAAATAATTTTTCTGTATTACCATGTTAAATTCCACATTCGTACACCCTGAAACCCATTGATGCAACTCCTGGATATGTAATGAAAGAAGTTCTATCAAATGTTTATCACAACATGAATGCAGGAATGTCTATAACAACATCATTTGTAAAAGCAAAAACAAATAGTTCAAGTGACCATGGAGAAGAGAATGGGTACATTGTGTTATAGTCACACAATGGAATTGCATACAGTGATAAACAATGAATGAATGCAGTCCCTTGAATCAACATGGATAAAGTAAAAAGCCTGTAGTTTAAAACAGTCCATTTTGATAAACCTAAAAAACAAGCAAAATTAAACAGTGCTTTTTAGGTTCACATGTCATGAAAAAAGTTGTTTTTGTTTATCTCCTTGTTTTAAATAAAGGCTTGGGGATGATAAACCCAAAATTCAGTTGTAACTTTGGGGTGGACAGAGAAAGGTGATATAGAAGGAACATCTAGCTTAACAAGAATATACAATGATGAGAATTTCATTGGGAAAGGAACACAGTTCCACCTAAACAAGAAGAAGAAATGATGCCAGTATTCTGGTTTATTCATGGATGGTCACATAATGCATGTGTACACTCTTTGTTTTATTATGAATCTGTATATAAACATGTATATATAATGTATTAGGGAAATTCAATTAAGATTTTAGAAGAAAAATATCTCTCCAAAGCTGACGTGACTAACGTACAGTCTTAATATCAGCATTTAACGGTTATCAATGGAAATTTTTTATCTTGATCTTGTTTTTAGGAAATTATTGGAATCACATATTTGTAAAGTAAAATAAAAGTACTAAGGGCAGACAAAAGAGAATACTTCAAAAGAAAATGGACTTACTCTGAGGTGGGATGGTCAAGTAAAGCTTTGTGAATGCAGCAGGGGACTACAGTGACAAAGAATGATCTTTCAGATGGGACATCATCAGCAGCTCCCTGAGAATATTTTTAATTGGTTCAGGCATTGACAGCCAGGGCGCAGAGGGAGTAGGTGTTGACCAAGACAGTTATTAAATGTTAGTTCTAATTCACATATACGGTTTATAAAGCTAAATACCTTTGAACACTAAAATGATACAGTACTTTCCCATTTGTTGTTTATATTATGTCATAAAATATGAAATATAGTTCTTGATACCTTCTGAAAGTTTTAAAATTATTATCATGAACATGGGGCCTGATTAAAGTCATTGTTCATTTATTTTCACATTCACTCCTTCACAGTATGTTGGTATAAGCCTTTGAAAAGCTATCTTTTCATTGATGACCAAAAAGGAGGAAGAAGTTGTCCATTTAATTTCTTTCTTTTCTTCTTCCGTTTGTTCCCTTTCTTCTTAAAGGTGAAAGTCTGGTTCCAAAACAGGCGAATGAAGTGGAAGAGAGTAAAAGGAGGACAGCAAGGAGCTGCGGCTCGAGAAAAGGAACTGGTGAATGTGAAAAAGGGGACACTTCTCCCTTCAGAGCTCTCGGGAATTGGTGCAGCCACTCTCCAGCAAACAGGGGACTCTCTAGCAAATGAAGACAGCCATGACAGTGATCACAGCTCAGAGCACGCACACTTGTGATACACATGGAGGGGATCAGCTCCGTTCTCAGGAAAGAAATGTTCTGATGGCAAGCCTTACCCAAACATCGTTTACACAGAGAGATGACCATGACAGTGATTTTTAATATTATTAAATTCAGGCATCTCAAGTCTGTTTTTCATGATTTGTAGAGGGTTTACACTAAGTGCCACTTACTAAAGATGCTTCCACAGTGAAGATGGAGGTGAACTTGCTTTGAACATTCCAGTTGTGTTTGGCATATGTCTGACAGTGAGCAGCTTTGTGTTTGCTTTTGCTTGCACTGAAAATTAAATTGCTATCAAGAGCAAACTATGAGACATTTATATTCAAGGTGCCTCTGGAGTGAAGATGTAGAAGATGAATTTGCTTTGAACATTCCAGATGTCCAAGGTCATGCTGTGACAGTGGGCAGGTATTTGCTCTTGCTTGCACTGACAATTACATTGCTATCAAGAATCAACCATGAAACATTTTTTATCCTGAACAGCCACAGTGCCTGAAATCATCTTAAGTGGATAAAAAAATGTATTTTAACTCTGTATATATTACCCTTAAGTCATTTTCCTGTCTTCACTAAGTTTAGCAATGCATTCATATTAGCTGATGAAAATAGGCACTCACGATGACAACCAGAACAAGCTTCTTGTCTTTTTATACATTTTGTCATTCCAGAAACAATCAGCACATGCTTACTTGTGTTCAAGTAGAGAAAAATACATTAGAGTCTGATAGGACATATTCTTGTACCACAGACAAAACAAATCTTATGTTGCATTTTCTATCAACTGCTGCTAATACATTATTATAAAATTTACCTAGCTCCTCAATTCTTCTTATCTTATAGCTTGGAAAAAATTTAGGATCATAGGCAAATCAGTTACTTACAGAAAGAGCTTCGTATGACAGACATTGTCTGATCTTATTTCTATAAAACATTAGCTGTTATGAATATGATTTAATTAAAAGGAAAGGATTCCCTCCTGATTGGCTTTGGTATTAGAGAGGTTGCAAAAGAAAATTGATTCCTCAAGTTTGTAAAAGATAAAATTCTGAATGTCTTCAAATTAACTTCAGTAAAAATACGTTACTGTTTCATATATGATGTATTCACACAGAACAATCTTTGTATTTTGTGAAAAAAGGTGTTTAATAAATGATCCTTTGTAAATAATTTTGGACTCCCTACTGTGATTTCCTAAATATTTAGATGTTTTAATGTAAATACTTAAGAAAGTCCCAAATTCCTCTACATTTGTGTAAATCCAGATCATCATAATTAGTGAATCACCAACTTTTTTTTGTTTTTAAACTTTTTTATTATGAAAAGATTAATCCTAGTGTAATTTTAAAAAGCATCTGAGAATTGGCAAATGTAAGACATTTCCCTGATTTGAAGAATATGCCCAATGGATTTGTTTGTGTATTTTATGAAATCATGGACAAAAGCAGAAGAAAAGGTAGTATCATTCACCACAATGAGAGGGACAAAACAGTCATTTATTTTTCAGCTTATGTAGAATATGAATTCATCCAGTAATTGTTTCTAAGTCGAAACATCCAGTTACTGATGTGAAAATAAACTAAATAAGATCATCAGAACTCTCAGACTTAGTCGACATTACCAATATAAGAAGTCAAGGATTATATTAATGTATTTAGTTTAATGCATGATTACACATACGTTAGATACCTAAGTACTACTTGTAACTTTATAACACCGTTTTCATTTGTTCCATATTTTAACCAGAAATACTTGGAAATATCCATCAGCTCTTCCTACCCCCTAATTAATGAGAAATAAAAATAACACTAATCCATAAAATGTTCCAAAAACTTCATTTTTTGGTTTAATTTGCTTTAAATTGGTGAGATTAACAAAAAAAATAGATTTGCTTGATTTATTTGGTTGGTTTTAATTTGCTTAGTCCATCAGGATATATACAGAATATTCAAGAAATAAAATAGATTGTATCACATTTTTCCCTTTGTGTAATAAATTTTATCACAGCAGTTAGCAATATTTCTAAATTAACTTTGAGGGGAAGACAGTTCATATTAACATCTTCCAGGCATAAAACAGACACTCTTCTACCAATTACTTGAATGAATAACAAAGTATATTTGTACTGATGACATCTACTTGGGTGGACTGACTTTCTTATTGCAGGATTAAAATTCAAAACATCTTGACAAATTGGAGAAGTGGGAAGATATAAATCGAATTGAGTTTGATAGGGACAAAGTGGAGAATGATTCATTTCAGCAGGAAAATAATTTCCAGAAATAAGAGGAAAGGACAGTTTAGGAGTAGCTAAAAAGAGAGAAGGGCTGTAGCCAAACAGAAAGATAGAGAATTACAGTTTAGCATGATAAATGAAGTAGGAAAAAATGATTTTTGAATAGATCTGACATTTGGGAAATGTGAAGCATTTGTATTGTAGACCATCCTTTTATTAGAGAATTGTGAGCTATTCTAAAATGAAGTAATAAAATTTGACTCCAGAGATCACTTAAGAATCACCAGGCAGGATAGGCCACTGGCTGACCAAAAGGGGGCATCATTTTATTCACAGTGGTTTAAAATGATCCACCATATAAGATGCTGGAACACATTAGAAAAATGATGGCACACTAACATGTAAACAAGCAGGCTAGATTAATTCACAATCTCCTATCTTAAAAGTGGTGTGTAAGTTTGCTGGACAATAACTCAACATCCAGTTTAAATCCTATGCGGAAAAAAAAATATTCTCATGTGTTACTGAGTTTAATTTACTCAAGAAATGACAAAATATAAAATAACTTTATTTGTTTTAATTCTACATTGGTATCCTGGCTTGCCATGGTATCTTTTCACCTAATGCCCTTTTCATATAATTCTCTGTCAGACCTTGAGGCTCTACAGAAATTTATAATAGCATGAAAGTACCTTTCGCTGAAAATAGTATGGAATTAAGGTTAGAATGATTTTTCCGGCAGGATTCAGAGGGATGAACACTACAAAGTTTTTCCAAAAAGTTATCCACATATTTTAACTCAGTATTAATATGATCCCAATTACCTCTTACTTCCCATATTTACCTAGGGTTGTCAGTCTATATTTTCCCCTTCAGAAACCTAAGAACTAGGTTTGTCATTTTTTAAAAAAACAAACTAAATGCACTTAAAATAATCCCAACCACAGTTTTAATACACTCCTGAATGACATCACATAAAATAAATGTGGGGATGACTTGTGAAATCCAGTAAAGGCCTTCCTAAGGATAATAGGATGAGATTAGAGGGTGGATAGAAAAACAAAGTAAATTATAAAAACAAGTATTTTATGTTTTTAGTGAAAGTATACTTTTTAAAAATTACCGGCATATTTTTAATGGCATATGATGATTTTCCTCTCTGAGAGAAGCTTAAAGGAAACTATAGAGCTTAACTAAAACCACGAACAAGACGGTCAAGTATCCTAAGTTAGTGACTAGAAAGATTTACTGTAAAATGTGTTTACAGTCCTTTCTAAATATATTTAGGCTGCTGATTTCTAAGAATAATTCACTTATATCATGACCTATTTTCAAATAAAATTGTATTAACATAATGCAGTTAACATTTGAGGTAAATCGTTTTAGATTACAATGCAATGTTTAAACTATCAAGTAAGAATACCTAATTGGTAGTAGTTCTTTGAACCATTTGGGAAATTATATTTTCTTGTCAGTTCCTCTTCTTGCATCTCTTTAGTAAAAAGCAATCTATAAATAAAAACAAATTCAGAGCTACTGTGAATTTATCATTTAGTTTGATATTCTAAATATTTCAAGTCTTATGAATGTTAGAAATCTGCAGGATTAATCTGAAATACTGTTATAAAAGTGTTTTTTGTTATATTTTTGTATTTCCTAAGTATGCCTGAAGCTAACTAGAATACTGAAGAGCAATCTTTTTCATGGGTTCCTTGGCATTTCTGCTTTTAGCTCTTGTAAAATCATGCTGGAGATGGTGGACAAAGGAACAAAAATGGCACATCAAACTTTAAAAACCAATAAAATTATACTTCAGCCAAGTAAAAATATGGCTTTTATTTACCTAAGTAATTATTATCACCTAGTATGTTATAATAGTACATATTATCATATATTTTTATAATACTCACCTTGATTTTTAAATTTTTAAATATATTGAGGGTACATTTAAAAGAATAAACATTTCTTTTCTTTTCTTTTTTTCCCTCCATAACAGCTACTAACTTGTATTCAAGTCTAGCTTCAAACCATGGTCAAGAAAAAAATTAAGAAAAAATTGTTATTGTTTACGGCAAGCTCAGTAAACCCCCTTAAAATATTGTTTACTTTTGTTAAAGAGGGTTCTAAGAAATAATTTCCAAAAGAGAATGAATTTGTAAATATAAATTATTGTCACAGTCAGTTATACAAGGGGTGATAGAGTGATTTAATGTATAGTAATAACAAGTTTAGGCTGTACTTTATATTTCTGCCCTTTATGAACTAAATGCACTGACATAAACATGCATTTTTTTAGAAGATAGAAATCACAAGATTGAGGAAAATTACACTATCCTAAAAGTATTGAAACATACATTGTGTTTTTGTATTATGTGCTAATAATATTGATAGTTGAAAACATTAAATATTATGCATTTTTAATGTTAAGTACAAATGTTAATTTTAAAAATATATTACTACTGCTTAGTTTAATGAAACATGAGACACACACTATATGTTTAAAGCCATACTAATGCCAAGTAAATTATTTGCTTGGCTTTCACCTTTTTTTGGGCGGAGTTCAATTTTCTTTGGGTTTGTCAACATTGGAATATAGTAATTTTTCATGAGATCAGATCTATAATTTATAATAAAATGTTTTGGTGTTAAAAAATTGAAAAAGTAGACAGAAAACTTTTTATTTTAAATCATTAAATTAGAAAAATGTTTCTTTTCAATAGAAAAAGATAAATTGAGTCATGACATTAAACATTTCCTAAAAGTAACATCAAATCAATTTCTTTTAGAATTCATCAGATATTCTTTTCAAATTTGCCTATTGACCACCGCAAGTTTTGCAAGGTTTTTTTTGTTTTTGTTTTTTGTTTTTTGGCCAATGCCCCCGGCACGTGGAAATTCCCTGGCCAGGGATCAAACACAGAGCCACAGCAGTGACAATGCTGGATCCTTAACCTGCTGAGCCACCAGAGAATTCCTTGGCAAGTTTTTGCTCTGTGGAAAAATGCAATTTAAGCTGTTATCGGAGAATGATGACCAAAATCTTACAACTGTATCTGAAATGAAATATTTGCTAAATGTTATGTAACTTATGAGATTAAAGTCAGAACACTCACGAGTTTTTATCTTATTAGTTTGGTAACAGACCACTAGCCAAACTGATTAAATGAAAAGGTGCCTGATCATGACCACAGTCTTATCTGGTATTCTCATGTACACTCTATTAGAATGAGTAATGAGACTCTATCAGTAATTAGTTACTCTGATTACTAAAATGTGTTATTGACATAGAAATAGTGTAAGCCTCTTTAACTAGATTTAGGCTCACTTGCTAAGCAATATATTAAATCATGTTTAGACGTTTCCTTAGGAGAAATACTTTCTATTGTTCTTGGAATATGTATGGGTAACAGAAACTTTTTAAATTTAAATGACACAAAATTTTGGAAAATTATTTATCAGCGAAATGTATGTTTTGCGTAATAGTTGAAACAGAGCATACTTGCTGCTCTGCAGCTGTTTGTTCTGGTTTGGTTTCATCTTAACATAAGCACATTTAATACCTCAATATTATTCCCTTATATGGATGTAGCAAGTATTAGTCAATAAAGCTCTTATTAGTGGATATTCACTCCCCTTTCTCCAAGTTTTCCCTCAGTAATATTGAAATGAACTACTTTTTACATTCTGATTACATAGGAAATAGATTATTTGGGACAAGGAGTTATGCTCATTGTTAACAATTTTTGTACATATTGCTAATTTTCCACCTAAAATACCAATTTACACCCCTATCTATTCTATGCCTATTTCACTGTATTTATGGTAATAGTAACCATTATAGTTCTTATTATTTTTTATCTGATGGAAAAACATTTTAATTTGCTTTTAATTTCTAATGCAGTTGAATATCTTATTGCATTATTGATAATTATAATTTTAAAAATCATTGACCATAGTTTGTTTTTCTTATGAATTGGTAAGAGTTTTTTGCATACTGAATGCATTAACAGTTTTTCTGTCATGTATTACTATTTCAGTTTAAAAAGCCGTAAGTGTAAGAAGTTGAAGGAATCAAAAAAGCCTCATTTCCTTACATGAAACAATAGACTGAATGAATGTATATTTTATTTTATTCACAGTCAGTGTTTTCACTTTATTAAGTCATGATCCTAAATACTAAATGTGGAGTTCCCGTTGTGGCACAGTAGAAACGAATCCTACTAGGAACCATGAGGTTGCGGGTTTGATACCTGGTCTCGCTCAGTGGGTTAAGGATCCAGTGTTGCCATGAGCTGTGGTGTAGGTCGCAAACGCAGCTCGGACCTGGCATTGCAGTGACTCTGGTGTAGGCTGGCAGCTGTAGCTCCAATTAGCCCCCTAGACTGGGAACCTCCATATGCCGCAGGTGTGACCCTAAAAAAAGACAAAAAAAAAGTCTAAATACTAAATGTTTACATTATCTTGGGTAATAAAAGGTCATGCATATGATATTTTAATATTTATATATATATAAAATTATTAAAATTTTTAGGTCTTTTGGCTTGAGGAAAACAATAACACAAAAGAACTTCAATGTTTCCATGAAAACATTCTCTCCCTCTACTGGTGGTAGTATATGTATGAAAATATACATCCTTTAAAAAAAAAAAAGACAGCAAGAATAAAACTATCCATAATGATGAGTATTTTTAATGATTAAAACTTTACAAATTTCTTCTAGAAGTTACCAGACATGTCTTCTAAGCAAGTCACACAGGCTAATGATAAAACACAGGATGATACAGTTGCAAAGACAAAAATAATTTTAAAAATACAATGTGGTAAACTGGCCTTGAATGTGGTAGAAAGAGATGGGAGGAGAAGGGGGCCTGGGGGGGAAATGGGTAAACTGAATCTTTAAATAAAGCATAGCATAATACCTTAATAAGAGGAAGAAATAATTACTTTAAGGGAAAAATTTCCTTGGTCTTTTTTTTTTTTTTTTTTAAAGGGCCACATATGTAGCACACAGAAGTTCCCAGGCCAGGGATCAAATTGGAGCTGCAGCTGCCTGCCTACACCACAGCTCACAGCATTGCTGGATCCTTAACCCACTGAGCAAAGCCAGGTTTTGAACCTGAATTCTCACAGATACTAGTCAGGTTCTTTACTGCTGAGCCACAATGGGAACCCCTCCATGGTCTCTAATTAAAAAACAAACAAATGAACAAAACAAAACAGACCCATGATATATTAAAGATCTTGTGTAAATGCCAAATTACTTATGAAATTTACTGGTGATAATTAATCGTAATTATTAGTAATAAAATTATTATTTATTAAAAATGTCCTGGTGCCTCCAAGGCACTGCATAAGTTTCTATAATAAAGGCCAAATAAATATCAGTTTTCGTTCCTCATTAACTCTTTAAATTTTTTATAAAAGCACATTAAACCTAATGACAAAATTTAAGTTACTAAAGAAAATCCTTATGGAAAATCTATACAACATTCTGATATTATAGAATTAGTAATTTGAAGAACTTAGCAAAATAATTTTACCTTAAAATTTCTTTAAATGTTTTTTTTCCAGGAGTTCCCGTCGTGGCGCAGTGGTTAACAAATCCGACTAGGAACCATGAGGTTGAGGGTTCGGTCCCTGCCCTTGCTCAGTGGGTTAACGATCCGGCGTTGACGTGAGCTGTGGTGTAGGTTGCAGACGCGGCTCGGATCCCGAGTTGCTGTGGCTCTGGCGTAGGCCGGTGGCTACAGCTCCGATTCGACCCCTAGCCTGGGAACCTCCATATGCCGCAGGAGCGGCCCAAGAAATAGCAACAACAACAACAACAAAAAAGACAAAAAAAAAATGTTTTTTTCCAGTAGTCTGTAATCAATGACTCTTTGGTCAGTAGTCAATTCAATTCAGTTCACTCATTCAGTGAACAAATATTTGTAAACAAATTATATGTCATACTCTACTCCATCACCATTTTATATTCTGTGTTATTGATTTCTGTTAGTACATTCCTTAATCTTCTTCTCTCTTTTTTTTGGCTGCCCTGTGGCATATGGAGTTCCCCAGCTGGGAATCAGATCCAAGCCATAGTTGTGACCAAAATCATAGCTGCGGCAACGTGGATTCTTCACTCACTGTGCTGAGCCAGGGATTGAACCTGCGCCCCAGTGCTCCCAAGACGCTGCAAATCCCATTGTACCAGAGCAGAACTCCTATATTCCTTAATCTTAAGGCAGATTTGGAATGACTGTGTATTAAGACCCTCTTTGTATTCAGTCAGGTTCTATTTGGTCCATGCAAAACCCTTGTGTATCCCCTGAGTGGATAGAGGAGAGTAGAGGCAGCCCAAGTAACTTTAGGAGAAGGAACACTCGACAAGGGCTGGCTGACATTTACAATCCATCCCTTCTGTGTACTCAACTATTGTTTTATTTCCACCAACAGATTTTTTAAGTACTGTGGCTGAACCAATAATGAAGAAGAACTTTATGCTTCATATTTTGAAATTTATTTTGACTGTTCACTATTATTTTATTCCTATTTCTTACTTTGAAAATATACAAATGTTTATAGTTTGTTAGGCTATTACATGAAATTTTATTAGTTCGGATGCAAAATTCGTTTCTTGTACTTTTAGAAATTTGAGTATACCTGCAGTTTCCTTTGCCATTCTTTCTAATAAATAGCAGAATTATAACGAAATAATTTAAAAATAACTTTTAAAGCTGTTCAAAGTCATTCTGATAAACATGTTCAAAATTAAAGAAAGGTTGTTTATCTGTAATTTCTAAAAAATCATTTCACTAATAAAGCCATAGGAAATGGTTACTCTTTTCCAAACAGCCTTTGAAGTTCTAGGTGGTTCCCTCAGCAGAAGAACAGAACAATGCAGGGTCCTATGCTAAAACCACTTACCAACTATTCAGGAATATTTAACACATGAAAATAGTTGTCCTCCTCATTTCCATTCTTCTGCTGTAATCAATTATCCACACTGCAGCCAGTGGGGTTTCTTTAACATGCAAATCAGTTTAATAAGCAGTTCATGGTGACTTGTAAAAATGTAAAATTTCGAGTGAAAGCTGTGGTCTGTAGTGAAATAGTTATAGGTGTTTCAAACATGCACATCAGATGATGTCCCTTAGAATAAAAACCAAAACCTGTATCTGGGCCTCAAGACAATCAAATCTGGGCACAAACTGGTCACTTGTCTGCCAACACTTTTTCTGCGTTGCCTCAGCTACAACTATTCTTGGTTCCTGCCTACCATTGATCACTCTGCATTTCCTAATCCCTCTGCCTGGAATATTTGTCCACCACATATGCCATGGACTTATTCCCTCATTTCTTTTAGGGTTCCACTTCCTTATATAGGCTATCCCTGATTTTCCTAGATGAAATTGTACCACCTGTCACATTCTACCCATTTAGATAGTATTGTTTTTCCCTTTTTAGTCCTTGGGAAACTGTTTGCCAATTATTCCCACTTACTGATTGCAGACTTCTGAGAATATGGACTAGAAGCCACGCACATACCCTGAATTTGTATGAATTAGAAAAGGGCACTCCTGCCTCAAAATGTTAGAATACTGATGGTTGGTTACCATAGTGTTCATTGTAAAACTACAAGCTAATTGTGAAGTAAATGACACCCCTCTGGCAGTATGCAATGATTTGCACAATTATAAACAGACTCTGAGCTTGAAATGTTGTGTTAATGAACCAGGTTCCTTTTCCCTATGTGCAAGTCAAATGCTGAGAAGCCATAGTTTGCAACCAAGTTTATTCACAAAGCCAAGCAAAGAAACAAAGAACACGTTTTAGATCTGCCTCCTTGAAGGTAAGGGCACTGGGACATTGAAGGGATGAGCAGAGTAGCCTTAGGCGTGGGGAAAGGTGATGGGAGGCAGAAAGAGGTGAGGCAATCTGTGCAGGTCTACCTGTGTCATATGCTTCTGCATATTCAAAATGGAGGTTCCTCGAAGGATCTGAGGGGGGAGTTTTCCAGCCCTCAGACATCAAAAGACCTTTCCTCAGACACCTGTGCAGACCTAATTTTAGGTTTGGCGGCCCCAACCAGCCCCAGCTGGTTTTCAGTGGACAAGATCTGACTCTAAGTTCCTGTTAAGCAACTGGACTACCTGAAGCTGAGAAGGTATGTAATTAAAAAGAGGAAAAGAGGAAGTTCCCTCGTGGTTCAGTGGTAAGGAATCCAACTAGTATCCATGAGGATGTGGGTTCAATCCCTGGCTACGCTCAATGGGTAAGGATCCGGCATTGCTGTGGCTATGGTGCAGGCCGGCAGCTGCTGCTCCAATTTGACCGCTAGCCTGGAAACTTCCATATGCCGAGGGTGTGGCCCTAAAAAAAAAATTGACAAAAAAAAAAAAGAGAAAAAGGAAAAATAACAAAAGCCAGCTCAATCAGTGAAGGATCTTTAGAAGCAGAGGGTTTTTGACAAGCTGCTATTACTGTTGTTCTCCAAGAAAATCTCAAAAATTCCTGTTAGCCATCAGCTTCTGTTAAGTCCATGGGGGCACAGTTTCAGTTGTAGCAAGTAATAAATATTTGTTGAATTAATTCATGAGTGAAATGACATAGATCCATTCAAAGATATACCTGTAAATCTAAGTTTGTTGTAATAGGTAGCACTGGAACATTTTATTAATAGGTAGCACAAGCCACAACAAAAGTTTGGTTATAGTCTTTGAAATGGTATTAATGTATACCAAGCTGGATGAGAATAAATTAGAAGGAAAGTTTAGGAGAATAGGTTTTAACAGATGTTCATTTATGGTTGGAGAGAAAGGAAAAATTTTCCTTCTGCTCAGATGCCTGTCCTAAAATTCTCACAATTTTTTTTGCAGACATTTTGGCTGGTTTCCAAACATACATCATTGCTTGTCTGGTATGAGGAATGCCATCTGTGCAGTATGGAAATCCTTTTTCAAAAACGGATTGCTAATTATACTCTGAGCAGGTGCTGTTTAAGTGAAATCAGGTGTCAAGCTTACAATTGTCTAAAATGACTATGCTATGTTGAAAAAGAAAGGTATACCATACTGTAAAATGGAATTTGAGCATGGCATGTAAGCATTCCATTTTGGGGGTGTTGCAAAGGTCAGACTACATAACAGAGCTGTAAAACTTTCAAACTACTTCCACCATCAACAAAGGAATCAAGCTTTACTTTAAATCAAGGATATAGGCTACACCAAAGTTATTATTTCCTCACTAAAATATCTTTCCAATTATATTTTTTTTCCTGAAAAGTACAAAAAGGAACAACAGTGAGTTGAAAAGTATGACTACCAATTCTAAAATACATAATTTAATTTGTCAAAATTAGTTTTCCATGGTTATCAAATGGAACCTATTTTATTATCAGAATAAATAGACTCAGTGGAGTATTTTTAGTCCCCCGAAGGGCAAAATGACCAAGTTACTTTCCTTAAATATACTAATTAAAGTGAATTATTATAGGCTTTCACAGTTATTCTACAGATTCATGACACATTTATTTGATAAGTCCTAATTTATATAAAGCAAGGTAGAAAAACCTCTCAAATTTTGACAGATGAGTATAGTTGTATCTACTGCAAAAAGTCATCATCATTATAAGAATCTAAATTTATTATTGCTTATTGTGTGTGACCTATTTCCCATTTGTAATATGGTTAATGCATTATATAATTTAATCCTTACAGCAGGGTCCAATATTGTCCTAGGCTACAGATGAGATAATTTAAGCTTAGTAAATTAAAGCATCTTGTCTAAACTCACACACCAGTAAATGGAGCTTATAGACAAATCTTTTTAACCCCAAACCCTGTGTTTTCACCACTCCAAAAATAGCCGCTTCATAAAATAAATATAACAGGTAGAAGGATTTCTCTTATTAGCCTATCTAATTGCAAAGGGAATGTCATTAGCATAGCAAAATATTGTAATTTACACACCACATGACCTCAGCTAAAATTTAAACCACTGTGGCCAAGGCAAACAGAGCCACGAACAAGAAGTTTAAACTTAGTGGGTCTATTAAAGCCAAGACATTTGAATCTGGGAGCTTATTTTTATATTCAGTTCCAGTTAGCTCAGTCATCTTGTTTTGTTACCTAGTCTAAACTCATACTGTTTCACCATACCACAATAAGCTGTTGGGGCAAGGAATAGAAACTTTATTCAGAAAGTCAGCAGACCAAGACAATAGTGAAATAATGTCCCAAAGAACCATCTTAACCAAGTTAGAATGCAGACTTTTTAAATAAAAGCAGGGAGGCTGTGGCTGGTTGTTGGAAACTTCTTGGTGCAGGAATCCTTTGTTCTGCAGCTGTTGGAATAGGTCTGGTCTCAATGTTCCCATAAACCTCCAGCAAGACAATTGTTAATTTCTATTCTGCAACTTTTTATAAAGGTCAGAGCCTTGAGCATGGGCTATCTTATGTATTCCAGGCTATAGACAACACTCTTTAATAAAGGTGCAGAGCCAGCATGACTAAGCCCAGGCAAGAGAACAAGGGTCAGAGCTAAAGGAATAGATCTAACATGGAGTCAGATTTGTTTTTAACAGGTGTCATCCTACAGTGGTTTAGAATTTTCAGGTAAGACTTGCAAACCTGTCATTTCCAGACACTGGGCTTTGAACAGAACTGGAAGCTTAAATATCAAAGGAGACTCTAGGAAAAAAAAAGATAAAAAGTAATTAGGACCTGAGGTATATTAAAAATTTTAAGAGTTCTTTTGAGAAGTGATTCAAATTGGAAAACACCGAACCAGAAGTGGTTAGGAGAATTCCAATGACAGGAGTTTGGGGAGGGACTTAGAGAAAGTTGGGAAGCAAAGCAAGAGAATTATTGATTAACTGGCTATGGCTGAAAGCCTAGTTGGCTGTTTATGATTGACTGTCCTTAGCATTTTGATGTCATAACCTTGAGGCATTTATAGGCTTAGATTTTGGTTTGCTTACCTCAGCTGCCATGTCTTTAGAGCTACCTCCATCTAATTAATGGAGCTAATTACCTTTACATGATAAATCTCTGTGTTTCAGTGGGATTTAGTTCATTAAGTTATGTTAACAACAGGACAACATGCTCAAAATTGTGTTACTTGCCATGCAAAATTTTGCATGCAAAATTGAGTTGCATGCCATCAAAACAAAATTTGACTTAGTTATAGTTTGGGCTCTCCTGGAAATGGAACCCTTAGTCAGTCAGTCAGGAATCACCTGATCAACACTAGTTAGGGAATCTGTTAATTAGGTAAGAGATCTTTGCCATCCCCTAAAGCAAAGTAACTTTACAATAACCGACTTGCTCCTTTGTCATTATAACTTTTTCGTTCCTGCTCTGCCTATAAAAGTCTTTCATTTCATATAGATCCTCATGGCTCAGATTGGAATTAATTTTTGCTCAAATAAATACTTGAATTTTTTTCATATGCCTCAGCTTATCTTTTAACAGTCCTGGCATCAGATGTAGGAACTGAAGGCGACCCCCAACGGCCCCAGGAGCAATGAGCCAGCAGGTGAAAGTACCTGTAGAGCCCTTGAGTTCTCTGCTTTCCTGCTGCCTCCCAGAGTGATGGGTAAGTTCATCCCTGATCCTGGTACTGCTGCTTTTGCATTGTGAGCTTTCAGACTTTATTTGAGCATTTCTTTTCCCGAACTGGGTCTGGGGTAGAACTGGATCTGACTAAAGCTGGACAGGGTCCATTGTGAGGTATAAGGTAAGTATAAGTTTGCTTTAAAACTGAATGAATAGGTTAACTTTACAAAAAAAATACTGAGTTACAGTGGCCCCAGCAGAGAGCTTTTAACCAAGATAAGCTTATTCATTTATGAGGTACTCTAGAGAAAAAGGAAGTCTCAGCCCTTCACCATAAAGGATAGAGCAAAATTATTTTTCCTCCTCTACAGGTTCTGGTGGCCAGGAAAAGACTGGCTGGGACATCCCACTTGCTCCAGAGCCTGTATACAGGATACTGGGAAAACAGACAGAAGCTACCAAAAGATAAAAATTCTTATCAAAGCTCTCCCAGATCTTTACCTGTGTTGCTTGGTTAAGGTAAAGTTTCACATTGTTCCTTCCTTTCACGTTGTCAGGGAAAAACATTGGTCAGAATTAGATCTCTGAATTGTGACTTTCAGGTAGTCATTGGTTATTGATCTTTCCTTTCCATGGACAGCTATTGCCTTCTTGTTTGTCTTTTGGTTTTGTGTCCTAAGAACTTGGTTTGCTGCCTGACTGGGGCACTTGGGCTGCCTGAACACACAAGAACCTAACCATCAGGTTGGGGGCCCCCAAAATATGGCTGAATAAAAATGTGGATTTTACTCCATTTGTGGCGAGGCATCTTCGAATTGTTGCCAGCTCCAGGGAAATTGTCTTTTTCTTCCGGTTTTCTTTGGTAGTGTCTCTGGATCTTAGGAGGGTAGTATCTTCTGCAGTTTCTTTGGGGACACCTCTTAGATCCATGGGATTGTTTGGTACTGCCAGGAATATTTACTCTTTGTCCCAGTTGAAACCTGATAAGATTTTCTATTTTTTATTTTTTTAAATAGCTCTGTGGTCACAAATTGGCCAATTGAAAGCTAATATTCAGAACCTGATAGAAACTTTTTAAAGGCCATCTTCCCTAAGCTAAGATTCTGAGGCCTTTGTAGAAGGATTTACTAAAACGTTCCAAAGACGCATAGTTCTAAATCTAGAACATTGGAATTTTTTCATTTCCATCTTAGTTGATATGAAGAAAATTGAGGATATTGTAGTTGGATGGGTGGGTCAGCCTCTTGATATCATTCAGGTTGCAACCCAATTATTTGAGTAATGAAAAACAGCTGTACTTGTTTTACAACTCCAGTCTTTACAAGACAGAAATACAGCTCTAAAAATAATTCGAAGCCCACCTATCCTTTTTGCCAGTCCTCAAATCTCCCCTATTCATTTTAAAAGACTTGCAGATAGTGTAAAAGATCTGGACTCCTTCCTGGAGAAACTGACATCTTCTTCCTGTGCTTTTGGTATATAAATGTTCTACCCGGTCTTCTCCATGAACCCAGAGCCTTAACATCTCTGCTTCTCTCTATATGTTTATGTGTGTGTATGTATGTATGCTATATAGATTTTGTGTGTGATTTTTCTTTCCACCTCCAAATTGTATTGCCAAAAAAATTTTTTTGTCAAGATCTCAATTTAATTGGCTTAAAGAAAATTAAACACTTATATAGATTAAAATCAAGTATGCTCTCAGAAATATAGAAACTAGCCCAAATATTTTTCAGGCACAAGTGATCTAGGATAATCTTCAGTAAATAAAAGCTGTTTTACATTTGCTGGTTTAATTAAAGCAGGCATGTATTTAGAGCTATTAACATTAAGTATGATATGGCATATAACTTTTGTTCTAAATTTCAAAGAAGCTCCTGTTATCACTGTTATAGAATTTGTCAGGAAGATAAGAAGATGATTAGCTTTATTAGATGATTAATATCTCATAAAATTTTCACAAGTAATCAAAACATGTTGTTAAGACAAATAAGTTAAATAGATTCAAGTAAAAGATAGTAAATAAGCTTTTCAACAGTAATTATGCTTTATCATATGACTACTTAAAAATAGTTTTCAAAATCTTTTTGGTAGCTTGAACCCTTATACTGAAGTAATTAAATGATGAATATTCATTAATATATAGATTATTTCCAAATAAGATAAAATACTGAAACATTAAATAAAGAACACAGGTTTATCCACTTTTGGCTTTCTTTTACTGAAAAGTTAGCGATATTTAGATCTATTAGAAAACATGTTTGTGTTATATTGAACAAAATTTACTATGAAGAAGAATATACATCTAGAAACTCAGTACTGTATTTATAAATTTGCCAGCTCACAGAATGCTAGTGTAACACTCAGTCCACACTGGGAGTTAAGGATTCTGAGAGTTAAGAATTCTAATAAATATATGTAATTAAAACTACTTAGACATAATAGGGGTGAAAAGAGACAATTGTGTATAAAAAGTAGGTAAGGAAAGTAAAATGGTTGTTCCATAATGAGTAAAAGGGAAAAAAAAACGGACGAAAACTAAATGGATGTAAAAGGATGTAGAAATTTTGTGGAACAGGAATCTTGGGAAAGAAATTTTGTATGTGCTCGAGCTAAGATTGGAACAGATTTATTTAATTTTTTTAATACTGGTTTTAATATTAAAAGTATGCTGGTGCAGAATTAGAATTTGGCTTTCTTTCTGTTGATAGGACAAAGTCTTGTTAGATTGTTGGTTTGCTCTTATAAGAAATTGTAAAGAAAGATTTTTCTTGACATTAAAGTAATCTGCCTGGAAAGCAAAGATTTTGAGTTTTAACAAAATAATTTACTGTGCTTCATGATGTCTTTATCAGGTTTTTGATTACTTAAGAAAACCTGGTCTTTTCAATATTAGCAGAGCTGAGTTTCCTTCACAACTATACAACCTTCTGTTTTTGCCTTTAATATCTTTGATTTTAGCTTTGGTTAAATAGGAAATTAAGTGTTACTTCATAATGATTCTGAATTCTTTTCATGTGATCTACGTTTTAATTAAAAAGTTAATCTATATATTTACAGTGAGTAACTTCCTAGCTAAAACCCATAATATGTTTTTAGCTGCATGTTAGATTGTATACAACATTGATTAATGAATGATTACTTTTATGGTGGCATAGGACTATTCTCTTAATTGGATCTTATTAGGAGATTATCTGCCTAAAGAGTTCAGTAGCTTGTTATGTGTGTTGCTTGACTTATAATTGACTTTTGTTGCTAATTTACATTCTCTGTCTTGTCTCAGTGATAAATAAAAGTTAAAAAAAAATTTTTTTTGGAGGTTTAGGTTAGATACTACTCTAGGATCTTGCTTTAGGTCCAGTCCTTTCTAAGTGCCAGTGAATGTATCCAGGCTTCTATCTGAGTGTATGATTCAGGAGCAACCCTGCCTGTGACAGTGCAGTAAGTTTTGCAGTGAACACTCCTAGTAATCAAGGACTTTCAATGCCTGGGATTAACCTTAAATGAGCTCTGCAAAAGGAAGCTCTCTGAGAGGAGGACCCAACATGAGTATGAGCTGAAATCTAAGTAGCTGAACTGAGATTCTATCAGTTTTATTGATTGACTTTAAGCTTATTTCACCACTTTCTGAAAATGGACATAGTTCAATTTTTTAAAATTGCCCAAATCAAACATTTGGCTTTCCTAGCAAAATGAATGTGTAAACTTTTCCTCTCCTAAAATCCTTTGTAACCCCGTACTTCTTACTCATTCTTCAGGTGTATTCAATAGACACATTCTTTCAGGATCTCTACCCCTCTTTTTTTACTATAACATAGAAAATAATATATTTGCAAGGTATACATTTATATTAAATATAGTAAGTGAATATTTTACTTGATATAATCTCTTTCTAAATGGATTTATCAGTTTTCAGTTTTCATCAATTGTTTTTTTCCTCATAAGGCCCTGAACTGGTTTACAAACTACTTTTCTCAGTGGTAAGAAGTAAAATTCCTTGGAAAGGGGTTTTTATGTAAATTTGCTAAGAGATTAAAAAGGAAAAAATATAGAATTTAGCACATTTAAATAATAAATATAAAGTCAAGGCTAGATAAAATTGAAAATCTAAATTATCTTTTAGTTATACACAATTTTAAAATATATTTTTCAAATATTATTAAAACTTTGTATGTAACCTGGGATTGAGAGAGGAATGTTTTCTGTAAAGTTGCAAATAGAAAAGTATATTTCCAAGAGATAGATATATATATATTTCAGTCAGATTCTCAGTTGAATGGAAAAACTACACTAAGTTAAAATATTTTAAAAGTTAACTATGAGTTTATGAATTTTACATCAGATATACAAAGAAATACTTTCACTTCACATTTATAAATTTGATTTTCTTCTATGTACTTGAGTTCACTACAAGCATGACAATCTGTACTTTTCAGACTTTGACCACATAGCTATTTTAGATGAAGTTTAACAGGTGGCATTCACATCATGTATATTCATACTGCCAGTGATGGCACATATAAAGAGTCAGGCCTAGACGTATAAAAATAATTGTTTTCCTAGACACTTTTCCTGTAACAGGACACATCTCTACCTGGAACAAATCCACAGATACTTCAAAGTGTAATAAATTCCCATCAAACTTATTAGCTCTTTCATTTCCTAAACCTATTCCCCCTGCATTATGTCCTACTCAATTTATACCATTACTATCCTCCTAGATGCTCAAATTTTAATTCTGAGTCAAAATTGCCTCTTCCTTCTGACTCCTTTCCTGCCCTGAAACTCAAATTGGTGATATAGTTCAGTGAACTTCATTAAGTCCATCTCTTTCACTCCATCTTTGCTGTATTTACCTTGACCAAGACACCCATTATTACCAGGGATCCGGATTATTTCACCTTTCTCCAGAAAGGATTCAAGTTTGCTTTTAGCATCCTTTTGAATAGGAGCACATAACTTAATTCAGCTAGGAATGTAGTATTCTTTCAGCTGAGTTTGTCTATTTGAAACTGGTCTATTTCTAATTCATACTTAGTTTAGGTTGTTTGAGCCTCTCTTCATTACTGGAATCAGAACTCTTAATTTTTGTCCCAAACCCTATACCCACTCTTTAGCCCCATCAAATAATTGAAAGTTTTGCTGAGCTTTTGATCTTGTCAGTAAATTCTTTCTACTCAGTCATTTAGCCTCTGAACTATGCTTAGAATCAGCAAGTGGATTAAAGTATAAAAAGAACTAAATATCAGAATCACTAAAATTCTTTTCCTTTCTCTTCAAGTCCTACCTGGATTACTCTCTAATGCCGTCATACAGAGATGCTGTAAAATAAATTTTATTTTGAGGTGAAGTTTGTGAAACATAAAATTAGCCCTTTCAAAGGTGATGAATGCTGTGGCATTTAGTATATTCACAATGTTCTGCAATCACTACTTCTATCTAGTTCCAAAACATTTTATCACCCTAAAAGAAAACCCTATAACCTTTAAGCAATAACTTACCATTACCCCTTCACCCTCCATCATTTTTCTGCCTCTAAGGATTTGTTTATTTTAGATATTTAATATGAATAGAATCACTCAATATATGCCCTTTTTGTGTCTGGCCTCTTTCATTTAATATAATATTTTTAAGAATCAATTACATATTAGCACACTATTCTTTTTAACGGCTGAATCACATTCCATTGTCTGCTTAGATCAGTTTTTATTTATCTATTCACTTATTGATGGACACTTGAACTGTTCCCACTTTTTGGATATTTCAAACAGTGCTGCTATAACTATATACATCCAAGTATTTAAATACCTGTTTTTTATTCTTTGATGTTTATACCTAGAACTGGAGTTGTTGGGTCATATGGTAATTCTTTGTTTAATTAGACCTATTACCAAACTGATTTCCACAGTATGTTGGGTCATGTGGTAGTTCTTTGTTTAATTAGAAAAATCACCAAACTGTTTTCCACAGTAGCTGAACAATTTTACATCTTTATCAAAGATGCATGGGAGATCTAATTTTTCTACATCTTTGTCAACAACAAAAAATTGGTTTTTTTGTGTATATTACTTTATTGTCAGTGTAACCAAAGGGTATTTTATTGTTTTATGGTTTTATTTAGAGTCTTTGCCCTATGCTTCTTTGTTTGTTTTTTAATACTTGACATCATATTCGCTATGCAATTTTGTCTTTTTTTCTTTTCAGTTACTGTTATGTTACAATTATGTTTCCATGTTGTTACTCATTTTGTGTTGTTTTGTTTTTTTATTTCCACAATACATTATTTTTTTTTCTACTTTATAGCATGGTAACCAAGTTACACATACACGTCTACATTCTTTTTTCTCACATTATCATGCTCCATCGTAAGTGACTAGACATATTTCCCGTGCTACACAGCAGGATCTCATTGCTAATCCATTCCAAAGGCAATAGTCTACATCTATTAACCCCAAGCTTATAATCCATCGCATTCCCTCCCCCTCTCCTTGGCAACCACAAATCTATTCTCCAAGTCAATGACTTTCTTTTCTGTGGAATATATTAGATTCCAGATAGAAGTGATAGCATATGGTATTTGTCTTTCTCTTTCTGACTTATTTCACTCAGGATGAGAGTCTCTAGTTCCATCCATATCACTGAAAATCGCATTATTTTGTTGTTTTTTTATGGCTGAGTAGTATTCTATCATGTATATTTATCACATCTTCCTAATCCAGTTGTCTGTCAATGGACATTTGGGTTATTTCCATGTCTTGGCTATTGTGAATAGTGCTGCAATGAACATGCAGGTACATGTGTCTTTTTTAAGGAGAATTTTGTCTGGATATATGCCCAAGAGTGGGATTGCTGGGTTATATGGTAGTTCTATGTATAGTTTTCTAAGGTACCTCCATACTGATCTCCATAGTGGTTGGATAAGCTTACATTCCCACCAACAGTGCAGGAGGATTCCCTTTTCTCCACACCCCCTTTAGCACTTGTTATTTGTGGACTTATGAATGATGGCCATTCTGACTGGTGTGAGGTGGTATCTCATGGTAGTTTTGATTTGCATTTCTCTAATAATCAGGGATGTGGAGCATTTTTTCATGTCCTTGTTGGCCATCTGTACATCTTCCTTGGAGAAATGTCTCTTCACGTCTTTAGCCCATTTTTCCATTGGGTCGTTGGGCTTTTTTGCTGTTGAGTTGTATAATACTAGAGATTAAGCCCTTGACAGTTGCATCATTTGACACTATTTCCTCACATTCTGTAAATTGTCTTTTTGTTTTCTTTGCTGTGCAAAAGCCTGTCAGTTTGATTAGGTCCCATTGGTTTATTTTTGCTTCTATTTCTGTTGCTTTGGCGGACTAACCTGAGAAAACATTTATAAGGTTGATATCAGAGAATATTTTGCTCTGTTCTCTTCCAGGAGTTTGATGGTGTCTTGTCTTATATTTAAGTCTTTAAGCCATTTGGAGTTTATTTTCATGCGTGGTGGGTGGTTGTCTTCTAATTTCCTTGATTTGCATGCAGCTGTCCAGATTTCTCTGCAATACTTCCTGAAAAGATTGTCTTTTTGCCATTTTATGTTCTTCCTTTGTCAAAGATTAATTGACCATAGGTGTCTGGATTTATTCCTGGATTCTCTATTCTGTTCCATTGGTCTGTATCAATACAGACAGGCCCCCCTGTCTTGATTACTGTGGCTTTGTAATATTGCCTGAAGTCTGGGAGAGTTAGGCCTCCTGCTTGGTTTTTGTTCCTCAGAATTGCTTTGGCAATTCTGGTTTTTTTGTGGTTCCATATAAATTTTTGGATTGTTTGCTCTAGTTCTGTGAAAAATGTCATGGGTAATTTGATAGGGATTGCATTGAATCTGTAGATTGCTTTGGGTAGGATGGCCATTTTTACAATATTAATTTTTCCAACCCAGGAGCAATGACTATCCTTCCATTTCTTTACATCTTCTTTAATTTCCTTGATGAATGTTTTATAGTTCTCAGCATGTAAGTCTTTCACCTCCTTGGTCAGGTGTATTCCCAGGTATTTGATTTTTTGGGGTGCAATTTTAATAGATATTGTATTTCTGTATTCCTTTTCTTATATTGCCTTGTTATTATACAGAAATGTGACTGATTTCTGCATGTTAATCTTATATCCTGCTACTTTGCTGAATTTGTTGATCAGTTCAAGTAGTTTTTGGATTGAGTCCTTAGGGTATATATAGTATCATGTTATCTGCATACAGTGACAATTTTATCTCTTCTTTTCTTATTTGGATGCCTTTTATTTCTTTTGTTTGTCTGATTGCTGTGGCTAGGACTTTCAGTATTATGTTGAATAACACTGGTGAGAGTGGGCATCCTTGTCTTGTTCCATATTTTAGTGGGAAGGCTTTCAGCTTTTCTCCATTGTGTATTATTTGCTGTGGGTTTGTCATAAATGGCTTTGATTAAGTTAAGGAATGTTCCCTCTATACCCACTTTGGGAAGAGTTTTGATCATGAAGGGATGTTGGACTTTGTCAAATGCTTTTTCTGCATCTATTGAGATGATCATGTGGTTTTTGACTTTTCTTTTGTTAATGTGGTGTATGATGTTGATTGATTTGCATACATTGAGCTATCCTTGTGAACCTGGGATGAATCACACCTGGTCGTGATGTATGATCTTTCTGATATGTTGTTGGATTCGCTTGGCTAAAATTATGTTGAGAATTTTTGTGTCATATTCATCAAAGTTATTGGCCTATATACTTTTTTGGTGGTACCTTTGTCTGGTTTTGGAATTTTTTTCTGTTTAAATAGCTGTTCTAATTGGTATGAAGTATTCTTCCTGTGATTTTAATATGCATTTCTGTAATAACTAAGGTTGAGCATTTTTCTTTTTCTTTTTTCTTTTTTTTTTTTTGCCTTTTTGTCTTTTTAGGGCCACACCCACGGCATATGGAGTTTCCCAGCCTAGGAGTCGAATTAGAGCCGTAACCGCCAGTCTACACCACAGCCACAGCAACGTGGGATCCAAGCCGCCTCTGTGACCTACACCACAGCTCACAGTAATGCCGGATCTTTAGCCCACTGAGTGAGGCCAGGGATCAAACCCGCGTCCTCATAGATGCTAGTCGGGTTCGTTAACCGCTGAGCCACGACGGGAACTCCAGGTTGAGCATTTTTCAGTGTGCTTGTTGGACATGTGTATGTCATGTTTAGAATAATGGCTATTCAATTATGTGAAGATGTCAGTTCTTGCATATGCAATCTATTTAACACAATCTCAATCAAAATCCCAGCAAGTTTTATTGATTCTAAAGTTTAAATGAAAAGTTAAAAGGTCTGGAATTACCAACGTGGTAAGGAGAAGAAAAACAAAGTAAGAGAACTGACACTACCCAAATTCAAGATTCAATGTAAAGCTACCACAATCAAGATAGTGTGGTACCGGCAAAAGAATTGAAAAGTAGGTCATTGGATCACAGCGAACAAGTCAGAAATAGACTCACACAAATATAGTCAATTGATCTTGAACATAGGATGAAGGCAGTTCAATAAAGAAAGTGTAGTCTTTTCAACAAATGGTGCTAGAACAATATGACATCCATATAACATTTTTAAAAAATGAATCTAGTTATAAACCTATACTTTTCACAAAGATTAACTCTCAATAAACAATAGGCCAAAATGTAAAATGCAAAATTATAAAATTTACAGAAGACAAGAAGGAAGAATATCTGTTTGATGTTGGATTTGGCAATGGTTTCTTAAATGGAACACCAAAAATGTACTTCATGAGTGAAAAAGGTAATAAGTTTGTCTTTTTAAGATTAAAAACTTTTGCTCTCTGAAAGACACTGTTGAGACAAAGAAAATACAAGTTAAAGCTTGGGAGAAAATATTTATAAAACACTTATAAAGATGTTTATCCAAAATTTACAAAGAAAACACAAAATTTTACCAGTAAGAAAGAAAACAACTGAACTAAAAAATGGATAAAACATCTGAAAAAAATCCTTAACAAACTAGATACACAAATGATAAATATATGAAAAGTTATTAAACACCATAAATCATTAGAAAATTCAAAATGAAAACAATGAAATACTACTACACACTTGGAATGACTAAGGAAAAAAAATGACAATACCAAATGCTGCAAGAATGCAAAGCCACCAGAAATGTCATTTACTGTTGGTGAGAATGTGTAAGTGGTGTATCCCCTTTAAAAGACTGGCAATTTCTTAGAAATCTAAACATAGTGTTACCATGTAATCTAAACAATCACACTCCTTAGTATTTATTCAACTGGGTTGAAAATTTTAAGTCTATTTAAAAGCCTTCACATAAATGTTTATACCAGCTTTACTCATTTTGTTGCCACAACTCAGAGGTGAATAAGGCGTACTTCAATAGGGGAATGGAAAAACCAGCTATGGTATAGTCCATAAAATGAAATATTATTCATTGATAAGAATAAATGTGCTATTGAAAAGTTGATGTCATGGCACAGCAGACACAAATCCAACTAGGAACCATGAGGTTAAGGGTTCGGTCCCTAGCCTCACTCCGTGGGTTAAGGATCCTGTGTTGCCATGTAGTTCACAGACGTGGATCGGATCCTGCGTTGCTCTGGCTATGTATAGGCCAGCAGCTATAGCTCCAATTGAACCCCTACCCTGGAAATCTCCATATGCTGCCAGTGTGGCCCTAAAAATGCAAATAAATAAATAAATAAATAAGCAAGCTATCAAGCCACAATAGATATGAAGATAACTTAGATTTAAATGGGCACATTAAGGGTGTTGATCTAAAAGGCTACATACTGTATGATTCCAACTATATGACATTCTGAAAAAAGCAAAACAATAGAGACAGTAAAACAAAACAATAGAGACAGTGGTTGTCAGAAGGAGAGGAAAGGGGGAGAGGTGACTATGTGGAAAACAAGAATGGATTTTTAGTTATACAAATCACAGTTATTTTGTATGATGCTGTAATAGACTTATGACACTATACATTTTTTAAAAACTCAGAACTGTGTAACACAAGTAAATTCAATATAAACTATGTATATCAATGAATTAAAATAATAAAATTGTCAGATGCAAAATTTGCATTTGCAATCATCCTTCTTCAAAACGTATTTTCAACTGTTTTGAATTGTTTTGTGCATTTAATTAGGCCCTAGTTTGTAAGCCAACATTTTGCATCTTTCTCCTGTATTTATTTATTAATGACCTACTAATTGCTAATCTAATGGCTTACTTCATGTTTGATTTTCCTTTGGCATTCTGTAACTGTAAATGAAATGGAACAATTTCGGAACATTATTTGCTTTATATTGAAGTGTCCTAATTTTTCAGTCATTTCACTGACCTGTTATTCATGATCTCTACTTTGTCCTAACCTACTTAAATGGGATCCTGCATTTATTGCACCTTTCTTTTTCCTCTTTATCTAGCCTAATTTTGTGAATTTATTTGCCAGCTATATATATTTGAATGTTGATCATTGTCAGATTTAAATTTCTAACTTGGATATTCAAAAATTGCTGTAAATTCCTTCTAATTTGACATTTTACCTCCATACTCAGTATGCTAAAATTGAGTTATTATCATTTTCCAAATACGCTATCTTCTCATTCCCATAAAATGTGCCCTCCTTCTTTTGAGAACTCAGCCTTGAATAGTTGGAATAACTATTTCAAATCCTCTTTCCCCATATCCAGTCTTCCATTTTTAAAGGCCCTTTTGTCCATTCCTTTTATCTAATTCCTATCATCACTATGAGGTTCTGATCACTTCATATCTCAGGCCATTGCTAAAGCCTGTAAGTTGTCATTCTGTTTCTACCTTCTGTTCCTTCCAATCCTTTATATCAATTTCTGCTGTTTTGATATTCTGTCAATACAATTTTCACAAACCAACTCTGCTTCAAAAATGCAGGGTTCAGGAGTTCCTGTTATGGTGCAGCAGAAACGAATCCAGCTATTATCTATGATTCCTGGCTTTGCTCAGCAGATTAAGGAACTGGCCTTGCTGTGAGCTGTGGTGTAGGTTGCAGATGTGGCTTGGATCTTGCATTTCTATGGCTATGGTTTAGGCTGGTAGCTGCAGCTCCAGTTCGACGCCTAGCCTGGGAAGTTCCATATGCTGCAGATGTGGCCCTTAAAAAGCAAAAAAAGCCAAAAAAAAAAACTCCAAAAAACCCCAAAACAGGGTACAGTTGTCATAGATTGGTATTCACAATCTTCTGTAATTTGACTCTTGGATATGTCTTCAGATTTTGCTCTCACTGTAGAGTGAGAGTACTAGCCCTAGCAAAACAAAACTATTGTTTTTTTTTTTTTTTTTCCCCAGAGCTTGCCTCCAGGCACACTATTCCCAATTAAGAAATATTCCCTTCTCACTCCCATCCCCAAATGTCCACATCCTACTCATCTCCAGTCTTCTCTCTGCTCACTCTTCTCAATTTGTTTATCTTATTGACTTTATTATTGCATTTTATTCTCACTCATCTTTTTATGTCATATATCCATAGTACCATTGTGAGTTCTTGTTGGAGTAATGGGAGTCTTCCATTCCCAGCCCAGATAATAGCAATAATTTATATATGGAGGTTCAATGTTTCCTACATTGAATAGTGACCTTGCAGAAAGAAAAATGTCTGTAAGAGAAAATACTACACAAAAGCTTTTCTCTCCTAAAGAAAAGCTGACATGTTTTGACATTTATTTATTGAAACCGCTTACTGAGATCTCACTTTTTGTTAAGAAACTAGATCAGGTTGGGATACAAGCAATGAGAAAACACTTCAGAATTTTTGTTAATTATTTTTCTAGGCATACCGCATTTTGCCTTCGTAGGTTTCTAGGGCTTATGCCTTTCTTAAAAATCAGGCATATGCTGTATAAATATTTGCAAAGTTAGGGAGAAAGATTCTAGTACTCAAAGGAGCAAGAGCACGCTTTGAGGGAAAAAAAACAATTTAAACTAGAGCCATATGCATCCTTTTTTATGTGGCCATTTTATGCCAAGGAGACAGGCCCTTAACTCTGCTTTATACATTAATGCAGCGGAGTTTTTCCAGGCAAGCCAGGGCCTATGCCAAATTTGCCTCAGTGAAATCTACAGAACAGGCCTTCCTATTTTAAGAACTCATAAGCCAGGGAGACAGAAGTCATGCAAGTATCTTCATTTTCTTAGTTAATAATGTCAGTATTTCTTCAATTTCCTCTACCTTGCTTTGGAGTAAGTTTGTACTTTGTGGTGATTCTTAAAAATTAGTTCTCTAAAAGTCATACTCTATTGTCTCTCAGTACATCCAAAGTTTCTTGGGATATTTATTTTTTATATCAATAAGAAATCTGTTATGAAAACTTACTTGTAGCAGGAGTTAATAGAAGAATGCCATGTGTGTGTGTGTCTATATATATATATATATATATATATATATATATATATATTTGGAAATTAGAAATGAGTTCATTTCAAATTTTTCATTTCAAAATCTGCATGCTGGTAATTTAATAGGATTGTGAATATTTAGAATGAATTAACTGGCACCCTTAATAATTATATGGGGTGATTAAATGTCTTCACAAAGATAGTAATATCAAACTCTGCTCATATCACTAGAACCATAATTATGTCAAAAATATTTATTTCTTTTTGAGGATGTGTTTATGGTAAGAAATCTCCAACAATACACAATTAGCGAGAAAAAGAAGAAAAGTAACTCAAAGATTAGATAGAACATAAAGAAACATATGACAAAACGAGACTTAACTACATTGATAATTTTATTAAATGTAAATTTTATATGTACCATGATTATCAGAAAACATTTGTCAGATTGAATATGAGAGCAAGACTAAACTATACAATGTCTACATAAAACATACTTTAAATATAAATCACAAATAGATTAAAAGTGAAAAAATAGATACATCCAATGATAGCACTAATCAAAAGAAAGCTGAAATGGCTATATTATTATCAGACAAAACAGATTTTGGAGCAAACATATAACCACTGCTAATAAATTGTATTTAATAATGATAAAGAGCCTATACATTAAGATGGTATAGCAATCCTAAATATTTATCACCTAATAACAGAGCTCCAAAGTACACAAAGAAAAAACTTGTAAAACCAGAAGGAAAATATAGAAATCCAGATTATAGTCAGAGATTTTAATACCACCTGCTCAAACATAAATTTAAGTAGAAATCAGTAAGGATATAAAAACCTGAACACTTACAACTTGCTTTATTTGATAATTACGTACAACAGCAAATACACAAATGTGAAATATTTCATGTCTTAAAAATTACATCCTTTAAATACAAAATAGAACTGAATTAGAAGTCAATAGCTGAAAGATCTCTAGAAAACACTAAAATATTTGAAAACTAAATAACATAGCAAAAACTATGTTTCAAAGAGTAAATAATAAAAGGAGTAAGAGAATATTTAAAACTAAATAAAAAATAACATATCAAAACTTGTCTTTATTCTCAGATGACATTTTAATATGTATATTGAATATCTGTATTTATAAAATACCTAATAGAACTAATCAATGATTGTAGCAAGTTTGTGGTGTGCAAAATAAAATTAATTGTATTTTAAAAAAACTTATACATCCTTAAAAATTAATTGTATTTCTATATATGAGCAAGGAACAACTATAAATTGAAAGTAAGAAATGAGTATCATTTATCGTAGCATCAAAGTTTGTGACATAGGGATAAACCTGACAAAATTTAGTCAACAACAATACACAGAAGGCTATAATAGAGCAAGACTAACAGTGAAAGAAAAAATATCCTGAATAAGTAGAAAGATGTATCAAATTCATTGATCAGAAGATGTAAGATTGTTAAGACATTAATCCTATCCAAGATGTTCTACAGAGTCCATAATGCAGGTTAGAATCCTACCAGATTTTTTTTTCAGAAACTGGCATACAAATTCTAAAATTCATATTGAAATTCAAATGAACTTAAATATTCAAAATAGGTTTGAACAAGAAGAATACAGTTTGAGAACTAATACTTCATGATTTCAATACTTACTGTAAAGCTACAATAATCAAGAAAATGTATTGATGTAAAGATAGAAAAGTACATCAATGGAACAGAATACGGGACCCAAAAGTAAGTCTGTATGTATATGGACAACTGGTTGTCAACAAAGAAGTAAAACAGTTTTGTACAGAAAACGTAGTCTTTTCAATGTGTGTTGCTGGGACAATTGGCTATCCAAATGCAAAAAAAAAAGAATTTTGGTCCATGCCTTGCTCCATATACAAAAAGTAACTGAAAATATTTAATATACCTAATTTAAAATTTAAAACTATAAAACTTGTAGAATATTGGAGAAAACATTTGTTTTTATGGGTTAGACAAAGATTTTTTAGGTGTAACAGCAAAGTACAATACATAAAATAAAAATTTAAGTTGGACTTCATCAAAATAAAAAACTTCAAAAGTGCCTCAAAAGACACTGCTAAGAGAATGTAAAGAAGAGCCAAATATTGGTAGAAAATAAATTCAAACCATAACTAATAAAGGACTCATATCAAAATATATAAAGAATACTGAAAACTCAAAAAAAAAAAAAAAAAACCCAAACAAATGCAACAACTGAAAACACAGTTCAGTGAAAAGATGGACAAAAGATTTGGATAGTTCACTAAAGAAGATATATGTTGGCAGATAAGCACATGAAACAATACTCAGGATTGAAATTCACCACCTATTTGAAAAGCTACACTTAAAAAGACTGATTGTTCCGAGTATTGCAAAGGATATGAACTGGAACTGTAATACCCTCACCGTTAGTAGAATTGTAAAATTGTATAACTGCTTTGGACAGCAGTCTGGCAGTTCTTAAAAAGTAAAACATACACTTACCCTATGATCCAGCCATTTCACTTTCAGGTATTTTCCCACGAGAAATTAAAGCATTCCATCATATAAAGATGTGTATGTGAATGATTATTAGCAGCTTTATTAGTTATAATAAAATACTAGAAACAACTCTGTGTTTGTCAACAGATGCGTGAATAAACAATTACGGTAAGCCCATGTAATGGACACCATTCAACAATAAAAATGAATAAACTATTGATATATACAAGTTGGATGCCTCACAAATGCTGAGTGAAGGAAACCAGAAGAAAATAAATGTTATTTTATTTAAGGAATATTTTAAACATGTGAACTAATTTGTTGACAAAGTATATTTGTGATTGTCTGGGGCTGGAACTGGAATTAGGGGCTGATTTATGGGGGCAGACGTAGAATATATACATATCTTTATTTATGATGGAGTTAATCCTGATAAACTCATCATAATTTGAAAATATCATAAGTTGAAAATGAATTTAATACATATAGTTTATCTAAAATCATAGCCTAGCCTAGCCTGCCTTTAACATGCAAGAAAACTTACATTATCTTACAGTTGGGAAAAATGACTTAACCCAAAACCTCTTTTGTAATAAAGTGTTGATTATCTCATGTAATTTATTGAATACTACACTGAAAAAAAAACAAATTGCTCCATGGGTGCAGAATGGTTGAAATTGTATTGGTTGTTTAACTTTGTGATCAAGTTGTTGACTAAGAGTCCTGGACTACATATCGTAAGTACAAAATTCAAAATTGGAACTATAGTTTCTATTGAAGGCATATCTCTTTCACATAATCATGAAGTTCAAAAATTGTGAGTTGAATTCCTATAAATTGGGGACCATATGTAGTATTATTATAAAGGCCAGGAGGAAATTTTAGATGTGACAAATACATTCATTATCTTGATTATGGTGATGGTTTCATGGATGTATATAGATATAGGATCAATGTACATTAAGTATGTACAGCTTGGTTATGTCAATTATACCTCATTAAACTTTTTAAAAATAAACATTAAGATTAAACATTAAAGCTGTTGCACTTTGAATAGACCTTCCTTATGCTGTCATGATTTTGGAACAACCTGCATTGGTAATTTGGAAAATACCTGTCACTGAATTATGCTGTTAAGCTAATGATGGCCTATACAAATTCAACAAGATAATATTTTTTTCCATTCAGAAGCTGGAATTCTTGTTGAATTGGCAGACTTCGGTACTCCATTTTCTTGAAAATGTTTCTAAATACCAAAGTTGGAATAATAATAGTTTGTTAAATGTCTTCTATGTCAAAATGGTTTCCATGAACAAAGTGGATAATTAAGCCCATAACTCAATCATAAAGGTTTTTCTTGAGATTTCCAACATACTTCAATGTGAACCAGCAGGGCTTGTTGAACACTTCTGTCTTGTCACACAGATTAGTACAAAGATGTGTTGAGATCTAATAAAATGAATAATTTAATTGCTTCAGCAAGGACATGTAGAAATGTAACTGTTTTTTCTTTTTTGTATTGCCCTATAAGTGTGCAGTAGTGAAGGGCATACTGATTCCTAGTATAATTTGTTGCTAGCAGTTTTGCCCATCATTGCTTTTGCACACAGGGCAAAAAGCAAATAATGCGTTAGTGTGATTTTAAAAATCATTTTGCCCTTTCAGTCTATGAAAGAATCTTGGGAAACCATAGGGTTTTGCAGACCATGCTTTAAGAACCATTGGAAATGATTATATTATTGAAAGATGGAAAAAAATAATTTTTGAGGTATTATAAAGGCAAATAGTATATAAAACAAAAAAGCAACTAACACCTGCAGAAAAGCTAAACAAGTAAATTATATTCAAAACATAAATCTATAAAGCAAACTAAAATGTGGCATGGTTTTAAACATTTCAGAGAGTATCTTTTATTTATTTATTTTTGGCTACACCTGTGGGATGTGAAAGTTCCAAAGTTAGAGGTTGAACCCATGCCATAGCAGTGACCCAGGCCATTGCAGTGAATGCTGGATCCTTAACCCACTGCATCACAAGAGAACTCTCAGATAGTGTCTTAAATAAGAATTTTCTTTGAATAGTCCAGAGTTCCTGAAGTTGGAAAATATGAAAAAGAAATATAATCTTTGTAAGTTTTTTGGCCAGAAGTGAACAATATTTATACAGTCATGTAATTCAGATCTTATTTACTTATTTTTAACCTTTAAAGTGGACAAATTATCTAAGACTTGAGGCAAAACAAATTCACATTGTTATTAACATTGACTATGTAAAAGAAGAGTTCACCAAATATGTGCCATAGAAATGGAAACTGGTGGGAAGGGTGGAGGAAAGAGCAAGGCTGCTAAGAAAAATAGGAGGCAACCCTGGGATATAGCCCACTTGGTCATGGCCTATGATCCTTTTAATATATTGTTGGATTTGGTTTGCTATCCCAGGGATGGAAGGATTTTTCAATATCCACAAATCTATCAGTTTGATACACCACATTAACAAACTGAAGAATAAAAACCATATGATCATCTCAATAGATGCAGAAAAAGCTTTTGACAAAATCTAACACTGATTTAGGAAGAAAAAAAAAAAAAACTCCAGAAAGTGAGCAAGAAGCTATCTGAACATAATAAAGGCCATATATGACAAATCAACAGCTAACATCATTCTCAACAGTGAAAAACTGAAAGAATTTCTGTTAAGATCACAAATAAGACAAAGATGTATAGTCTCACCACTTTTATTCAATATAGTTTTGGAAGTCCTAGCCATGGCAATCAGAGAAAAAAAAAATATATCCAAATCAGAAAAGAAATAAAACTATCAGTGTTTGCAGGTGACATAATACCACATGTGGAAAATCCTAAAGATGCTACCAGAAAACTGTTAGAACTCATCAGTGAATTCAGCAAAGTTACAAGATATAAAATTCATATACAGAAATCTATTGCATTTCTATATACTAACAATGAAAGATAAGAAAGAGAAATAATAGAAACAATCCCATTTACCATCACATCAAAAAGAATGAAATAGCAAAAATAATCCTACCTAAAGAGATAAAAGGCTTGTATTCTGAAAACTGTAAGATGCTGATGAAAGAAATGAAAGATGATACAAACAGATGGAAAGATATACCATGTTCTTGGACTAGAAGAATCAATATTGTCAGAATGACTACACTCCCCAAGCAATCTACAGATTCAGTGCAATCGCTATCAAATTACCAATGGCATTTTTCACAGTAGAACAGAAAATTTCAAAATTTGTATGGAAACACGAAGACCGCAAATAGCTAAAGCAATCAATAGAAAGAAAAATGGAGCAGAGAGAATGAGGCTCCCTGACTTCAGACTATACTACAAAGCCACAGTCAAAAGAGTATGGTTCTGGCACAAACCCAAAACATTAATTAAATCAATGAAACAGAATAGAAAGCCCAGAAATAAACACATACATCTATGGTCAACTAATCTACAGCAAAGGAGGCAAGAATATACAATGGAGAAAACAAAGTTTCTTCAATAAGTGGTGCTGGGAAAACTGGACAGCTAATTGAAAACAATGAAATTAGAGCATTCTCTAATACCATACATAAATAGAAGCTCAAAATGGATTAAAGGTCTAAATATAAAACCAGTTACTATAAAACTGTTAGAGGAAAACATAAGCAGAACACTCTAACATAAACCACAGCAATAGCTTCTTGGATCCATCTCCTACAGTAATGAAAATAAAAAACAAATGAATCGTAACTAAAGTTTTTGCACAGCAAAGGAAACCATAAACTAATTGAAAAGACTACCCACAGAATGTGAGAAAATATTTGCAAATGAAGTGGCTGACAAGGGATTAATCTCCAAAATATGCAAACAACCTATGCAGTTCAATATCAAAAAAACAGCCCAATAAAAAATGGGCAGAAGTTATAAAAAGACACTTCTCCAAAGATGTACAGACTGCCAAAAAACATGAAAGGATGATCAACATCACTAATTATTAGGGAAATGCAAGTCAAAATTACTGTGAGGTTCCACCTTACATGTACAACAATGTTCATTACAGCACATTTACAATAGCCAAGATTTGTAAGCAATGTAAATGTCCATCAACAGAGGAACAGATAAAGAATATGTATTAGTCATAAAAAAGAATGAAATGATGCTCTTTGCAGCAACACGAATGGACCTAGAGATTATCCTACTAAGTGAAGTTAGTGAAATACAAATATATGATATCACTTATATGTGGAATCTAAAGAAAGGATACAAATGAACTCATCTTCAGAACAGAAACAGACTCACAGACTTTGAAAACAAACTTGTGGTTACTAGAGACAGGTGTGAGGAAGGGATGAAGTGGGGCTTTGGTATTGGCATAGGCACACTATAATATATGGAATGACTGGCCAACAGGGACCTGCCATATAGCACAGGGAACCCTACCCAATTGTCTGTGTTGGTCTATATGGGGGAAAAAAAGTTGAAAAAGAATGCATGTGTGTATAAGTATAACTGAATTATTTTGTTGTATAGAAGAAATTATCACAACATTGTAAATAAACTATGCTTCAACTCAAAAAAACTTATTTTAAAAAATAGGTGAGAGATACCCAGTGAAAGTTGAACAAGTATTGTAGGTGAAAATAAAATATTTAAAATTACAATCATAACAGCAGTATAAATAATCCTACAAACAGTGACATTTACAGGAGATGTGAAGGAGTGTGATGTCATGAGTGAGCTAAATCTTCAGTTTCTAGGACAAGGTGATCAGTGGTCAATAGTGGAAACTGATGAATCAATATTGGAGAGTCATGGAAATAGCTTCTAGCAGTTTAAATTACAAACAATAGAAAAAATACAAAAAATAAAAACTAAAACACCAAAAAATAGAGAACAGACAAAAAAATATAACCAATAGAATTCTGTTTCTAGGGAATAGGATTGATGTAAGGAAGAAGAGTGATGTTTTTCAACACTACATCCTCTGTAGTTTTTTCAGAGAAAATCAGATATTAAAAAATAATGTTAGTATGTGATATTAAATACTATATACAGTTTTATATAGTATACATTAATTATACAATTTTAATTTCAATAATTTATATACTATATGCAACAAAAAATACAATTATGAAATTACATAATAACTTATAAATATTTTATCTGTAGTTTAACTTGTATGCATGGCTCTCATGCTAATGATACTGTGAGCATTTAAATTTTGAGTCCCTTGAGATTATAGGCCTTGTTTGTTCTTTATATTATAATGTTTAGTACAAAATAGGTAAAGGTAAAAAGACTATAAATCATGTACTAATGGATTTTTTTTAAAAAGGGAAAATCCATCATTGCCACATAGCTGTAGGAAACTTCTGTAGGATGGAACTGACATAGAGCTGGAACTTGCCAGACATGCTCCCTTTGCCCTTGGGCTTAGAGGTCTCTGCCCTACATCAGGCTCAATCTATGCTCTTAATCTACTACCCAAGTCATGAATGCACACAGTAGGGCATTGTACAGTCCTAGAGGTAGGCATGGATGTTTGCAAATTAGGTCATAATAATATTAATACCTATGAAGCTGGAAAATCCTGGGAAATTGTGTGCCTCAAACATTCTCTCCCTGTCTTTGTCTCAGTCTCTCTGTCTGTCTGTCTCTGTTTTTGTTTTTGCCATACATGAAAAGCTGACATACTAAGCTCTTTGATTGATAGCAGATACCTTGCCAGTATCAGGAGAAGCAGAATTGACAAGACTGGAAGATAGAAAGGATGTGAGAGTGGGAAGATCCAGGATGTATCCAAATTGGAGAAACAGTTGTACTTTAAAAAGTGTCAGTATTCCCAGGGGTATGACAGAGGAAAGATACACAGCCTAGATGCTAGTGATGGGAGGAGGGGAGCAGGGGTAAACAATGATGAACTCAATATTGACATATTAAGTTCTAAATATGTATATAGAATCCAAATTAGAGAGGCTGAGCAGTGTGTATATGACTGAAACAGAATTTCATGAAACAAGTTTTAGTTTTATCACTGGTCAGGAATGGTGACATCTTGAAATAACTTTATTATTGGTTTTTGTTCTGTTTTATTTTTAAAATTCTACTCAAGTCCCACTATGTTGATTTCACAAGACACTAGTAGGTCGTGATACCACACTGGTTTTTTTGGTAGAGCTTACAGGAGTTGATGTTAAACTAGGTATGGGAAATAAGAGAAATGGAAGCATCAAGGTAGATTCCCTGATATATGATGTATGCTGTGCAGGAAAGTTTGACAGAACAATGGAATATTCCCTAGAAAGCCATTGTGGAGATAGGAATATCTTGCATGTTATCTAATAAACCTATGTATTCGTGTTATTTGTCTATTATAAACACAAATGTTCTATGAACATGTGTGTCACTATTTGCATGGATATGTTTTTGCTTTTTTCAGTACATTGCTAGGAGTTAAATGGATAGGTCATAAGGTAAGTCTATATTTAATTTTTTAACGAACCTGCCCAATAGCCTTCCATAGTGATTTGTACCACTATCCATTCTTACCAATAGTATATGAAGGTTTTAGTTCCTTCATCCTCAGAAATGCTCACCATCACCAGTCTCCTAAACTCTATCCACTTTAGTTAGTGATAAGGATTTTAATTTGCATTTTTCTGATGATTAATGAAATGGAGCATTAATTAAGTACTGGTTTTCCATTTGAATAATCTTTGGTGAAATGTCTCTTCAAACCTCTTGCCTATATGAAAAAAAAGGCTGCGTTTGAGTTCTGAGTTTTGAGGGCTATTTGTTTATTCTAGATCCAGGTCTTTTATTAAATACAGAATTTGTAAAAATTGTTCTTATCCTATGGTTATCTTTTTATTCTCTTAACAGTAACCTTTGAGGAGTAGAAGTTTTAAATTTTGATGTAGTTCTTGAGGGAGTAGGGAAGGGGCAGAAAATGTGTGCCTTTGCATATGTTTGTGTGAGATGTCTTTGCTTATTTTAAAGAACCCCTATGACTCCAGAGTTTTTTTCATGAATGAAAAAGCAGCAAGCAGATCATGAGGCATCCAGTTCATTTTTTTGAAGAGGATAGGTTAAAGTGATGTGCAGTAATGTTCCAGAAGTGGCAGGAAAAATGAAGAGGGATATCTGACAAATTTCTGATTGTAGCTGAAACATAAAAATTCTTGACCAGCAACAATAGCACAGTGATTAATGGTAAGGCAAATGAGTTCTGACAGTGTTGTGGAGTCATCCAGCCTCTAGGGCACAGTTTTACATTCAGGATACATCAGCAAGTTGGGACTCTTCTTTTCCATCAAGGAACCCTGAGTCCCAGGTAGGATTCCTGAACTTCCTGGAGAAGGAAGACATGGGGAAGTGATACAGAGGCATGTGCTCTTCAGAGGCACTTGTTCTAATGCTGCTATAGAGGCTTATTTGCTCTGCCCTCAAATGAGGATCCAGGTATCCCAGTCACATATTTGAAATATAGAGCAGCACAGTTCCTTATACAAAATACTGAATAAATTTAATCCCTTTCTACCAAGAAAAAGTTTGAAGTAAAATCATCTCTAAGATTCAAAAGTACTGGTATCTTTATTTTAGGACATAATACTTGAAATTAAAATTAAAAATGAACAAAAACTATAGCAATTTGCTTGGATATGAATCAGTTTTTTTTCCCCACTGGTGTCACAAGCATTGTGATTCCGTACAATGCTGGCTCTCCTTAATTGCAATCTGTGCTTTTGTGAAGATAGAAAAAATTTACAGGTGCCCTCTGAGAACGCCTATCAAAGTGGGGCACTATCTAACTAGAGAATTGCTTTTTTAACTCATTAAATAATTGATTAATGTTAAAAATTTTTTACCTCGTGGCAAGAAGAAATTTAAACTTGTTACACCAATACACTCAATAAAGCTTAACAAAACTAAGTGAAATAGGTGATACAAATTAAGCAAGAAAAATATGGGCAGAGTCCATGTGGATCCAGGGGTGAGTTTAGTGTGCCATCACTTGAATCCTGCGCACTTGCTAGATTTATGTCATAAATTTGTTTCTAAGATACATATTAAACCATCCAAAGTGGGAAACATGATTAGGTAGGTGATTCATAGCACCCATAAAGTTTAATAACGCAAATGCTGTCCGGGAGGAACATATTATTCTTGGTATTGCAACTAGAGAGAAATTCTTAACCACATGTCCTAGAGAATGATAAGAACTGGATTTATGTCTTCGATGAATTGCTTCTACTCTGTTTCATAAAAGAGGGTTCACAGGTCTTTTCATCAGCAGGCAGCAGTTCCTGTGATGGATATTTAGAAAAAAAGACTTTGTCTGATCTACTGGTGTTATTAGAAACACACTTGTGTATGTAGTCCAGAACACTTAACTAATCTTGTCTTTTTACTTATTTTTAGAAATATGTAAGCCTCTCATAGTGATTTCTCCTCAAATCAGTGGGAATTAATTGCTATTACCAAAAATAGGTGTCTGTTTTTTCCCCACCGTATAAACAACCCTACAGAGACCCTAAGCAAGACAGCAACCCCCAACCATGCACCATGTAATACATGTTCTCAGAGGTGTTTGCAAGTGTTAGGTTAACAGGAATTCTGTAGTACATTACAGTGAAGAAACTACAAGGTGAACGAAATAAAATAAATATATCTGTTCCTGGACTGGACTTCTCAGAATCTTTAAAATATTTGCTATACACATGATTAACATTTAAGAGGTATTCATATGATTTTGTTTTCCAAACATATTTTCCAAAAGAAATCTTTCTCTTTGCAGAGACTCTCATGAGCTATTTACAGAAATACTCTTGAGATCTTCCACATTCCTTTATTCTGCACTGTGCATTTGGATTAATTCCAATACTGACTCAAAATCAATCCTATAAAGAGCAAGTTACATACATTCTGACACTGATATGAGTGCAGCACTTTGAGTTGCTCTTTGGCAGTGACTACTGTTAAAATAACAATGAGATGTATTAGCTTGATGGGATTGTCAAGAAATGACTTCTGAAATACTATTTGTTTTTTGTGCTCTGAACTCAACTGCATGTCATAAATTTGTTTAAAGATCACGTTCTACCTGATCTTTGCCTTCTAAGTCGTGGAAAGGACTTTGGCCAAAAGTAATAAAATCTGATCTAAGAAAATAGAGAGAGTGATTCAGGTTTCATATGGTGCCACTTTCTAAGGAAAAGTATTAATACAAAAGATTCAAAGACTCTTAGAGACAGTATTAAAAATTTGGCAATACATAGCTATTGTCTAAAAAAATTGTCCTTCAAATATATAGGAATAAAATAGGAATGAAGGTAATAAACTTTGCATTAAGACAACTTATATATTCTTTTTTTATTGTTATTTCCCCAACACAATTTTTTTTCCACTGTACAGCATGGGGACCCAGTTACACATACATGTATAAATACTTTTTTCTGCCATTATCATGCTCCATCATAAGTAACTAGACATAATTTTCAGTGCTACACAGCATGATCTCATTGTTAATCCATTCCAAAAGCAATAGTTAGCATCCGTTAACCCCAAACTCCCAATCCCTCCCACTCCCTCCCCCTCCCCCTCAGCAACCACAAGTCTGTTCTCTAGGTCCATGATTTTATTTTCTGTGGAAAGCTTTCTTTGTGGTGTATATTAGATACCAGACATAAGTGATATCATATGGCATTTGTCTTTCTCTTTCTGACTTATTTCACTCAGTATGAGAGTCTCTAGTTCCATCCATGTTGCTGCAAATGGCATTATTTCATTCTTTTTTATGGCTGAGGGGTATTCCATTGTATATGTACACCACATCTTCCTAATCCAATCCTCTGTCAATGGACATTTGGGTTGTTTCCATGTCTTGGCTATTGTGAATAGTGCTGCAATGAACATGCGGGTGCATGTGTCTTTTTTAAGGAACATTTTGTCTGGATATATGCTCAAGAGTGGGATTGCTGGGTTATATGGTAGTTCTATGTATAGATTTCTAAGGTACCTCCATACTGTTCTCCACAGTGGTTGTACCAGCTTACATTCCCACCAACAGTGCAGGAGGGTTCCCTTTTCTCCACAACCTCTCCAGCTCTTGTTTTTTGTGGACTTATGAATGATGGCCATTCTGATGGGTGTGAGGTGGTATCTCATGGTAGTTTTGATTTGCATTTCTCTAATAATCAGGGATGTGGAGCATTTTTTCATGTCCTTGTTGGCCATCTGTACATCTTCCTTGGAGAAATGTCTCTTCAAGTCTTTTGCCCATTTTTCCATTGGGTTGTTGGGCTTTTTTGCTGTTGAGTTGTATGAGTTGCTTGTATATTCTAGAGATTAAGCCCTTGTCAGTTGCATCATTTGAAATTATTTTCTCCCATTCTGCAAGTTGTCTTTTTGTTTTCTTTTTGGTTTCCTTTGCTGTGCAAAAGCTTTTCAGTTTGATTAGGTCCCATGGGTTTATTTTTGCTTTTATTTCTGTTGCTTTGGCGGACTGACCTGAGAAAACATTTGTAAGGTTGATGTCAGAGAATGTTTTGCCTATATTCTCTTCTAGGAGTTTGTTGGTACCCTGTCTTATATTTAGAACTTTCAAGAAAACTTATATATTGTTCACAAATTTTGGACCTATATAAATCTGAAAAATAATGAAAAATAAAAATACTCCTAGATATACCAACTTTTATAAAGCATGCAGAGAAACTGAAACTCTCATACTGGTGAGAATGCTAATGGTGCATACCTTTTGAAAAAAAAAATATTGGCAGTTTCTTACTATTAATGTATGTACTTACTAATATTTAACATAGGAATATTCAATTACTTCCATACTGAGATTATTCATAGTAATATGCAAAATATTATTTATACTCTCTGTATTTGAACTATAAACATTTTATAAAATTAAATAAATATACTTGGCATAGTATTCAAGTTAAAAATGGGTATTGTTTATGCGTATGAATATAGTTGAAGAATCTGTATATGGAAATCATTTTTTTTGTCTTTTTTTTTGCTATTTCTTTGGGCCACTCCCGCGGCATATGGAGTTTCCCAGGCTAGGGGTCGAATCGGAGCTGTAGCCACCGGCCTATGCCAGAGCCACAGCAACGCGGGACCCGAGCCACGTCTGCAACCTACACCACAGCTCACGGCAACGTCAGATCGTCAACCCACTGAGCAAGGGCAGGGACCGAACCCTCAATCCCATGGTTCCTAGTCGGATTGGTTAACCACTGCGCCACGAAAGGAACTCCTATGGAAATCACTCTTATATTTAGCTCGTAGTTAGTCTATTCTTGTAAGTGCTTTTTCTTCCTGTTCATAACAAATTCTTTTTTGAGCTTTTTTGTTTTGTTTTGTTTTTTGTCTTTTGTATTTTTTAGGGCCACACCTGCAACATATGGAGGTTCCCAGGCTAGGGGTTGAATCAGAGCTGTAGCTGCCTGCCTACACCACAGCCACAACACCTATTTTGAGCTTTGAACTTCAGATTTATATATCCAATTGCTAGAATCATCTCCACTTAGATGTCTATAGCCATCTCATATCATTTTTAAAGCCAAATCACCCAGTTTGTCCATTGTAGTAAATAACCACACCATTCTTTTACCTGCTTAAGCCAAATTTTATACTCTACATGTTCATTTACCCAGTCTGTTAGTAAACCATATCTGCTTTACCATCAAAATGTATCCAGAGTCTTTCCACTTCTCACTTCTTCCACAGACATCATTCTAGTGGAAGTTTCAGGCAGAAAGTGCCCGGACTCTAACAGTCACTTCAAAATAGTCCTTTGCTTTCATTCTCCTGCTCTAAAGTCTATCTTTTTCACATAGAAAACAGATTGATGGTGTTAAAATACCTATGTAAGATTATGTGATTGTTCTGATCAAAACCCTCCAATGCCTTTTTGTCTATATTGACTAGGGTGCCATTAGTCTCAAGTAGTACCAAAAGAAACACAAAACGCATTATAGGTGTAAATATTGCTTACATAATGTTCTGATTGGTGGATAGCTCTTCTCCGAGTAGCAATTTAAAGACCAAGGCACCTTCCATTTTTAGGCTTTGTCATTTATCATGTAACTTCCAAATTAAAAAAAAAAGGGGATCTAAAACTGTACACAGTGTGAACTCTCTATATAAAATAATGTTCCTGAAAAAACCTTAAACATAAGATGAAAGTTAAATATTAATGAGGCTCTAATCTGATTGGTGACATTATGATGATTTGCTTTTTTTACTTAAGCATGTTCTGCATTTTAAAAATATTTCTACAGTGAACACGTGTATTTTTATAATCTTCAAAAAAAACCTTTCAGGACTTTTCTCTGTGGCTCAGCAGTATGAACCCGACTAGTATCCATGAAGACATGGGTTTGATACCTGGTCCCCCTCAGTGGTTTAAGGATCCAGCATTGCAGTGAGCTATGGTCTAGGTCACAGATGTGGCTCGGATCTGGTGTTGCTGTGGCTGTCTTGTAGGCTAGTAGCTGCAGCTCTCATTTGACCCCTAGCCTGGGAACTTCCATATGCTGTGGGTGTGGCCCTAAAAAAGAAAAACAAAACATCTTTTAAAGATGGTGGTGTAAGACCAGGTTTCCAGTCTAATTCCCAGAAATTGACTCAAATGACTGAAAGGAAAGATATACAAAGTGATGTTATGGACTGATTTGTGACTCCTCAAAATTCATATGTTGCAGTCCTACCCCCAAATATGACTGTATTTGGAACTTTACAGAGAAAACTAATGTTAAATTATGTGATATGGGTGGATCCCTAATCCAATAGGACTGATAGCTTTATAAAAATAGGAGAAACAGGAGTTCCCTGGTGGCACAGTGGGTTATGGATCAGCATTGTCACTACAGCAGCTCATGTCATTGCTGCAGCACAGCTTTAATCCCTGGTGCAGGAACCGCCACATCCTAGAGAGGCACTCACCCCCAACCCCCGCCAACACCAAAAAGGAAAAAAAAAAAAAAAACAAGAACAGGAGAACAAGGATGTGTGTGTACAAGGGAAAGGCTATATGAGGACAGAGTGAAAAAACATCCATCTACAAGCCAACGAGAGAGGCATCAGAAGAAACCAGATCTGCCAACACCTTGATGTTGGACTTATAGCCACTGGAATTGTGAGAAAATAAATTTATATTGGTTAAGCCACTCAGTCTTTGATGTTTTGTTAAAGCAGCTTTAGCACATTAATACAGGAAAGAACTTCATCAGTTCTAGAGGAAATGCCTAACTAAATATCCCCTTATTCAGAGGGATAAAATTATGTTAACACTGAGGACAAAATGAGGGTCTCCTTTCTTGCATCCACTTTGACATTCACCTTGATGTGTTACCCTTAACACTTGATAGAAAAGTGACTGCACAAAGAGCTATTTCTCCAACCAAATTTTGCAAAGGCAGGAGTTCCCGTTGTGGCGCAGTGGTTAACGAATCCGACTAGGAACCATGAGGTTGCGGGTTCGATCCCTGCCCTTGCTCTGGGTTAACGATCCAGTGTTGCCGTGAGCTGTGGTGTAGGTTGCAGACGCAGCTTGGATCCCAAGTTGCTGTGGCTCTGGTGCAGGCTGGCAGCTACAGCTCTGATTAGACCCCTAGCCTGGGAACCTCCATATGCCACGGGAGCGGCCCAAGAAATGGCAAAAAGACAAAAAAAAAAAAATTTGCAAAGGCAGAGTTTGATCCCTCTGCTGCAGTGGATGAATGCTGTAATCTGCATGTGGTCAGGACTGGTGGTGAGAACTATAGCAGAGCTTGACCTACTCTAATTGGAATCATTTTGGCCTTTGGTGCCAATGACAGAAGAGGAAGATGGAATCTTCTAAGAGGGTTGAAGGGAGTATAGAATTTCTCACAAAAGAGAAAGACCGTAGGCTGAGAGGTTTTTCCATAAACAAAATCTCATTGTTCCCAGTTGTCAGACTTTCCAAAAGACAAGGTTTCTGACTGGAAGCCCTCCATAATAGACCAGGGATGTTCCAGCCTCCATAAAGAGAAGTTACAATAAGAGTACCTTAAATGATCACTTTGTATGATTAGAGTCAAAAAAGTCAAGGAAAAGAGAGCCAAGATGACAAAAGCTGACCACGACTAAAGTGGTTCCAGCAGACTGAAAAATCACACAGAGACTGGTGGAGATGGTCATATTCAAAATTCCTCCTCTATGCCCTTGGAGGAAACTGAGAAGATAAACAAACTGCAAAGTGCCACATAGACCTGGAGGTATAATACCAAGGAATAGTCACCCATATCTTTTTGTTTTTGTTTTTATTTATTGGCTCTTTGAGAGGAAAAAAAGCACAAAAAGATCTGTACCCATTCAAGGAAAAACAAATTGGAGATGAGGCCAGGGAAAGAGAATGCCAGAAGTAATGAAAGCCATCTTCTTGAGTGTTATTCCTTAGGTAATTGAGAAGGATTTTAGGCAGCGCTGTTTTATGCACATGAAGAAGTTAAATAGGAAATATATGTGAAAAAAAAAGAGATTATATAAGAAATGGACATAATAGAAGTACTAAGAGAGTTAAGGATTTAAGAAAACAATGATGTTATTATAAAATTTAAAGTTGGACCAGAAGAAAAAAGGGAACAGTGAAGTAAAATATACCTAAAGTATAAGCCTGAGCAAAGTGGAGAGCATTAGAAAACAAGAGATGAAAATGGTTAGAGACAACATATGGTCGTAGAAGAGAAGTAGGATCTGCTAAAGAGATAAATCATATTTGTTAAGAGTATAAAAAATAAATGGAACAGAATAGGCAAAAATACAATAGCAAAAATTTTCCTTAAAGGAAAAGAAGGTTAGAATCTGAGATTTAAGTATGTTAAATCTCTTTAAAACATTCCTAACAAAGAAATAACAGGTCAAAATGATTTAATTTCAAGTAAGGGCATAAGAATATTCTAAAAGTGTTCAAGAAACAGAAACAGATAACTTAGGGGAAAAAATGGTCAGATTGAACTCAGACTTTATATTAATCTGAAGGTTAAATACTAAAAGAAAATTCAAAACTGTGTAGAAACTCCCACTTCCCTTTTCTTACAATGAACCCCTCCTTGAAAATTGTTTTTCCATGATTTATAATTTCAACCTTATTGAGACTAAGTATCACATACATGAGGAGATGACAAAGATGTTTTACAATTAGTAAGGAGTGCCAGGTCTTGTGCTGGTTATAGATACATTGCTTCTCTTCTCTAAATTCACACTTTGTTGCTTGATCTGTGAAAATGGTTCTTAGCCCTTAAATATTGGTCCTAAGCTGGCCAACATGATGTTAGGCTTTGCCAGAAGTGGGCCCTGGGCAGTCATTGTTGAAGGAAAAAGATTTCTGCCCTGGTTTATTGTGCTCACTTGGCAGTGTCCTGCAAGTGCCCAGTTCCTGTAGTGCTTGACGACCAATAGCTTTACCCTCAGGTGGTTTTGTAGAGAAGTCCTTTGGTGAGGTCCTCCTGGTAAAGATTTTCCCAGTCATCTTAGAATCTTCCCAGGTGAAATCTGAAACTGTCCCACATGTATGGACCAGGGGCAAGAACAAAGAAGGCCGCTCAAAATTGGGAGATGCCAGGTTTAACAGGCAAGGAAACTTATATCCAAGGCAGCCAAAAACCAAGTAGGTCTCTTCACCCACCTGTCAGAAGCATTGACTGGGTTCAGTCCAGATGGTCTCAACAGCACATTGATTTCTCAAGACCGTGTCCTTGAAAACAGCTCCGGCTGTAGGGAGTGTGGGCAGAAGGTATATATATTCCAAGGACAGGGGAGGGGTGATGAGTTCCCAGTTGCTTCCAATTGGTCCAGCTAGTAGGTCATCTTCCTCCAACACAATTTCCAGCAAGTTTCTTAGCCCACCCCTAGAAGTAGTAGCTTCTCTTTGCATCTGCTCTTCCTATGTTCTTTAGAGTTTGCTACAATTTTGTTGCTCACTCCATCATTACTCTAATTCCCCATTTAGCTGACAATTTATATTATGCTTACCCTGTTCAAATTGTTTTTTTTTTCCCTGAATGGACAGTTCTCAATATCACTAGAGTTGCCTAATCAGTTTTTAGAATGACTTTTCATTACAAAAAGAGTCTGATGTCTTTTTGTCTTTTTTGTGCTGAGTTATTTGCAAATGTGGGCACTAAGAGTAGCAGATTTTCAGGTCTTATGCTCTTGTGGGATGCTTGCCACTCATACCATGCTCTTCTCAAGCATTTCTACTTTAAATTAAGGAGGAGACTACCAACAAGGCCCATTGACTAGAAGGTTCTGACAAAGATATTTGGACAGAAAGGCACCTGGAACTATCTTGGTTTTTCCTCCTTTCTAGTATAGGCTTAATTCTCCATACCTTGGCCACACCTGATAGATTTCCAGCAGAAGTGTTTGTCTCTGTTGAATTCTTTTGGGGAAGAATCAATTGTTAACTAGAGATTTATATTTAGCCAAGTTATTCCTCTCAAATAGCGTTAAGAACATAGTAAGACATGCAATTTCATATGTAAATTTGTGGGAAAAAGAAAACTTTGCAATATAAGCTAGTACAGAAAAAAATTGAGTGTAGAAAATAAGGAATACAAGAATTGGTAGTTAGGATTGGCATTATTTAAATACAGAACTAAGTTTAAATGATTGTAGAATATAGGTTAATTTGTTCTAGTCATGATTACTTAGCACCTGTGATGTCAGTTCTTCCAAATCAACCATGTATTGATGTTCCAGTTAAAATATCAATAGAATTCTTTCAAGTTTCATCTAGATAGATTCATAAGAGCAAATGTGAACAAAATAGTTTAAAATTTATGAAAAACAAAATTGATACAAGAGTAATTCTACAAGGTACCAGAATTTATTATGATATTACAGTAATTAAGACAGCATGGTTCCAGCACAAGAATAGACATACACATCAGTGGAACTGAGTGACAAGCCTAGAAACAGTTTAGAAAAGTAGAAGAATAGTGTGAAAAGTATTGGCTCTAAGTAATGGTATGGGAAGAACTGTAATCCATCAAAAGTAGGTAGGGAGGATATAACATGAAATAATGACTTCATAATATATACAAAACTCAATTCCAGTTGACCAAATGAATGACAGCTAAAAAGTCCTGTAAACATTCTAGAAGAAAATAGAGAAGATCATTTTTATAGAATTCTGGTGAAAAGAATTTGTGAGTAAGACCCAAAGTCAAAAGTAATGAAATAAAAGGTAATAGTAACACAAAGTTACAACTGCTATATGACAACACATCTCTATCTATATATCTATCAGTTAAAATAAAGATAAAAACTGAGAACATTTGCCACATGTATGAAATCACATATAAGAATAAATCAATATAAGAATAAATCAATATAAAATCATGTGCAATGTATATTAAAAATAAATCACACAAAGAAAAACAAATGGCAAATTAATGCATTGAAAAGATTTTCAAAGTCACTGGGGAAATGCAAATTAAAACAGGATGTCATTTGTCATCAGTTGGCTAAAACCTGAAAAGATTGAGAGTAGTCAGTGTTAGCAAGAGGGAAATGCGATTTTGGAGGTGAATTTGGCAGTAACTACCAAAATATAAATTTTATTCAGCCTTCAACAATGCAATTAATTCCAGTGATAGAAATCTAATTGTGAAAATGTGCACAAACGTACAAGATGTTTATACCATAATGTTCATAGTGCCTTAAATTTATTAGCCCAACTTAAAGACTATGCTTAATTGCACAACAAGGTAGAAACATTTAAGTATGTTATGATGGTGTGCTTGGGTGACTCCTTCCTCGGATTCATTGCTCCCCTTTTCCTTCCCTGCTCACTTTCCCGGGGCCGCCCTCTGCAAACTCCATTTTCTAGGCTCCTCCCAGAACTGGTTAGGAATTCCTTTAGGACAAGGGGAAATACTGTTGGGAGATTGGGTCACAGCAAGAAGGGAGAAGGCTTAGTACACTTTTTTGTAATTCCTTCTTTGCTTCTGTCTGATAAGCCCTTTATGGTTCTTACTTTCTCTGTGTGACCACAACCCCTAAGCTCTAGTCACATAGCCTCCTCCTTTGGTACCTAAACTTTAAAGATGCTAGTGGCTTCCTATTGATATTAATCCTTAGATGGCCCCTTCATTTCCATTTGGCTTTTTACTTCTTTCATCATCTTGGTAATTAATTTTTGTATTAAAATTATGCTACTTAAAATACTTAAAATCATTTTGTTTTCCTGCTTGGAATACATACACAAGTGTGCAGCCAGTTAAAAAAGAAAGAAAGAAAGAAATGCTCTATCACCATCTACAGAATGGAAGAAAGCTCCTGGCAGGTTGTTGACCTTGAGAAGGAAAGTTGCTCTATCTTTGTTTAATGTGGTAAATTTAACAGAATCAATGTGTGTATGTTTAAATGTTAAATGATGATAATTATAATGATAATAATTAACCTTTGTTGAGAGAAACAGGTATGACAGAATACCCACCAGGATAAGTTGTTAGTGTGAAGGTGAATAAAAGCATGCATGTGTTTGGTGAGGGGAAGGTGTGCTCCTACTTGTTACTTTATATGCATCTATGTTGTTTGGATTTTATTTCTACTATGATGTGTAATATTTGTAATTCCAAAAAATTTAAAAGCAAGTAGTAAAACATTGTGACTAATAGGATCATTTTTATTAAATATGATGCCCATAGTTGTTCATTTGTTATGGGAATCACCTTAAAGTAAGTCAGTTCTGTAATTTTTTATATGATTTTAATTTTTTCCATTATAGTTGATTTACAGAGTTCTGTCAATTTCTACTGTATGACAAAGTGACCCAGCCGTGTGTGTGTGTGCATGTGTATATTCTTTTCCTCACATTATCCTCCATCATGTTCCATCACCAGTGACTAGATTTATTTCCCTGTGCTATACAGCAGAATTTCATTGCCTATCCATTCCAAATGCAATAGTTTTCACCTATTAATGCCAAGCCCCAGTCCATCCCACTCCCTCCTCCTCCCCCTCCCCCTTGGCGCCACAAGTCTGTTCTCAAAGTTCATGAGTTTCTTTTTTTGTGGAAATGTTCATTTGTGCCATATATTAGATTTCAGATATATGTGGTATCATATGGTATTTGACTTTCTCTTTTTGACTTACTTCACTTAGTATGAGAGTCTCTAGTTGCATCCATGTTGCTGCAAATGGCATTATTTTGTTCTTTTTTTGTGCCTGAGTAGTGTTCCATTGCGTATATATATAACATGTGAAAATTTGTTCCAATAGGATTAATGTATTCAGGAATAATTTTAGCATGCCATCTATGCTTGTGTGTAATTTTGTCAGGGAGAAAGTCCAGGTAAATACTAAAGGTAGTACCTAACTGAATAGAAAATCTTAGGAAGATGCAAAATACACACATATACACATGCATTTAAACCAGTGTTCTCAGTCCCCATGAATGTCATGAGCCATGGTATCCAGATCTCTTGTTTTACAACTTCATGCATGATTTCAGATGTCTCCTTCCATACTCCACGGTAACTCACAATCTGTGTCTCTCCCAAAACCCACTTCCACAAACAAATTGCTATGTCAGGTCTTTTTCAAGATTAAGTACCATGTTTATTGTAGAATTTATGCATTTCTCCACCATATAACATTCATGTATAAAAATGTGCCGCCACTTTTTATTAGGCTCCAATTTTTTTTTCTCCTATGGACCATGAGGCAGTTTCTGAATATTGCACCCTAATCCCATTTTTCTCATTAGCCCCATGGTTTCATTGCATAGTACAGTGATTTTTAGCAATAAATATGTCACATGGTAGTGCACCTGACTCTACATATACCATAATGTTAATGGTGCCTGTGGGTAATTTAATTGTTGCTTATCTACAGTTTCTTTTTATTTCTCCCCAAACAATCATGTATTAATAGTTTAATAAATCTATGTAAACATTTTTAAAAGATGAGGTGGTAGACAAAGGATGACCAGAGCTATTCTGGGTGGAAAGCTAATCGGAAAATCTCCACTTACTCACAGGCAATGCAATTCAGTGCCCTCTAGTCTACCTAAGAGAGGCACAATCAACCTATGCTCCTCCTGGAAAAACAGAGATAAGATCTCTTAGCAACACCTTAACAGCTTCTTCAGAATCCACATTAGTGCTAAGAAGAATACAGATGTGAATAGTTGAGATTCCATTAAACAGTGCTAATCAGATAATAAGCCACATGCCCCTAAATTGATTTGCAAACATTCCTAAGTTAACATGATACAGATCCAGAAATACATAGGCACTCACTCGTAAGATACTTTCAGTGCTTACTGACGTTCAAACTTATTCTTACTGAGATTAGAGCACCTTGTCTTTTCAGGAAATATGGCTGTGGGGAGACTAAACATGAACACAATGTGGATTTCAAAAGAGAGAGTAAAACATGTATTTTCCTCATGTGATTTGAGTCTTGAATTTCCGCCCACTTTTCCAGAATGAACTTTCACTTGCTATCACTTTTTTTTTTCCTTTCTCCTTTCCAAGAAGGTATCATATGTTTGTTTGTTTGTTTGTGTTTTCTTTTTTTAAATGATAAGTTACTCCACTTGCTGCCAAACTGCACTATCTTTGATTTGGGCAGGAGCCCTTCCTCCCCACCCCCTTCCCCACGTGCCCGTTTTTTGGGATTGTGCCCAATGAACTCTGAACTTCTTCCTGATCCTTGTATTTTCCTGTCTTTCTCTACACAGATCTGCTGTTGGCTGTGCTCTATGGAGCTTTGTTTCTAGCTGTTCTCTGACAAAGGGCTTGATCTGTGCAGCACATCTCGTCCTCTTTGTTCGCCTCTGGCTTCAACCACTGAATCACCAAGTACTCTCCAGCTGGGAGTCAGACAAGGGCAGAGATGAAGAACCCAGAAGCCCAACAGGATGTTTCGGTTTCCCAGGGAATTCGCATGATGTTTTACATGATGAAGCCCAATGAAACGTCATTCCAAACCCTAGAAGAGGTGCCTGATTATGTACAAAAGGTGAGATACCCTGGGAAGAGGCTACTCTTGCTTTTCTCTTCATAAGAAGTAAGTTAAACACATTTTAAGGCTTCGTGCACTTTCGTTCTTGAAATAATTCTAATAAACAATAATTGTTTCAAAAAACATGGAGCAAAAGTGGATTTTCCATTTGAATTGAATTTCTGTACCATATCCACAACCATCTTCTATGAAAATTTTCTTCCCTGGAATGTCGCTGTGAAATATGATAAAAATTTTAAAAGTTTTCCTGGATGCAAATAGCATTATAAATCTAGCCATTAGAAACTCAGTATCAATTTGTTATATGGTATTAGTAAACTTTGTAATAATTTTGTTTCTAAAGGGAAAACTTGTCTTCCACCTCCCAGGAAACCATTTCCTTTTCATTTTAGCAAAGTGCTTCTACAGAATGGATATACAGCTGATTGAGTTCAACCCTGACTTCCTAAATTTGAACTTAAACCAAGTTTTCTTTGAAACTCTCAAGTGTTCAGAGGCACTTTTTACTTCTGGTTCCTGGCTGTGATTGGAAATGGAAATAACCAGAATTAGAACTTGAATACTGAAGTTCTCCACCCTGTCAAAGTTATTGCTACAACACTTACTAGTTCAGACCAGAAATAGAAAAAAATGACATCAGAGGATATGTTCTTGGGAGTTCAGTTTAGAAAATTTCAAGACTTACCGTCAGCTTCCAAATGGAGTAAAACCCATAAAATTTTCAGGATTTTTTAAAGAAAAAAATGTGGTACTCACATCTTCATAAATCATTACTTTTTATATTATAACACCAAACCTAGTTATTTTTCTATTATATAAGAAACAATTGAATGAGTAAAACTTGAATGATGTCTAAAACATTTAAAATGACCTTATTCTCTAAAATACTCAGAAGCAAAGTTTTTGTTCTACAGTTTCAATTTTGTTATTCTTGTAATTCTAATATGAAAGACTAGAATCACATGCATCTTTAAGGAAAGCCTTTTACTGTGGATCTTTCTTAGTCATGTAGACTATAGGCTTCTGATTATTGCTCTTACTTTAAAATGTATTTTTTAGATCTGACTTGAAACACATCCCTTCTAATCTTATTATTTTCTTGGCAGAATTATCATGGTTACATCCATGGTTATTTTTCATGTCCAAATCAGATGATGGAATTTGAGCACCTGTTTAATGTGTGACTGAAATGATCAGATTTCTTTGCCTGTTGGGAGGAAATTATCCTCTAGGATAGGTACATACCTTCTTCTACTATGAGCTATCATTCTGGGCCTCCCACTTTGGGAATGACTAATCAGGAAACTTGGAAGAATTTCATATGGAGCACAATAACATCTCTTTTCTGCAATTTCCTTTCCAGGCAACCCCATATTTCATTTCCTTGATGCTGCTTGAACTGGTTGTCAGCTGGATACGCAAAGGGAAGCCACCAGGTCGTCTGGATGATGCCTTAACATCAATGTCAGCTGGTATTCTGTCTCGACTTCCAGGGTAAGTTAGATGGTTAACAACATTGAGTGAATAAACTGAAATCCTCCAAATAAGGATAAAAAGAAACTCATCATATGTGGAATTCATCTATTTTTACATATATTCCCCAAAGAACTCAGTTACTGTTGTTACTTAAATTTTCGATATTTTGTTCATCATGGGTTTTTTTTACATTCGTTATTAAAAATATTGCTCTAGGAGTTCCCGCTATGGCAGAGTGGGTTAATGTGCTGGCTTGTTTTTGTGGAGGTGCTGGTTCAATCCCAGCCTTGCTCATTGGGTTAAGGATTCAGCTGTGCTGTTGGTGGCTTGGATTCAATCCCTGGCCCAGGAACTTCCATATGCCATGGGTGTGGCTGAAAAAGAAAAAATATTGCTCTATGTATTATTTATCGTGATTACTGAATTTCTTGGTGCCTCTTTAAATTTTGTGGGCAAGGCATACATCTCACTTACCTTACCTTAGTCCTGGTCCTGAGTTATGTTGTAGTTTTCTACTGGAAAATTAATGTGGCCTCAGGCAGATTCACATACTACTAGAGCAATCTGGGGTACGAACATTCTCTGGTCAAAGTCACAAAAAGCTCTGGATTACTACAGTGGTCTCCCAAGCGATATCCCAGTCTCTAGCCCTACTTCATTGCAGCTAAACATTTCCATAAGGTGAATCTGGTGGAAATTCTTCACAGGTTACTTATTGCTTGAGTGTAATTTATTTCTTGATCTATGAAAGCATTTGTTTATCCAGTCTTGCTTCTGGTCTCTTCATTCTTCTCCCCCTAGTTTTTTTTTTTTTTTTTTTTTTAGGGCTGTACCTGCAGCATATAGCAGTTTCCAGGTTAGCAGTTGAATCAGAGCTACAGCCACTGGCCTATACCACAGCCACAGCAATGCTGGGTTCTTAACCTCCTGAGCAAGGGCAGGGATCAAACCTGTGTCCTCCTGGATACTAGTCAGGTTCGTTTCCACTGAGCATGACAGGAACTCTCCTTCTTCCCCTTTTGCAATAGTTGCTCCTTCCATACTCTGCTCTTGCCAGATGTCTCAAATGACCATCCACGTGACCAACACTCACTCATTTCTTAAGTCTAAACATAAACTTTTCTTGAAGAGTCATCCTTTTTAGCAAATCTTGCCTGTATTCCAACCTCCGCTATACACCACTTCACTATGGGCTCTATTCACTATGGAATATTGTGCTTACCTCATGATAGAATTGTATCAAGTTATTAAGCTCAAGTGTTTGCTTCCCCGCCCTTCCTGCTAGCTTGCATGCAACTTGAGGAAAAGTGGTGTTCTTCATTCATAGTTTTAACTCTTATGCCTGGAATGATGTCTGGTACATGGTAGATGTTTTTTGAAAAAAAAAATCTGATATTCTTATAGTGTCATGCTGATGATGAAGTTTGAGGATGAAGGGACCAAACATCAGTAAACCAGAAATGACCTGGTACTTTTGAGAAAGAATAAATTATAATGTATTTAGAAGAAATATCAGTGAATGGAAGGCTCTTCAGTACATGAGAATTTTCCAAAGAGCAGAGGGTGAGGGAAGAGTCCTTGAGAAATCTGTGCTTTACTCCGCTGATGAATGTTCTCATTCCTGCTTCCCACCCATTGCTTCTTTTACTGTTTTAAGAGCTTTACTTTTGACCAGTGCTCATTGCTTTGGAATGTTTGTATGAACCACCCAGTGGGAAACCAAGGTGGGTTTTTAAAAATAAAATGAAAACTTGATATCTGAGAAAAGGTAAAATTATTTCATATAATTGCATAAAATTGTTTTGATAGGAAGTAAACCTAAAGGTCAAATAGGTTTCATAAATGTTACTATAAAAAGTTAATAGTTATAAAATAATAGCAGTAATAGTCATCATAATAACGATTCTTTGAAAAACTACTCATATGGCTGCACATTGCTTTCAGAGTCAGAGAATAATATCTCAAATTATTTGCAGTTAATTTACAGAATACTCTAATTAAGAATCTATAATTACAAATAATTTCCTCTATTTCATGTCTTCCTTGAACAGAACTGAGCAAGAAATACATACAGCATACTCAAGGGGGCATGAATATGTGGTTATCGAAAAATGCCCAGTTGTTTACTGTATGTAGCTCATTCTCAGAAACTTAAGTGTATAGGCTTATGGAAATCAGACAATTGATGAACTGTAAAAATAACTTGATAACTGAGCAGTGCCCTGCAGGTACAATTATGGATCACATATTTTGTTGAGCTGGAATGAATTTATTAAGAACTCAGCCAGGCATCAAGTTGAATGAAGGCTTCAGCATTTCTTTTACTTTTTAAACTTGACTTTGGTCACAAGTGAAATTTAGATTGTTCTATTATCATAATATTGTAACAAATAGGAATGTAAACTAACGTGTTTTAAGTACTCTACTTCTGTTCAACACTCTTATTAAAAAAAGAGAAAAAAAAAAGGCACAGAGTTCTAACAGGATAACCAAGGAGTAAATAGATATTTCTGCTAAAAAAGAAACTCCAAAATATAAGGTAAATGCACAAAGAGAGAGAGAGAGAGAGAGAGAGAGAGAGAGAGAGAGAGAAGGAGGGAGAGAGGGAGGGAGGGAAAGGAGAGAAGAGAGAGAGAAACCAAAACAAACTAATCCTTCAGGGATATGCCTGCAGTTCTTTTTCTTCACATCCCACCACTCATAACACTCCTTAAGCTAACACAAACTGTGAACTCTGGTGCCCTTTGAAGGAAAGGTAAAAGGTTGTGAACTTGAATTTGGAGTGTATTTTTCTATGGTTGTATTTTAAATGAGAACAGCATATTGCTTCTTTGTTCACAATTCTAAGTTATGAACTGTGGATAACTTTGTAAGTTTTACAAAAAAATTTATTTTTCATAGTCGTTTGTCCAAAAGATCTCAGCAAAGCAAATGATCTGAAAATAAAATTTTAAAATATTTTCATTTATTTTGTTGCTATTACAAAAACTAACAGATATAAGCAGAGGAGGAAAGCCACTCCTTAGGATCTATTCCCCTCAATCCAATTTCAGCACAAGACGAGAAATGGGGGTTAACAGAAACTCTGAGAACAATATTTCAGTTGAGGCCACAGCATCAAGGGGAATCCTTGTGCAAATGGTTAACAGCTGAAGGTTAGATTAACATGGCATTGGTCTTATTCCCTCTGAGGGACTAATTTCATTTTCTACACCAGTAATGGGGGCTTGCCACGTCCTTAAAATATGTGATTGCAAGGAAAATGGTAGTATACCATTTGTTAATCCGTTTGTGAGGAATTATACTTTGGATAATAATTTCAAATAGGCGTGTGCCTCTGACAAAAGAAGTTGTGGAAATCAAAGTGAAACCTTGAACATGTTTTTCCACTTTGCCATTCATATAATGGAAAGGCTGTGTGCAGACTTTGAGGAAAAACAATATTTATTTGAGGATCTCAATTTCATTATTATATAAAATTCCAAGTACCTTGAAGATTAGTAGCATGCTTACCATATTGATAGAAAAGATGTCTGTGTATCTTTCAAATCTTTATATAAGGGGAAATATTAATCATAGACAAGATTCTATCTTGTTTACAAGCTTGTCAGACAGACCATGATGTGTAATAAAAGTCCATCTGTCCTAAGATCCAGATTCCAGGCAGGCCTGCATCTGTTTTGCTCTTCTGGAATCCAATAGGCAGCCTTCCTAGTCAGAATCTAGTCATGAAGTTATAGACAGCGATGTGTATTTCTCGTAGTTACGTGGTGTATCATAGGCAGATAATCTGCCTCCTATCAATTAGTTGTATAGGCACTATACAGAATTAAATTAACAAAATATTGACTACAGATATTTTTAAAAATCTATCTAAAATTTGTGAAATATCCTGCTACTGACTTAAATGCTAACGAGTGAAAAATAATGACGTCTTTTTTTTTTTTCCTTGCTTGTTGAAGCAGAACTCAATTTCCAATCCTTCATTAGAAAACCGGGATTTCAATTTGTTACTTCCTTCCAACGTTTCTGCTTCCATAAATTGTATCCTCCCCAGAGAAATTTTATTCCTGATATAAATATCTACAGTATGTTTGTTTTTAATGGGTTCATTTATTCTGTTGAAACAGCAGATTATAAATCAAATTGCAATAGGTTGGAGGGATAATTTAAGTAGGTAAATTTTCAAATAAGTTAGGGACACTCTGCTTTTAATACATGTGGGCCACTGCCAATTTTTACTATGGAGCTAGGTCTGCAATGTTCCACTATACATATCCACAGTTTTACTGGCCATGTCTGCCGTGGAATTTTCCACTCCTGACAGGAAAGTTTCAATTCATCAAAAAAAAAAAATTTTAAAGAGGAGGAAATTAAACTTCTTTGAGATACTTTTCACTTCTGAGAGTAGGACTAGAGGATAAAGGAAAATTGTGTACCGTGTTTTTATACTAGACTTTAGTGGCAGAGGCAATACTGTCTTTGGCAACATCAAATTTCTATCAAATGAGTACCTATTTTTTGGCCTGGTGACTTTAATAAACAGCTATTCTGTGTCCAAAATAAGAGAGAAATTCATTTATGCAATGCCAGTGGGATTTTATTATTAACATTTTTATTAACTTTGAAAATTATTAAAAGAACACCCTATGCCAATAAAATACATTTTAAAAACTTGCTGATTTGTTAGTTATTTTTGCTAGATTGAATGCTTTGTTTCTTCTTAACTTTTACCTTAGAGACCTTCTAATCACACTTTATCAATTGTGTAAATTCAGAGATTGCTATTAGACTATCTTTCCCTAATGAATGCGTGCTTCCTTATGCTGATTAGTCTGGATTTGTGTGCTTATTCAGTAGACTAGTATAATTACTTGAAGTCAATTGCTTCTTGTGAAGTAAAAAATGTAGCACATTGACTTCTTTCCAAGTATTCCCCACATTGTGTTTACAAAAGTCTATGGTTTTGTGGTTGTGGTAAAAAGAAATTAAATTAAATGATTGCTTCATAAATGTCATTTTACAGTAAGAAACAACAGTCCAAATGTTGTCTGCCTCTAGAAGGTAGAGCTTGTATTATGTATTTTGTTATTACTGAGCAAAAATCAATATTCCACTAGATGGAGCAAAAGTGGCAGTAGCTTTACAGATAGACAGTGCAAGTTCCTGGGCCAGGTAGAAGAAATGTTGAAATAAATAAATAACACAGTTTCTCGAAAAAATAAATATGCGTAGTTTAAATATGCATATGTATTTATTTATAACTTCCTGAAATGTGTAAGTATATTTTGAACTCATTTAAATATTTTTTCATCATTTATTTTATTAGAAATAAAAATGCCTAACATTTTAAAAAAATTTTCATAATCTAGCCAAATTAGCCCATACACATTGCTCTAATGACAGTTATGAAATAGTATGAGTTGGCAGATGTCTTTGAATACTAGGTACGTCATTCTACTTACTCTGAAAGTTGCTGCGAAATTTTAACAGTTTGCAATGAGAGCATTACATGAAATTTAATTTGCTTGATTAGTGATTACAGCATCAGAATATTTGAGAACCAGATAATTTTAGGATTCTTTCAGCTGAACGCTCTCATATCTGAAATTAGCTGTGAGACAGTGAAAGGGTGAATGACTTGTTCAATGTGACCTTTCTACTTTTTTGGTTTTGATTTTTTAATGATTTTTATTTTTCCCATTATAGTTGGTTTACAATATTCTATCAACTTTCTACTGTACAGTAAAATTACCCAGTCACATATACATATATACATTCTTTTTCCCACATTATCCTCCACCATGTTCCATCACCAGTGACTAGATATATTTCCCAGTGCTATACAGCAGGATCTCATTGCTTATCCATTCCAAAGGCAATAGTTTGCATCTATTAATCCCAGATACCCAGTCCATCCCACTCCCCTACCCGCTTGGCAACCACCAGTCTGTTTTCCAAGTTCATGAGTTTCTTTTCTGTGGAAAGCTTTATTTGTGCCTTATATTAGATTCCTGATATAAGTGATATCACATGGTATTTGTCTTTCCCTTTCTGACTTACTTCACTTAGTATGAGAGTCTCCTGTTCCATTCATGTTGCTGAAAATGGCATTATTTTGTTCTTTTATATGCCTGAGTAGTATTCCATTGTGTATATATACCACATCTTCTTAATGTGACTTTTCTACTTTTGATGATGGGAACATTAAACTGAGATGATGTTGATAATGAATTTTCTTTGTAATTCTCAATCCCAAATCTATCTATTCTTATTTATTATTTTAAAATCTCTGCTCTATGGTACAGGGGCCTATGTCCAATTACTTGTGATGGAATATGAAAGATAATATGAGAAAAAGAATGTGTGTGTATATATATATATATGTGTATATATATGACTGGGTCACTTTGCTTATAGCAGAAATTGACGGAAAAATGTAAATCAATTACAATAAGAAATTAAAAAAAGTAAAATCTGCAGCTTAAAAAAATCTCAACATTATAAATTGACTATATATTTTTTTTTAAAAAATCCAGCATCAATACTGGAATAGTGTTTTGGGAACTTCCCAGATTTTATGGTTACTAAACATTGACAGGACAAATTTCTAGTTTTACAGAAAATGTTATATGAAACACATAAAAAATTAGCTGTCTTTCATTTGCCAAAAGATATACTTCAGACCCAAGGTAAGTAGCTATTTGGGGGAATTTATAAAGAACACAGGCCAATGGGAAGGGAGCCTCTGTATACACGGGTTGTTGATTTGAGGATTCAAATGCTTTCTTATATTTAGATCATTTTCTTGGTCTTGCATTCAAACTTAAAGAGTAAAAGGGATCTAACATTTGGTTATTGAAAGCCCCGATGCTATCCAGTATTCTATCTCTACATGATAAATAAGCTCCTTGTATACAAGCATATTGCATATGTCTTTTCCCACAGGATAGGGGTTAGAGCTGTAGTTTGAATTCTGGAGTGTAGTCATATGCTGGATTGGGGGGTGGAAGAGAGTGGAGGGATTGGGAAGAGAAAGAGGAAGGCGCTTAGGTTTATGGTTCAAGGTCTGGTGGGAACATTTTTGAAAATGTAGGTGCTATTTCCTGCAATCAAGGGCTTTCCAGAGGTTGATAATCCTTTCCCAGCTGTATCCCTTGCTGAATTGTTTTTAGTTGTGGCCACTCCATGGCTGTTTTCTTCCCGTTTATGATGGAAGAGGATCATATTCATCTTGCTGATAGAGAACCAGGAATTGAACTCTCACAGCTTTGCTCCTCTTTCTCTTTGCATTGAGGAAGTTTGGCTTCATGTTAAAGTGTGAAGAAAAAAAAAAGAAAGAAGAGAAAAAGAAAAAGCCTTGACCATAGTATGTCAGGCATATTTCAACTTGATTTGTGTCAACCCTAATAAGTTAAGTTGACAGAATAATAAATTGAGTGTCTGGTCAAGACCTGGCACCTGAACAGGAAATAAAAAATATATATATATTTCAATTGCAGGCAGGTTCTTTTGGTTTTACAAATGGAAGTTTTTCCAGGGACCCTTTTTCTTTTATTGATATCTTGGTATCTGAAAGCCTCTTTCATTTGTCACTGGAACTGATGAGAAAGACAGCAACTTTAAAAAGAGACACTGAACTGATGGCATATTGATGAGGCATGGGACTACATTTGCCCTCTTCACCAATATGTCCTCCCTTTCTTGTGTTGTGCCTGGCACCTAGTAAGCTCTTCATACAAATATATTGAACGATTGAGTGAATCCATGATTTGATTGGTTTTGATGCCATGTACGACAGCAGGTGTAAAAAACTGTAGATTATTTCAGTTTTCTGTTGCATTTTCAAAGTTTTAATTCTTTTCTTTCTGGACCAGTCTTTTTTAGGATTATCAACTGGGGCAATTTTTCCCCCAAGAGACATTTGGATATTTTGTTGTCACAATTGGCGTGGAGGACTGTTCTGCCTGGTACCTAGTAACTAGAGGCCTGGGATGCTGCTAAACATCCTACAATGCACAGAGCAGGCCCTGGCAACAAAGAATTATCTAGCCCAGATGGTAACAGTGTCAAGCTTTAGAATCTCTGCTTGAGAGAAATTATTAGGTTAAACTGTATAAAGTTGCGTTTGTTCACCATTTTTACCTGAAACTTGAATTTTATATGGTCAACCCTCTACTAAGGAATAGTGGGGACAATTTTAGGATTTCCTATTTTCCCAGGATGGACCCAACAACAAAGAGTGATCGTGTACAAATGTCAATATTGACACTGTTCAGAAGCCCTAGTCTAAATATGTAAGAGGTACCAAGCTAACATCTTTAAAATAATATTTGTTCTATCCTTCCACCTGGATAAATAACCTGGGTGACAGATTGGAAGATACATTTTTTTCTTTCCAAGTAGTAGAGTTTCTTGATAGATTTTATTTGTCTTACCTCAGCCTAACAGAAGGCTCTGCCAACTGCAGAACACTACATCATCTATGGCCTCTCATACAATACTCATTCATCAGCACCACATGTCTCTGGGCACAGGGTTGGGGGATTGTCCTAGGTTGTGCAAATATCTGTTTCATCTGTTTTTTCACTGACTTGGTGTGGCATCTCCTGCCACAGCTTCCCTACTATTGCCCATGAGTAGCCTGTGCATATGCACAGTGACCATGGCCCATGGGGCAGAGGTGGGGGTCCTGGGCCAGCTGGGGGTGGGGCCAATACTTGGAAGTTAGTTTAAATTTCCAGCTCTTGGATTCCTCAGAGTCTCAGAAGAGTGAGAGACTTCACATACATGTGTGGACATCCAGATTGCTCTTCCCAGCTCTGTCTACATGTCCAAAATAGTCGCTTTCTGTCTACCTTGTCACATGGATCAGTTTACATGTGGTCTTCAGGAGAACCTGACCAGGAAAGAGGCCCTCACAGGCCATGAAAGCAGGCCCTGGGCCACTTTGGCAGGGGATTCTAGAGTATCCAGAGCATGGCCTGAGTTGTGACAGGAATGCTGGGGAAGTAGTTTCCTTGGGTCAGGGACTCACACTTAGGGAGTAAATTGCTCTTTCCAGCCATACCATTGTTGGAGGAGGTCACTGAGTGGATGCAATAACTAGTTGACCAGCTAGCTGGACCTTACCTTCTCTTACCTCCACCTCTTACCTTCTTCCCCTCCCTGGAATGCAAGCTCCATCTACAATTCCCATGCTAGCTGCTGTTTCAAGGACACAACCCTGAGAGAGTAAGTGTTTGAGACCATCTGGACTGAATCAGTAACTGAACCTAGTTAAGACCTTTTTAGAAACTTTTAAGATTCTGGCAGAAGAGCATGGAGATTTATGTCTTGCAGCCTCCCAAATAAACCTCCTCTGTAAGTTCCCTGCTTATTAAAAATGCTACCGCCAAATCTGGAGTTCTCTTTCTTCAGCCTATCCTTGCCCTGAATGTATGCACAGTCAATTTACAAACTGATGATAATCTTAAATTGAAAACTGAGTTTTAGGATCTGATGATGTGTAATCATTTTGGAAAGTGTAGGCACTGGGAATTTCTCTTAGTTGTTTATAGTAATGCTACTGTGAGGAAGCCGAGTTAATTTTACTGATTAAATAATAACTCGAAGTATTCAAAATAGGAGATAATATTAGTTATTAAATCATAGTTAGAATCAGATCATAATTAAAGTCAAAGTAGATTAAAAGAGTCAAGTTTCCAATAGAACCATAACATACTGATTTACAAAAGCTATTTAAAGGGAAATACTTTAAAGCTTACTAACTTTAACTCCTTCCTTGACTTTTATTTAAAATTAGAATATTTATGAATTTGCTCAATGTTCATAGTTTATACATTAATCTTTATTAGGTATTATAATTCATTTTATATGTTAATGATAAAAGTAAAAGAAAAAGTCATAAATCTATAAAAGTGATAAAAGGAATGATTATGCTGAGTTTGATCTTAAATTTGGTTATAGGAAATTTAAAAGAAAAAATTCTACATTTTGTAAAATTGAAGTATATTATGTATATTTTAAAAAGTTCTTGAAATAAGAATTTGTTGAAGCTTGGTAGAATAGATGGCATGAGATATTCTGTCTGGGTTATAAAAACAATTGTTTATTTCTAGGGGAAGAGTATTCCATTGTATTTTGAGATCTGTAGTTTATATTACTACAAGAAATACTGAAGTGCTCTAAGAATCTGATTTGTGATCTTAAGAATAATATCTAAAAACATTAAAAATGTGTGGTGTGTGTGTATGTAAAGAGGAAGGAGGAAATAGAGAGGAAGAGAGAGAACAGGTAACCAGAAGCAACTTTAATCTAAAGGCATACTTTATGGGATTAACATATTTTAAGGGAGTAGGCAATTTGCAGTCTCCTTTAAGAACATTCTATTCATAAGTTTCTACTTATAACATTTCCTTTAAAAAGTCTCCTTCATTAAGATTTATAAATGACGGTTACAAAAAATGTCAATTCTGTTTTGTCATATTTAAGTTATATGGGTTCCATGAAAAGTATTTTTTTGAGACAAAAAAGGAGAATCCTCCTAAATTCCATGAAATGAGCAAATAGTTGGCATCCATGATCTTATGAAACAAAGGAAACATCATGTGAATCATTTTGATACCAAGGAAATGGAGCTTCTTCAAAGGCATGCTAAAGCAGTATGAAAAAAGAAGGAGGGAAAGATTTTTTTTAACATGTCATCATATTAATTTCTGAATACTATACAAAATGTTTTAGCATAATTTACATGTAAAATTTAGCATAATCATTGCTTATAAGTTTTATCTTTCCAGTTTGTTTTCTAGGAGCATTGAACTTACTAGTTACATTTATATCTGGGAGAACTACAGCATCATCAGTTTGCCTTGGGATTCTCCATGGACTTGGTATTTAACTTTCTTGGGAGTTGACTTTGGCTACTACTGGTTCCATCGTATGGCTCATGGTAAGTTGCAAACCAAGGCTTTATTGATAACTTATGTGGATCTGCATTTCCCACATAGTTGGTATTCAGTAAATATTTATTGAATGAATGACTAAATGAATAACTTTATTTCATACCATTTAAATATTAGTAAATAAAGTTTACCTTGCAATTTAAATGGAAACAATTTGAAATCATTGTTGAAAAAAAGTGAACTTACTAGAGGTACATTTTTCACACCTCTTGCATCTAATTTATTTTTAAAAACTGTTTAGAAAGTGATGGCTATTGCATTACTTTTTAAATAGTGTCTTACATTGTTCCTATGATCACATGCTTAGTAGAATCTGTAGACATTTGTACATAATATCAAACGTCACATCCCAATTATCAAGGTCTTTCAGAAGAGCTTTGTAACAGCATGGAATCCTAAGTAACTTGCTGTCATATGTAAGTTTGATTCAAGTTCCTGGCAGTATTGCTATATTGCAAATGAAAATGCAATCAGCTAGGCACTAGCCATTATGCACTTTAGTATGACCACAGCTTGGCAAAACTTCTCATTTGATACAAAGTCCTCTTACTGGTTCATGGAATTTGCTTTTTGGGGTCCCTGCCCAGATGTTCCAAAGAATTATTTTGTTATGGAAAGAAAAATGGAAGAGCAAGGCGCTGTCTAAACCTCTGTAGGAATAAGCATAGTTTGGAGAATGATTGTAGAGCTAAGGTGAGCAAGTGGTCTCTAAGGAGGGATTAGGAGTGCCAAAGTATTTCTGAAGGGAAATGGAGGAAAGTACTAATTTGGAAAAACTACTGAAGAGCAGAACTCAGGATGTCAGTGGGTAGTTGGGTTGAGTGGGTGGGGACAAAGGAAGGAAGAGTAAGAAACCTGGAATAATAATAAAAAATAAATGGGAGATGGAAAGAAGAGCCCTGAGATCGGGGTGAATAACTGAGCTATGTGTGTAGGAGTTAGTGTGACCAAATATCTTTTCCAAGCCAGGATAAAGGAAATAGCAGCATGGACAGCGTTAGGCTTAAAGGCAATGAAACTTTAAACACAGCATTATTTTGTTAAACACTTCCAACATGTATATTTGATGAAATTACAGAGTGTTAATTCATTAAAACAGTTTGGGTGAACATCAACTAGAAAAAGTTATTTACTTTGTGTGTGATAACCTTTGTCTCTGAAAATAATAGGTCAGCTCCTGACATCATTTCCTGGTATATAAATGCAAGAGGATACTCCCCAATTGAACATGATTAAGAGTAAAATATGGTCTGTGCAGTAAACTTTGTATTTTATTTCAAAATAGTCATTTTCTTCCTAAAATAAATCCATTGGCAGTTTTCCTCACTTTCCTTGCAGCAAATGGGTAATGCAGAAAGCATTTACATTGTATTACTTAATTTCAGGAACCTTCTAATATCACACTGTCCTGTACAGATGTGTTTGTTTGGAAAATCTGCAAATTCGCTTAATCTTTGAAAGCCCATTATAACAAGAAACAAAGAACAAAATATTACCAAATATAAAGCTTTTAAAAATATGTTGACTGTGAGTGCTCAGAGTTAGGGAAGAGCAATAAAGTAAAATAATATATTAAAAACATGGAATCACAGCTGTTCAAAGTATGCTTCCCATTAGAAAATTTTGAACCAAATCCAGTGAAGGCAGGCATTGGGAAAAAAAAAATCTGAAAACTTTCTGGAAAAACACTCACCACTTTCAGGCTCTGAAGCCTAATCATAAGTTCAAAGGATCTTGATTGTAATGAAAAGCTTGTTCGAAAAAAATAAATTATGTAGTTAAAAACATCAAATTTCAATATTACAATCAATTTAAAAATTTGATTTGATAATAATGTAAAATACTAAAATGAAGTTTTAGAAACCTAGAAACAGAGGGATAAGAAAAACCAATAATATAAAATTTCTTGAGTCTCTTGGATTACTGAGCCCATAGTGATTAATTGGCTAAATTTTTTCAACTGAAAAGTTGAAGAGCTCTAAAATCCAAAGGTTGTCTTAAAATATTTTTTAAAACCTTGCTGTTACTATTTAATGTATTACTTTCCCTTCACTATTTGCAATAAAATTATATAATAAAAATATATTCCATATTAAAAGCTGCGAGTTTTGAAGAGAGTTTATTTTGTATTAAAATTTTTGTTTTTGCATGTATTTAAATAAGTTAAATTATTGCAATTAATAACCAGTTATTGTTGGTGCCTGTTTGTTTTGCCTACGTGTAGAATTTTCTCACATTAAAGGGACAGTTTGGTAGCAGTAGAAAATAGCTTATTCTTGATGCTTGGAATTCTGTCTCTATTTCTTCTTCTTCTTTTTTTTTTTTTGCTTTTTTTAGGATCGTACCCATGGCACATGGAAGTTCCTAGGCTAGGGGTTGAATCAGAGCTACAACTGCCCAACCACACCACAGTTACAGCAACATGGGATCCGAGCCGCGTCTGCAACCTACACCACAGCTCATGGCAACACCGGATCCTTAACCCACTGAGCAAGGGCAGGGATTGAACCTGCATCCTCATGGATCCTAGTCAGCTTTGTTAACTGCTGAGACATGAAGGAAACTCCTCTGTCTCTATTTCTATGCAGAATGACAGAGGATTTTTTGAGGCTGTGTTCTTTTTTTTTTTTTTTTTAATCTTTTTATTTTTTTCTTTTTTGTCTTTTTGAGGGCCGCACCTGCAGCATGTGGAGATTCCCAGGCTAGGGGTCTAATCAGAGCTGTTGCTGCCAGCCTACCATAGCCACAGCAATGCCAGATCTGAGCTGTGCCTGCTACCTACACTATGGCTCATGGCAACGCTGGATCCTTAACCCACTGAGTGAGGCCAGGGATGGAACCCACCACCTCATGGCTCCTAGTCGGATTTGTTTCCGCTGAGCCACAGTGGGAACTCCTGTATGTGTTCTTAATATGACATTCCTTTTTCCTGTAGAAAAATGAGAAGGAAATTGATTGTATTATCAACATACACAGAAACAAGAGTAGCCCATAATTTCTGTAGAGTTCTTTGACTATTTTAGAAGGCAATGTAGAATGATAAAATTAAGTAGGTCTCAAATTAAAAGTAACTTCTTGCATGCTTAGTTTCCATTACAAAGGGCTGCAGTATTTTTCTCTGTATTTCCTAATAGTTACACCAAACATATAATAAAAGGAATAAAGATTTTTTAAGGGAATATTTAAAAAATATAAATTATTACTGCTTGAGGCAGCAAGAATGAGTCTTCCGGGGTGCTGGTAGTAGACTTGTCCTAGGAGACATGAGTGTATATCTTTGTAAAAATATATTAATTTGCACATTTATAATTTATATACTTTTTGTATACCTCAATGCAAAGTTAAGTAAGTAATGACACAAATATGATTTCTGGTGAATAGTTTGAAGTCAGAATTATTATAATAGGTAACCAAATTTAAAAATAGGAACTGAGAAGTTACCATTTGTGACTACCAGAATAAACATGTGACTTTCCACAGATTTTACCCCTGTCAGTTTTGACAGTCAAGGTTGGTGGAAGCACAGCATGCCAGTTACTCATTTTATTGCCTTTCTTCTCCACATCTTTGCTGTTTTTTTGGGGTATGTATTACCCGAGCTGGACCAGATAGATAACTCTCCTTTACCAGCTGACTTGATGTTAAGCTTTGCCAGTTTAAGGCTGTGGAAAGATGCTCAAAGCCAGAGCAGGAGGAAGGGACTTTGCCTCCATTTTCCAGAGTGCTGTCTTCCCTTAGTATTTAGCAGTTTAGTCAGCAGGGACCCTGGCAGTGTTTACGTCTTGGCTAAGATGTAGTCTGTACCTTCTGGTAAGACCCTCTGCACTCTAGGAAACCACTCCAGTAGACTATGTGTATCCTAACATCCTGTGGGGCTTAGTCTCTTTGTCCCCACAGAGTTCCTGTGGTGGCCACAGCTCTACAAAGCTGACTCAGACTTGGTGGTGGTTGTGCCAGGGGGCTCTTCTATGTTTTTAAGTACCTGTCTGTTCACTCCCCTTCAGTTCTATAGGCAATATTTGTGGTTAACACTTGCTACTGCTATACTACTTATTGAACTACTCCTTGTTTTTTTCTTTTAGTCTTTGACTAAACTTTTTAGTAGTTAATAGTTCCTGATTCAGTAGCTTTTCCTTATTCAAATTACTGTGTTGTTTCTGTCTCCTCATTGGTCCCTCCCCAACTGACACAGTGAGCCTCCTCACATGTTATGTTGGGTTATAAATACTTTTTACTATTTCATTTCAAGGCATTGATTACACATTTAGACCACAGTACAGTTTAGTTCAATTCTGAAACAAAAATATTCATCTCTAAAATTGTTATAACAGGAAATCTATAAAATTTCCTCACATTGTAATTATTTTACTCAACAACTAAACTGCTAAGTTCATTTTCTGTTCATTTCTTCCTGTATCTAAATAAGGTGAGTGACCACTGTTTTTGTGTAATTAATTACAAACATTGTTTCCAACAATTTTATCGTGATTAAGTGGAAGTTTGTATTTGACTTATTAAACTTCATTTTAAAATTTCTTTCAGAATTTAAGGGGATTAAATTTAGATAATTCTAATTTTTGTTATTGTAGAAACAAAGAAAACAAGCAGATATATTGATAAAAATTGTTTTGTGGTATTGCCAAAATTGTGGTCTAAATTGAAGAGTTTACTTTTATTGAGCTACACTTGTGTTTGTATTTTTTTAACACCAGAATATACCTAATATTTGTATAATGCTTTGCCTTCTATTATGCCTTATTTAAAAATAAATACAGTGTGAATGTGTTTTCTTGAGGATCTCTGAGGGCGAAGTCCACTGTATGTTTGAGTGGGTTTCTGCCATTACTCTCGCTTTTCCTCCATGATCTTTTTGCCTGCTCTCGGCTCTTGGCATAGTCATCATTCAGAATATGTTTGAAGGAAGTCTTGACATTCCTATCGGTGTGACTAACCTCTGATTTCTCATCATTACTTTTTACTAAAAGGTCTGGCACCTATGCCAACCATTTTTCTCTGAGTTCATTTCAATGACAGGTTCTGTCTTATGTCTATTGTTACGTTTATTCATTTGTTTTGTTTTTTAGATTCCACATATAAGTGAAATCATATAGTATTTACCTTTTTCTATCTGACTTATTTCACTTAATATAATACCCTCTAGGCCCATCCATATTGTCACAAAGGGCAAGATTTCATTGTTTTTTATGACTGAAATTCCATTGCATGATTGTGTGTATACCTCTTTATCCATTCATCTGTTGATGGGCGCTTAAGTTTTTGCCATGTCTTGACTATTGTATTATGCTGGAGTAAACTTATGGATGTATATGCCTTTTCTAGTTAGTGTTTACTGCTTTTTTTTCTAAGTACCCATGTGTGAAGTTGCTTGATGGTATGGTAGTTTTTTTTTAAATTTTTTTAAAGATTGAAGTATAGTTGATTTACAGTGTGCCAATTTCTGCTGTACCTCAAAGGGACTCAGTCACACACACACACACACACACACACACACACACACACACATTCACTTTGTTATATTAGCTTTTATCAGGGTATTTCATTGCTTATCTATTCTAAATGTAATAGTTTGCATCTAATAACCCCAAAGTCCCAGTCCATTCTACTCCCCCCTTCCCTTTGGCAATCATAAATCTGTTCTCTATGTCTGTGAGTTTGTTTCTGTTTTGTAGATATGTTCATTTGTGCCATATTTTAGATTATACATATAATTTGATATCATATGGTATTTTTCTTTTTCTTTCTGACTTATTTCACTTGGTATGATAATCTCTAGTTGCATCCATGTTGCTGCAAATGACATTATTTTGTTTGTTTTTATAGCTGGGTATTATTTCATTGTATATATGTACTGCATTTTAATCCATTCATCTATTGATGGACATTTAGGTTTTTTTCTATGTCTCGGCTATTGTGAATAATGCTGCTATGAACATATGGTGCATATATCTTTTTGAATTGTAGTTTTGTCCAGATATATGCCCATGAGTGGGATTGTTGGATCATATGGTAGTTCTATACTCAGTTTTCTGAGAGACCTCTATACTGTTCTCAATAGTGGGTGTACCAGTTTACATTTCCACCAATAATATAAGAGGGCTCTCTTTTCTCTACACCCTCTCCAGCATTTGATATTCATAGACTTTTTAATGATGGCCATTCTGAGTGGTGGGAGGTGATACCTCATTTTGGTTTTGATTTGCATTTCTCTATTAGTGATGCTGAACATTTTTCCATGTGCCTATTTGCCATCTGTATGTCTTCTTTGGAGATATGTCTATTTAGGTCTTCTTGCCAATTTTTCATTTGGGCTGTTTCTTTTTTTGTTGTTGAGTTGTATGAGTTGTTTTTATATTTTGGAAATTAAGCCCTTGTCAGTTGCATCATTTGCGATTATTTTCTCCAATTCCATAGGTTGTCTTTTGGGTATTTTTTTAAAATTGTTTCCTATGCTGTGCAAAAACTTGTAAGTTTGATTAAGTCCCATTTTTTTATTTTTGTTTTTATTTCTACTGCCTTGGGAAACTGACTAAGAAAACATTTGTATGGTCTATGTTAAGTATGGTGGCTTTATTATTAATTTTTTGAGGAATCTCCATGTTGTTTTCCATATTGGCTGCACCAATTTACCTTCCCCCCAGCAGTGCACAAGGATTCCACTTTTCCATATCCTTGTTATTTTTATTTGTTGTCTTTTTGATAATAGGCATTCTGATTGGTATAAGGTGATAACTCACAGCAATTTTGATCTACATTTCCCTGATGATTAGTGATGTTGAGGAAGTTTTCATGTGCCTGTTGGCTACCTGTATTTCTTCTTGGAAAAATGACTATTAAGATCTTCTGCCCATTTGGGTTGCTTATTTTTTGATACTGAGTTTATATGAGCTCTTTGTGTATTTCGGATATTAACACCTTATCATATATATCACTTACAAATATCTTCTTCCAGAATTGGTAGCCTTTTCATTTTGTTGATAGTTTCCTTTGCTGTGCAAAAGCTTTTTAGTTTAATGTAATCACATTTCTTTATTTTTTTTTGGTTTTATTCCCTTGCATGAGGAGACATAGCCAAAAAAGTTTTGCTTAGACTAATGACAAAAAGAGTACTGCTCATGTTCTCTTCTAGAAGTTTTATGGTTTCAGATCTTACATTTAAGTCATTAATCCATTTTAAATTTGTTTTTGTGCATAGTGTGGGAGAATAGTCCAGTTTGAGTCTTCTGCATATAACTACCAATTCTTACCAATACCATCTACTGAAGAAGTTCTCTTTTCCTTATTGTATAATCTTGCCTCCTTTGTTGTAGATTAATTGCCCGTATATGTGTGGGTTAATTTCTGGGCTCTTTATTTTGTTCCATTGATCTATGTATCTGTTTCTGTGCCAGTACCATACTGTTTTTTTTTGGGGGGGGAGGGGTGGCACACCTGTGGCATATGGAAGTTCTCAGGCTTGGGAAATTGGAACTTGGGTCTTGGAATTAGACCCAGGAGTCTAATTGGAGCAACAGCTGCCAGACTATACCACAGCCACAGAAATGCAGGATCTGAGCTGTGTCTGTGACCTACACCATGGCTCACAGCAATGCTGAATCCTTAACCCACTAAGTGAAGTCAGGGAATGAACCCACATCCCATGTATCCTAGTAGGGTTTGTTAACCCACTGAGCCATGAAGGGTACTCCCAGTACCATACTCTTTTGATGAATGTAGCTTTGTTCTATAGTATTAAACCAGGGAGTATGATACTTCCAGCTTCGTTTTTCTTTCTCAGTAATGTTTTGGCTATTCTGGACTTTTTCTATTTCCATCCGAAGTTATCCCATTTGTCCATTTTTTTTTTTTACTCAAAAGGAGAATTTGAAATTTTTCTCATACTAAATACATATGATATATAAGCAAATAAGATCTTTAAGCAAAGTCACAAAAGTCCAAATCAAATTATCCTCTTTAACTTATTAAACAAGTGTCTATAATTTAATATAGGAGTTCCCATCGTGGCGCAGTGGTTAACGAATCCAACTAGGAACCATGAGGTTGCAGGTTCGGTCCCTGCGCTTGCTCAGTGGGTTAACGATCCAGCATTGCCATGAGCTGTGGTGTAGGTTGCAGAGGCGGCTCGGATCCCACATTGCTGTGGCTCTGGCATAGGTCCGAGGCTACAGCTCCGATTAGACCCCTAGCCAGGGAACCTCCATATGCCGCGGGAGTGGCCCAAGAAATAGCAAAAAGACAAAAAAATATATATGTATATATATATACATATATATATATAATTTAATATATAGGCAACATGCTAGCTCTTTTAAAGATGACTTGACAATAATATATATTAGATAGTACAGATAGAGTTGGTGGTATGTGCATAATTGAACAATTTCCATGTATGTTGAAATATAGCTCTACCCCCAGGTACTTCATCAATAATCATCCATTATAGGAACATTAAATATTATTATCCTTAAGAAATTAAACAATAAATCAATTAGATCATCTAATAGTCCATCTTTTAATTCTCCTATTTCTGCTAAGAATGCCTTCTGTTAAAATTTTAAATTTGGTCAAAACAATATTTATTTAATAGGTTTCTTTGTCTTTCTTGTGACTTTTAAGTGAAAATTGTCACCCATTTTATTTTATTTTATTTATTTTTTATTTTATTTTCCCACTGTACAGCAGGGGGATCAAGTTATCCTTACATGTATACATTTTTTTCCCCCACCCTTTGTTCTGTTGCAACATGAGGATCTAGACATAGTTCTCAATGCTATTCAGCAGGATCTCCTTGTAAATCTATTCTAAGTTGTGTCTGATAAGCCCAAGCTCCCAATCCCTCCCACTCCCTCCTTCTCCCATCAGGCAGCCACAAGTCTATTTTCCAAGTCCATGATTTTCTTTTCTGAGGAGATGTTCATTTGTGCTGGATATTAGATTCCAGTGATAAGTGATATCATATGGTATTTGTCTTTGTCTTTCTGGCTCATTTCACTCAGTATGAGATTCTCTAGTTCCATCCATGTTGCTGCAAATGGCATTATGTCATTCTTTTTTATGGCTGAGTAGTATTCCATTGTGTATATATACACCACCTCTTCCTAATCCAATCATCTGTTGATGGACATTGGGTTGTTTCCATGTCCTGGCTATTGTGAATAGTGCTGCAATGAACATGCGGGTGCATGTGTCTCTTTTAAGTAGAGTTTTGCCCGGATATATGCCCAAGAGTGGGATTGTGGGGTCATATGGAAGTTCTATGTATAGATTTCTAAGGTATCTCCAAACTGTTCTCCATAGCTGTACCAGTTTACATTCTCACCAACAGTACAGGAGGGTTCCCTTTTCTCCACACCCCCTCCAGCACTTGTTATTTGTGGACTTATTAATGATGGCCATTCTGACTAGTGTGAGGTGGTATCTCATGGTAGTTTTGATTTGCATTTCTCTTATGATCAGCGATGTTGAGCATTTTCTCATGTGTTTGCTGGCCATCTGTATATCTTCCTTGGAGAACAGTCTATTCAGGTCTTTTGCCCATTTTTCCATTGATTGATTGGCTTTTTTGCTGTTGGGTTGTATAAGTTGCTTATATATTCTAGAGATTAAGCCCTTGTCAGTTGCATCATTTGAATCTATTTTCTCCCATTCTGTAAGTTGTCTTTTTGTTTCCTTTTGGGTTTCCTTTGCTGTGCAAAAGCTTTTCAGTTTGATGAGGTCCCATGGGTTTATTTTTGCTCTAATTTCTATTGCTTTGGGAGACTGACTGAGAAAATATTCATGACGTTGATGTCAGAGAGTGTTCTGCCTATGTTGTCTTCTAGGAGTTGGATGGTGTCCTGTCATATATTTAAATCTTTCAGCCATTTTGAGTTTATTTTTTGTGCATGGTGTAAGGGTGTGTTCTAGTTTCCTTGCTTTGCATGCAGCCGTCCAGGTTTCCCAGCAATGCTTGCTGAATAGACTTTCTTTTTCCCATTTTATGTTCTTGCCTCCCTTGTCAAAGCTTAATTGACCCTAGGTGTCTGGGTTTATTTCCGGGTTCTCTATTCTGTTCCATTGGTCTGTCTGTCTGTTTTGATACCAGTACCACACTGTTTTGATGACTGTGGCTTTGTAGTATTTCTTGAAGTCTGGGAGAGTTATGCCTCCTGTTTGGTTTTTGTTTCTCAGGATTACTTTGTCAATTCTGGGTCTTTTGTGGTTCCATATAAATGTTTGGATTGTTTGTTCTAGTTCTGTGAAAAATGTCATGGGTAATTTGATGGGGATTGCATTGAATCTGTAGATTGCTTTGAGAAGTATGGCCATTTTTACAATATTGATTTTCCCAGTCCAGGAACATGGAATATCTTTCCATTTCTTTACATCTTCTTTGATTTCTTTGATGAAAGTTTTATAGTTCTCGGCGTAAAAGTCCTTTACCTCCTTGGTCAGGTGTATTCCGAGGTATTTGATTTTTTAAGGTGCAATTTTAAAAGGTATTGTATTTTTGTATTCCTTTTCTAATATTTCATTGCTGGTATACAGAAATGCGACTGACTTCTGAATGTTATACTTATATCCTGCTACTTGGCTGAATTTATTAATCAGTTCAAGTGGTTTTTGGATTGAGTCCTTAGGGTTTTCTATATATAGTTCATGTCATCTGCATACAGTGACAGTTTGATCTCTTCTCTTCCTATATGGATGCCTTTTATTTCTTTTGTTTGCCTAATTGCTGTGGCTAGGACTTCCAAAACTATGTTGAAGAGCAGTGGTGAGAGTGGGCATCCCTATCTTGTTCCAGATTGGAGTGAGAAGGCTTTCAGTTTTTCCCCATTGAGGATTATATTTGCTGTGGGTTTATCATAAATGGCTTTGATTATGTCACCCATTTTAAAATGCAATTTATATATGAAGTGTCCAGGCCAGTTGTCTTGTAAAATGGTCCACAATCTAGATAAATCTGACTGTTGTCTCTCAGTGTTGCTTAACTTCACCCTTTGTCCTGAAGAATCTACAAAATGAATGTTTAGGTCTGGAGTATAGATTGATTCGATCTGAGGTAAATCTTTGTGGCAAGAATGTTCATAAATGATGTTAGGTGCTTTAGATCAGGATGCCTATAAAACTGGTTGCCATAGACCATTAGGTTAAGATAATGAAAGATTATCATTGCCTAAGCCCAAAGACATAAAGATACATTTTCCCTTTGTAATTACTAAGAAATAAATACAGAAATATATGTATCTAATTGTTTACATATCATATATGCATGTGTGAAATAAACATGACCTATTTTTAAGAAAAAAATGTTCCATATCCAAAATAATTCAGTAAGCTGAGGAAAATACACATTTTCCTATAGGCTGTTAATAATTTAATCAGTGGTCACAAATTAGCAATTTTTAAAAGTAATTAGCAGTTAACCTATACTTTGACATATGGGTCCCATTAAACCTTTCATGTAATTATTTTAGCCTCCACTTTTGAAAATTATCTGAGTCAGTTATTATTATGGGGTTTTATTAGGAGTGTATTATGAGTTTTTAAAAAATCTCTTTTTTGTTCTACAAATGTTAGTTGTCAGTTTTCTGTCTCTGGTAGTGGACAGATCTAGAATATATGTATATATATAATGTCATACCAATATCTCAAATTCAAGTTTAATATTTTAGTGTTTGGCTCTTAACTTCTCATGTTTGTATTGCTCTTGAAAATCTTGGCCTGGGATTATATTCATGTATTTAATTATTTGCTGTGTCATATAGTATATGGTTTTTCCTTGATGAATTGAAATATTTAACATTCTACAGTGTGAGATCTTTATTGTTTGAAAGTTCACATCTTCCTCATTGGTGCTTAAAATCCCTCCTTTCAGTATTCAAATTGTATTTCCTTTGTCCAAAAAAAAAAAAAGGTGTTTTTTTTATAACTGTGTGGACAGTCAATGTCTTCTCTTTCACATAAAGTCTTTGTTCTTTATTCTATAGAAACAAATGTTAATGGAGCGTATGCCCCATCCTCCTGTGCTCCTTTCTCTAAAGCCAGAAGGAACTCAGACTGCTTATTTTTATACTTACTGATATCCTGGGGAAAAAGGTAAGGGAGAGTTTATAAAACCTGGGCAAAAGAAGGCTGTAACTCTTTCAGTTCTCCCAAGGGCTGAATCTCGGCTGAAATAACTGAGTTTTTGGACATACAGAAGGAAATGATGAGTTAGGCTAAATGTCCAGATGTGAGCTCAACAGATGTATAAGGTTACATTTCAAAAGACAAGGCATGAGATACCTGTATCTTTAGAGAGGAAGTTGTAAATAGTAAACAGATAATTCAGCTATCAACTGTAGCCTGGCTTTGAAAGATTTTAAAGTAATAAATACTTTTAAAAATCTCTTTACACTGTTTATCGTACATAAAACACACACATATAACATATATATATATCCAGATAAAGATCTGAGAGTGAATTAAATCAAATGGATACTTAAAATATAATTCTTGCTTTATTATCTTTAATATGGGTGAACATTTTTGATGAATTTGTTTTTACCTTGAAAATAGACTTCTTTTTAAACTTTACTCATCTGTACTTGCAAATTTCTTGCTCTTCCTTCTCAGACAATATTAAACATCCTCATAAACACCTTGCAAATATTCTGAGTTACTGAAGCCAAAAGGCAAACTATTAAAGAAAAACAGCAAAATTACTCCCTTGCTTCTAAATCCTAGCAGTGTATTTCTTAATTTTTTTATGAACTAATAATAATAATATCTTAAAATATATAGTGTGAAAAGTGGAGTATTTTCTTATAAAAGAAAGCTATTATTCCAGTGTAGGACAGGATACCGCCCTCATTCAAATATTCATTTATATACAGCGAAATATTCTTTTTATTCTACGTGCTTACCGTGCCTTGCATGCTTCTTAGAAGCCAAAACATACATCCATGGGAATAACAACAAAGCACATCCTAATTCTGGAATTTTAAAGGGCTCTGGGATTTGAAGTTGACACTTCTTTGGCTAAGTTCCAACACCCAACTTAACTAGGCAGAAGAGAGGGCCATTTGGATCCATGTTTCCCTAAATCTCATACAGTTTTGGAGAGAAAAGTAATGCCCAAAATAAAAATATGATAACTTGCTCTGATAATGGGAAGTTGATTCAAAATGGAATAAGCGACCTTTAATAAAGAGAAATTTGTCAGTGGAAACTCTCTAGAGAGTTGGACCAGAGTGAAACCTTGTAATCATCTCATGAGCATAAGCAGATAGAAAGTGATTCCTCAGGTTAGAAGAGACATTTTAAAAGTCACAGCACTTCTTTTTCCTCCTTTGTAAGTGCACCCAAGGGAGGAGCTACCTCTCTGGGGTTTAACTTCCTCCTGTTACAGCAGCTGGTGGGAGGAAGAATACAGCGAGGAAACTGCAGAAAGAGGAGTCCAACGCTGGATAAGGTGTTCAAGCATCACAGAGCTCATTGACACCTTCTCTGTCCCAGAAGAGCCTCCCAATCCTAACAAAGATGTTTCTTCCCTCCTTCACTTATTTGTGTTTGGGTGCAGAGGCAGGGGTATTAGCAAGCTGCCAAAACATTGACCCAACTCTGGGAAAGTGTACACACTTTACGTGATACCTCTAAAGGCCATAAGGGAGAGATGTTGGATAGAAGGGTAGATTTAGATATTGTCTCAAAAAAAACCACTACAGTTTCTTCTCCTTCACTGATATCAAATAACAATGAATATTACGGTCATTTTATCAAGATGTAAAAGCATTTTCACATACACATATGCTCCTTAAGACATTGATTTACCCTTCCCTTCTTGGTTTTTAGATATTCTTGATTTTCAGAGAGACAGTTTCATACAGTGAAAGAGAGTTTTTTTTGTGTTTTTGTTTTTTTTGTTTAAATAGCCACAGCTCAGCTTATGGAAGTTCATCACAGCTGCAACCTATACTTATGCGCAGTCGTGGCATCTCCAGGTCCTTTAACCCACTGTGATCTGCCTGAGATCGAACCCACATCTCTGCAGCCACTTGAGGCCCCACAGTCGGATCCTTAACCCTCTGTGCCACAGTGGGAAAGTGGGAATTCCTTTTTTTTTTTTAAATTGAAGTCTAATTGATTTGCAATGCTGTGTTAGTTTCTACAGCAGAGATTCAGTTAATAGGTGTGTGTATATTCTTTTTCAGATTCTTTTCCATTATAATTTATTTCAAGATATTAAATATAGTTTTCTTTGCTATGCAGAAGGACTTTGTTTTTTATTTTACAAATAGTAGTTTGTATCTGATAATCCCCAACTCCTAATTTATCCCTCTCCATTCTTTTCCCCCTTTGGTAACCATATGTTTGTTCTATATCTGAGTCTGTTTCTGTTTTATAAATAAGTTCATCTGTATATAATTTTTTTAGATTCTACATATAAGTGATATCATATGAGATTTGTCTTTGTCTGGCTTACCTCTTTTGGTATGGTAATCTCTAGGTCCATGCATGTTGCTGCAAATGGCATTATATCATTCTTTGTTATAGCTGAATAATATTCCGTCATGTACATATATTTAATCTTTACCCATTTCTATGTCGATGGACATTTAGATTGTTTCCATGTCTTAGCTATTGTAAACAGTGTTTTTGTGAACTTTAAGGTGCATCTATCTATTCTAATTAGAGTTTTCTCTGGATAGATGCCCAGGAGTGGGGCTGCTGGATCTTATGGTAACTCTATTTCAATCGAGGAACTGCTGTACTGTCCTCCATGGTAGTTGTACCAAGTTACATTCCCACAAACAGTGTAGGAGGGTTCTCTTTCCTCCACACCTTTTCGAGCATTTATTATTTGTAGAATTTTTGATGATGTCCATTCTGACTGGAATGAGGTGATACCTCATTGCAGTTTTGATCTGCATTTCTCTAATAATTAGCCATGTTGATCATCTTTCCATGTGAAGAGGAAAGGTTTTAAAGTCAGATAGACCTGATTTCAAATTCTGACTCCATCATCTGTTAATTATTGTGACTTGGTACAAATTACCCAATCTCTCTGAGTATCTATTTGTTTATAAAATGGACATTAATATTATACACTTCTCAAAGTGCTTTGAAGTTAAATGAAATAATTATGTGTTTGATAGCCAGGACACAATACTGTCTTATCCATGATAGTTGTTTCAATTACCATTATTCATATATATATGAAATTATATAAACACACTTTTCCCCGTTCAGTCAAGTCTAGTATGGACAAGGAGTGAGAAAGGTAAAGAATCAGTTGTTGGATGGAATATGCCCAGGCTGTGTCTGTGTTGGCATTCTGGCTGCTGGGCTTCCCTTGGCATTTGTATCTCTTTCCTTGTTGAGGGGGTTGAAGTCAATCTTTTTACCGTATTCTTTATACTTCATCCATATTTAGTTCTCTACATGTGTTTATCACTCACTTCCTAATGGAATATGTTAGAGACAAAAGAGGGTTTTTATTACAAAGAGCAACTGCCCCAAACAAATGCATTTCAATAGTTCCATTGTTTATAAACATAAACAAATAAATAAATTAGTATCTAATCTTCCAAAACAAAGAGGTTACTCGACAGATGGCAGCTTGCGTTCTTGATTCATTACAGCTGGATATAAATTAGTGCTTTTATTACCTCCCAGACAATGCAAGGATCAGAGAATATGTCCAATAATCCTTCTATCTTTATTTATTGTCAGGTATTTTAATTCTATATTGTCTCAGTACAAGGCAGTTATTATCTTCAACTGTGAGTATTCATTGAGATTTACCCTCTTATTAGCCCTTTTCAAAGGACCTGATTTCCTCCCTGCATTAATCTCTGCTCATCTGGAAAATTTTTCCTTCTTGAATACTCCTCTTAGTGCTGCTTTTAACACAGATGTGTAGGTAATAAATTCTCCTAGCTTTTGTTTGTTTGAAAGAGTCTTTATTTCATTTGTTTCAATTTTTATTGTGAATTTTTTTAACATAGACAAAAATAGGCACCTAGGACCAATCATCCACCCAACAGCCATCACCCCAAGACCGATCCTACCACTTTCACACCTATCTGCGTCAAGACTTTGACACTGTATCAGTGCACTCATTTGATCTGTAATAATTCTATTTAAAGTCTAAAGAATAAAGTCTTTTTACCTTTTATTTACCTGACCAGTGTCACATATAAAAATGATTAAAGAGAATTGCTGGAGTTCCCGTCATGGCGCAGTGGTTAACGAATCTGACTAGGAACCATGAGGTTGCGGGTTCGATCCCTGCCCTTGCTCAGTGGGTTAACGATCTGGCGTTGCCGTGAGCTGTGGTGTAGGTTGCAGACACGGCTCGGATCCTGTGTTGCGGTGGCTCTGGTGTAGGCCGGCAGCTACAGCTCTGATTCGACCCCTAGCCTGGGAACCTCCATATGCTGCAGGAGCGGCCCAAGAAATAGCAAAATGACAAAAAAAAAAAAAAGAATTGCTTCATATCATGTGTTATCCATTCAACGTTCAAATTTCTCACTGTTTCATGAATGTCATAACATTTTTACAGCTTAGTTTTTTTTTTTTTTTTTAAAAAGAAGGATGGCAGTATACTCCTTATTTTGTAATGGTTCCTTTATTTGTTAGATCTCTTTTAACTTTAATTTCCACTTTTATTCCCCCCCTTTTTTTCCTTGTTGAAGGAATTTTGCCTCTTCTGCCCATACATATATCTATCGGGTTTTTTTTGGTTTTGCTGATTGCATCCGTGTGGAATATCTTGCAGTATTCCTCTGTCCTCTGTAATTCCTGTGAATCATTGGTAGGATCAAGAGGCTGAGTAAGATTAAAGTTTGATTTGGGGGGACAAATCACTTTGTAAGTGGTGGATATTTTCTTTTGCTGGGAGAAGCAGTCTTGTGTTTTCTCTCTTTTAGTGAGGTTAGCACTGATGCAACTAGACCTTTTATTGATGTCTCTCCATTCATTATGGTTTTCTGAAGTTTCTTCTCCGGTAGATTCCTGTGGGAACAATATTTCTTGACTTTTTGTATGTTGATAACAGCTTGTCCTTGGCTTATGCTTGGAAGTCAGTTTAGCTGCATATAAAATCTTGGCTCACATTTTCTTTTCCTTGAATATCTTAAATATGTTATTCCTTTTCTTTTTTAAAAAATAAAGACTCATTTTTAATAAATCTGACAGAAATTTGATTTCCTTTCTTTTTTCAGTGACCCAGTGTAATCTCTGGTATATAAGACTGTAATCCTTTTACTCATTTTGTGGAAACTCAGTTTTCCTTAACTTTAGGAGAAAGGCTGGGCTACCATAGCTCTTTCAACCTCACAGCACTATAACTTTCTCTTTTGTTGTTTTTATGAAATATTAATATATGTATTTAATATATATTATATAAAATATGTTTGGATGTATACCTATATCTCACCGCATACTTTAATAATGCTTAATGTGAATATAATATGTATGTATTTCCTATATTTTATATATAATATATATGTGTGTCTATCTATCTCACATCATACTTTCTGAGCTCTCTAGGCTCTATTTTCTTCTACTTTTACTGAATTTCCCATTTCCTATGCTCTGTAGCAGTTTTTATATCTACAGTGGTATTAATATTAGCATGCTGATGAAAGTGCCAAAAGTCCCATGCAGTATTAGTGCCAAATATTGTTTGAGAAACTTGTCTTTATTTTTTCCTACAAACAAAGATACAGGAATGAATAGTGAACTAAGGTTCAAAACGAAAACAGGCAGAAACACACCACATAGTATTCTCTGTAGTTATCTATCAGCATTCAGGAAGTAACTCATATGGCTGGAATATAGACAAATGGCTTTGGAAGACAGCAGTATTGTAAACACATTATCATAGATTCCAAGCACAGAATCTGCAATCTGACTCCTGGCATTCGAATCTCAGCTTTATCACTGAGAATGTGTACAACTTGCTCAAATTTCTTAACATCTTTATGCCTCAGTTTCCTCATTTATAAAAAGAAAGTAATAGCAATTACCTACCTTTATATCCTTTATGTACATTTCCTGGCACATAGTAAATGCTCAATTACTAAAACTTCGCTCAGTTCATGTTTAGAGATTTTGAGAAAAATCCAAGTCACTGAACTCGAAGTGTCTTTCCAAGTAAATTTAGTAATTTGAGTTTACTTTGGAATTTAATAAAAATCAGACCAATCATGGGAGTCCTCTGGTGGTCTAGTGGTTAGGAGTTTGTACTTTCACTGCAGAGGCCTGGGTTCAGTCCCTGGTCTGTGAGCCGAGATCCCACATCAAGCTACTGCATGCTGCAGCCAAAAAAGAAAAAAAACTCAGACAAACCATACTTCAAATGAAAATGAATATTCCTTCTAAGTTGTTTCGATCTTAATAAGATAAAAATTGCATTTTCCTATCCTTTTCTAAATTTGCCATTGTGGTAGTCTAGACTTTGGCACCTTCCCAAATATGTACGTGGACAGTTCATTTTAAAATACTGAGTTTTATATCATTCTGAAACTATTAAGCTTTAAAGAGTCATCACACTGCTCATACGATAGCTATTTTTATTATATTTCTCATCTTTAAAAACAGAAATAGAGTCAATTTGAACTTAGACTCTCTCTGCTATTAATAATTGAAACAAGAAAATATCTCCAAAAATCATAAAGATACAGGAATTATCCAAAATAGTTTAAAGTTTCAACCGCATGGTAGATTTAACATCAGTTAATTTTTACAGAAGTAGTTACATTTATTATGTCCATATCAACTCCTCTTTGTCCCTAGGAATAAAAGTTCAAGATCTTTGCAACTCCCTCCCACAAGCAAATGCTTGATGCCTATTTTTGTTTATCTCATAACACAAGAAACTAATTGGAAGGAAGAGTGACAAAGTTCTTTATATTATCATATATGAATATTGGGTCTGTGTCTCTCTCTAGATTGATTGTATGGTACATCATCTATACTCTCGTAAATCATGATGACCTTGAGAAGAACAAAAATAAAAGCCTTTTCTCCCGTTATTTTAAGTGACACTATCCTATGTTAAATATTATGAAAAGCTTCCATTCATTTGTATTTTCATTATTACATTAAAAAGGTAGCAGTTTAGCAGTATCAGGTTTGAAGTGAGCTGTGGATATACCTAGGTCTATATAGGTCTGTGCTCACTGGATATCATACTTGGAGAAGTGGATTGATGCCTCATGATGATCATGACATTAGCATTGACATTATAAACTTGAGGGCTCAGAGCACAGAATAATCCTAGAAAAACACATCAGAGAATAAGGAGAAATACTAATAATATTTAAAACTTAAATCATTTTAAAATACAAGACATGCATATTGAACTATTTTGCATTTGTTGAGGAATATTTGAAAATGATTGCTTCTCCAGTTTCTGGCCAGGGATTTTTTTTCTGGGATCTATGACAGGATGTTTTCTGTTCTTAACCTTTTTTTTTTTTTTTTTTTAGCTAAGAAAGGAAAAATCTTTCCTGCCAGATTTTTTTTTTTAAAAAAACCTGTCTAAGTAATAAACTTGTATTCAAGAATGTAGTTGTTAGAAAGTACTGTTATCTATTTAAAACTTACGGAAACACTTAATTTTTAAGGCAGTATTAACTAGGGTTGAATTATGGAGCAATTCCTCCGGAAGTTCATGTCAGAAGAATGTTATTGCCAAATAAATCCACTGTGATCAGTTGAGTGACAGTGAATAGGAAAAGCACTTAAAATAAATGGACACTCAGGGGTACCTTTCCAAAGTCTGTTGTGACATGTTAGCTGTGTCACTCCCATTAAAACCAGTGGGGGTTTTGAGGTTGAAATTCATCTTTACAGATTAAAGCCTTCCTTCTTAACACGTGGCGCTGGAGAAACCATCAGAGAAGCCCAGGTTTGGAACATATCAAATGTTCTTTGGAAAGCAGTGGTACTGATTTTTTCCCCTCACATTCATCTTTATAAACTTTTTAGTTATAAATTTTGATGCATTCAACTGAAGATGAAAAGAGGAGGCATGATGTTTACATTAGAATTTATGCATTAAAAGCATGATTTTTGCAGTTGATGTGCTGGGTCAGAAAGTAATGATTGCCTTTTAAGATATTTCTTTATATTCCATCCAAAAACATCTCCTTCTCAGATCTTCACTCCCTCTGCTGGTGTTCAGATAGATGTTTAAATTTCTTCTAGAAGAATTACATGTGTTGAGTGGGGTTGCCTCTATGATTGCTTTGAGGAGAATTAAAGAAAGAATGATTTTGTAAACTACGCAGTTTCCTTATGTAATCTGAAAAAAAATGCTTAGTCAACCTTTACAAAAATGTAATACAGATTTTATTAATTTTTTTGAAATTAAGGCAAAGAAAGGTAACTTACTCCCTATTATCAATTTTAGAGAAATGTTTATGATATGGTCAGTTGGAGAATATTAATCAGTGTTTACATTCATTGCATGTTCTGAGTCGTATTATACAAATCAAAAAGCTTTCTATTGTATTTGTCTACTTCATTGGTATTCAAATGCAATATGTGAGTGATGTCATTTTTGAAAACTAGAGTTATTAAATTAATAAAAATTGCATAGAATAAGCACAATTGGCCTCAACTCCCTGCTCTGTCATTAAATCACAATCATGGTACTAAAACCACCTTATCCAGGTGATTGTGGTCAGTAAATGACCCAATGGATGTTTATCACCAACAGTTTGTTTAATGATGATTTCTATCGCAGATTAACACATATGCCTTCCACACTGCCTCAAAGAATGGAATGACTAAATAAATTGAGAGGATAAATGAATATCTTAGAAGTTGTGGGCCAGATTGTCTCTGATTTGTCCTGTTTTTCTGAATCAGTGCCTCAATTCCAAAAATAACACCAGCATGGTAGACTTAAGGTACTGGTGTGGACAGGAAAAGGAAGCTATGTGAGGGGAGTCATTGTTACCATTTTGTGTGCCTGAATTTAAATCTATATTACCAACAGAGTCGGAAATCTCACCTATAATAGAGTTGCAATTTGAGCACAGATCTTCAGGCATCAAATTCAGATAGGACTTACACTGCCCTGTCCATTTGTAACTAAATGAAATAAGAAAGGAATTTTCTCTATTTCTCTAAATATATTTGCCTGATTTACTTTGCACATTTTTGTTTCCATCTACCTGACATCTACTTACTTAAAGCATTGTTTTTCATCTTAGTTGCCAAACTGGAATCTCTCTTTCTGCAGTCCGTCGTTTATTCCTTAGAATAATTTTCCCTGGCATTTCCTAGGGTGGCCCTTACAGAATCCAGGAGAAGAGATGAGAGGGATCTTTATGAGGAGGCAACACAGGATGCAAATATTAGCCAGACCCTTGAAACCATCAGTGACTCTCTGGAGATCTGACCCTGTGAGCTGAGGACCACTGCTTTGATAATTTTAAGAGGTCCATTGTTTATTATAAATTGTCTCCCTCTCCTAGGTGACAGCAGCAGTATATATGATTATAAATTGCTTCCCAGCATCCTGCCTCTGGCACTCACCCATGCTGCCAGAGTTTGTGTGGGGGATGAGGGTAGAAGGAGGTGAAAGAATGTTTAGAAATGAGGGAGGAGGGGCAGGGCTACATATAGTTGATCTCTTCTAGTATGAAAAGGTACAGAGAATCAGGGAATTTTGGAGAAGTAAGAAAAAATAAACTTGAGTCATCTAATTGTAAAACATTGATTCTAGAACACTTAAGAGATCATTCGATTTAAAATCCCCAGTTAGCTGATGAGAAAATGCATGCCCAGAAAGGATAAATGGATGAATCTCATCTCTAAAATTTGAGATTTGTGTTTAGATTTGTGAACTCCAAGATGTGAAATACTTTACTTACTCAAAATTGTTCTATTTATTCCTTCTGAATAGTTTTGGTTAAATTTATTTTAAATGCAAAATTGTTATTTTGTTTTTTTAGAGCTGTACCCATGGCATATGGAGATTCCCAGGCTAGGGGTTAAATGCCACAGCCACAGCAACTCCTGATCCCAGCCCACGTCTGTGAGCCTACACCGCAGCTCATGGCAGTGCTGGATCCTTAATGCACTGAGTGAGGCCAGGGATTGAACTTGCATCCTCATGGATGCCAGCCAAATTTTTTTTTTTTGCTGAGCCATGATGGAAATTCCTAAATGCAAAATTAAATTGCAATATTGACTAAATATAGAATAATTTATCTACTCTAACAGGAAAGCTTCTTGAAATCAGTTAGGGTCTTGTGCAGTTCATTTTGATGCTCTTGGCATGTTTACTCTTGGGTTATTACATTTGAATGGATTCTACTTTTCTCCCAGGTTTCCTGCCTTCTTTCATGAATGTTACTTTTGTTCAATGCATTCACCTTCCTTTTAAAGTTAAACGTTGCTCTCCTGAGTCTGTTCTTGATTTTAAAAACTCATATGGGGATTGGGAGTTTGGGGTTAATAGAGGCAAACTATTGCCTTTGGAATGGATTAGCAATGAGATCCTGCTGTGTAGCATTGGGAACTATGTCTAGTCACTTATGATGGAGCATGATAATATGAGAAAATAGAATGTGTACATGTATGTGTAACTGGGTCACCATGGTGTACAATAGAAAAAAAATTGTATTGGGGAAATAACAATTAAAAAATAAATAAAATAAAAAAACTCATATGCCACTGGTATCCCTTCCCCACTGTCACCACAGGTCTATCACTTATGCTCTTGTCATTGTGGTCTCCCTTATTTCATCTTACTCCTTCCTCTATAGAGGACAGTATTGGAGTTCTTGTGTATTAATTTGATTTGACCTAAAACCAGTCATTAAAGTGATTGAGTCATTTCGTCACATATTTTCTTCTTATTCTTTTAATTTTATGTAAAATCTCAAATATATACAAAAGTGGAAGGAATACTATTAAAAAAATACCAAGATACTCATTACCTACCTTCAAAATTACCAACATTCAGCCATTCTTATTTTATCCATCACAAGCACATACTTTTTTGCCTGACATATTACAAAGTCAACTTAAAACATTGTGTATTTCATTTTACAACTCTGGCATCACTTGTTTTAAATAATAATGGTGCCATTAGCACATGACACAATTTATAATTATTCTTCAATAGTATATAATGAATAATTTGTATTAACTGTGATTTAAATTAGAATTGAAATAAGGTGACACAATACATTTAGATCAAATGTTTATACTCTTTAAAAACCTCTGTAAAAATCCCCCCTTTCTCTTGCCATTTATCTGTTGAAAAAGCAAGCATGTGTCATCTTTTTTCCTGAAGGCCTTCTCAATATTTAACTCTCTTTCTACCATATAACCTTTATTTTCCTTCACGCTAATGTTTCATGAAAACTATAATTCTAGAGGATTGACTAAGTTCATGTGAATTTTGGAGGGACATGGAAAGGACAAAGATACTTCTGAGCTGCTAGTATATACACCTGTTATCATATCATGTCAGTGCAATTGGATCCATCCATTTTGAAGGTCCACATCAGCTATCAGTCAAGAGATTATAGCACCCAGTGACAGGACTTTCTTAATTCATGATCTCATCAGTACTTGTCAAATGGCAAATTTCAAAGTATATTATTTCTCCTGCATGTCACCTTTATAAAGAAAAATTTCCCCTTACTATATATTTACTTGGTTAACCAGCTGGTTAGTTAGATCAGGAAAGGCAGGGTAAATGCTTTCCTTTTTTCCTGTTAATTTTCAGGTTTATGAATTTATGTCTTAGCAAAGATGATCCACGAGAATACTTTGTTTTGGAATATCAAAATAAAATTCTGGCTTTATGAGCTTTCTAAAATATAATTGCTGTATTAAACCCTTTAGAGTCATCATTTGTTTTCATGCTGGAATATCCTTGTGACCACTTGATCTGACCTTAATAGTCTTTGATAACCTTTCTGCTTTCCGACAAGATAGGGTGTCCTAACTTCATTATGTACATTTTCTGATTCAAACCTGGAATTAGCTCTTTATTCAAAAAGTTCTCAGTTCATTTATGGGAGATTGTATTTAGTGGTCACACTCCAGGTGCTGGAATATTCATTTCTAGGAGATTGGCACTGCTTATAGTCCATTTTATGTGGATAGAACTATGAAATCTTTTTCTTTAAAAAAAAATAGGGGAAATTGGAAAGTTTGTGAGATTTCCTGTACTAGAAACTTTTCTATAAATATGGTATTGTATCAAAATAAAAAGTAGCACACAAATATATGAATTTATACTGATACTTGCACATAAAGATAGCAATGTTTTACATTTTGGATTTAAAACATTTTTAACTTATAATGGAAATGTTTTTTCCTAATTACTTTATTGTAATTACTTATCTACTCTATCCTCTCTCTAAAACAAGGCCACTAATGGGGCTTGGAGCTCTTTTTATCCTTTGGAGATACCTCACTAGGGATAAACACCCAAAATGTTCTATTTAAAATTACTATAAATAAGTTTCTTTGGTATTCCATTAACTGAGTATTCAGTTAAGCACACTTGTTAATTGTTTTCAATTTATGAACTTTGCTTTTTAAAAATTTATTCTTGTTTCTTAGTTAAAACATTTTCATTTGGAGTCAAAACTGTAAGACAATATGTACTCAGATAGAACTTGCTTTCACTTAATGCACATGTACACACACCTAGTTCTGTCCTCGTCCATCTGCTTACACATTTTTTACTAATTTTTTTCAAAATTCTATTGCTTCTTTTCAAACTCTAAATATTTATGTGTATGTGTATATATATATAATCATATTCTCTGTTCATTTTCTTCACAGAAATTTCTTGATTATAGTTAAATATAACTTTGTACATTGCTTTTTTCACTTAATACTATGTCTAGGAGATAATTTTGAAGAAGCTTGAAGAGATCAGCCTTGTTTGATTACAGCTGAATAATATATTATGGGATATATCATAGTTTATTCAGGCAGTTCACTGTTGTTGGTTATTTGGATTATCTCAGCCTCTGGCAGCAATAAATAGCCTTGTCCATATACTCTTTATTATTTTTTGACAGTGTATATATAACAGGTTTTTTAAAGGAGACAACAAAGAGAAAATGACTATGCAGTAACTATCAAATTATTGCAAAATTCTCTTCCAGTGGCGTTGATCCATTTTGTATACACATCAGACTTGTATGAGAGAACGTTTTTTCATAGGCTCTCCAAAATGAGTGCATTTCAAACTTCTAAATATGGGCCAATCTGATAGGGAAAATAGTATCTCAGAGTGATTTTAAAGGCATAGAAACACCCTTGGACCCCTCTAATTGATAGACCAAGTGATCACGTATATTATGAATTTTTGTGTACATGTATCTCTGAATAAACCCTTTCTGAGATAAGTGTTGACTTCAAAGCTCTGTTCATTTCTCTGCAAGCCAGAGTGCACACATGAAGGGAGAGCCTGGGAAAAACGCTTTTATAGATAGATGATGGCAGTGGAATGAAAGCATTATCCACGTTGCTTTCAAATTTAGCACGAGAGTAGAAGGGTCCATATGTGCTGCACTGAAGTATTAACTACCACTTCCTGATGATCATTTAGTAATAAGCTTCTCTGAAAATATCTGAGAACGCTGGTAAAACTTTAAGTGTTACTCATTTTAAGAACAAGAATAAGAGAATCCTAGTGAATCTATGAAACTTTGTATTTCCTACTTTAATCCCTCATGAATTGTGCAAACTTATATATTCTTTGAAGATGACATTACTTACATATGTCAGAGGTTTTTTTCATATTTAGGTATCACATAAAATATTCTTACATTTTAGAGACTTCTGCAAAAGAGTTGAAATTTATAAACATTTCTGGGAAAATATACAATAGATGTCTTCAGAAAGTACATTTCTCACTGTTTCTCATTTATATTCTAAAATCACAATGAAACAAGAACCAGACACCCTTTACATGTTTGTACCCCTGATTAAATTAGACACTTGTGGTAAATCAGAACGTATTTTTTAAGTGAAGGAATAGGAAGCCAAATTGCTATTTGGGCTGGAGATTTTGTGGAGAAAAAATAAGCACATTGTTTTGATTTGGTCAATGCATCAGTAAGTTTAATTTTCCAATTGACTAGAGAGATGCTGTAATACCTTATACAAACATGATTTGTAACCTTCTAACCTCTTTTATTCTGAGCACACAAAATTAAACTATTTTTCATCTGTAACAAACTGCAGAAACATAAGCATGGAAAAGTCATTCTTTGCTTCCTCTATGTATACAAGTAACTTAAACAATATAAATAAGAACAGTGCCTCCCAAAAAAGGCATTCTTCAGTTTTCTGATGCAAAATTTGGAATTATACTCAAAACCATTACATAGTCCCATTAACCACTTTTTTTTTGTTAATATAACTTGTTAATGTATGTGTATTAACAAAAAAGACTAAGTAAATTATCACTGTCACAGGAAAAACTTTTGCAAAGAATTAGAGCCACTTATTTTTTGAGTGCTAGGAGATCTTAACTATTGCTTTCTTTAAAACTATCTTTTTGGAGAACTTGTATTGTTTTGTTTTGTTCTTCTGTAACAGTAGATACACTTAACATTTAGACAGCCAAATTAATCATCTCTATAAATTTTGGGACAAATTATGTTTAATCCGTGTCCTCTAATTTACTGAGAGGAAATGGTCTCTTTCCACATAAACTGAATGTGTGGAAGGGCAGCTTAAATAGTATATTTTGAAGAGCCTTTTTGCCACTAAATATTTCTCCCATCAAGCATATAATGATGCCCCCTCCTTGCAAAAAAAAAAAAAAGTATTGTTCCAAACATACTCCTTTTGTTTAAGGCATTGGTCTCTAAATAAGTTCTTTATTGAAATCTCTCAGTAAGTTTTCTAAGCAGTCAATTTTTTGAGTCCCATTAACCTACTCTAAGAATATCCTTTAGATAGACACAAAACCTAATAATTTTATTTTAATGCTGATATTTTGTGGGCTTTAAGTTTGGGAAACCACCGAGTTAGGAACTGTAATTTTTTTTTTTTTTTTTAGATCCGCACCCATGGCATTTGGAAGTTCCTTGGCTAGGGGTCAAGTTGGAGCTGCAGCTGGAGCCTACACCACAGCCACAGCAATGCTGGATCTGAGCTGCATCTGTGACCTACACCACAGCTCACTACCACTCCAGATCCTTAACCCTGAGAGAAGCCAGGGATGGAACCTGTGTCCTCATGTGTACTAGTTGGGTTTCTTACTGCTGAGCCATAACTGGAACTCCAGGAACTATAATTTTATGTACCTCTGTTAAATTGCAATTGCTCTCTGAGTGGAAACAGGCTATATGGGGACTCACAAGAAAGGTGGGTCCCACCCAGTGTTTTTAATCAATGTGGCAAAGATGCTTTTATTGCAGTTTTTCTGCCTCTCCGTGTTTCTGTAAATGCCCTGTCTCTTCATACTTTCTTTTCCTCATCAAGACATGGTTTTAAAAAGAATCTAATAATCATGTTCAGAGTTGAGCTTTAGCACTAATTCAACTCAGTGTGTATGCACTTGCATTATTTAGAAATCATCAAAGGAATGGATGTCTAAGGGTTAAATAAGGAGCTATTCCTCTGATGCTTTCTTTTCTTGAGATATGATACCTTATTTCACTTGTCAGAACCAACTCAGAGACTCTTTACTCTTTGCTAATACTTATACCTACATTTATAGAGTTCTTTACAACTTAAAACACTTTCTCAGCTATGTTTTTTATATGATGCTAAAAAAAAATCCATGTTAAATAAGATAGTTTTATTATAGAAACAAAGACTCAGAGAGTTAATGTTTCTTGGGACACAATATAAGCAAGTGATTATAGTCTGAGGTTTTGGAGCCCGGCAGGTCGTGTCAAAATATTGGCTATGTCATGGAAATTTGAGCAAAATATTTCTCTTGGGCTTACCTTTTCTCCTCTACAAAATAAGAATAATAGAGTTGTTGTAAGGATTAAATGTGCTAAAATGATTTTAATAAACAATTCAAGGCTCAACAAACAGTGACTATTTGCACAATACATGGTACAAACTAGGCTGAGGATTCTAGTTCTCTGACTTAGAGTTCATTGCTCTTTCCTCTTGAGCACACCTTAGATGCTTGTCCTGAGATCCATTGCAGATGTTACTTCTAGCAGAGAGCTGGGCAAGAATGAACTAGATAAGTTTTAATAATAGAGAAATAGGTTCAATGGTAGGGGCACTGTGGGGGACAGCAGGTCTAAATGAAGTACCATTGAGGTTTGGGGTAATGGAATATGATCAATAATTAGTATAAAAGTAAATGACTGTGAATAAATGAATAACGCACAAAGGCTAAAGTAACTCAAATGGGTATTGCCAATTTTATTAAATTCCTAGTGACTACTTATTTTGAAGTAGGATTTTAAAAATACATATTTCAATAATATTTTATTATGTATATTTCAGTCAACTATAAAAATTGGAAGAATTGCCAAGTATGCACTCATATAACCATCCACTTCCTAGATCCTACAGTTGCCTTTTTTTATATTTGCTTTATCACATATCTATTTGTCCAACCTTCTCAGAGGAATTGCAATAGGTAAAGTACTAGCATTTCCATTGGTTCCTCCAGCCCCACTTCCTACAAACCAACAGAAAGAGAGTTTCAGATGACATCAAAGGACACATTGAGTTACACTGCATGAGAGAAACTTTGATCTTAGGGAACTAAGTCTTTTAAAATATTCTTTGTGCTAAAAGAATCTCTATCTGAAATGTAATAATTTGTTACTTGGTTGAGATATAACTTGGTCTCTCAACATGCCCTATGAGACCAATGGGTAAAGCCAAACATCATTTGTTCAATGGCAAAACTGACTAGATGCTGATCAGGCACATCTGAGTTTTTCCTTGTCAAATGTTTTTCTCACTGCCTATGTTATCACTCTCTCAAGTTGCTCCAATTGGAGTGGTTATTTCCAAAAATCTCCAGAATAGGTGTGATGATATTTGCAGTGTTGCTCAGGCTGTGCAAGAAAATATTCAATGATATTGCTTCTTTAATGTGTTGTTAGTGTTTTGTAGATATTATGAACTGGATATTGGTATTCCCCCCAAATTCATATGTCAAAGCTCTAACCTCTAATGTGATGGTATTTGGAGGTAGAGTCTTTGAGAGATAAAGAGGTTTATTTGAAGTCAAGAGATTAGCAACCTTATCATGGGATTAGATCTTATAAAAAGAGGAATAAGTTGATGTGTGTACAGCCAGGAAAGCCCATGTGAACACACAATGAGAAGGCTGTCACTAAGAACCAATCTCCAAACACCTTGATCTTGGACTTCTCAGCCTCCAGAACCGTAAGAAAGCAGTATCTGTTTTTTTAAGTCTCCCAGTCTATGGTATTTTGTTATAGTAGCCCAAACAGACTAAGACAGTAGATGTGCTTTTGAATAGAGCTCTGAGAAGCTTTGAGCTATAGGATTTTAAAATCAAAACCACTTTTCCCCTGTAGTTTCTGTGTAAGGCTTACAAAATCCCGCCTTCTATTTTAAAGAGAAATGGTGTATGAACTAATTTGGTAAGACTACTTGGGCATCAAGTAATTCTAAGCAAACAATATTTTGATGACATAAGGGTAAATGAATCAGAAACATATGGACCAAATTATCTCTGAAATACTTGGGAGCATAAACACAAAGGGAAAGGGGCAGCCTTTGGAAGGATGCCAAATCCTATTGGGCACTTAAGTTAGCTTGAGAAGAATAGGGGGGGGTTTATAACTTAGAGAAGCAACCAGAGATTTCTGAGCCCTGAAATTTAAGGTGACAGAATCTTTAAAATTTGAAGCACAAGGCAAAATGCTATAAATCAAGTATGTACTGGTAAAGGCATCAATGTTTCAATGGTGGGAGATTTGACTTTTACTTATGAGGGTTTGTATTTGCCAAAGTTTCATGCAAACAAATGAAAAAGTCATATTTCGGTTATACTGCCATGCTAAAACTTCTTAGATCCTAGAATCATCAAATGCAAGGCAAATTTATTTAGAGTTTATTTATAATTAGTGGCAACTACCCTGTTCATCCAATTTGTAAAAACCAGTCAATAGATTTGCAAGAGGGAGGTGGCTCTGGATCAGTATTACACTTTCTTCAGTATTACACTTAGTCTGAAAGGTTGTGAATGTTTCTATGTTCCTATAAAAATGGAGCTTTTTTTTTTTTTTTTTTTTTTAAGGGCTGCACTAGAGGCATATGGAAGTTCCCAGGCTAGGGGGTCGAATCAGAGCTGTAGCTGCCAGCCTATGCCACAGCCACAACAATGCTGGATCCCTTACCCACTGAGGAAGCCCAGGGATCAAACCAGCATCCTCATAGATACTAGTTGGATTCCTTTCCCCTCTGTCACAATGGGAACTGCTGGAGCTCTTGAATCAAGATCTTTTCTCTAATACTTGAGGCTATTTATGCATTAGGCACTTTTGGTAACCTAACTACTTACTTGCATAATTATCAAGGCTATTGAGGAAAAGGGTGACATTTTCTCTGCTCAAACTTCCAACCACTGTGAATGTGCTTCTCCCAAGTGGAGCTTGGTCTGGGAACACCTTTACTAGATGGGCTGTACTTCACTGGGCCCTAACTTAAGTGTTCACTACAGCTGTTTTAGCTGACACATGGTAATTAGTATAAACACACTCCAACATCATTTCATGTATTTATACTATAATTGCACATTTTAATTTCAGTCATTAAACATACTTAGAGTGCATCAATTTTTAAATGAAGTAATTATTTTAATTGTAGCACGAATATAATCAACTGCAAAGCACTAGATCTAGTACCAAATTCAGTTTTTACATATGCTTCAGCCTGTGAATAGCTGTGCACAAATATCCTGGATTCCTAAATGTTTTAATTTTGATGAGTCTCTGTTCTTAAATCAAAACTTGGTAGAAGAGTGCCTCACGAAAGCCCCTTTCTCATTGTCTTAAGAATGTCATCAGGTAATTTTTATCAGTCATCACTATGAGTAATATACTATGCCAGATTCTGAAGGAATATGGTGCTCTGAGATTCTCTAATTGAACTTAAGAGTCTTACATTAATGTTAAGAAGGAAATAAGAAACATACATTACAAATGAATATTTGTACATTGACCATTGTACAGGGATCATGTAAGTAAATATACTTGTCCTTAGGAATATGCATAAAAAGATTTAGGGGTTAAAAAAAACCATGATGCCTCCAGGTTACTAACAAGTGGTCAGAAAGTAATCTATAGCCTCGTGTGTGTCTCTCTGTGTGCACAGAGGAGAGAAAAGGAGAGGATAAGAAAACAAATGGGGCAAATGCAAAAAAAGTGGTTAACATGGGCAATCATTGTGTGGGACTTCTTTGTATCTTGTCTGCAACTTTTAACTTGAAGTTATATAAAAATAAGACTAAATAAAGCTCTGATATAAATCTTTAAGCAAATTTGGCATTGTCTAAATCTAGCTCCTTAAGATGGTTATAAATTAAGTTTGAAACAAAATTTTCACTCTTAGGCAACTATCCAAGGAAACAATTGGAAGATTGTTTATTATAGCATTTGTTGTAATACCACATACTTAAAAAATATACTAAACATGCAATAATAATAGATGAAAATGATGAGGTCTGAAATGGTAAATTTCATTGGTAAGAAAAGACAAAGGTGTTGGCAAAGAAACCAAAGCAAAACCCAAAGCAGGACCAGAAGGAAAGACTGTAGAAGGATGGGATACAGGCAGAGTTTTAGAAGCAGTCTCCCTTCCCTTCCTTCCTCCCTCCCTCCTTCCTTCCTTCCTTCCTTCATTCCTTCCTGTATTAATTCAACATGTATTTATTGCATTACTACTAAGTCTCAAGCACTTTACTAGTACTGGGAAAATAATGATGAACTAGGTACACAAGGTCCTTCCATTAATTGAGCTAATGGTCTAGAAAAAAATAATAACAAAAGGCAAAGGTGATTATGAGTATTAATGATATATAAACTTTGAGTAAGAAGGAACACGAAGGTCAGACACAGTCAGGGAGCGTGGGAGAGCCAAAGGGAAGGGATGTTCCTTAATGTAAGTGCATTGGGATCATTTGGATTTTTACTATATGAACATATTCCATTTTGGTCAAAAGAAAATTTAGCTTTTCACAAGTCCAACATCCACTACTTTGTGGAAAACTAGAAAATTTAATAAAGGTAAGATTTCCTGTGTTCTCTATTTTGCAAAGTTATTTCCTTTTCCTTAACAAAGGAACCTGAAGAAGTCACTTACTGAGAAATTTAGAGACTTTCTAAACTTCTAAACAGAAGTTCCCATTGTGGCCCAGCAGAAACAAATCCGACTAGGAACCACGAGGTTGTGGGTTTGATCTCTGGCCTTGCTCAGTAGGTTAAGGATCTGGCATTGCCGTGAGCTATGGTGTAGGTCGCAGACACAGCTTGGACCTGGCGTTGCTGTGGCTGTGGTGTAGGCTGGCAGCTATAGCTCCTATTAAATCCCTAGCCTGGGAACCTCCATATGCCAGGGGTGCGGCCATAAAAAAGACAAAAGACAAACAAACAAACAAACAAAGTTCCCAAAGTTTCTGGCTTATGATGCTCTTAGTGTCTCAGTTACTTTTTCATAGCATCCTTAGGCTAAGAGAAATAGCCAAACATTCTCTTTATTAGGCAGTTAGGTCAGATCAATTTAAAAGTATTTATGTCCTAACAACTTAGTAGCTGTTTGAAAAAATAAGACATATAAATTGAAAACATTTATTTCATTCTTAAACAACCACAATTACTTCCTAATGGGATATGTCTGTCTACTGAGTATAGCATGGCTTCTCAAATCTGGGAATCAGATTGTACACCAATGCTCTCATTTCCTTTCCTGTATTGCATTATGCATGGTACTTTTGTTTTATGAAAACTCCACTTTACAAAGACAGGATGACTTAGAAATAAATGTAGTGTAGTCTAACACTGGAACTGTGAACACTTTGAGTTAGTAATTTGTACGGTATCAGACAGACGTCAAGTGTAGCTATGAGGAGCCAAGGGTACTTAAGGAACAATTTGGAAGCTGCAATTCTAGATGATTCCATTTCTGACCTCTGTAGAACATCTGTAGCCCTGTGGAAAATCAGAATGCTTCCTTTACTAGTGAGTGAATTATTATAATTATTGTTGTTATTGTTATAAGTATTATTTCTTTTGGACCTAAAAAAGGACCTGCTACAAGTTGCCTTAATCCACCTTAGTCACTTAGCAAAAGATCATTGTCTTGGCTCCAGGGAGGAGCTGCACTAACCCTGGTGTGGGGTAGAGTATAAAAAAAGACTAGACTTTGACAGTTGGGTTCTAGCGGTGTATAAAGGAAGCCATTTTTTTTATCACAGAGATTCAGTTTCCCCAAATGAAAAACACATCTTGCTCTATTTACAGTCCTATAATGAATATCAAATTTATGTTCTGCTTGAAAGGACTTTTGAGTACAGGAACCTCTCCATAAGTATAACATTTCAGTACTGCCATCTCCGTGTGTTGCCACTATGCCAGGTCTTAGTGGCGAGATCATTTGTTCTAGAACTGTACTGCAAACATTTCTAGCTTTGGTTAACTAGAGTAGTTGGTGTGAAGCCAGGACAAGATCGCTCCTTCTCCCAACCAGCTGGCAGATGATTGACTTTAATCTCTCTGGTTTTAGTATTCAGCAAATTGCTATTTAGTTCTTCTGTGAAGATCTACATATTACTTATTCACTACAAATATAAAAAATTACCCAAAGAGAAGTCTTTGTCTCCATCTTCTAGATTAACTCTTTGGTCCTCTCAAATACTGAAGTGTGACTTTGGCATGAAGTGATGAATGCTATGTCTTTAAAATGGATCATAAGATAATTCATTTGCCTCTGAGATATCATCCTATGTTTTGCTGTTAAACTGTAGTGGGACATGGGACTTTATTTTTTGTTACTAATACGATGAAGTGAAATAAGGTGAAATAAATGAGTTAATCTAGTTCAAGTCCTTAGAACATTACATTTCCAGCTTCCTTTGTGGTATGACACATAATAAGTATTATATTTAAGCATTTAATAGCAGAAACTTGGGTGAATTTACTTATTTTCAGTCTCATAAATAATGGAGAGCAAATAGAATAAATACCAGTGAAGCCATTTCAACAAATGATGTTAAGATCATTGTGGGATCTGGAAGGTTTCTAGCACTGCTTATATCATAACAGCCACTATAGTTTATTCTATTTCATGCATATGACATTGAAAAATTATTACTTGCATTTTTGTCCCCTCAACTTGACCAAGGTATTGTGGTTAGTAGGGACTTTTTCTCCATCATCCTTGTGTATTCCAGGGATTGAATATACAGTTGTTGTTTGATATATCTTTGTAAATGAACAGACTGAGAAATGAATGAAACAATAAAAATAACCCTACATAATTGTTAGATTGAGCAGGTTGGAGTTCTCAGATGTAGGGATACTGAACCATCAGGATTCCCCTTTGTGCCTCCAGCTGGCACGAAGACCTGATGATAGGTGATATTCTTAAAAAATATTGATTCTTGAGCTAAGCTAGTATTAATAATTAGGATTGTCAATGTAGGTGTTACTTACCGTCTTCAAGCATCTTACACATTTTGATTTTAAAATTATGAGACTTAATGGAGTTCCTGTCATGGCTCAGTGGAAAAGAATCTGATGAGTATCCATGAGGATGCAGGTTCGATCTGTGGCCTCACTCAGTGGGTTAAGGATCCGGTGTTGCTGTGCACTGCAGTGTAGTTCGCAGACACAGCTCAGATCCCATGTTGCTGTGGCTGTGGTGTAGGCCGGTGGCTACAGCTCTGATTTGACCCATAGCCTGGGAACCTCCAAATGCCACGGGTGTAGCCATAAGAAAAAAAAAAAAAAAAGAGAGAGAGAGAGAGAAAATTGTAAGACATAAAAACAAAAACAAAAACAAAAAACTGAGTTTCTGATAAGCCCAAGTTCTGGGCAGACAACAGTATCCTATCTTTCCCACAAATTTATTTTGTATAAGAAATGGTGGGATTATTTTTTATTTTCTTTTATTGATTTCCCTCTTCACTTGATTCAAATTCCGTATGCTCCCTGAATTTAGAATTGTCTATTACTCTAATGTTCCTTGCAGATTGTTCAGTTTATGGCACACAATATTACTTTTTCATTGGTAATTGCACTGCAGATTATTATATGAAAAAAGATCCATTCTTTTCTTGAGGCATAAAACCAAGTTCCTGTCTGTGTTGCGGATGTTAAAAATCCCAAGACACTTAAGGAAGAAGAGTGGGAGTATTAACTAGAAAAAAAACCTTTGGCTAAATACCCATGAAAAGCCTCTCTCATCACAGCACAGGGGATTAAGATCGTTAAGAATGATCTTTCTGAGAGAACTACTTTATGCAATTATAATAAAATATTGAACATTTCTTTGGATTTTATGCACATTCCTTTCCAGGAGGAAATCCCAAAACATTTTGTAAAATCTCACAAATTTATACTACCAGAAAGTAAAAGTAATGATTTAAATAAATTATCAACATTTCAGACACAATAATTTAGTTGATCCATAAAATATCCCAAATACTAAATTGCTTAAAGTGGGTTTTTTCCCATCTAAAATATGTAATGTTTACAACTCAGGAGTTTTTTGTGTTTTAAAATAGCTTCTGGAAGACTTCTAAAAACAGAGCAAAGTTTACATTGAAATAACTTATTGATGAGTACCCTCAAAATGACATCTTTCAATTCAGAATGCCATGGACATGGGGTAGCCATAAGTTTTAAAAATAATTTCTTTGAAAAATATTTGAATTTTTTTTCATTTAGCTATTTGCCATATTTTAAATTGTCTTCATTGTGCTTTGCATTTCTACTCATGATTATATTGAAACATGTTTACTTCTGTTGTTGCAAATTTTTCTCCCTAAAACTCACCGTTTTCATCTTCAAATGCAAACCCAATCAACCTTTTGAAGTGGACAGACACTCTGACCTATTCATTACCTTAGGTGACATCTGGCTGACAAACCACAGGAGTCTGGGCTACTGTGCCCAGTAGAATTGATGACGGCCCTCATTGCAACTGGGGGCTTTGAGTGTGCACTGGTTGTTAAGATAAACACAAAATGTTGGTGCCAAGAGAATCAGCACAACAGAGCTGTAGATGGATGTTATTATTTTTACGAAGAAGGCCTCTGGTGATAAAACAGGGTTGACCCTGTTAGTGGGAGCTCCATAAATCTTTCCTGGCTGAAGGTTCCTGGCCGTGCAGGTTGGAGGGCGGACAAAAGAATCAAAAGATCCAGGATGTACTGTACATGTGAGGATTGCCTATGGGACTTTGCAATAATACAACAATAGCCAAGACTGCAAGGCAGAGCTTCAGTTCCTGCCTGCTTTCAACTGCTTCTAATAACAGGTTTAATTTTAGATTCTTCTTTTTCTTCAGCATTAAAGAATATTCTTAAAGTTATACAATTTTTATTGTCCTTTAGGGTTTCTCTCCCTGGTAAAAAGCTTCCCATGATTCTAGTCTAGTCTTATAAGAAATATTAATTATTTTATTGTTATTTTATGGCCCTTTTGAAAGTAATATTTTTCAGTTATTCATGTTCAAGAGGCTTTCATAAATTCAAAAACAGTACTCAACAACTACAGATTTCACCTTTTTTATAGTAATGATCATAGTTTGAAGACATAGGATATCATTTGTTGAATTCTTTATATTTGATCATTTCTTACAAATGAAAGTAGGGATGAACCGATTCTGTTACATTGTAACTGTTTTTCAAACCATTCTATTTGAATAGAAATCTTTTGATTTAATAAACCAACTTGCCAATCCGTTTATCAAATACTGTCATTTGTTTCCACTATTTTTTAAAATAAATTATTACTATCAGATTATATTTCTCTTATTGTTTACATATGGTGTAGGGTTACAACAGGATGTTTTTATACACTTATCATTGGGCATGAGCAAGTCAAAAATATAGTCTTTCTTGGTGGCAGTTTTAAACTATACTGGAAATAGTTTGTAAGGATCCACACTCAATTTTAAAATATTTAATAAGTATCTGCTAACTATTCAGCAGTGTTAGGTACTTTGTGGTGTGAATGAAATATGTAATGTGATTTACAATGATCTTCTAAGTTTAGATCAAAGCCCACTAATTTTCCATGCTTTGACAAATAGATGACATTATGTAACCAATGATAATGTCAAGAATGGGATTATTTAAAATTTATTGAGTCTGATTGCTTAAAGTCATTTTCAAATACTGTGAAAAAAAATATATTACCATGAAGATAGAGTATGACAGACATCAACTGCTCTTTTAATATCTTTCCCTGAAAAAAAACAAAACAAAACTCCTTTTATAATAAGGTATCTGGCTGTAAGTCTACATTGTGAATGATCAAAGATTCAAAACTATTTTTTAAAATAATGTGCTCAGGAAACTACAATTCCAAAGAACATCTCTAATAATCAAGGCTAAACATATTCACTAGAAGTATAATATTAGCAAACAAACTGCATTCTACTTTATGAAGCTCAGGTTGAGTAGCTTTGTAAAGTTGTGGAAAATGTGTTCCACATTTCAATAAACTTAGTGGCTTTATGCCTTGTTCTCTGCTTATGGGCCAGCAATAAAATATGCTGCTTCCTTCCCTTCTTAGAAACAGAGCTTCATTCTAAGGAGATCTTGGGAAAAATTATAAGTAAAATATTAAGGAGTGAAACCATTACTCCTTATAGTGGTTTGAATTTTAAACCTGAAGATTTAAAGTTTGAATTCTTGCTGTTTTTTATTTTTTAAATTTTTAATTTGGTCATTATCCTGAGATGCTGATATACTATTCTTTGTGTCTGTTTTAATCACACCATAGATAAAAATACATTTTAGTTATAATTGACATTCCAAGAATTTGTAAAATGTTTTCAAATATATTTAAAGACTTTGACTAGTTTTCATTACTTCGAAAAGCTATGCCCATTTTATGTATTTTTCTCTCAAAATATATGACATCATTTGGGAAAAATCATTTAAATTTAAAATAAAAGATATGATTAAGAAATGTGTTTAAGGGAGTTCTCATTGTGGCTCAGTGAAAATGAACCCAACTAGTATCCATGAGGATGTGTTCAACCCCTAGCCCCGCTCAGTGGGTTAAGGATCCGGCCTTGCCTTGAGCTGTGGTGTAGGCCACAGTCGTGGCTTGGATCTGGCATTACTGTGTCTGTGGTGTAGGCTGGCAGCTGCAACTCTGATTCAATCTCTAGCCTGGGAACTTCCATATACTACAGGTGGAGCCCTAAAAAACAAAACAAACAAACAAAAAAATGTTTCAATAAAATAATACACATTGTGTTGGTTTTCAGCATATTTAGGGAGGGAGTGGATACTTATGTGTTGAGAAAGTTTGCAATTTTAAAATATATTTTTAAAAATAATTATATATTTAAATGAATTGCTCAAACAGACCATGCTATATAAAGAGAATCATTGTTCGATTGAGCAGATAGTAAAATTATTATGAAAGTATGAAAGTGAAATTGTACTCTTCAACCTGTCATCTCTATACATTTATGTATGCTACTCAATTTTATCTAATATTACACTTGTCCTCCAAATTAAATTTGTCTGCATAAGGATGTCTTAAGCCTCTATGACTGTATATGGCTTTTGATTTTATCTGTGTTCCATTCTATGGCTAGTCTTTAACTCCTATTATAATTTAATGTTCAAGGAACCTGTTTTGTTTTACATTTATAATTCTCTATTTATAATTTTCTATTTTTTCACAATTTAGAGTCTTTTTAAAAATAAGTTCACTTAAAATACATCTTTTTATTTAAAATCTTTGTTAAAAGACCTTTAATTCACTATTATTTTAAATATAATAGATAGGAGTCAATTTAGGACCAATTACTAATAAGTAATTCCACATCTTTTTCATTAATTCTTAACTTCTCTTAATCTACTCAGGATGAATGAGATTTGACAGGCCTTTCTAGAGGTCGGGAGGGCCGGAGGAGGCTCCTGGTTGTTGTCAAGCAAACAGGGCAGCAAAGAAAGACACAATTGCCAGTGGTTCTTTGTTTTTGTCTCACTTGCATATATTTTTGTTAAGTGGAAAGTAGAGCAAACAAGTTTCTTAAAGCCAAAAAGTTTTGCCCATTTTTTCCCCAATGATTAAGACATTTTCCCCATAAAGGACATATTTTAGTTAAAATAATCATGATTCTAGTGGGGTACAATATAAAGAAGTTTGTTTTTTTTTTTCCCGGAAATCTAAAGGGAACATTGTTAATTTTATTTGCCATGACAATAAAGTCATTATTACAAGTCAGGGTGTATTATAATTCGGTTCTCATAATTTAGCTTAAGATTCTTTAAATTAATTACAGCACAATTTCTTTTTACTTACCACATTTTGTCAGTATCTCTGTGTTTATCTTTTCTTTCTTACAAAATTTAACTTGTTTTTTTCTTCATGTGTTTATTTAGAATGGTTTACAAAAATTTGAATGTTTTGCTCCATCAAGTAAAATCAACATATGTTCATGTTTAGTAGGGGTTGTCACTTTCTCAAACTCACTTATATCAATTCCAGAGAAAGTGTTTTCACAAACCCAGGATCAGGGGTTTGAAGTGCACATAGGCCACATCATTTTCTAGAAGCAATATTCTGCCTCCTAAATCTAAATTACACCCCTGACTGTCTAGAGATTTTGTGTCAGTATGTTCCTGGAGACCACTGACTTCCGTGAATAGAATCTAGATACTGAAGAGCAGTCTTAAAGCCCAGGACCACTTGCAAACAATGAATAGCTACACTTCTGTACATGTGAAGGATGGCTTGTGTTGTTTCTAAATGATACAGCAAGAGTCTAATGCATGGACTACACAGTACGGTGGAAAAAGCAGTTGCATTGCAATCATACTATTTTGAATGCTATTTAGAACTGCCGTTGATAGGCATTTCTTAACTCTCCCCCCCAAAAAAACCCCACAAACATTGCAAAAATGTAGTTAAGTAGAATTGAGCTTAAGAAAACTACCAAAAAATATATTTGTACTATGCCAATAGCCTTAGAATATTTCATGCCTTGGAGCTACAAATAAGGCCTATTTATAAAAAAGAAGTTGATACAAGGAAATAAAGCATGTTTCACTGAGAAGTAGTTTTGTTTGTAAACAAAAAAATTACTCCTCCTTGGTTATAAGAGTAGTGAAAAGAATCTACACTATCCGTAGAAATGTAAATTGGTAAAGCCACTATGGAGAACAGTATGGAGGTTCCTTTAAAAACTAGAAATAGTATTGTCATACGATTCAGCAATCTCACTCATGGGTATACATCCAGAGAAAACTCTACTTTGAAAAGATACATGCATGTTAGTGTTCAGAGCAGCACTATTTATAATAGAAAAAACATGGAAGCAACCCAAATGCTGACATGAATTGATAAAGAAGATGGGATACATATATACTATAGAGTATTGCTCACCCATGAAAAAGAATGAAATAATGCCATTTGCAGCAAAGGGATGGACCTCATAATTATCATACTAAGTGGAATAAGTCAGAAAGACATCTATCATATGATGTCACTTATATGCAGATCTAATATATGATAAAAATGAACTTATTTACAGAACAAAACAGACTCATGGAAAACAAATTTATAGTTATCAAAGAGGAAAGGGAGTGGAGGAGGGATAAATTAGGAATTTTGGATAAGCAGATACAAACTACTGCATATAAAATAGGTAAAAAGAAAAAAATAAAAATCATCCTATGTAAAAAAATAGGTAAATAGCAAGATCTTATTGTGTAGCACAAGAAACTATTCAATATCCTGTAATAAACCATAATGGAAAAGAATATAAAAAAGAATATGTATACATATGCATAACTGATTCACTTTGCTGTACACCAGAAACTAACACAGCATTGTAAATCAGCTATTCTTCAACAACCAAAAAAAAACAAAAATGAAATAGAAAGAGTAACACAATTCTGGTAGTGATCAAGAGGGCACTGTGTGAGGAGTATGAAGCCTGTAATTTGTCATCTACATTTTCTTCCATGGCTGTCATCAATCTCCATCAGGCCCCAACTTCTCCCAGACCCCTCACCAAAGTGGGGGACATATCTCTGTTATGCTTTAAGAAATGAGTTACAATGTGCATTTGTTAACACTGAGCAGGTTCCCTGACTGCTGAAGCACAAACCACCCCAGAGACCCCAGCTGAACATGAGAAAATTGATGAAGTCTGCTAAAAGCTCATGACCACAGATACAGGTCATGTATACAGACCTATCTGCTACTGGCCGCACCCCTTTGTAACTTTGAGAACTCACTGCTGTGGGGAGTTGGGATCTGGCTGTGCCTTATGGGCACTGAGGAGGAATGGGAGGAGTGGAATTAGAGGAGGAACACTGGGAAGAGGCCAGAAACCTGATCCTCAGCACTCCCACCCTCAACCTGTTCCTTTTCTGTACCACCATTTTTGAGTCTGGTTAGTTTTTACTTAAGTACAATAAAAAGTCTGAACCAAAAAAAGTATGGGTTTCCTGGGTTTGATTTTATCCTCTGAGCTGACATTGACAGCCATTAGCCCTGAATCAGTCTCTCTCTTTCTCTCACTCTCTAACTCTTCTCTCATTATCCCGTACTTAAAACAAAGCATCTTTTTCTCATCACCATCATTTTTTTATCTCTCTCTACTCATATCACTTTTTCTCATGAACTATCTCATTTAATTCTTTTAGCTGCCAACATTTAGAACTTCTAGTCTGCCTCCTACAAATTTGATTCATGTGTAAACCTAGCCCAACAGAATTCATGAGACCTTTTAAACAGGTGGGGTCTCAACAATGCTTCTAAGTAGGTGATATTTGTTTTTTCCCCCAGCTCTGAGACAGCTCATGTTTTAGTGTTTTTCATTTATTTTATAGATGTTTCCTGATTATTTTCTTTTTTAATAATCCCATTTTCAGAATTTGGTATAAAAGAAATGCCACTGCAAAATACAGATGGGTGGTACCCCTGCTCTTCTAGTATATAGAAGTGTTTAAGTTTGGCACTGTTTCTTCCTTACTAATTGGTGAAATTCATCCATGAAAACATCTGGGCTTGGGTATTTAGTTTAGGGCAGTTTTTAATTACAGATTTAATTTCTTTGGGAAATATATCCCTGTACAGATGTTCTCATTGTTTCTCTTTCCGTAAGTTTTGTTTATAGGTATTAGTTCAGTTTATCTAAATTTTCAAAATGTGTTGGCATGAAACTGCCAGCAAAATTAACAAAGTTGATCTAATTTCTGTATCCTTACTAAGTTTTGTTTTTTGTCTACTTGTCTTATCAGTTATTGAGAGGTATATTAAATCTTCTATTCTGAACACAGGTTTATTCATTTTTCTTTCAGTTTTGTCTTTTTCTTTTGCTTAAAACATTTGAAGCTATTCTCTTAGGTATATATAATTAAGACACTTATAGCTTCCTTATGGGTTGATCTGCTCATCATTACAAAATATTCCTCTTTATTGTTAGAGATGCTTTGTGCCTTTCTAGAATCAAGGAAACTGTCTAGTTTTTCATGTTAAGCTTTGATGTCTTTGGCAGAAATTCAAGGACTAGGTGGTAACTCCCAACACTTATGTCACTCTCAAAGTGTTGTCAAAGTACTTTTCTACTGACAAAGATTCTACTGCACTTTTCCAGACCTTCCCATTATTAGGAATTGTGTATGGGATCCCTGCAATAAAATATTTTGTAATAAGAACCGTCATATTTTCTCCCTTCTTTTTTTTCAAAAATACGCTATTATTTTCCTTTAAAGCAGTGAGGAGAGACTGTTAAAATATAGAGAAAATTTTTCTTCAAGTCCATAGCCTTGTGATGATGTAGCAATATATATTAATTCTATATCTGCTTTTATTTCTCTCTGACACCTAAGAACCTATAGCTGTGAGGGTTTTCATTTGTTAGTCAATCATCATGACTAATGCACACTTAGTTCTCACTTACTTTAACCTTAGGTGGGGCATGATTGGGGCTTTAAACAATTATCATCACCTTTCTATGGCAGTAACAGGTGATTTTCCATATATATGTGTGTGCATGTGTGTGTGTGTGTATACAATAGCAAATACTTAGAAAAATATGGGCAAAAGATTCAAACTATAAACTTTTCTGATGAACTGGGACTAGATAAAGAAAATTCCATCTAAAAGTATTCTACACTTTGATGCTAAAGAAGTCAGCTAATTTTGGGGAGTGCTTTTTTTGGGGGGGGTCTTTTTAGAGCTGCACCTGTGGTGTGTGGAGGTTCCCAGACTAGTTGTTGAGTTGGAACTGTAGCTGCCAGCCTACGTCCCAACCACAGCAATGTGGGATCCTTAACCCACTGAGTGAGGCCAGGGATCGAACCTGCATCCTCATGAATGATAGTCAGGTTCATTAACCACTGAGCCACAATGAGAACTCCTAATTTTGGTTAAGTACTTGAATTAGTCTGGAGCCCGGAGAAGGGTTCCAGCCAAAATTAAGGCAATTTAAAAATTAAAGATTAATCTAATCTTACCCTGATTATGATATCCTGCTACTGATTTGCTACTTAATTATAGGAAATGCTGTGGCTCTTTATTCTTTTTTTTAAGTTTTAAAAGCTTTATTATACTGAATTATAGTTGATTTATAACATGTTAATCTCTGCTGTACAGCAGAGTGATTTGTATGCACACACATATTCCTTTTCATATTCTTTTCCATTATGGTTTATTACAAGGTATTGAATATTGTCCCCTGTGCAATACAATAGGACTTTCTTGTTTATCCATTCTATATGGAATAGTTTGCATCTGCTAATTCCAAACTCCCAGTCTATCCTTTTGTCACCCACTTCCCCTTGGCAACCATAAATCTGTTCTCTGTATTTGTGATGACTCTCTATTCTTGATGCTATGTAATTCTCTCCATATCTGTATAGCTCTAAGACCTTTCCTTTACCCTCCATGGCATCAACTACATGCTAAATGCTACTCAATTCCCCATTTCTACTCCTTCCCCTATTCCAAACTTTAGGAAGTTATAGTCAATAGATTCAAAACATCACTACTTTCTCCTAGAACTTTAAAGTGGAGATGTCTTGACCAGAACTTCTCTATGCTCATAAATCTACACTTTCTTCCACATGACTAAAGCGCCAATATTCTAGCCTGGGAAAATGAATTTTCCTTTATTACATGCACCAGAAGTTTAGTCACTTTTTATTTTATTTATTTTATTTATTTTTATATATTTTTTTTTATTTTCCCACTGTACAGCAAGGGGGTCAGGTTATCCTTACATGTATACATTACAATTACATTTTTCCCCCACCCTTTCTTCTGTTGCAACATGAGTATCTAGACAAAGTTCTCAATGCTATTTAAAATTACTGCATGAGACTAATAATTCAATCTTGGAAATAACTATTGATTCAATCATTTCTTAGTCTGCTTTGTTTTAAGCTCACTGTCTACTCAGGCTGTGGTAACTGCTTCTGATTTGGTCACGTTGCTACCTTCCCTTCTCTTCTCCATTTACCTCAACAATCCAGAGTATTTTTCCTAAATAAATCTGTTCATGTCACTTTTTGCTTAAAGTCATCCATGAATTCTTGGCTGCCAAAACACGGTTTAAAATCCTTACCAAGAACAACTTCTTCATCATATGACTCCTTCTTACAATCTCAGCCCTATTACCAACCTCTTATTTCCATGACTACCACACACCTTTTTGCAGCCATTTATTTATACATCTGTCTCCTTTACCAGGAAGGAAATACACTTGCACAGGGTAAGCCCTCACCATAGATGGACTGCGGGAATGCATGATGCATGAGAGGAAAGGTCAATTTTTATTTAAATGACTCTCACTAAGATATGTATGCCTGTGTTAGCCCAAACTACCATGATGTCTTTGTTTTCATCCACTGGTAGTCCATGAAAAAAAGATGATAATCTTTTTCAATTTTGAACCACCTATAGTCAATGGAGCTATTTAATAACCTAAAACTGTAGCTGTGGAATAGTGTGGAATGAATATTGACGCAGGAGTCTGGAGATCCTGATCTAGTCCTGGGATTTTAAACAAGCTGCTTCATGTCTCAGGGACCCATTTTATTCTAGGTCTTTCTCAAGTCTTTTCATCTCAAGGAGTCTATGGATTTAGAATGATCTTCACATCTTCTATATTTCTGTTAGCTCTATTCACTTTTTTCTTCACTCTGGCTTCTTCCCTGGCCCTGCCTCATTTCATTTTTGTCACTTTTAAACTCTGGTATCACAAACATAAAGGTCCTTTTGAGATGTCCCCTACTTTACATAGTAATTAAATATTTTAAAATAGCTATAATTTTTTGCAGAACAAATGATTGTAGAAAACAATGCTTCTTTGCTTTGTCTCTACAGAGATTTATATCACTTCTAATGAAAACTGTGCATGAACAACAGTGTCTAACATCTTCAGCCTCAGAGCTCTATCGCTCGGAGGCACAGGCACAAAGTTTATTGTCTGACATCACACGGTATAAAGTTACTACATAAACTTATGTTTCCATTACCTACCCCAGATGATGAACTGAATGGTGGACTAGAGTTCTAGGGTACCAACTTTAGGATAAAAGCTTGTTATTTGGGGTATCTCTTTTTCAAAAACTAAATCATTACCTTGAAAATAAAAGAGAAGGTCTTGATTAAGTCAAAGTAATTGCTTAAGATTTGATCTGATCCAAAGAGTCTTTACTTTAATGTAAATAACAGACCCTCTGGCTGGCCCTGGAGTGAGAACAGGAACATGAGCAGTGTTGACAACACATGACGTGGCCAGTGTCTGAGGTTCCCATCATTCTGTGTGGTGTCCTGTTCAGTTCAGCAAATTCCACAGGATTTTGCACCCCATTGACTGAACTAGTGACATGATCTGATGTCTGTCAACAGACAGGAAAGTCACAGCCTGTTGTGTGCATGTGTTGGACTCACTCCTCTGGTTTTTGTAAAGTGTGTTGGCTGGTTTGCTTCACTTACCACTTTACAGTCTGATCCACACTGATTTGGGGAAGAAAAAGAGCAGTGACATATTTCCTCTGTACTTCAGTGTGTCTTCAATGATATTTGGAAGAAGTGGTCCTTCCTCTTAGAGAAGGACACTTGGAGATGTTTATATCATACTTTCTCACTTTATAGACAAGAGAATTAAAGGCTGATGAGATTAAGTGACATGCTCAAGTCATATATCAAATTCAGGAATAAGTTAAGTTATGAATTCAGCTTCTACTAACACCTAGTCCAGGGCTTTCCCACTTTTCTATGCTCATTTGACAGTTAAGGCTAGAGATATATTTAATTCATAAATATGATTAAACTATCACTGCAAAAGACTTTATTTTTCCATGCCCCTGAGTGGATGTTAGCTGGTCACTGGTAGGGCATTAATTTGGAGTTTATGTCTCCCTTTCATACACACTAGGGAAGGGTTCAGAGGTTTACCCTCTCATATTTTAGGATTCCCTACAAAATAAGAAAAATGTTTGGTTGCAGCGTGGCCCACACTCAACAGATGTCTAGCACGGTAGTCTTCCTCACATTTGGATGGGGTCAGAATCACCAAGGGTTATGAGATTATGCATTTACTCATTGTTTTTATTTTTATTTATTTATATTTCCGTATAGACACTCAAGGGTCATAATGGAGCAACAGAATCAAAACCTCTGTTGGTAAGATCAGGGAATCTGTATTGGTTTAATGTGAGGTGATTCTGACTTGCAGTCAGTTTTCGGATTTGCAGGCTTTGTGGAGGGAGGACCCAGCTGTTGGTGGTTTTCTACTGTAGCAAAAGCCTCTGTATTGATTGCTATGCACTGCAACTGGAAATGTTTAAGTCACGTAACAGCTTTTGATAAAGTTTGTAAATTTTGCTCCTTGTTGGCAAGTCCATGTATTTAGACAATAATGCTTTCCTGTTCTTTTCATAAGGTGTCATTTTCTTTATAACATGCACCTAAATAGCCATCAGGAATGGACAAATGCATTTTAGGACTAAGTCATGTCTTGAAAGTATAGAATATACCTTTTTCTCTACTTGTCTTCTTGCCCTAATCTGAGGGGCAGTAACATCATTTGAAATAGTTTAACATTTTAAGTGTGTATGTAGAAAGTAATTTCAAATTTGAATTACTAGACAGAAATTCTGGGGAATCAAATCTTTAGGTTATCATTTATGAAAAAATTGCCTTTGTGGATTATTCATAATAATTCCTACATTTCATCAAAGTTTCAAGCATGAGCTCCAAGTTAAAATTATGTCTTTGAAAGCAGAGAGAGGGTGGGGGTGACTAAACTGGTATGTTTATTATTTTTTAAAAAAGGAATGACTGGGGTCAAATAGTAACATCAGGTAAATAACAAAATTGATTGCTGTAAATTAGTAACCTCTAGGTATATTTGCCTTTTTATTTTGTTAGACTTTTGACTTAAAAAATACAAAACTGACTCAATCATTTTATTGTTTTCATAGAAGAGGACTCCAATTTCATAGCAGTTAACTCTGAAGAAGAGCATGAAATTAGAAAAGAAAGGAAGTATCACTTTTGAGATACTATTTCTTGCGATAATAAATGATAAAAAAATGGAATTTAAAAAGAAAAAAAAAGTTATTTTACTGGCTCACTGAGCTTCAGGGAACTAGTCGTATTTTGTTGGTATTTTGGATACTTCACTACAGAGAAATATTAGGCAACCCACAAGCATTGCCTAACTTTTCCTTTTAAAGTTTGTAAACTGTGAAACTCTTTTTATTCTACTGGCAAATATACAATCTCTTCTCACATCCCCACCCCAAGTTCTTACAAATTTACATTCATCGTATGCTGCTTTGCTGAGTATAGTTACACCTTGAAACATGGTGACATTATACTAGAAGACAGGGGGTCTTATTTATATATTCATTCTTTTAATCTGAGTTTCTCAACTTTGCACAACACATACAGCAGTTTTGAGAATTCGTCCTTTTTAAAAAGTACTTTCTAAAATGGATAGCTAATGACAGACATAATTTTGCTGTATGTACATTATTTGATGTAATTCAGTGGGGGAAAAAAGCACTCTCAGATGCTTCGTGTAGGTACACCCTCAGGTGTAGATAGTCATGGTTAATAGGTGATCCTGAGACTCAGCATGTTGGAGTTCAAATCTCAGCCCAATTGGTGAGTTACTTTGAATGTCTCCATTTCTGTTTCCTCATCTATAATACTGGGAGGATGATAATATTAAAATTAATCTTGGAGGGCTGCTGTAATAATTAAATATATGATGTGTAAAGTCCTTTAAATAGTACAAGCCTTAACCTATTTTGCTTTCTATGTGTTTTGTAATATTTGGAAATAGGCTTCAAATGTTTTAAAGTCCAGCAGACATAACCTTATCAACAACTTTCAAAGTTTGATAAAAGGAAAACGGCTCTTTGATTTTTTAAAAATTTCATTCTCCTTGCTGAGAACACTAACCCATAACTAGTCAGAAAGAACTTTTTACAAAAGAGAAAGTAAAAAAAAAAAAAGATTAAAACCATTACCACCACAAACCCAGATCTGTTATTTTTCTCCCAATTTTGAAAAGAATCCAATTTGAAGAAGAAAGTTGTAAAGGTAATAATATACTTTATGCCCATAGAAAGATGAAGACAAAACAACAATATCCTTTATCGATGTCCTTCCCTCCGCAAAAAAAGAATTCATACTGGGCCATGAAGAATCATTCCATGGAAAGAATATCTTCAGAGACTGAATTTTTCATGAATGTTATACTTCACCAATTTCAGTAAAATGTCAAGAATGATATAATCCATATGTGGATTAATGTACCCTCACAGAAATCTTTGTAATGTGAGATTCTGTTTTGGAAAACTGTTACCTTGGTTTCCACAATTCTTTCTTAATATCCTCTGCTTATTCAAACAGCAGTGATTCTTGATAATTGAGGTCATCTTCTATGCCTTAAAGATAAAGGCGAACCAGAAATGAAATTAGATTTCTACTTTGAAATGTATTCCCACTTTGTACATATTTATATCAAAAATCTTTTTCTTAAAGTGACACTGCTATCACTTGCCTGGAAGTTTTGCCTGACTCCAATTTGAACCAGACTCAGAATTTCATTTGCCTTGATTATTAAACACCAATTCATTGCTAATACTCTATTAAGTGACGATTTGGAAGTATTTCTACCTCATGGTTTGCAAATTAGGGCTCACAGAAATGAATTTTTTATTTTTTTTTTAAGTCTCACATGGAAAATACAACCATTTGTATTTACAGCTCAGTTAAATCCTCTTTAAATCCTACCTCTTGAATCAATTTCCTTCTTTCTTAGCCTACAGTTGTGTCTAGCTGAGTTACAACATTAGAAATTCTAAATAAGGTGGAAAAGCATTATTAGATTTACATTTAATTATTTCTCAGCAAGTATAATTGTAGATTTACAGATTCTTGGTATTTTCCACTGAGGAAAATTAGGTTTGGCTATGCTAATGAAATATATGACAAACATATTAGAGTTCAGTGTGGAGCTGTAAAAATAGGATGCCAGATCTCCTATTGTTTGTTTTTACTTGCATGTATACTTCCTTCCTTCCTTCCTTCCTCCCTCCCTCCCTCCCTTCCTTCCTTCCTTCCTTCCTTCCTTCCTTCCCTCCCTCCCTCCCTCCTGTCTGTCTGTCTGTCTGTCTTTTTTTTGGTGTGTGTGTGTCTTTTTAGGGCCACACTTGCAACATATGGAGGTTCCCAGACTAGGGGACTAATCAGAGCTGTAGCTGCCAGCTTATGCCACAGCCTCAGCAATGCTGGATCCAAGCTGCATCTGCAACCTACACCACAGCTCACGGCAACACCAGATCCTTAACCCACTGAGCAGGGCCTGGGATTGAACCTGCATGGTTCCTAGCCAGGTTCGCTAACCAATGAGCAACAAAGGGAACTCCCATTTATTCTAAAGGCACAGTCAAACGTTACCTTTAGGTCTTCTCTTAATCACATTACATGTGCTCAATTATCTTATAAAAAGTTCATTCACATAGATTGATGGAATATTTGATAATACATATTTACAAAGTATGCTTGATAGTTTGGCCTAAGCTAAAGTATACTGGTCAATACTACCACAACAAAGTTACTTTAAATATTCTCAAGAAATATGACCACATTAATGCTATTAAAACACCAAACAAATACAAATACATTTTTCAGAGTAAAAATATTTTTAAGTTAATTGTGATATCTGGTTCTTCCTGAGATTAACAGGACTGTGTGGCTGATATCAAGACAGCACCACATTTCACTCGCTTATATGTAAAATTGAGGGTCTGGACTGGACTGGGTGACACTTAAGATTTTTTTTTCCAGTTCTAAAATATTAAAATTGTGCAGAGTTTTAGCATGCTAAAGATATCCCAGATTTAGTTCTATATTGTCATTTTACAGGGGGAAAATGGATTAAAATAATTTGCTAATTGCATACATCTCAGTGGCTTAGAGTGTTGAGTATGAGGTGCTATGAAATTTTGGGATTTGAGTCATCATAATTCTTAACTTCAAAGACTTGAAAGTGTATTGCAATCTGCTAAAACTCAAAACATCTTTCAAAAACTTTTCATCAAAAATTATGGGCTGGAGCATTTTGAATGATTAGATCATTCAGAATCAGGCTTATCTTTATCATTTAATTATTGTTATAATTGTTTTGGCAGAGTATTTTTTTAACTTAATTTTTAGTTGGAGACTAATTGATTTACAATGTGCTGGTTTCAAGTGTACAGCAGAGAGATTGCTATACATATACAATATATAATATATATTATTAAGCATATGTGTGTATATATGTATATACATACTTTTTCCAATTATTTTCTCTTATAGGTTATTATAAAATATTGAATATAGTTATCTGTGCTATACCTTAAATCCTTGTTGGTTATCTATTTTACATATAGTATTGTGTATATCTTAATCCACAACTCCTAATTTATCCTTCCCCCTTCTTCCCTGTTTGGTAACCATAAGTTTATTTTCCATGTCTGTGAGTCTATTTCTGTTTTGCATATAAATTCACTTATGTCATTTTTAAAATACAAAATTCTCTGTTTGGATGCTCCAGTCTCTGGGCAGCCGAGTCACCCTGCTAATCACTCTATACTTAGTTGACTTCCAAAAGTGCAAACTGAACTGCTGCTTTTCCTCCTTAGAGATTTGCCTTCCCATTTGTTTTTAAGCTTTTTGAAAGAAAAAAAAAGTTTGGCTTTGCATAAGAGTTGTCCTTGTGCACATTTTGGAAATTTTAAATTGCAGTCAAGATCCCCACTCACAGGTGAAACATTATCTGGTCATCTTGTCATTAGTGCTGACAGTTTTGGCTGGGGTCGAAGTTAAGAAAAATGCTGGAATGAACCTGGAAACAGTCATATGTTTCTCATCCATCACCTCATTAATCACAAAGTTAACATTGTCTCTGAAACAATGCTGCTTTAGTGTGGGGTAATCCTCATTTATAGTTAGGCTACTAAACAGTGTTCAAGAGTAGAGATTCTCCTCTATGCCTGGCCAGGTATGGTGGAGACATGACAATCATGACATTATTCATTGATAATTAAAGCAGAAGGATGGATCCTGGCCAATGATCTCATTTTACACAGAATAGAATATGCTCATAAGAGGTTCTATGTAGACCCATAATTATTATCTTGCTTTTGGGGGGTACTCTTTGTATCATAGTTTATGGCTACAAGTACAGTGAAGTCAGAAAATATTAAATTTAAAGTTTTGTACTTCAGTGTATTACCTCTATCCACTAATGGTCATGGTATTTAATATCTCATCTCCAGCTGGCAAAGTTGTGAGATCATACCAGTGTGCAATATCAATACTAAGAATTAGAGAGGAAATAGGGAAATGATAATGATGACAATTGGGTATGATCCTGATTTATGTGTGCACTATTCTAGAGGTATATACAAACCACTCAGGGAAACATGTTCATCCGAATGTGTTGGAGTTGCAATATATCACTAAATCCAGAGAGCAAATATATCCCCACAAGCACTTAACCTTTACTCAGAGGCAGCTGATTTTCCCAGAAGGATTTGCTTATTCTTTTAAAAATCTACAATTTAGATCTAAGAGTAAGAATATATTTAATTATTCATAAAAATATACATGTGCCATATACTAAGAAAAAGTAATGCATTACTTATTTTACTCCCTCAAAAGAAAAGGGTATATTTGAAACAAATATTCCAAAGCTCTGTAAGCATATACAATCTAATGCTTGTATTTCTCTAGTGTGCTGTCCTTGAGAATGAAAAGCCAAAAATAATAATAATGAAAAATAGTAAAGATTTAAAGAGATCTAAGATTTCCAAAAGTTTAATTTTTGAATTACATAGGTTTGAGAGGAGAGAAGTATCACTTAAGTCACATGAGAATATTACAAATTTTCCCCATCTCTAATAAAAGACTTTAAATTGAGGAGTTCCTGCTGTGGCACAACAGTATTGGCTGCATTTCTACAGGGCCAGGGTGCAGGTTGTTTTCCTAGTCCAGTACAGTTGGTTAAAGGATACGATCTTGCTGCAGCTGTGGCTTGGATCTGATCCCTGGCTGGCTAACTTCATATGCTGTGGTGGGGATGGGTGGTGGGAAACAAAAAAGAAAAAAAATGATGACTATAAAATTAAGATTTAATTTTTTTTCAGTGTGGTAAGTTGTATTTTTATTATTATTTTTTAATAGTTATTTCCCCAATATAATTTTTTTTTCTACTGTACAGCATGGTGACCCAGCTACACATACATGTACACATTCTATTTTCACATATTATCATGCTCCATCATAAGTGACTAGACATATTTCCCAGTGCTACACAGAAGGGTCTCATTGTTAATCCATTCCAAAGGCAATAGTCTGCATATATTAATCCCAAGATCCCAATCCATCCATCCTTCTCCCTCTCCCTCCCCCTTGGCAACCACAAGTCTATTCTCCAAGTCCATGGTTTTTTTTTTTTTTTCCTGTGGAAAGGTTCATTTGTGCCTTATGTTAGATTCGAGATATAAGTGATATCATATGGTATTTGTCTTTCTCTTTCTGACTTACTTCACTCAGGATGAGAGTCTCTAGTTCCATTCATGTTGCTGCAAATGGCATTATTTCATTCTTTTTTATGGCTGAGTAGTATTCCATTGTGTATATATACCACATCTTCCTAATCCAATCCTCTGTCAATGGACATCTGGGTTGTTTCCATGTCTTGGCTACTGTGAATAGAGCTGCAATGAACATGTGGGTGCATCTGTCTTTTTTAAAGAAAGTTTTGTGCAGATATATGCCCAAGAGTGGGATTGCTGGGTCATATGGTAGTTCTATGGATAGATTTCTAAGGTACCTCCGTACTGATCTCCATAGTGGTTATACCAGCTTACATTCCCACCAACAGTGCAGGAGGGTTCCCTTTTCTCCACAACCTCTCCAGCACTTGTTTTTTGTGGACTTATGAATGATGGCCATTCTGATGGGTGTGAGGTGGTATCTCATGGTAGTTTTGATTTGCATTTCTCTAATAATCAGGGATGTGGAGCATTTTTTCATGTCCTTGTTGGCCATCTGTACATCTTCCTTGGAGAAATGTCTCTTCAAGTCTTTTGCCCATTTTTCCAATGGTTGATTGGTTTTTTTGCTGTTGAGTTGTATGAGTTGCTTGTATATTCTAGAGATTAAGCCCTTGTCAGTTGCATCATTTGAAACTATTTTCTCCCATTCTGTAAGTTGTCTTTTTGTTTTCTTTTTGGTTTCCTTTGCTGTGCAAAACTTGTCAGTTTGATTAGGTCCCATGGGTTTATTTTTGCTTTTATTTCTGTTGCTTTGGGAGACTGACCTGAGAAAATATTCATAAGGTTGATGTCAGAGAATGTTTTGCCTGTGTTCTCTTCCAGGAGTTTGATGGTGTCTTGTCTTATATTTAAGTCTTTCAGCCATTTTGAGTTTATTTGTGTGCATGGTGTGAGAGTGTGTTCTAGTTTCATTGATTTATATGCAGCTGTCCAGGTTTCCCAGCAATGCTTGCTGAAAAGTCTGTCTTTTTCCCATTTTATATTCTTACCTCCTATGTCAAAGATTAATTGACCATAGGTGTCTGGGTTTATTCCTGGATTCTCTATTCTGTTCCCTTGGTCTATATGTCTGTTTTGGTACCAGTACCACACTGTCTTGATGACTGTGGCTTTGTAATATTCCCTGAAGTCTGGGAGAGTGGTGCCTCCTGCTTGGTTTTTGTTCCTCAGAATTGCTTTGGCAATTCTGGGTTTTTTGTGGTTCCATATAATTTTTTTGTTCTAGTTATGTTAAAGATGTCCTGAGTAATTTGATAGGGATTGCATTGAATCTGTAGATTTTTTTGGGTGGTATAGCGATTTACAAGGATGTCCACTCTCACCACTGTTATTTAACATAGTACTGGAAGTCCTAGCCACAGCAATCAGACAAACAAGAAATAAAAGGCATCCAAATAGGAACAGAAGAGGTAAAACTGTAATTGTATGCAGATAACATGATACTATACATAGAAAATCCTAAGGACTCAACCCAAAAACTGCTTGAACTGATCAATGAATTCAGAAAAGTAGCAGGATATAAGATTAACATTCAGGAATCAGTAGCATTTCTTCATACCAACAATGCAATATTAGAAAAGGAATACAGGAGTTCCCATCGTGGCACAGTGGTTAATGAATCCGACTAGGAACCATGAGGTTGCGGGTTTGATCCCTGGCCTTGCTCAGTGGGTTAAGGATCCGGCGTTGCTGTGAGCTGTGGTGTAGGTTGCAGATGCGGCTCGGATCCTGCGTTGCTGTGGCTCTGGTGTAGACCAGTGATTACAGCTCTGATTCGACCCCTAGCCTGGGAACCTCCATATGCAGCAGGAAGCAGCCCTCGAAAGGGCAAAAAGACCAAAAAAAAAAAAAGAAAAGAAAAAGAATACAAAAATACAATACCTTTTAATATTTCCACCCCAAAAAATCAAATACCTGGGAATACATCTGACCAAGGAGGAAAAGGACTTATATGCCAAGAGCTATAAAACATTAATCAAGGAAATTAAAGAAGATGTAAAGAATGGAAAGATATTCCATGCTCCTCTGTTGGAAAAAATTAATATTATAAAGATTTAATTTTTGATAGTTTATCACATTCTAATTATGGATACCTGAATTTGTAAGGTTATAGAAACAGACTGATTCTATTGCTCCTTTCTGTTTAAAGGTTTACAATCCTGTATAGATAAAATAGACAAAATTTAAAATGTGAAAAAAACTAAAGTCACTGTAATACAGTAGGCTAATTTCATTATGTTGTGTTCCTGTCAGTTTGAAATTTCCTGCTATTTACTCCTCAAAGCTATCCCATCTAGTTTCTGTTTCCAACACTCTATCAAACTGTTCCTACAAAGTTTAAGTGTAATCTCCTAATGACCAAATTATATAGCCTATTTCCAGACATCATTTGGTTTGATCTTTTTCCATACTAGTCTATCTTTGTTGAGTGTCTGCCTCATATTTCACAACACCTCTCCTGAGTCTCCTACACCTTCATATCCATTTCTAGTCATTCACCCATTCCCCCTTGTTTTTTGAGACCTTAAAAATTGTTTCCATTAGGTTTTTATTATTTGGTCCATCTACAAGTAAGTCAGCTATTCCCAAATAAGATCATCCATTCTTTTAGTTTTCTCTAGATGCCTTTGCAAGCATGTTGGGCAGTATAGTCATCAAAATCCTCATTTGACCTCTCTCTCCTGAGATCTTGATTTCTATTAGCGGTGGTGTAGGCCAGCAGATGCAGTTCTGATTCAACCCCTAGCCTGGGAACTTCCATGTGCCGCAGGTGTGGCCCTAAATAGCAATAGAGAAAAAAAGTACACATATATTACATATATATGATTTATATAAACTTTTTGTAAAATTACTATGTCTATATATGACATGTAAGTATATGTTGTGATAGTGTGATTTATAAGAAATATATACATGGTTTTGTTCCTGTCTAGGGCACTTGCTGTCCTGCCTCTGGAATTCCAGAAGGAGAGTGGGCTAGAGATTGAGTTCAGTTGCCAATGGCCAGTGATTTAATCAATCAAACCTATGTAATGAAGCCTCCATAAAAACCTAAAAGGAGAGGGTCAGAGAGCTTTTGTGTTACTGATAATATGGAGACTCGGGGAGAAATGGTAACCTCCAAGAGGGCATGGAAGTTCTGTGTTTTCCTTATACCTTGCCCTATGCATCTCTTCCACTTGGCTGTTTCTGAATTATATTCTTTTATAATAACCTAGTGATCTAATAAGTAAAATGTTTTTCTAAATTCTTGTGAGCCACTCTAACAAATTAATTAAAACTGAGGAGTGAGTTGTGGCAACCTTTGACTTCTAGTCAGTTGATTAGAAGTACAGATAACAAGGTGAACTTGTGACTGGAATCTGAAGTCCAAAGAGGGGGTCTTGGGAACTTCCAGTCTATAGCTGGTGCATTGGAATCACAAGTACCAACCTGGGCTTGCCACTGGAGTCTAAGTGGGAGGGGGCAGTCTTGTAAGACTGCACCCTGCCTTAACTAGTGACTGTGATGCCCTCTCTGGATAGATGTTGTCAGAATAGGCTTCTTGGACACCCTGCTGGTATCCAGGAATTGCTTGATGTTGTGTGGAAAGTCCCCTACCCACTCACAGGATGGAATTGAATCCATGACCCAAAATATATGTATATATACATATACATATACATATACATACCTCTAAGGCATCATCTTACCAAGTGTAGAAAAAATCACTCATACACATATATATGCTTGTATATAAATTATATAGACATGTATATAATTTGTGTACATAAACACATATGCTTGTATGTATACATAAATATTTAATACATGTGTATAATTATTACATGTGTATGGTACTTATATGTATTATACATGTGAATATAATTATATAATTGATAGGACTATACATTTTTCTTGCAGTGGAGTCGTTAAGCAGTATAGGAAATCTCAAACATGAATAAGCTTTGAATATTCAGGAAAATTTATTCTTTTATTATATAGAAAGTATATCCTCAGCATAGTCATCTTGGTACCAAAGTCTGATACTGTCATAATATGGGGCAACAACAACAAAAAAAATAAAGACACTATTTGCATTCTGAGTTGCCACTTGTAAGAATATTACAACAGATGTATCAATTGTAACAGTATTTTTGCTATCACCCTTTTGGATTAGCAACTAGACCCAGCATTTAAATTCACTATCTTCTTGATGGGTTATTCCAGAAACATGTGAGAGTTTAATGGATTGCCCACCTATTCAGTCAGGAGTGGGGAGGAGAGCTGTTTGTGAGAAGATCTGTTAGAACATCTTGTTAAATGAGGCAAAGCAAGAGTTACAAATGAGAAACAGGCTACTAGGTCTGGTGAGGTCAAAGGAGAAGTTGAGTTTGTATGGGAGGTGGTGGGGGTCTAACAGGGGTCAGGGGTGGGGCAAATCCTTCACCCAGAATCTCAGGATCATACTACAGTGAATAATGAGCATCTTTCTAAAATAGGAACATATAAAACCACTCTTAAAAAATCTTTATCTTTAATTACATTCCCTTAAAATTATAGAACTGTGAATATGACTTAGTGAATTTAAATATAGATTTATTTAACGAATCCCGTAACTGCCTCAGAAATAATATCCCCAAACTGCAGATACCTGTTATTTAATATGGTGCAAATACCCTGTGTAAAATTCTGGATTTTCTATTTGCCTGGAAGAGCCATTATAGACGCAGTGTTGGGGTGTAAATATTTTCAGGAATCCTACTATTATTAAATTTCCATGCACTGATGTGAAGTTTTACCCATTTTGTATAGTTTTAAAAATGCTTTTGATTCTATTTTTTTTGTTTTATTTTTGTAAAGGAAGAACACTGCAAATGCCTTCAATTAAAGAAGCACCTATGTCCAAACAAGTAAAAATGCTGTAACCATTTATATTGTCAGGACAAATACTGTAGCTGCCATTCCTTTCCCTTGAGTTAAACCCGATGTGTCTGGCCAAGTTTTTCTCCAACAACAGAATCCCCTTGCTCTTCTTAGGCCTTTAACGTTCCCTAAATGTACCCTTTTCCTGTTCAATATGTTCCACATGTCCACATAAAATCAGAGGAGCCATAGTAAATTCAACACATCTATTAGGCAAGTAAGAATACAACATTTCATTGTTGTCTGGATCTTGCTTTCCATGTAAAATCCTCAGAGACTATTATATTGAATAGGATTTACATTCTTCCAGTCTTTGTTCTATATTTTCAAATTTAGCAGTACTGTAAAACTGTATTATCCATTTTTGAGAATGTTATTGCAACAGTATTTGAGAATCAACAGGTCCATGCTACTAAATACTGTTTTATACCCCTAATTTATACTTACCTTTCTAAGTCATTACTAATCATTGTCCTCCTTTCCATTTCCTGCTTAACCTTATCTACTACTGTTAACATAGTAAAAGACAGTATAATGTCTGTCTTTAGTGCATATAAAGAGATCTAAACTAAGCATTTTATTTGAAACTGACTTACTCCTTGTCACTTACACTGTATTTAAAATGAGAGTACTTAAAACTGCTTGAAATGCTTTACAGATATTAACTTGTAAAATTCTATAGCAATACTTTGGGGAAAATTGATTATTAGTCCTTTTAATAGCTGAATAAATTGCATCACAGAGAATTCAAAGTCACGCAACTCACAAGTAGCAGAGTAGGAATTCAAAGTTAGGTAGTTTAGTTCTAAAGTCTGTGTTGTTAAATTGCCCTATGCTACCTCTCCATGTATACAACCTTGGGCAATTTTCTTAACCTTTCTCAGCATTTCTGCATCTATAAAATGGGACTGCTAATGATACCTAATTGAGAGATTTGTGAAAATTAGATGTGATAACAGTCATAGAGTGCTCATAGCCATAGTTAGCATGTAATGTTAGCTATTGTTATTTTCAACATCATTTTCCCTACTGACCTTTTTCTTTTCTTTAGAAGCTCTATGCTCCTACCCTAGTCAGAGCTTTCACATTCAGGATGAAAATCTCCCTCCTTGTACCTCCAACCCCCTTGGCCTTCATTCCCAATTAGTCTAGCTACTGCTAAGATCTGTACCAATGTACCTTTCTCAGGGAAGCCTTTCCTGACCCTCATCCTAGGTGAGCGCTCCTCATTCCTTAGCTTTGGCTCCCTAGGAAAAAGAGCCTGAGGCAAAGGCATATGTTTTTTCCATTTGGCTGGACATTTTATTGGGAAGTGCAATCCTAGGGAGGCGAGAGTGAGGGAAATGAAAGCCAAGCATTAAAGGAGAGAGATAGTAAATACAATAGAGTACTTTACTCAGATGGCCCAGTTTCTTGACAAGCTGATTGCTCCTTCTCCCACTGCATCTTGCAAGAATCCTGATAAGCTCCCTGAGTGGTCCATCGGGTCAGGAAGGGAAAATAATTTTTTGCTGGCTCTTGTTTCCATTACTCAAAGATGTCCCATGAGGTTTTAAGCCCTTCGCATTTTTGTGTTTAAACCTGGATGCCAAGCAGATCTACCATGGGTCTTGCTTTGAAGGCCTTATCAGATCCACAAGGTAAAAGGTTAGACAGGTGTTTTGAAAAGTGTAGTTAAGACAGAGTCCAGGTGCACTCTTGAGTCACATGAGGACTGAAACAGCCACCACTCTGGGCCCCTGTGTATGTTTTTGTTTTTTGTTTTTTGATTTTTAGGGCCACATCTGCAGCATGTGGAAGTTCCCAGGCTAGGGGTCAAATCAGAGCTGCAGCTGCCAATCTAACCACAGCATTGTCAGATCCAAGATCTGCCTGTGACCTACAGCACAGCCGATGGCAATGCCAGATCCTTAACCCACTGAGTGAGACCAGGGATTGAACCCAGATTCTCATGGATACTATTTGGGTTTGTAACCCATTGAGTCACAACAGGAACTCCCAGGCCTCTGGGTATTTAGTGGAGACTGTAGGTGGCTATGATATCAGCAATTTGGCCTAATGATTTCAGAGATGGCACAGATAGGATATCTCAAGTTATAAAACAAGTCAAATATACAAATTGAATAGAAGAGATGCAAAATTCAGACCAGTATGCTCTGTTGTACATATTTATAAATCTGGGTCTCTTTTCATTTATGGTGTTTTATCATAGTTTACAATTACATACTTATTTGTAAAATTATTTACATTAATTCTCATCTTCTCTACTAGATTGAAAGAATCCTTAAGGATAGGAAGGGAGCACAAGGTTCACTTCTTATGATTTGAATCCTGGCTCCATTGATTACTAACTATATCTTTGAGAAAGTTACCTCATTTCTCTGTGTCCCACTTCTGCATTTGTACATTATGATAAAGATAGAACTGCTATGAATACTAAAGGGTAGGCATTCAATATGTATTAGGTATTGTCACAATCATGTCATCAATAATGATGTCATCACCATTATTTTTATCTTTGTACCTGCAGCAATTAGCACAGTGCTGCCTACAGAACAGGCTCTGGAATAATAGAGCATGAGATCTCTGAGGACTGAAGTTTTGGTCATCTCCATTCCTTTTTGGACCTCCAACTTATGAAGGAGGATTAAAAACATACGAGGGATTTAATAAGAATGTTCAGACTGATTAGATAAATGAGACAATGAATTCCAATATGTTTGTTCCATTTATATTCCCGAAAGTGAATCTTACACTGACTTAAGAGAGGCTTTACAAGAGTTCAAAATAGTTTTTACATCAATTAACTATTAATTTTTTATTGTGCTTGTCTTGGTTGACTTCTAGGATACATCTTTAAATAAAGGAAGATAACTAATATTCGTAGCATAGATTAACTCCCAGATATATGAGACTGAGTATTTCCTGTGGATGACTTAGGGAAAATTGTAAAATTTAGTGTTACTGAAATTCCTTTTTTGAATTAATACAGTGAAAAAAACTTTTTTTCTTTTTTGAATAGAAACTGATACAAATTGAAGTGCAGTCTCTTCCAACATTTATTTATGCCTTAATAATGTCAACTTACTGCTGTCTGTTCTAGTATTTGTAAGTTTTTGAAATTAACCATTGTGCCCTTTTTTGAATACGACTTGTCCAAAGACATTTAAATCATGATCATAGATTTATGATTCACAAACAGATTCTGTTTCCGGTCATGCTGGGGCAATGTGGAGTTGGTGATGTGTCAAGCCCTCATTGACTTCTGGTCTATGCTTGCAAACTGTAGTGAACCTAGAGCACTGCTTTTTGCCAAAATTTTCTCAGTTTGTGATATTAATTATGAAACATCAAGTTATTATTTTCTGTTCAGGAGTTATGTCCTGGGATCAACAACTTCAATTATAATTTTTTTTGACCTTGTCCTTTGCATTTATTTTTTGTGATTATATTGGTGATTCCTTTTTAAGAATAAAAGCCTTTGCTTATTCTTACAACACAGTGCATGATACATGTAACTACTGCCTTATGTACAAGGGGTATCATGATCTGATATTCTGAAACCACCACAAACCTCACCCTAGATTTATCTATGCTCATATTGCTGAATATTTTTATATTAGAAGATTAATTAACTTAGATTAGTTAACTAACTTTTTTTTGAGACTTTATTGGCCAGTGTGTTATTTCTGGATTATAGAGGAAGCATAATAATAGATAAACTACCAGAGAAATTAAGTAATTCATGAACATTGGCTTGACTTACCTGTTTATAAAAAATATGTATGAGGATTTTTTTTTTTTAATTTTCAGATGTGCCATGCAGCACACGGGAGAATAACTTTGTCTAAAAAGATTAGCTGAAGTCTATATGTAAAGCTGTAGAATTTGTTTTTTTAATTTAAAAGACAGCCAGGAGCCAAGGACCTAGTTTTTTTATGGCAAGTGACCAAATAGCTCTGGCTAAAATTACATGTTTTTGTGGAGGGAGGAGCTAAAAAACTCCGGTGAACTTCTAGTTCCACCCAATTTAGGCAGAACATGCACAGACATGAATTCTAATGAGTGTGCATGCATTTATCTCCGTTTTGCTTGGGGAATTTATGAAGATCTTCATGAAGTGATCACAGTTGTATTTTTTTTAAACTTCTTCCATCAAACAAGAAAGGTTAAGGAATCTCCTTGGCTATTAATGGAACATTTTATTATAAGACATTGATCAATGTATTTCTCATGACTCAGCATTCCAAATTATTCTCTAAACTTCAGTCAGCCCTGATGAAATACTCTGTGGATGATTTTTAAGTTTTGTGTTATAGACCTTCTTCTAGACTCTGAACTGAAAATAATCAAATATAACTTTGAGGCTTTTATTTTTATAGCCACAATTGTTTGAAATGATCACAGTAGTCCTATATTTGAACATTTAAACTACAGTTTCTCCATTACTTTAACATTTCTGTACACTGTAGACAAACATAATTATTCTTATTTGTCCTGAATATTCCTTTTGTGTCTTAACTGTTCAATTTTACCTCCATTTAAATTCCGCCTCACTTTTCTAGCTGATATTCAAATTTTGCTATTGTTAGATGCAAACTATTGCCTCTATAACAATCATTATAAAAAAAAACCGAATTCGGTATTGTTGTACTTTTTTCCAAAAGGTTATTGCATGGTCCAATTTTACACAGATAGAGGCATTGTTTCAAGCAGTCCATTGATGATATAACCGTAGAACATTTTTTTTTGTCTTTTTTTTTTTGCTATTTCTTTGGGCCGCTCCCGCGGCATATGGAGGTTCCCAGGCTAGGGGTCGAATCAGAGCTGTAGCCACTGGCCTACGCCAGAGCCACAGCAATGCGGGATCCGAGCCGTGTCTGCAACCTACACCACAGCTCACGGCAACGCCAGATCATTAACCCACTGAGCAAGGGCAGGGATCGAACCCGCAACCTCATGGTTCCTAGTCGAATTCGTTAACCACTGCGCCACGACGGGAACTCCTCGTAGAACATTTTTAAGAGAAAGGACCCCATCTAAATGTTTCCTTAGATTTCCAGTGTTTAACCTCTCATGTATTCAAGAAATGCTTGTTAATTCTTCTCTTGAAAGTAAATAGAAATAATGTAAAATTACAGAATCTTAAAGACAACCCAATTTATTATTATTATTATAATTATTATAATTACCATATGTGCGTATGTGTGTTGCCAGAAGGAATGAGTACAGAAGATAGTTGGTGGAGGAAGCTCTGGTATTTTCCTTCAAGAAACTACAGTAAAGTAAGTACAGTTAAACTGACTGGATTACAATAGGAAAAGGAGAGGAGTAATACCCAGCAAGATTATGTAATCTGATAACAGTGAACAAATTTCTAAAATGTTCTCACTGCTTCTATTATGCTTCCTTATTAAAGTCCATGTCCATTGCCTCTACTTAATAACAACAAAAAAACCCTCTACTTTTATCTAATTTTTTTATACTTACTCTTCTTAATTTTATCCACTCACTGTGTACTGATAAATCATTTCATCCATAATATGCACATCAAAAATTTATCCAGTGATTGAGAAGAGTAGTGGAATGTCCTTCATACTTATAACTTATCCCAGTTATCTAATTCATAGTAATCTTATACCCCACATGTTTCCACCTATTTAATTTATTGACATCCCAGAGTAAAACTGTGAAAGTGGATCTTTTTCAGGGAATCTGACAGCCTGTCATCCCACAATTTATCCTGCTGACTTTCCCTACCCTCTAGGAAATTTGGCTCCATGAGTCTTAGAAGGAGACAGAATTGACCACACTTTGTATAATAATTCATTTTTTTCTTTCTCTACCTATTTTGCATAGATTCATTTATAAATCAGTATTACTCTGCCATTTTTTGGATCGGATATGTGAAATGTTTAATAGGACATTTTGGCCAATCACATGATAGAATATGATTAGTATGTCCTTGTCCTCATGATAGACCTCTATAAAAATAAATTTATAACTTTTGCAGTAAGTGAATCAGAAATGTAGACACGTTTCAATAGAGTTGATGGAGACCTGAGGTTCCTACATGTCTTGCAGTTTACATTACTGTGATTTAGCTGTGAAAAGCCTACGGACTTTTGTTCAGTAGTCAAGGCTTATCATTTTGCAATAGGAAATATGGTTTCTTTTACATTATTTCTTGGTATATTTTAGCACATAATCAGGTATTTGAATTTGTAGAATATTGCCAATGATTGCATATTATAGAGAGAAAATTTTTAGGACATTAGTAGAATTGATTTTCTAGAAGACTAATAATCTTGACATATCTGATGGAACAATTATATAAAAATATTCAATTTCTAACAGACTTGCAACCTTCCATCTTTTTCAGAACATCCAATAAATTAGGATAGAGTAATTTCACTTTACAAACATTTTATAATACATCAATGTCAGCTGACATTTATTGAGGTCACATGGTATTTTAGGCATTATTTAGAGTACTGGGAAATATGTACAATGAAATTAGCTTTCTATTGTTCTCTAAAAAATACTTTACTTGGAAATTCTAGGTTGACATTGGTGATAAAATGGGCCTACATTATCATCCATCTTTGGGTCTTATCTTTGTCTTAGAAAAATTTTTACCTTTTCCAAGTAGGATTCTTCTGGGTCCAACTTAATATCATTCAACCTTAAGCTTGTGGATCTGTGGTCATTTGTAGAACTAACATGAATTATTTTAAACATTTGTGGTGCATAAATAAAGAAAAAAGTCTTATTTCATTTGTTTCAGTGTTTGCAATATTTGTCTATCATGACACTGAATCTCTGGTCCTTTTGCCAAATATAACCACAATATAGTATTCTTATTTTCCTAGGAGTCCTGGGAATTTGCACCACACTTCTTTGAGTAAATACATGTGTAAATATGTGAGCTTTTCAGCCCCCAAAGGTTCTGGTTTTCCTTTCTTGGCAAGGGAAGCAAATTCTAAAATCCTGAATCATTTACTGAGTATGCTTTCCTTCTGATCTCCCAGGGGTCTGATCAACAAAGTGCCAAAAGACGTGCTCATTCTAGAGAGACCAGCAGCCCAGATCTCTCTGCAGGAGGATTTGATGAATGTTAATGAAAACCCCTACTGCTCAGAAATAGACAAGTTAGAGCTCTGGTAAAATAGGTCCTTCGTGGTTACCCTAATATCTAAGTAGATGACCATGTCCTATAGTTTTTTATTAAAGCTTTTTATGCCTGACCTTAAGTACAACCCATTATGGCTGTTATTATTATCTAGAGGTCACAAAGATGAAATTGTATCACTGAGAAGAAATATGAATGATGCCATTTCTCTACAGCCTTTATTTAACAAGTGATTTTTGAAAACCAAAAGGGGTGTTCAAGTTATTTTTCTGTATAAAAGGTTAATTATGGGAAATTTATGTTTATCTTCAGATATGTAATTTTTAAAAAGTACTATGCCAATCTCAAAAGCATACAGCATTGTAATAATGAGAGGGTTAACTGCAGGGAAGAAATTTTCAAATATTTTGAAGCAGTGACTTCTTATCTGATGATGCAGGCTTTAGCTGGACATTTCCCTGCATCTCTGAGCACTTACACAGCATTAATTTCCTTTGTTCCATGGCAAGTCCCACAGGAGTAGAGAGTACCTCTTTCTTCTTCAACACCTGCTGTATTACACAGGCCTACAATAAATGTATGCTGCCAGCATTCCTAGAACATTATGATTATAATCCAGTGCAGCAATCATACACTAATATATCACAGTCTCTCTTGATTTTTATTAATAATCATCGACATTACTTTAGCTTTCTCTAAAACTTGATTTAATTTCAATTCAGAAGTTATAAATTACTTCTTTTTAAGTTTCAATTTTATCTAAATGTTTTTTTGTTTTTTGTCCCAACTTTCTCTGATCAGCTTCCTACAGAAATTCCTAATTATGTATTTGCTACTTTTTGACTACTGACCAATCTTTAAGTCATGTCAATGTGAATTGAAAAATCTTATTTCTGGAGTTCCCGTCGTGGCGCAGCGGTTAACGAATCCGACTAGGAACCATGAGGTTGCGGGTTCGATCCCTGCCCTTGCTCAAAGGGTTAACGATCTGGTGTTGCTGTGAGCTGTGGTGTAGGTTGCGGACACGACTCGGATCCCATGTTGCTGTGGCTCTGGTGTAGGCCGGTGGCTACAGCTCTGATTCGACCCCTAGCCTGGGAACCTCCATATGCCACGGGAGCAGCCCAAGAAATGGCAAAAAGCCAAATAAATAAATAAATAAATAAATAAATAAATAAAGAAGAAAAATCTTATTTCTAAATGGTATATAAGCCTAGGTCACTATGTAATTTCTCAGTTCTCAGTAAAGAGTTTAATAAATAATATTCTTTCTTTTGAGCCATTATTTAATAGTATATACATTTGAATACAACTAATTTAAATAAGATATAATATTTTCTATCATCACGATAAATGTATTTTTCTGAGGCTCATCATTAAAAAAGCATTACTGGAATATATGTGGCTGTAGATAGTGTGCCTATGAAAAATTGAAAAATGACTTGCATCTGAGTTTTGACAAGCAGGTTTTATTTAAAAATTGTAAAATTGGATAAACAGTCACTTTGAAACCTCATGTGTCCCTTTTGTTCCCCAGGGCTTCAGAGTACCTGAATAACCTTGCTAATCCCACAATAAACACTCATTAGGTATTTATTGTGAATAAAAAACATTTATGCTGAATTAATAAAAGAGTGAAGGAAAATTCCTAATAAGTTTTATTCACAGTATAGCTTAAAAGTCAGTATTGTTCATGTCCTATACTTATCCTTGTGATAAAGTCCAATAAGATTAAGGAGACTACCTATATTTGAAACAAAAATTGTTACAATTTGCCATGTCAAGTAGTTGACATATCTTGGTATCTTGCTCTTCTTACTCTTATTTTTCCTCTCTATGTTTACAGAGTAAAATCTATACCTTTTAAAAAATATGCTTTTTTAGAACCATCATAAAATCTATGAACACAAGTTATTAATTTCATGGCTTGGGCAATGTGAGTTTTTTTTTAAATGACTGAAAATCATGTCTTTTTCAAAGAAAATCAAACCTAAATTTTATTCATCCCTTAAAAGTTGAAAATGGATTATTTTAAGATTGAGAAAAGTTCATTCCATGACCTTTTATGATATCTATGCCTCCCTGGGGAGAGGGCAGGAAATGAGAGCATTCTGAACAAGACCACTTACCCCTCCCTCTCAGCATCCTGAGGCCTTGCACAAGGCTTTCTGTCATCCGAGAACTCCCTCAAACCCCTGCCCACAAGCACCTTTCTCGCTGCACCACTCACACTGTTTTTACACAAATGAACCCTGTTACACTAACTTTATTGATTTATTCACTACAAAACAAAAATAGAAAAAGTTTTAAGTCCAAACCACCCATCAAATGACTTTATTTGCATTGGCTTAACTAAGTCAATCAAATTGATGAAACCAGTGTGTGTGCATAGATATGGTGTAAAGTGCTAGAACTGATGTTTAAAAAAATTAAAATTTTATGATACCATTTTAAAATAGGACATTTAGTTGTGAGCAATATTACAGATTATCACATATTGTTAGAGCGTTCTGTATGTGTTAGATTGTACCATGTGAAATTGCTGATAGTCACCTGCTTCTGACTTGAAAAAAAAAATGGTAATGTTGTGTGCTTCAATCTGACATATAATAGAAAATAACTCCCTGTTGTAGACTGATATTTTATGAAGTCCTGAGTCATTTTAAGCTAATTAAAAGAAGGAAGAAGATGTCACAGGCTTAGGAGAGGGGAGTGTCCTCTTTGGATTTGAAAGAAGTTCAAGGTGCCATACTTGGCTCTATTATTCAGTGATTGTGTAGTCTTAGGCAATTCACTAATCCCCTTTGATTTTCATTTTCTCTTAGATAAAGCAGCTATATTAATAACACCTCAACAGTTGTTGCAAGGATTAGAGGAGGTAACGTATGTGAAAGTACTTTACAAATCATAGAGAACGATAAAATCCAAGATAATATGCAGACTTCTGTTTAATCCTGTCTAGCAAAGGTACGATGAATAATGAGAAAAGCAAGAAAACTTTTCTCCTGTATAATAACTGATTCCTATCATAAAATGAAAAAAAAACGTAAAATATTATACTTGTTGCTTTATAAGACAGACATCCCAAATGCATTTTTAAGCTGTGATATCTGCCAATAAAATTCCCAGGCTAGGCCATTCCTTTCCTATGAAAGCAAGTCACACCACTCCCAAGCTTCATGCAAACTGTCAGTTCCATCTAAAAATACTTCTGCATATTATGAATTAATGCTTCCCACTTTGACATTACAATATCATTTTTATATACTCTCTCAGCGTGTTCCTCCAAGCATGATTTTATTAATGCTTATTTTTTGTTCAAGACAAAAATCTTAGCAAATATTTGTTCTTGTTTTTCTTTGGGACTGTGAGAAGAGACTGCTGGCTGTTAAAGGAGGGACAGAATGTCTTTTTTGGGCTGTGGTTGTGTTTGGCTTAATCTACTAAAGGAGAGACGGTGCTCCTAGGTGCCAATATTTGGTTAAGAGCTAACAGCAGAAAAATAGCTACTTTGGTAACTCAAGTGATGCTTTCTTCTAGGCAAGTAGGAGAATAAACAGAAATAGTCCTATGAGCTAAATGACGTTTTTTTGCTTCCTAATTCTGAATAGTTTAAGGTAAATTTATCCCACTTTACTACATCATAGTAGATAACTGAATTACTGTTTTGAATATCATAGTGAGTTAGATATTAAAAGTGTATAAATCTGTACTAAAGAGTAAAAGCTGGCAAGGATATGATTTCATCTTTAACTATAAAACTAGGTTAAAGTGGACAGATGGCAGGTGTAAAATTTATTCTTAATATTTGGGTCTTCTGCATTAAATATGACTATAATGATTAAGAATTGGAAGCCAAATAATGTTACTACTGTAGTCATATATTCTAGAAAAGGCATTTAGGTTTTAAAGAATCAATTGTATCATCTTTGCCAAACTTAACTAAATTTAGGGAAAGTAAAACTATTATCAAGGAAAGCTGATACACTGTCTTTTCTAAGAGATTCAAAAGTATTGGTAATAATTTCAATAAACATTAGTTATATATTATGTCTGTGTAAATTGCATTAGAGTATCTAGTAAACCTACCACAGAATTTCTCAGACTGTATTTCACAGAAAAAATATTCCACCAGGTATTGATAGGAAGTTGGCAGAAAGATGATCAAATTGTTGAATGTGTTAAGAAAACTCAAGTTTAAATAAAGTTAAATATGTGTCTTTGCTCTGAAACCTTTTAAATCTTAATTAGTGTCAAATATCTCTAATCGGGGTACATATCATTTATTAAAATTATCTGACCACCGAATGACTCTAGTAGATTTTAGGAAAGACTGATTTTGAAACAAAATATTCAAAATGAATCAATATTTCAAATTCTTTGTTAGAAAAGTTGATAGTCTTAAAAATCCTAGCCTTTCTTTGGAATATTACAGTTAACTTTTAAAAAGAAGACAATATTGTATATTACATTGATAAGCATTATCAAACAATAACTTTATACCAATTTTGAGTACAAAGTCATGGGTACCTGCTTCTGCTTAAACATTTGCATTTATATCTGCTTTTTTGGAGAAGCATCATGAAAATTACAGTAAAAGATGGAAAAAAAAAGACCATAAATCCCAAGAGCTTGAGCAACAAGTGGAGGACACTGCAACAAAACTTTGAAGGGTAAAAGCTGATGGACAAGAATTAAATTAAACGGCTAAATCAAGAAGGCTGAACCCCAAAATTATTGAGTATGAAGCCAAGAATAAAGATACTAGAAAACCCTAAAAAGGCTCCAAAATTGGAGATGGTAGGTGCATCTGAAGAGGGTGTACAGTTGGAGTTGAAAACTAAATAGTGAGTTGAAGTTCCATATGAGCATTAGTGATCCCCAGGTCCTCAGAACAACTGGGCTAACTCCATCTGCTTATTCAGCAGAAAGCAGGATGCTTACTTTCTGATCACAGTGAAATAGAAGGCCCTTGCATTTAAGAATAATGGATGGAGCTGAGGGCAAGATTACTAAACTGAACACAGGAAAACTGAGGAAATCTCTCCCTACTGGCTTCAGAAATATCTGGAGAATTCTTACAATCTCCCGGTCAAAAACAGGAGGATTTTCCCCTAACCTGCAGGTATTCAAAGTGTCAGAGAAATATAAAGGTCAAAAAAAACCCCACAAAAAAACCCAAAAAAACAGCAATAGCAACAAAAAAAAATTCAAAGGAAACAAAATGCAGGGAATGGAGGAGATAGTTTTAAAATCCTATTATAATTACGTTTTTAGAGAAGGAAGAGTAGACGCTGGATTTATGAAAGAATAGAATGGTAAATAAAATAAATACTCAAGAAGAAAAGTGAATTCTTTAAATTAAATACATGCAAACACTAAGATACTCCACATAAAGGTTGAGAAAGTCTTCCTGAAGGATAGGCTACAAAACAAAAAAGAAAAATAAAAACTGGAGGTTAAGAACCTGACAGTGTCCTTGAGGATGCAGGTTCGAACTCTGGCCTCACACAGTGGGTTAAATTTCTGGTGCTGCCTCAAGCAGTAGGTCGCAGATGCAGCTTGGATCTGTTGTTGCTGTGGCTGTGGTGTAGGCCGGCAGCTACAGCTCTGACTGGACCCCTAGCCTGGGAACTTTCATATGCCACAGGTGCAGCCCTAAAAAGAAAAAAAAAAATTAGAGGATTAGTACAGGAAGTCTAATGTAGTGTAAATCACCTGCTTTTAAAATTTTATTTCTTTTTATAGAGCAGTTTTAGGTTCACAAAAAAATTTGAGAGGAAGGTACATATGGAAATTACCCAGGTACCCCTTGTCCCCAGACACAAGTAGCTGCCTGTTATCAAAATCATTTACCGCAATAGTACATTTGTTGTAATTGAGGAGCCTCTGTTGACACATGATAATGACCCAAAGTCCATGGTTAAGATTCTGGTTTACTTTTGGAGTTGTATTTTCTAAGGGTTTGGACAAATGTATGTGCCATGTATCCATCATTATAGCATAATACAGAGTGTTTTCACTGCCTTAATAATTCCCTGATCCCTACCTATCCATGCTTCCTTCCACTCCAACCCCTGGCACCACTGATCATTTTACTCTCTCCCTAGTTTTCCCTTTTGCAGAGTTCATATAAATGGAATCACATACTATATAGCCTTTTTAGATTGGCTTCTTTCACTTACTAGTATGCATATTTAATATTCCTTCAGATGTTTTCATGGTGTGGTAACACTTCTTTTTAAGTGTTGCATAATAGTCTATTTGTCTGGATGTGCCACAGTTTATCCATTCACCTACTGAAAGATATTTTTGGTGTTCTAAATTTTCACAACTATGAATAAAGCTGCTATAAATATCCATGTGTAGGGTTCTATTTGGATATAAATCTTCAAATCCTCTGGGTAAATATGAAACAGTGCAGTTGCTGGGTCATATGCTAAGAGTATTTTTAGTTTTGTAAGAAACCATCAAATTATCTTCCAAAGTGGCTGTACTATTTTGCTTTCCCACCAGCAATAATGAAAATTCCTGTTGTTCCACATCCTCACCAGCACTTGAAGTTGGCAGTGTTCCAGGTTTTGGCTATTCTAAGAGGTGTGTAGTGGTATCTCATTGTTGTTTGAATTTGCATTTCCTGGAGGACATATAACGTGAGAGATCTTTTCATATGCTAGTTATTATCTGTATATCTTCTTTGGTAAGGTGTCTATTGAGGCCTTTGGACTGTTTTTTAAACTGAGTTGCTTGTTTTCTTATTATGGATATTTAAATGTTCTTTGTGTTTTTTTGTATAACAGTCCCTTAACAGTGTGTCTTTTGCAAATATTTTCACTGAGTTTGGCTTGTCTTCTCATCCTCTTGATGTTATCTTTCACAGAGCAATTTTAATTTTGATGCAGTCCATCTCATCAGTTCTTTCATGATCCACTTGGTGTCCTAACTAAAAATTCATTGCAATATGTCATCTAGATTTTCTACTGTGTTTTCTTCTATGAGTTTTAGAGTTTTGTGTTATACTTTTAGGTCTGTGATAAATTTTGAGTTAATATTTCTGAAGGATTCTAAGGTCTATGTCTAGATTCTTTTTAAAAATTATTTTTGTATTATTTTTTCCCCTTTTTTTGGCCATGCCCACGATATGCAGATGTTCCCAGGCCAGGGACTGAACTCAAGCCACAACAGTGACTTGAGCCACTGTAGTGACAACACTGGATCCTTAATCTACTGTACCACAGGGAACTCCCTAAATCCTGTTTTTCAAATTGAAGTATAGTTGCTTCTTGATTTACAATGTTGTGTTAGTTTCAGGTTTACAACAAAGTAATTTGGTTACACATATACATATATATGTGCGCATATTCTTTTCCAGATTATTTTCTCTTATAGGTTATTACAAAATATTGAGTAGACTCCCCTGTGCTATTAGGTCCTTGTTGGTTATCAATTTTGTATATAGTAGTGTGTATATGTTAATCCCAACTTCCTAATTTAGCCCTCCCCTCCTTCCCCTTTGGAAACTATAAGTTTGTTTTCTATATCTGTGTGTCCATTTCTGTTTTATAAATTAGTTCATTTGTGTCTTTTATTTGATTCCACATACAAGTAATATCATATGATATTTGTCTTTCTTTGGCTTACTTCATTTAATATGAGGTCCATCCATGTTGCTGCAAATGGCAGCATTTCATTCTTTTTTGTGGCTGAGTAATATTCCATTATACACACAGACACACACACACATATATAATATCTTCATTATCCATTCATCTATTGATGGGCATTTAGGTGGCTTCCATGTCTTGGCTATTGTAAATAGTGCTGCAGTGAACATAGGGGTGAATGTATCTCTTTGATTTAGAGTTTTCTCCAGATAGATGCCCAGGAGTGGGATTGCAGGACTATATGGTAACTCCATTTTTAGTTTTTTAAGGAACATCCATGTTGTTCTCCATAGTGGCTGTACCAATATACATTTCCATCAACAATGTAGGAGAGTTCCTTTTTCTCCATACCCTCTCCAGCATTTATTGTTTGTAGACATATTGATGATGGTTATTCTGATTGGAGTTAGGAGATACTTCATTTTAACATTTGTATGGAAACACAATAGAACTCAAATTGCTAAAGCAATATTGAGAAAGAAAAATTGAGCTGGAGAAATCAGATCCCTGACTTCAGATTTTACTACAAAGCTACAGTCATCAAAACAGTATGGTATTGGCATAAATGGAACAGGCTAGAAAGCCCAGAATTAAACTCACACACCTATGATCAATTAATCTATCACAAAATTAACATATGACAAAGGAGGCAAGAATATACAATGGAGAAAAGACAGTCTCTTCAATAAATGGTGCCGAGAAAACTGGACAGCTACATGAAAAAGAATGAAATTAGAATATTCTTTAACACCTTAAACAAAAATAAGCTCAAAATGGATTACAGACCTAAATGTAAGACCACATACTATAAAACTCCTAGAGGCAGAAGTTCTCTTTTGGCTCAGCAGGTGAAGAATCTGGCATTGCTACTGTTATGGCTCAGGTCACTGCTGTGGCATGGATTCAGTCCCTGGCCAGGGACTTCCAAATGTCACAGATGTGGGGAAAAGCAAACAAACAAACAAACAAAAACAACAGCTCATAGAGAAAAATGTAGACAGAACACTCTGACAGAAATCATAGCAATATTTTTTTTGGATCTATTTCCTAAAATAATGGAAACAAAACAAAAAATAAACAAATGGGGCCTGATTTAACTTAAAAATTTTCACATCAAAGGAAAGCATTAAACAAAGTGAAAAGGAAACCTATGGAATGGAAGAAAATATTGGCACACCATGCATCTGATAAGGTCATAGTTTCCAAAATATACAAACAGCTCATGCAGCTCAATATCAAAAAAACAAACAACACAATAAAAACAATGAGCAGAGATCTATATAGTCATTTCTCCAAAGAATACATACAAATGGCCAACAAGCACATGAGAAAATGCTCAACACTGCTAATTATTAGAGAATGCAAATCTTAGATGTCTGTATTTCACACTTCAGTCATTTGTTAGGGCAGCACTTTTTATGACCTGAATTGCGCTGTATTCTGTTATGCTAAGTATCTGCTTTCCCTACACTAGGAGCTGTTTCAGAGTTGAGTCATTTTTCTTTTGGTCCATATTTCTTAGAACTGGCTTGATTTTTGTTTTGTTTCACTTTAAGTGAAAATACCTAGAATGAGAACATGTAAAATTTTCTCAATTCACCTTCCTCTACCCTCTCTGCGCTAGTGAATTTTTTGTCTTAAATTATTGAGATATAATTTCCATACCCCTTAAAATAAAATTTACCCCCCCCCTTTATCTTTTTGGGATCACATCTGTGGCATATGGAAATTCCCAGCCTAGGGGTCAAATTGGAGCTGCAGCTGCCGGCCTATGCCACAGCCACAACCCACTGAGCAAAGCTAGGGATTGATTCCCCATCCTTATGGATACTATGTTGGGTTCTTAAACCTCTGAGCCACATCGGGAACTCCAAACTTACCATTTAAAAATGCATAGTTCACTGGCTTTTGTCATATTGCCAACGTTGTGTAACCATCTCCACTGTGTAACTCCAGATCATTTTTGTAACCCCATTTTATCATTTATATCCCAAAAGAAATCCTGTACACATTAGCAGTGATTCCACATCCCCCCTGTCTTCAGACATTGGCAGCCATAGACTACTTTCTGTTCCTATTCCATTTTCTTTTCCATTCTTTTTCTCACATTATCCTTCATCATATTCCATCACAAGTGACAATATATAGTTCCCTGTGTTATACAGGAGGACCAGACTGCTTATCCACTCCAAATGCAATAGTTTGCATTTACTAACCCCAAACTCCCAGTCCATCCCAGCCCCTCCCTCTTAGCAACCACAAGTCTGTTCTCCATGTCCATTAGTTTGTTTCTTTTCTATAGTTTCATTTGTGCCATATATTAGAGTCCAGATGTAAGTGATAACATATGGTATTTGTCTTTCTCTTTCTGACTTACTTCTCTTGTATGAGAAGCTCTATTTCCATCCATGTTACTGCAAGTGACATTGTTTTGTTCTTTTCTTAGGGCTCATTATTATCCCATTGTGTATATATACCACCTCTTCTTAATCCATTCATCTGTCAATGGGTATTTAGGTTGTTCCCATGTCTTGGCTATTGTGAACAGTGCTGCAATGAACATATGGGTGCATGTATCTTTTTTAATGAAAGTTTTGTCTGGATATATGCCCCGGAGTGGGATTGCTGGATCATATAGTAGTTCTATATTTAGTTTTCTGAGGTACTGCCATACATAGAGGTTGTACCAATTTACATTTCCGCCAATAGTGTATGAGGTTTCTCTTTTCTCCACACCCTCCCCAGCATTTGTTATTTGTAGACTTATTAATAATAGCCATTCTGACTGTGTGAGATTGTACCTCATAGTAGTTTTGATTTGCATTTCGCTAATAATAAACTCAAAATGGCTTAAAGACTTAAACATAAGGCAAGACACCCTAAAACTCCCAGAAGAGAATGTAGGCAAAACATTCTCTGAAATCAACTGTACAAATGTTTTCTTCGGTCAGTCTCCCAAGGCAATAGAAATAAAAACAAAAATAAACCAATGGGACCTAATCAAACTTATAAACTTCTGCACAGCAAAGGAAACCATAAAAAACAAAAATACAACCCTCAGAATGGGAGAAAATGATTGCACATCTTGTAACTGACAAAGACTTAATCTCCAAAATATACAAACAATTCATACAGCTCAACAACAAAAATATAGACAACCCAATTGAAAAATGGGCAGAAGACCTAAATGGACATTTCTCAAGAGAAGACACCTGGATGACCAACAGGCACATGAAAAAATGCTCAACATCACTGATGACTAATAGTGTACTTTGATGCACGGAAGTTGTACATTTTAATTAAGGGCCATCCATCTATTTTTTTCCTCTTCTTACTTAGGCCTTAGTATCATATCTAAGAGACTATTGCCTAAACCAGGATCACAAATACATATATCTATATTTCCTTCCAAAATTCTTATAGTTTTAGATCTCACATTTAGATTTTGAATTACTTTTTGTGTAAGGCTGAGCACAGTGTTTTACAAATAGAGGATGCACAGAAAATATTTATTGAATTAAACTTGAGAGTGACTGGAGAATTTTCTTCTGATAGTATTTTATTCCACTGAGAAAGTATGCTGCTAGAATTTTCCAGGAAGAGAGGTATAAGATAAATATTTAAAAGGTATTCCACAGTCAGTATGATATATGGGGAAAACAGGAAAAAAAATTCTTGAGACTAAGGTTATAGTTGATTTGTTGAGAGTATGATTGTAGTATGTAAATTTATAGTAAAGCACGTGAGTCATGGTAACTTTCTACACATAGGTAAAAGGTGATTATTTATCTGATTAATCTAGTTTTGTCACAAAATTGCTTTGTGCCTTTGAGCAAGTTACTCTGTGCATATCACTTTCCTTCTCTAGTAAAATTTGATAATGTCCAAGAATTGCATATATTACAGTGAGAAGAATAAAAAATCAAGTGTAGAGCCCAAGTGACATGGAAATTTGTCATACTGATATTCCAAAGAAAACAGAAAAAGGTACATTAAGAAATGAGTACTTAAGAACTATCATTCAGGTGAGATAAGTGGATAGAGGACCAGAATATTTAATAACTGAGAGAAGAGTGGTGATCCTTATTAAAAACAAGTTTATGCAAATTATATATTACCTATCAAATACAAAGGAACATAATTTAATTTTTATTTTATTTTTTGCTTTTTAGGGCTGCACCTTTGACATATGGAAGTTCTCAGGCTAGGGGTTAGAAAGGAGCTGAAGCAGCTGGCCTAGGCCACAGCCACAGCAATCTGAGATCCAAGCCATGTCTGTGACCTACATCACAGCTCATAGCAATGCAGGATCCTTAACCCACTGAGTGAGGCCAGGGATGGAACCTGCATCCTCGTGGATACTAGCTGGGTTCATTACTGTGGAACCACAATGGGAACTCATAATTTTTAATTTTTATACGGCAAAAGTAAGCTATGAGGTTCATGTACAGAATTAAGTAAAGTATTAACTTTTAAGTGATAATAAAAATTTGAAGTCAAGATTCTAGTTCCTGGATAACAACATATGATGTAATAACATTTAACATTTGGCTATTATCAAGTTATAAAATATTTTTACTCTCCTTCTCCCGATCTACCCCTCCTTCCCTCTCTTCATTCCTTTCCTCCTTCCCTCTCTATCTTGTTCCCTCCTTTCTTTTTCTTTTTTATTTCTGCTTTCCTTCTCTCTCTTTTTTCCTTCTTTTCTTTATCTCTTTTCCTTTATCACTTTGCTCATATTTCCAATTTCTTAAATAAATGTCATTTTTACTGGTTAGTGCTATTACCAGCCACTGTTTGACCATTTTTACCGTATCAAATAGAAGCCAGCCTATTCCTAGCATAAGAGCGTTTGTGTGAGGAAATGTAAGTCCTACTAATATAATCCTCTTCTACAAAATTTGTCAGGATGTCATTGTTCCTCTAATAAAGAAACTGAAGTCAAACATGTTTAAGGAATAGAATATAATAATGTAATGATCTGCATTAGTTTATATTAGAATTTGAAGCATTTAAAATATTGCACTACTTGCATGACTAGAAAAATCTTTATTTTATTTTATAGTGTTACTATGTTCAAGTATCCCTTTTGAAAGTGAAATGGTCCCTTATAATCATCTCTAAGAACACAGCACCCAGAGGTCAATGGTATATCGCAAGGAGAGGTCTCTGGGAAGTCCTTGGGGAACACTTAGGTCAGTGTTTCCTTTTCTTTCAACTATGGGTGAAAAACCCCATAGCCAATCAACACATTATAATAACAGATAATGTTATCAAACTAAAGGCAATATCTGAAGATCTCTGTAGCCCTTGGGCCTCTCACTACACATTGTCTGCACATGTACCATCCAACATTGCTGGAGTGTGACATGGTTCTAAGATACTTCAATATTATATGTACTTTTTGAAATAACAGAGAAAGTTTTAATTATATCAGTGTAGTTTCATGTGGCCAATTTTCATTAGTCCAGTTCTTTGAAAATGGTGTTTCATGAGTCAGGTTTCTCTGTTAGGCAGAAATATTTAATTACTCAGAACTAACTCATGTCTTATTATAGAAAGATTATTTGAATCAACCTTATCTTGTTAAAATATAGGCAATACATTATAAACATTGTCTTTTTTGAGCCTTATAGCTTCCATTACAGGGAAAATAATTTTATATGAGATCAGGTTTATTTTCTATTAAAAAAAATGTCTGTAACCCTCCACATAATTATTTGCTTTCCCTAATGAAGAGGCTATATCAGCCCAGGTTAGATGCTGTATAAAAAGTAATGAGAGGATGGAAATATGCTTTGCTGAAGTTTTTATCTTTCATAATAAAATGGAAGGCTAAACAATTTCCCTATCACATTTAGCTTCATTTCTCACTGCAGGAAAACACTGTAATAAAACAATTAACATAGTAGTTAACTATCTGTTAAAGGTTTTTTTTTTAAATTTTTGTTCAGAGTTATTTTTGCCCCTTCAAAAGTATTGCAGAAAAGTTTTCATTTGATTTTTTTGTATTTCATGTTCTGATTCCTAAATATATATTTTGTCTTTTTAGGGCCATACCCACGACATATGGAGGTTTCCAGACTAGGGGTCTATTCTGAGCTACAGCTGCCAGCCCACACCACAGCCGTAGCAACACCAGATCTTTAATCCACTGAGCGAGGGCTGGGATCGAACCTGCAAGCTCATGCTTCCTAGTCGGATTCGCTTCCACCATGCCACAATGGGAACTCCTAAATATACTTTTCAAATAAAATTTTAAAAAAATTGTCAAATGGGTCTGTTCTATTAAAAGACCGTGAATTGTCCAGCAACAATCCTTTCAGTAAAACCAAAGAAAGTAGCGTACACTGATGGGTATTTTATTTCTAGGAGCACATATTATTGCTAAAAAGGACAAGGATCCATCAGCTTTATTCATGGATGATAATATCAGGCACTTTGGATGTGTGTGTGTGTGTGTGTGTGTGTGTGTGTGTGTGTTTGGGAATAGGCTAACCAAGATGAGTAATCTCTTTATGTAAATGTTTACTTTGAAATCTGTAGAAGGACTTTTTCTTTTCTTTTCTTTCTTTAAAAATATCATTAAATAAATGTTTTTGATAAAATTTCAAGGCACTAGCACAAAAATTTTGAGGAAAAATTAGTATTTTCAATAAATTTAACTAAAATAGAAATTTTAAATGTTTAGTTGATATTATAGAAATCATTTGTGATATTTTACAAAAACCTTACTGATGCTTTCAAAGAAAAATTAAACTTCATATTTAAATTAAATTGGAAAAAGAGATGAGCAAAAATTCATTTAAGTGTGTGTGTCTCAGAACTATTTATTGTAAAATTTGAGAAAAGGGGCTTTTAAGATGTGATTAAGTGTTAAGTGGTCCTTCTTTATTTAAAACAAGTGATATTTGAATTCCATTTTTCCTTTTGCTAAATGGAACATTATTAAATTGTTTATATTTTGTATCTCCACTTTGAACATTACTCCTAAAAATACACATGAAATGATTGTTAAACCAAGTAGTACTTTGTAAAAGTAAAAAATATAAATCAGTTGAGTTAATCTCAACATCAGTGTTTTTAATTTGTGTTAAAGGAAAGGATACTCTGACAATTATTTTGCATTACATATATATAATGCATTGTGTGTGTGTGTGTGTGTGTGTGTGTGTGTGTGTGTAAAGCTACATTCTTAATGTGCTTAACTCCAGCCTTCTAGAAATTAGCATTTTAACACTGAGGCAGAACTACTCTAACCTTTTCTGAGGATATAACCTTGCCAATCAGGTCACAGCTATGCTATCTTTCCCTGATCTCTAATGTTTACACAACTATTCTAGCACCATTGCTTTACTATTTTCTAATATTTACTTTTTCATATGAAAGTCTCTTATCGTTTCATCTAAAGAACAAAATTTTGAAAGTAGGCACTCACTGTACCTTCCATCTCATGCAGAATTGTGGGCAGGCATCCATGTTAGAGCACATGAAAAAGCGGACTGGACTCTGGGGCCACATAGGTCTAGATTGAGATTCTTTGTAGCTGTGACCTCGAAAAGTTGTTTCCTCAATTTCCTTTTCTTTAAAATAACACGAAAATAAGAGCTAACTCGTTAAGATTAGCAAGAATAATCTCAAGTATCTGCCTAGAACTTGACACATTTTCACTCTTCAGTGTATGTTATCTTTCTGTTCTCCATCGAGCTACCTTTTTTTTTATTACTCAAATGAATTTATCACATCTGTAGTTGCATAATGATCATAAAAATCCTATTTCACAGGATTTCCATCCCACAGCCCCATCACATCCCCCCACCCCCAAAACTGCCTTTGCCAGAGACCGTAAGTTTTTCAATGTCTGTGAGTCAGCATCTGTTCTGCAAAGAAGTTTAATCTGTCCTTTTTTCAGATTCCACATGTCAGTGAAAGCATTTGATGCTGGTGTCTCATTGTATGGCTGACTTCACTTAGCATGATAGTTTCTAGGTCCATCCATGTTGCTAAAAATGCTGGTATTTCGTTCTTTTGATGGCTGAGTAATATTCCATTGTGTATATGTACCACATCTTTTTGATCACTCCTCTGTTGATGGACATTTAGGTTGTTTCCATGTCTTGGCTATTTTATAGAGTGCTGCAATGAACATTGGAGTACATGTGTCTTTGCGAGTCGTGGTTTTCTCTGGATAGATGTCCAGGAGTGGGATTGCTGGATCAAATGGTAGTTCTATTTTCAGTTTTCTGAGGAATCTCCATATTGTTTTCCACAGTGGTTGCACCAATTTACAATCCCATCAACAGTGTACTAGGGTTCCTTTTTCTCCACACCCTCTCCAGCACTTATTGTTTGTAGACTTTTTCATTGAGCTACTTTCACCTCTCCTTAGAATTGCTTCCAAGAATCATTTTTAAGTCTTTAGTACCCTCTCCTCTTTTTATGGTTGCTTTTTGTTGTCCCTATTTCAAAAGCAACATAAAAGAACTGGTAGAATTTCAGTAATATTTGATAAAGTCTTGGCAGTGACCTAGGCAAAAACTAAAACAAATAGACGAAACCCAATCTAAACTACTAGAGAAACCACTCATGGCTGTTTAGATCGATTTGAGTTTTTATGCTTAATTGTTTTACTTGAAAATGACTGAATGTCTATTTCATTGGATGGTTCAAAGAATTAGGTAATTTGCTTAAAGCATGAAGATAACAAGACCAAAGTGATAGGTCAGATCACCATGTGGGTAGTTTTCACTGGGTCTGGTGGTTTTGACTACATTTGTTGTCTGAGGCAATCAAATGAGAAACATTTATTTACCAATTAAAATCCAACTCATCTGTAAGAAAGAAAAACCCACGTTGTATTTCTGCTTGATATTGTGAAGGTAGTCACGTTGTTCTTCATGTAAATTAATACCTTAACTCCCTCATTGAGATGAGAACATTGCAGACTTTAAATTTAAATGGCTTTGCCACCATCACACAGCTTCTGAACATATCGCTTCCACAAGAGCACATTTTTCCCCCCACTGAGGAGCTCAGTGTGTCTCAAACACCTGTTTCATGTCATCTTATATAAATTCCTTTCATTTTACTTGCATTGCAAAGAGTTCCCTCCTATTGCTCAACTCTCCGTAGGGGTGGAAGTATAGCTGGAACAGGTTATACTGTGGAAATGACTTCTAAAAAGCACACTGACAATTGCTATTATTAACACAATTGATCACTAAACTCTTATGTCCGAAAAAAAGAGGGTCAAATCATCCTTAAACAGATCCAGATTCTCCAGGCTATCATGAGGATGATATTTTGGTGAAAAGTTTAATGATAGAGGAAATTTTGAATCTCTTTTAGCATTAGTTAGATAAACAGCACTCCTTCAGCTAATGTCATCATTTATTCCCTTCAGTGCTACCATTTGGTTCCTCAGCCTCCAACCAAAAAGTTCTGAGCATTGTGGGAAAGGTTTCACTGGCATTTGCTTGTTACCATTAAAGCACTTCCCTTCTGAACGTTGGCTGCCAAAGTATGTGGTATCCTGGGGAGCAAGAGGATGAGGACATAGATTGCAGTGAGGCTGAACAGTTTGCACTTCCTAGCAGTGACACCAAACATCAATCTTCCCTAAAGACAGCAGAAAACACATGAACATAAGAACTCTTTAAAAAGAACAAACGAGGCATTATCCATCCAAAAAAAAGTGTCACTAAAGCATTTCCTAGTAAGTTTCTCAAGGATGAAAATGTACTGAAATTACTTAGGTCATCATGATGATTGTTTAAAGAAACAAAAAGCAATGTCTACTTTCTAGGTAGATATGAAGCTTAAATTATTTACGCCATAGTGTTTGAGAATCATTTAATTGCATCTCAGAGTATGAGTGTGTTTCATGTTTTACATGTGCATATCAGCTGGCCTTACAAAAGAATGTTAATTTGGTCACAGTTAATCTATTTCACATGGTCTGTAGCATCAAACGTGACATCATTATAGAAAATCACATTTTGCAACTCTGCATGCAACACCAGGAGAACTTTTTTTTTTTCTTTTTTTGGTCACTTGACAAGGTTTCAGACAATTTGATCACAAGAAAAGAGAGAATTACTAGGTGAAATGTGTTCAAATCAATGTTTTGACCTACATGAATTTGTCCTATAATCTACTAATAGATTTGTAGCTGCTCAAATTCAAACTGCACTGCAAAACTTATAGAACAAGGCAAGTAATTGTGGACTCTTGAATGTTTGCGCTGAGAAATGTTCAATATATGCCTTAAAATTTGATATTTTGCTTCATGACCTTTTACTTGGAACCAATTTAATTGTTCTTCAATGCTTGCAAAATAACTTTAAAACAATGCTCTGGATACTAATCACACTGTAAAACATTTCCAACAACTCATTTTCAAAATTACACTGGAATGCAATGGTCCTCCTAGGGAAGAATATTTTTTTCAACAACAAAAAATCTGGTCCTTTGTATCTGATGGGGTAGGATTATTTTTAGTTCACAGAAAAACCACACATATTTGGAATGGCAGAAGAGAGAGAGAGGGAGAAGATGGAAGCCTTAACATCCTTTGGATTTTATCAGCAAGCGGGGGTTACACAGCAACAGAACCACATGGATAGCCCTTGAGTTTAGACAATTTGTTTTCCATTTGGGGATTTAAAAAATTTTAGGGAGTTTCATGTAGCCATATTTATTACTTGTTTTTGTGTTTTTTAATAGTTGAGTCTTCTGTAAAGAAGGTAATACTGAAGGGCTGTATCACTTTCAAATTCTCCCAATCTCTTAAGTGTATCAAAAATATGCATGTTCAAGTAAAGATTAATTTTATGATATGGTAAGCTTAATAATGGCAGGTGAGATAGATCTAGTCATGACTTAATTGCAAATAGTTGAGAAATATGGAAACAACATCCAGGTGGATGGGTTTCAAGTTTGATGTTCTAAATTTAGTACTAGAGGGCCAGCAATACACAATATAATAATATTTAGAACACTTCGTAGAGCTAGAGGAAATTTTTCTTTAGTATAAAACTATCTCATTATTTCAGAGTTTGTGCCAAATGGTTTTTTACTTTCTTCATATACTGTTCCTTACGGATTTCTCTAGAATGGCAAGTCTTTGAGGAAAGAATCTCTTATATTTTATTATTGACTTTCACAAATAATAATATTTTTCCATGTTACCTTTGACATTCCACATTTCTCTTTTTAGTTTCTCATATGGTTGTTGCTCTTAGTAATAAAACCAAATTTTATTTCATTTTATTTTATTTTTTCAATGTAAATAAATAACATTTACTTTCTTACAGTTTACAAGACATGTCTTCATTGATTTCTCACTGTAGCCTCATGAAGGAAAGTATTTATCAGTATTATTACGGCATTTTACAGGAGCAGAAACCAAGGCAAAATATTTGCCCAAGATTGCAACTAGGTGGTGAAATTGGGATTAGAACCTAAGCATCATACTCTGTAACCTGTGTTTCTTCCTTTTTGAGATCTTTCTCTCTCTTTAAAACCTAGGCACTCTAAACAAAACAAAACCTAAGGCAATTGAGCTCCTATCGCAACAGTTATATTCACTACCACCTATTTCATAAATAGTATTTCTGTTTTCTTTTCTTTCTTTCTTTTGTTTCCTTTGTTTTCTGGGTTTTTTAAAATGATTTTTCTGATTTTATTATAGTTGTTTTACAGTGTTCTGTCAGTTTTCTACTGTACAGCAAATTGACCCACTCACACACACGTATATAAAAACCAAATTTTAGGCCTTTTGGCTGCAATGTATTAGAAGGCAGTATCACAAAATTCCCGTTGTGGCTCTGTAGGTTAAGAACCCGACTAGTGGAGTTCACGTTGTGTCTCAGTGGTAATGAACCCAACTAGTACCCATGAGGATGTGGGTTCCAACCCTGGCCCCACTCAGTGGGTTAAGGATTGGGTGTTGCTGGGAGCTACAGTGTAGGTTGCAGATTTGGCTCTGATCTGGTGTTGCTGTGGCTGTGGCTTAGGCTGGCAGCTGCAGCTCTGATTCAACCCCTAGCCTGGGAACTTGCATATGCCATGGATGCACCATAAAAGCCAAAAATAAAGAGATCCTGATTAGTATCCTTGAGGATGTGGGTTTGATCCCTGGCCTCACTCAGTGGGTTAAGGATCTGACATTGCCTCAAGGTGTGGTATAGGTTGCAGATGTGGCTTGAAGCTGGCATTGCTGTGGCTGTAGTATAAACCTGCAGCTATAGCGCCTATATAACCCCTTGCCTGGGAATTTCCATATACCGCAGGTATGGCCCTAAAAAGAAAAAGAAAAAAGAAAATATAACAAGCTGATATAAAATCATTTTAAAAATTATTAATTCAGAGATACTGAACTTTGTCCTGATTATATGCTAAGCACTGCATAAATACCAAAAGAAATGTCAGAAGGATATGAAAAAGCACTAAGAGCTAGTGTTTTTTTCCTGGCTTTGAGACCTTCCCTGGCTGTTACCTGCCATGCCTGGGTGGTTAAGATGATGTTAATGCTGTTAAAGAGAAGATGACATTGGACAGAAAGTAAGATCATGAGATAGACTTAGGGCACAGTATATATAATATAACCAAAAGGAATTCAGACCCAGTAGTCAATGGAAACCTGAAGATTGAAGTATTTGGGAGCCATCAGCTTTTGGATAAGTGATTATTGAAGGCATTTTAGCTAGTAGCATACCATGAGAACCAGTGAGAGTGAGGAGCACAGAAAAACAAGAGTTGGATTTTTTAAGACAGTTGGGAATCATGAAGAAGTCGGGAAATGCACCCAGGTGAATGAAGAAGGAGGAAAACTGGAGGCAAGGGGTGTTACTAAAACCCAAAGAAAAGATTTTCAAGACAGAAGCACTGGTTAGATGTTTCAGAAAGTTCAAATAGTCTGACAACTAAAAAGAGGTCTTTAGTTTTGGCAAGAAAGAGGCCAATAATGACTTTGGAGAGAACTAAGTGATATTGACATTGAGCTTAAGAATGAATGGAAGGTAAATAAATAATTTGCTCTTTTAAGATGTTTGAGATAAAAACAAATTAAGGAAATGGAAGGCCAAGGGATCATGTTTTACAAAGTGAAATGTTTAGATAGGACTGAAAATAGTGAGATGGAATCAGTGTAAAGGAAAAGGAAAAAAATATAAAAGCATTGATTTTACTAATGAAAATACCTGTATTTAGCAAGTAAAATCAGTAGTTATTTATTTGATTTTAGATTATTCAAATGAACCAAATTTATTTGATAAGCATAGGCTTAATCAAGAAAATGTATTAGTGACCTACTATACAAAGACAATAGTAGGTGTTGTAGAAAATATAAAGATGGGCAAATTAATCCCTCTCATTAAGGAGCTCATAAAATAGGGGAGGATGCAAAATAGCAGAGTATTTGTGATATTAGAGGCCTAGGAGTAATAAGGATTGTATAATACTTGTAGCTAGGAGGGCTAAATATGATTCCCCAAATAAAATGACATATGAATAAATGACTCTTGAAAGATGAAGAAAATTTTGACTAGTCACACGAAGACAGGGGACCATGAAGGTACTGTAGGTTTTTAAGAATCCCAGAAATGGAGGGTACATGAGAAATAAAAAGTGGAAGATACATATTTTTTCATGTACTATTCATGTGTCACAAATGGTTACTCTACTGATTTTACTACAATCATTTAAAATTGTAAAAAACACTCTTAGCTTTTTGGTGCACAAAGTAGTTTGTGGGCTGGGCTTTGGCCTGTGATGGCCGTTGCTGGCCTGCATTAGACTGTGAGTGATATAAGGGTAGAGTACACATAGACAATCATGCTGTAACTATTTGCTGATTGCATTGAGGCAATGAGGCCTTAATCTCGCACTGCAGGTATGGTGTAGGAAAGGAAAATGTCAGGTGATTATTTGAATTGATGGAAGCCACTTGTGGCCTCTTGATGGGGGCTGGAGGGAGAAAAAAGCAATGATCAAAAGTACAATAGTCATATTACAAGATCAGAAGCAGAAAGAGGAATCGTGAGTAGAAAACAATGAATTCATTTAATAAACAGTATTTGGATTTGAAGGTGATGTAACAGTGTTGGGGATCTAGGGGGTAGGATATGTGGTTTCCTCTATTAGAATTATAGGGGATATCTCTCAATGGCCAATGAATATTCCATGAGACTTCTTGCTTTAGTAGTAGTGAGACATGGTAGCCCTTGATAGCTTCTGTTTTAAAACTGCACATATATTCAGATTTTAGACATACATTTACTTTGCAGAGATTAGAGGAAAGGGTAAAATAACTCATCAAAGTAACAAAATAACAGTTCTTTTTTTTTTTTTTTTCTTTTTAGAGCCTCACCTGTGTATGGAGGTTCCCAGGATAGGGGTCAAATCAGACCTGCAGCTGCCAGCCTATGCCACAGCCACAGCAACACTAGATCCAAGCCACATCTGCAACCTATGCAGCAGCTTGCAGCAACACCTGATCCTTAATTCATCAAGTAAGGTCAGGGATCAAACCTGTGACCTCACGGATATACTAGTCAAATTCTTAACCCAATGAACCACAATGGGAACTCCCAATATAACAGTTCTAAGAAGTGTTAACCAAAACAGCAATAATAGAGTGAAGAACAACAGTTCCCAAATGTACAAAATGAAAAATGAAATCTATCAGGTGCAGATTGCTTCCTCAAAGACCAGTGACAACTCTAGAAGCACACACAAAGGATAGACTGAAAGAAGCCATTTATAAAGAGTAGACTGACCTGTTCCTATTGTGATATCCAGTTCTGCTTCACTCTAGGACCTTCATTGGACACCATTACTTTTATGACAATTCAGTGTTTTTGCAAGCTTTTAACTCATTTGCTATGAAGCAGTAAAAATTAGTTTCAAAACACAAAGGCTACTGATAAGATCAATAAAAGCCCTTATTATTGGTAGAGATCCTGGTAGGTTTTTGTTGCTGTAGACAGGGGTAGTCTGCTTCCAATCATGGTGCTTTTTAGAGGGAGGATAAAACAGATTGTAGCCACTTTCTAACCAGTAGTTTTAGTGCCATTTTCCCCTGCTCCTATCTTTTTCTGACAATTCCTGGTTTTTCTGCTTTCCTGTTCACTTCCTTAAGTTGCTGTCCTTTCAAACTTTGGAGGTTATTTGTTCTTAGATTCCATGACTTGTAGAGACAAATTAGGGAAATCATTATTACAAACATAATACAACAGAAGTTCATTGTGTCTCACCACAGGCGAGCATGCTGCACAGAAGGACTGTCGTAGGAGGGCTTGCTAATTCTAACTAGCTCTATTGACAAAAAGACAGATCTTCTCCCACGACTTCTGCCCCCGAATTGTGCTAGTTGGGTCATTATGAATGCCAAATATATGTCATTAAATTCTCTGTAAGATTTCTTGCTTTTAGTCTATGTAATGTATGTGGATTCTTTAGAATCTGAATATATTGTAGGTCTCATGATAAAATCACTAAAAGCTCCCCAAATCTAAGCCATGTTGCTACTGAGGCTGATGATAACCAGGACCCACCTGCACTAGAATTTGGTTTAATTAAATGGCTATGTGATCTTCATGACATATAAAAATTGTCAAATTTGTAATTATTTTAAAATGTAATACTTAGAACCTTTATTTCAAAGGATTTTTAATCTCATTCTGCCAACTTTTCAGAGAGGGATAGTTTTCCTATAAACACAACTAGCTTTCCACACAGTTGAAATGTATAGGGATTTCCCTTAGCCAAAAAAATCTCTTCAAGAATCAGTTGTATTTCTCAAAAGTTTAGTGGTCAAGCCACTTAATACTTTAGTTCAGTAACACTTTTTCTCCTGAGTGAGGAAGAGCTCTTTTCATGCATCAGCAGTGATATAATCAGGATTCTTTAGCAGATTGCTTGGCCCATAGCCTGAGGCCAAGGTAATATAAACTTAAACAGGAAGAGGAGAAATGTAAGTGAAAATTTAGTCTTGGCATATATCAACACACAAAATGACTAGGAGCAGAAGGAGCTAAATGAAGAATAATGGAGCTTAGAGAAGGAGGAGTGTGCATGACATCCAACTGTCTTATTTGCAGCGTTCCTTTCAGACGGCCTTGCATATAACCTTCTAATAGAGTGGACTGTGAAATCAAAAATTACCCTTTTATTCCTAAGCTAGTAGGCAACCAGTTTATTTCATGGCTTGGAAGAGTTGCAGAGAATATATGGGTTGAGAACACACAATAAAGGTTAGTCTGCTCTCAATGATGGCTACAAAGTGAAACTCTCTCTGCTTTCACATGTAAGAATGCACTCTGGAGTTCCCGTCGTGGCTCAGTGGAAACAAACCGACTAGGAACCATGAAGTTTCTGTTTCAATCCCTGGCCTTGCTTAGCAGGTTAAGGATCTGGTGTTGCCGTGAGCTGTGGTGTAGGTTGCAGACTCGGCTCAGATATGGCATTGCTGTGGCTGTGGTGTAGGCTGGAAGCTGTAGCTCTGATTTGACCCACAGCCTGGAAACCTCCATATGGCTCGGGTGCGGCCCTAAAAAGCAAATAGAATGGAATAGAATAGAATAGACTAGACTAGACTAGACTAGACTAGACTAGAATAAATAAAAATGCACTCTGATTTCTTCTACTCTATCAGTGAACCATTAGCACCATTCTGCATGTCTGTGTACCTAAGAGTGGAATGTAATGTGAAACTATGTGTACTTTACATCTGTCTACTTAAATATACATAAGTATGCATACACACAGATGTATAGTACATGTCTGTATGTGCCTGTGTATATAAATTATGTTGAAGCGGTACCAGATTTTTTTTTCTCTTCATAGAGTCACTTTTATTCTTCCTCTTTTTCAATTCCCAAAACATGTATATGAACAATTTCCTCATACGAGTAAGCAATATTTTGAAATCTTGGGTGCAAACTGACTCTTAGCAACAAGGTACCTTTTTTTCCATTAAAAAAAAATGCATCCTTTTGAACATAGGTTCTTGGAGCTGCCTATGTAAAGACATAAAATTCATCATAAAACTGAAAGACTGTTCTATAGGACGTGATTACCATGTGAAGTGATATTTTAGGAGGGAGCTTCTTTTTCCACCTAGAAAGCCAAAGAACATCTATATCTTTGAGGTGGGATGAGGAGCCCCTTCTCACTATGTCTTCCACCTGCCTGACCTAGGATGAGAGAAGTAGACATTTCATTTTGATATATGGCTGGTTTGGTGTTTTCTGATTTTGGACAAGGGCTATAACCTGGAATATTAAAGATGGTAAAGCGTGGAGAGAGATTGGGAGTGATAAAATTTTCAGGGCTCACCCCATTTTCTAGCATAGGCTCCTTTCTTTCTATCATTCCACTTTCCTTCCTATTCCTAATACCCCTTTCTATTATAGGGACTTTGATCCAGAGATGGTAATCTCACTCCCTGTGGAACAGAACGTGGTCCTATAGCCTCTCTCCTCTCTGTCAAGGAGAGCTCACAGTTCCACTAAAGTTTTCTAAAAGTTCTTACTCCTTGATCTGGTAAGGCCGAAAGAAAAAGTTTCCTATTCTTTATGTGTTCAGGTAGTAAAGATAGAAATAAAATAATACATAACTAACAAAATGGTGGGTCTTTGCTGAAGAAAAGTTTAGATTCCTCTGCATTGTGAGGACAACAAATAGTCAGACTTGAGCTTTCCAAAGCAGAGTGGTGATTAAAGGAGTGGAATATAAGAGCAAGAAATATGTTGAGAAAACAGTGGGACCTCACAGAGGAACATGGAAATGTGACTGGGGTGTCAGATGCTACTAATAAAATAGGCAACATTCCCAGCCCTCTTACACATACCTGCCCCAAAGCAAGGCAAGCCTTTCAATAGAATGAAGTGAGGGAAGACATAGGTACTAAAAGAATGAGAGAGAGTAAAAACAATTTAAATTAAGATCTCGTTAAATATAATCTTAAGTTTTGGACTTCCCTAAATGGACTTTTAAAATGATTTTTATTTTTTCCATTATAGTTGGTTTACAGTGTTCTGTCAATTTTCTACTACACAGTAAAGTAACCCAATCTCTCTCTCTCACACACACCCCCCCCCACATATATACATTCTTTTTCTCACATTATCTTCCATTGTGTTCCATCACAAATGACTAGATATAGTTCCCTGTGCTATATAGCAGGATCTCATTGCTTATCCACTCCAGATGCAATAGTGTATCTATTAAACCCAAGTTCCCAGTCCATCCCACTCCCTCCCCCTCCCCCTCACAACCACAGTCTGTTCTCTAAGTCCATGTTTTTCTTTTCTGTGAAAATGTTCATTTGTGTTGTATATTAGATTCCAGATATAAGTGGTATCATATGGGTATTTGTCTTTATCTTTCTAACTTAACTTCGCTTAGTATGAGAGTCTCTAGCTCCATCCATGTTGCTACAAATGGCATTATTTTGTTGTTTTTTATGACTGAGTCATATTCTATCGTGTATATATATCACATATTCTTAATCCATTCATCTGTCGTAGACATTTAGGTTGTTTCCATATCTTAACTATTGTGAATACTGTTGCAATGAACATGGATATTTTTCAAAGAATGTTTTGTCCAGATATATGCCCAGGAGTGGGATTGCTGGGTCACATGGTAGTTCTATGTATAGTTTTCTAAGGTACCTCCATACTGTTCTCCACAGTGGTAGCACCAATTTACATTCCCACCAACAGTGTAGGAGGGTACCGTTTTCTCCACACCCTCTCCAGCATTTATTGTTCATTGAGTTGTTAATGATGGCCATTCTGACTGGTGTGAGGTAGTACCTCATAGTAGTTTTGATTCACATTTCTCTAATAATTAGTGACATTGAGCATTTTTTCATGTGCCTGTTGGCCATCTGTATATCTTCTTTGGAGAAATGTCTCTTCAGGTCTTTTGCCCATTTTTTAATTGGGTTGTTGGCTTTTTTGCTGGTGAGTTGTATAAGTTGTTTGTTTATTTTAGAGATTAAGCCCTTGCCAGTTGCATCTTTTGAAACTATTTTCTCCCATTCTGTAAGTTGTCTTTGTGTTTTCTTTTTGGTTTCCTTTACTGTGCAAAAGCTTGTCAGTTTACTTAGGTCCATTGGTTTATTTTTGCTTTTATTTCTGTTGCTTTGGGAGACTGACCTGAGAAAATATTCATAAGGTTGATGTCAGAGAATGTTTTGCCTAGGTTTCCTTCTAGAAGTTTGATGGTATCTTGTCTTACATTTAAGTCTTTGAGCCATTTGGAGTTTATTTTTGTGCATTGTGTGAGGGTTGTTCCAGTTTCATTGATTTACTTGCACTTGTCCAGTTTTTCCAGCACCACTTATTGAAAAGACTTTCTTTTTCCCATTTTACGTTCTTGCCTCCTTTGTCGAAGATTAATTAACCATAGGTGTCTGGGTTTATTTCTGGGTTCTCTATTTTGTTCCATTGGTCTGCATATCTGTTTTGGTACCAGCACCATACTGTCTTGATTACTGTGGCTTTATAATATTGCCTAAATCTGTGAGAGTTATGCTTCCTGCTTGGTTTTCATTTCTTGGGATTGCTTTGGCAATTCTGGGTCTTTTATAGTTCCATATAAATTTTTGGATTGTTTGTTCTAGTTCTGTGAAGAATATCATGGGTAATTTAATGGGGATTTCACTGAATCTGTAGATGGCTTTGGGTAGTATGGCCATTTTTGCGATGCTAATTTTTCCAACCCAGGAGCATGGAATATCAATAGAATACCATTGCCATAATAGGGACATGTCAAAATCCTGAAATTTTAAAATCACATTTAAAATTTTTAATGTTAGTGAATATGGTAGTTAGAAATAACATTCTTATAAGTATATCTTCAACTGATTTTAGCACTTTGCTCAAATAACTCAGAATAAACATTATATTTTTCTTTCTCTTGCCTTATATAGAAATGGAAGTTTTGACTGAAAAGATGCTTTACATTCTTATCTTCTTTTTTTAACTTCATACTAGAAAGCTGTATCTTCTTTTACTTTGTTTTGTTTAAATTTTGAAAGAATATAAAGATATAAATGAAGAACTGGCCTTTTAAAATTCTTCATGCTAATTTTTAAAAGCTTCCTCTTGAGAAGTTCCCTTTGTGGCTCAGCAGTAACATACTCAACTAGCATCCATGAGGATGTGGGTTCAATCCCTGGCCTTGCTCAACAAGTTAAGAATCTGGTGTTGCTGTGAGATGTGGCATGAGCTGCAAAATACAGATCAGACCCCACGTTGCTATCTGTGGCTGTGGCATAGGCCTGCAGCTGCAGCTTCGATTCCACCCATAGCCTGGGAACTTTCATATGCTATGGGTATGGTATATAGAAACTTCCATTTGAACATCTATTTTAAAAAAATATTACAGTTGTGATTGCTAGAAAGATTAGAGAGACAGTTTAATGTTTGTGACAATTTTAGAGATATCATTTGTTGCCTCCTTTAGAGAGATGAGTTAATATCTACATGTTGCCAAATGTCCAGATAAAAAGTGAAAGATTTGATCACTCCTTTAGTTGACTGGTTTCTATGATGCTGAACATCTGGACATATGCACAATGTGTTGAATAAAAATGGGGAGGTCCAGCCAACTTATCAATTTTATTCTCATTGATTTGACATTTTTAGTTAGACTTAGTAATTTATGTTTTGATATCAAATGGGCAAAAGACAGATTAAAAAAATAATAATAAAGAATAAGAATCTCTAGTCACTCACTGAATGAATTAGCAATATCATCAGTTTTATCATCACTTTGTTTTGCTGCTATAGGAAGTGAATGAAGTTGTGATGACTAAATTGATGATGTTGCTAATTCATTAAATGAGTAAAGAATATGAAAATAAATGAGGGTATTTTCATGGTTATTCACCATCTATTATATTTTCCATTTAGATCTGTGTTTGACAGTTTGAGTCTGTTACTAATTTTTTGATTGTGTAGTTCAGTTATGTTTTTGAAATCATTTATCAATCATGCTTTTCTCTTGGGTAGAGACAAAACAAATTCTTAAAGGATTCAGTTCTATCTGATATTTTCAAATTGAAAGTAACAATTGTTTTCATTCAAAAATTGATAACTATAGTGCTTTATAGAGTTAGATTTCTGTAAAAGGCAATAAATAGCTGCTCTAATTCAAGAGGTTTAGCACCATCATTTATTAATGTGTGTTGAGTTCCTTAATGTCCTTTACTTATTGGAAATATGTCATATTACTTATTGGAAATAAGTCCCAGATAATACTTGGACCCAGTCACCTCCATTTCTGAAGAAGAAGTAAAAATCCAAGATGGGAGTGCCTGTGTCAAATAAATCACTGAGAGAGAAAATTTTTAAAAAGCTTTTGGTCCTTTAAGGAAACTTTTTTCCCCTCTCCCTTTCAACTTCATTTTTATTGCTTATAAAATACAAATTTGAACTAAGTAACTTTACAAAATCTTTGCAGTTCTCATGTTCCATAGTCACCACAAAATATGCTTAATGTTCCATAAAGTGTTACTAACATGCCTTACTTGGTGCCAGACATCACTAGCATTTTGAAAATATGCCTGAACATTTTTTCCTTCATAACTTGAAGGTTTTCCAAATTATGAGGGAAGGTAACATCATCACCACCAGGCTGCCACATGACTTCCTGGCTTGTCCACTGCTGAAGATTAAATGACTATCATATAGCTGTGAAATTTCCTTATAGATCTGTGTCTATGTCTCAGATCAACCTAAAGAATTGTCTCTGTTTCATAGGTGGCAAGATAAAACACAAGAGACTTCTTGAGATATATTTTAGGTGTATAGTACATATAGACCCTGTTAGCCTCTAAATTACAAACTTTTTTGGCTTACATATTTCTCATCATTCTGAAAAATTTCTTTGAAACAATCTCTTCATTGTTATATACAATAAAAATATATTTTAATAAAACTCTCAGGTATACAAATTGAATTTCATCAAGAGTAAAACACAGTATTCTTCATAAGACCCTGTTAAAAAATAAAAGTCAAGCTTCAGAATAGGAGAAAATGCATAGAGAATGTATAAAGACATCTCAAAATTCAATAATAAGAAAATGACCCAATTAAACCAAGAGCACTAATTTTGAATACTTAGTTCAAAGAAGACACATAAATTTCAAATAAGCACACGGAGAGGCAATCATTCTTATTCACTATTACAGCAAAGCAAATTAAAATTTCAATGTGATAAAAATATTCTATTAGAATGCTATCAAGATAAATAAAAAATAAAATTAATAATGTCAAGTTCTGGAGAAGATATAGAGCAAATTTAAATCATATACTTCTAGTAGTAATACAAAAAGTCACAGTCATTTTGAAAAATGTTTTGACATTTTCTTGGGAACCTAATATAAACATTCCATCCAGCTCAATAATCTTGCTCCTGGTTATTTACCAAAGTGAAATGAAACTTATGTTCACATGAAAACTATAATGGAAAGATTATAGATGCTTTATAATTGCCAAACAGCAGAAATGTTCTTCAGTTACTGACGGGATCAAAATAAAACAAAACAAAACATAAACTGTGGAACATCCATGCAAATGGAATACTACTCAGCAAAAAAGTGAACAGACTACTGATAAACACAGCAAAATGGAGGAATCTGATTCATTATGCTAAATGAAAGAAATGAGACTCAAAAGGTAAATACTGTATAATTTATTTATATGGCATTATCAAAAAGGCAAAACCATAGAAAATAAACCAAATCAGTGAATGCTACAGACTGCAAATAAGATCAAGGGGGATTGACTACTGTATTCATTGTCTAGTGCTTTGTAACATATCCGTGGCTTATATCACAACTTCTGTGGGTCAGAAATCAGAGCACAGTTTAAATGAATGCTTCTGGCTTAAGTTCTTTCATGTGGTTGCAGTTAAGCTCTCTGCTGTCTACAGTCTTATCTGAAGACTCAACTAGAGAAAGATCTGCTTCCAAACTCACTTACGTGATTGTTGGAGGGATTCACTTTCTTGTGGAGTTTGGGTTGAGGAGCTTAGTTCTTTGTAAGCTGGTTAACCTGATGCCTCTCCTACTTCCCTGCCACATGTACTTCTCCAAAGGGCAGCTCACAACGTGGTAACTAACAGTCCTCAGAAGAAGCTTGTGAGCAAATAAGAGAAAATGCCCAAGACATAAGCTACACTCTTTTCCTTAGCTAATACCAGAAGTGACATCCCATCAGCTTTGCCATAATTATGTTTACTAGAAGGGAAGCATTAATCCAGCCCACACTCAAGGAGAGGGTTTATACAAGGGGCTGAATACCAGCAAGCAAGAACCACTGAGGACCATTTTAGAGGCTGCCTCCTGCTGGAAGCCCTCTGAAGCCCACTGATTCTTATTCCTCTCATACTAAAAACACACTCACCTCTCCCAGTGTCCCAAGAGCATCATCCCATTGTATTATCAATTCAAAATCCAGAATCTCATAATCTGAATCAAGAAGGCATGTTAGATTTGGTCTGTCTTAAACAAAGTGGAACAAGGAACTTTTGGGGGTGATTGAAATGGTTCAGTATCTTTTGGGGATGATTAAAACTGTTCCATATTCTGATTGTGATAGTAATTCCACAGTTGTATTTTTTTGGTAAAAACTCATGGAAATAAGTACCAAAAGGGGTAGATTTTAATGTAAGTTATATCATAATTTAAAAGTTAACAAACTCAATATAACATATACACAAACTCACATATTACATTAAATTTTGGCCAAACAAATTGAATGATTGGTCAATATATTAATAAAATATATTCAAAGAAACCTACATTTTGACACTTGGAAGTAGCATGATTATTTCTAATATGATTGAAAAGCCATAACAGTATACCATATGCTTATATAATCAATAATTTTCCTATAGAAAAAATTCATGAATAACAACTTTGTATTAATCTTTCATAGAAATAAGTTTATTGTGATAATTTCAATGTTCTCTCTTTAACATTTGTCTTTATTCTTTAGAGCAGACAACTCCTCAATTCAAGTATTAGGGAAGATGATCATATTTGTAAATGTATTAATAACTTTTCCACATTTTATTCACTAAAAACGTATTGGAATAATTTTCTATAAGAAGTACTTTATAATCCCCTTTTAAAATAATTTACTTCAAGTAAACTGAATATAGACTGTGAAAAAAAGTCCTGTATTTCTTCTTCTTTTCCTGAATTCTGAAAAGTGACAGAGGGAAGGCAGTAGGATCCAGTTACTGTACCCTGTTTATACAGCTGTACTTCATTGAATGAAGGCTTGTGTTACACACAGTTTGTGATAGGAAGTAAATGCTTTTAAAACAACTATAGAGACAGGTCTTTAACCTCCACCCTCATGGATTCTTTGTTCCACCATTTAGCTTCTGTGGATGATATAAGGAGGTAGTTCCAACACATATTATTATGCTCCAATTAAACCCCATATGCTTAACTCATCCCCTTTGAATTCAACATAGATAATAGTAAGATGAAATTTTTAAACAAATCCTGAAAGTTCCAACAAAATGGACAATGTTTTATTTGTAATGAATTTTATATGTGATAGATTCTGAAATGTTCAAAAATGAGTATGTGCCGCAAAAACAGAAATACAGATCACTGGAACAGGATAGGAAGTCCATAAATAAACCCAAGCACCTATGGTCAACTAATCTATGACAAAGGAGGCAAGAACATACAGTGAAGGAAAGACAACTTCTTTCTAATAGTGGTGCTGGGAAAACTGGACAGCTACATGTAAAAGAATGAGATCAGAACATTTTATAACACCATACACAAAAATAAATTTAAAATGGATTAAAGACCTAAGTGTAAGGGCAGATACTGTAAAACTCAATGAGGAACCCATAGACAGAACACTCTTTAGCATAAATCACAGCAATATCTTGTTTGAACCACATCCTAGAATAATGAAAAGAAAAACATGAATAAACCAATGGGACCTAATTAAACTCAAAACTGTAATGAGGTATCACCTCACACCAGTCAGAATGGCCATTATCAAAAAGTCTCCCAATAGTAATTGCTGGAGAGGGTATGGAGAAAAGGGAGCCCTCCTACACTGTTGGTAGGAATATAAATTGGTGCAACCACTGTGGAGAAGGATATGGGAGTTCCTTTAAGACAAAATATGGAATTATCATATGATCCATCAACCCCACTCATGGGCATCTATCTGGAGAAAACCATAATTTGAAAAGATACATGCACACCAATGTTCACTGTAGCATTATTTACTATAACCAAGACATGAAAATAACCTAAATGTCCATGGACAGAGGAATGGATAAAGAAGATGTGGAGTGTATATACAATATAATATTATTCTGCCATAAAAAGAATGGAATAATGCCATTAGCAGCAACATGGATGGACCTAGAGGTTATCCTACTGAGTGAAGTAAGTTCAGACAAAGACAAATATCTTATGATAGCACTTATATGTGAGCTCTAATAAAAATGATACAAAAGAATTTATTTATAAAATAGAAACACACAGATTTCAAAGTCATTCTTATGGTTACCATATGTGAACTGGTAGAGGAGAGAGAAGAACTGGGAGGGTGGGAATAACATATACACACTACTGTATAAAATAGGTGATTAACAAGAACCTACTCTACAGCACAGGAAAATCTACTCAGTAGTTTGTTATAACCTATATGGGCAAAAGAATGGATATATTTATATGCATGACTGATCCACTTTGCTATACACCTGAAACTAATATGACATTGCAAATCGACTATACTCCAAAAAAATTTTTTTTAAAAAATTGGTATGTTCTAGAGAGAAAATAGTGTTTAGATTACTTTAAATGTTCAATCTTATAAGACATTTTAAAAGATTTAGGAGATTCATCAAGTTTATTGCATCTTATTAAACTTCCACACATATGAACATATCAAGTACCTTGAGATTCTTTGTATATCTCATATTTATAGCTATATACTCTAGTTAATAAGTTGGAGATTTAGATTCCAGGTTTTTTCAAGGATTATACTTGGGATGTTAGAGGTCATTGTGATGAAATAGTTCTCATATGTGTAAGAATGGTTTCCCTAATTGCTTGGGTAGAAATACGGGGTCATTACCAGGAATGATTAAAATGTCAACCAATCGGGATCCAACTTAGATACAAGCTGATGGTGTGTGAAAATACTTGTCTCAGTTGAAAATACACTTTAATAGAAATGACTTCTGATAGGGCTGTCTATTTCTAATCCTGTTCATAATCTTATTCTTACAGAATTGTCTTTATTATGCCTCATTTGTTTACTAATGCTTTTGCAAGTTTGCTAACTCCCTATATAGGTTGTCTACAGAGCTTTCATTTCCTATTGAAATGAAAATTTTACCTAGGCTGACTATACCTATATATATTTATCTCCATATACTCATGCTTTTCATTTAAAAAAACTCTTAACAATATTATGCTAATAAGATGTATTTTAACAGTGAGTATATGTCAGCTGCATAGACCAAAAACTCAGTATCCTCATTCTTAGGGTCACTATTCAATTCCCACGCAAAGAATTGAATATAAGTTAGTTTAGAACCTGACCAGTATCCATGAGGATATGGTTTGATCCCTGGCCTCACTCAGTGGTTAAGGATCTGGCATTGCTGTGAGCTGTGTTGTAGGTCGCAGATGCAGCTCAGATTCTGCGTTGCTGTGGCTGTGGTGTAGGCCAGCAGCTGTAGCTCCGATTTGACCCCTAGCCTAGGAACTTACATGTGCCACGGGCATGACCTTAAAAAGACAAAAAAAAATTAATTTAGCTAACAACATACTTTCTTTTAATTAAATAGAATATATGGCATCTGATCTGTAATTCTGGTAGGTAATGAAAATGATGGCAGAATGAAAAATGTTGGCTTGTTTTCCCATATTCCTTATACTTAGGGAGTCATTATAGTGGCATATTTGCTATAGAAAAAAAAATAAACAATTATCCTTCAAATATGTATATACATAAGTTGCAAGGCAGTATGAGGCCAGTTTGCATAATGCTCAATGAAAAGTAAAAATTTACATTTTCTTTTCTCTTATGATAACAAACAGCAATTATGTGAGACTGTTTTGGTAAGGTATGAGAACTATGTGTAGCTATTTGTTATTAATGTATTTCTATATTTAAAACTGAAACCTTAAATCTTAGGGCCAAATATTATTCTGCTTTGTCTCTTAATCCAATAGATAGATTTTAAGATTTTTTTTAAAAAAAGCCATTAGGGAAGAATATTATGTGATATTTCATTTCAAAATTTATATACCAATTTCTTCCATCAGAGGATTCTTCTTCAATTAGGAATATATTATCACATACTGGAAAATCATCACTATCCATTTACAGTTTGTTTCAACATTACCAGTTAGCTTTTGTGATCTGTCATATTGTAATATGTTAGCAAAGTGTAAATTTTAGAAGTCACTTCGGTTTACTGGAAACAATTAATTATATCATAGATGTTATACACATTTATTGGCTATATTTCATTTTTTATTTGTTTGTAATTTATATCCTCTCTGCTTCCAAAAATTATTCGAGACAGCTTATATTATTTATAATTGTATTGGCTAGATTTTTCAGAGATGTTCCAGATTTTTCTTCCTTATTCAACAGAGCAGTGTACATAACTGAAATTGGAAGTTGCTTTTTTCTTATTCTAATGACTCATTTCAAATTATTATTATTTTTTTTGCAGAGGTTAATATTCTGTGGGCTGCACACCAAACACACCACAGTTCTGAAGACTATAACTTATCCACAGCACTGAGACAATCTGTCTTCCAAATATATACTTCCTGGGTAAGTTGTTAAATTGAATAAAATGTAATAATATAATTCATTTCTTAAAAGTCTCAGAGTTCCTACCGTGGCTCAGCAGTAATGAATCGGACTAGTATCCACAAGGATATGGGTTCAATCCCAGGCTCTGCTCAGTGGGTTGAGGATCTGTTGTTACCACGAGAGGTGGTGTAGGTTGCAGATGTGGCTAGGATCCTACTTTTCAGTGGCTGTGGTGCAGGCCGGCAGATATGGCTCTGATTCAACCCCTAGCCTGGGAACTTCCACATGCAGCAGGTGTGGCCCTAAAAAGCCACCAAAAAAAAAAAAGTCTCAACTGTTTCTCTTTCCTCTGAATAAACTAATAGATGGTGTTTCCTACTCAAATGCTTCTTCTCCTCTGTAAGGCCAGACGCTAAAATGTTTCTTTATCCTATATCAAGGCAGATACACATGAAACAGGTGGTGTTTTCCAATGATAGTCTTTTATTTGACCTTTAAACCTCAAAACTCCCTTGAGGTATATCAAGGTGAAAAAAGTAGCTATCTACTGTTAATTTACTCTCAATTAAGGGGAATGATGTCTAAACAACATACCTCACATATCTATGCAAAGACTTCATTAGAAACGTTAAAAAAATCATTTCCCATTTCTGCATGCCTTGGTAAAACCTACTTAAATCTTTAGCTTTTTATTTACTTGTTAGAGCAGTTAGTACAATGCTCAACAAAAAGTTTGACTGTAAAATGTTTTAACACAAGGAAATGACAAGACTGACGAATACCAATTGTCTCTGGTTCTAAGGTTCTTCTGATTCGCTGGGCAAACCTGATCCGCTTGGTATCAGACCTTATCTGTTCATGTACCTCTTTAGTTCTTCAATGAAGAACTTAGCTCCCCCAAATACTGTTGCTAAAATGCATGTTAAGCTACAAAGTCAGAGTTATCGATGTGTATGTGAATTCACCAATAGCTATTTATTAACTATAAATTATCATCTAATCTTTGTATATTTTTTAATAGTGTGCATGTACTTCTATTAGATACTATTTGTTGAATATTTTTACGTGCTGGGCAACCTTCTGAGACCTCTTTACATATTAATTTGTGTGATCTTGATGACAACTTCAAGGCACAGGTACTATTATAACTCTCATTTCAAAATGATGAAACAGAGTCCATAGTTCAGCCACAAAACTAGTGAAGGGAAGAGTAGAATTTGAACTCATTCAACTTGGCTGCAAAGATCTTAACCTCTACAGTAAATGCTCTTCTGTGTGCTTCCTAATGTTTTTCCCTTTTGTTATCTCATTTGATCCTCACAAATAAGCCCTGTGCTAAACTAGATTCAATATTACTATTATCAGGGAACTTAGATTAATGAGATTAATTGCATATCTAGTAAGTGACAAAGACTCATATTTAAAATCAGATGCCTTATAATCAATAGAAAAATATACTGGAATGCATTCTAAACCAAACAAGAATATAGACCATACAAACGTATAAATCAATGGTAGCACTAATATATTCCCTAAAATGGATATTAAAAGAAATCCACCCCTTCCCCCATAGCATACACCTATGTTACAATTTGTACTAATTTCCTAGGCCTGTCATGAACAAAGTATCACAAACTAGGTGGTTTAGAATGACAGAAATGTATTGTCTCACAGTTCTGGAGGCCAGAAATTTGAAATCAAAGTGTTGGTAGGGTCATGGTCCCACTGAAAACTCTAGGGAAGGAGCTGTTCTAGTCCTTTCTATGACGTTTTCTAATCTTTATTCCTCTAGGTTGTCTGTTCTTTATATGAGGGATCTCTTTGTATGAATTCAAATTTCTTTTCATTTTTTTAAAATATAGTCCTGTTGGATGAGGTAGGAGCCTACCCTATTCAAATATGACCACATTTTTTTTTAAAGTCATTTTTGGCCACCCTGTGGCACATGGAGCTCCTGGGCTTTGGAGCCACAGTTGTGATGTAAGCCGAAGCTGCCTAATTCCTAATTATGCTGGATTCCCAATCCACTGTGCTGGGCTGGGGATCAAACCTGCATCCCAGTGGCTCCCAAGATGCCGCCGATCCCATTTCCCCACAGTGGGAGCTCCTATTATGACCACATCTTAACTAATCACATCTGCCATGACCCTATTTCAAAATAAGGTTACAGTCTGAGGTATTAGGGAATAGGATTTCAACACATGAACTTTAGAGTAACATGATCTAATCCATAACATGAGCAATATGCATGGAAATGTCTATATATGTGTGAATATATGTGTGTGTGTGTGTGTATGTGTGTGTGTGTTTCCCCTCACCCTATGATCTTCTACAGCTTGTGCTGGAACTCTGAATGATTAAATGTAGAAGAAAACACAGCTTCCCACCTCACAACTGGTCTGGGAATCCACTTAATTGAGGGAAGAACAGGCCCTTGGAGGAAGGAATACTGTCCATCTTGCCTTCCTAAGAAATAGGTGCATAAATACAAACTTCTTTTATCCTGTACAAAATAGACTGAATATATGACTTATTAAAAACAGTAATGTCAAAAATATTTATTCTCTCCCAATTTATAAATTTCTGTTTGCATATGGATAAATCAGACCTCCAGTAGTTGCATTTTGGGGAAGAAAGTATCCAAGAAAAGATAGAGCTGTGTTTGAAGTTTCTCCAGGGAAATCAGTGTCATTAATTACTTTACTGTCTGATAATTTTCAAGGATAATCTTTATCTGAGCATCATAGATTTAAGAACTAGAAGAAATCTGGAGATAATATATTTAACTCATTTTTTTTTATCCTTTTAGGGTCACACCTGGGGCACATGGAAGTTCTCAGGCTAGTGGTTGAATCGGCGCTGTAGCTGCCAACCTATACCACAGCTCACAGCAACACTGGGTCTTTAACCCACTGAGTAAGACCAGGGATCAAACCTGCATCATCATGGATACTAGTCAGATTCGTTACCACTGAGCTACGATGGGAACTCCTTAGTCACCTATTTTTGAAGTTACAAAATGAATCTCGGAGGAGCCTGCTCCATCATACAGTATTGGACATTGTTGGTTGGATCTTGAGTCCAGATATCTGACTCTTCATTTATGGTGATCTTTATCCTTGTTTAGCATCTGTACTTTCCCCTATTAAGTCAAAGCATCCAGAGATACAGATTAGTGAAAATTAAGTGAAATCTAGGTTCACCCCTATTTATTGTCAGACTAAATTCCCTTCATAACCTAATGTTACATAGCCAAGGACACAGAAAATATGCTGGATAAGTAAATGAACATTGAGAATCTCTACAAGCATTTGGGGTGGAGATGGGGGGGTGTATGTGCAGTGTAAGAGATGAACGGTAGGGATTATAAATTAGCCTGGATTATTGGTTATCATTTGTAGGTCTGTTAGAAGATAACATAGATTTTTAAGGGTCTGTGATGTTTGCCAGTCTATGATAGGTCTTTCTAGATACTAAAATCAAAAGAGAGTTGTCAGGTTTCCTCATTTTCTTTAAGTCTTTTGTAAGACTGTTTTCGTTGACACATCTACAGTAAGGCATATAATTTGCTAGTTACTTAGATAAGTGTATCTTAGAGCAAATAATAAATGGGTCATGTCTTTGAAGATAAAATGGATTTGTGAAATGAAAACATTAAGCTCAGGGTACTTTTCTTTGATATTACTATAAAAATTATGGCGTGATGATAATTCAATGTTCAAGAATTTCCAACCGTACCCTTTTTTTTTTTTTTTTTGTCTCTTTAGGGCCACACCTGCGGCATATGGAGACTCCCAAGCTAGGGGTCTTATCAGAGCTTTAGCACCAGCCTATGCCACAGCCACAGCAATGCCAGATCTGAACCACATCTGCGACCTACACCACAGCTCTTGGCAATGCTGGACCCTTAACCCATTGAGCAAGGCCAGGGATCGAACCCGCAACCTCATGGTTCCTCTTCGGATTCGTTTCTACTGCACCACGTTGGGAACATCCCCTTTGGATTTTTTGTTCAGTTTTAGATTTAACATTATTCATCCCTAAAATCTGCAATTAATGGAGTGCCTTATTTTCCCCAAATTATTACTTTTTTAATTAAAATGTAGTTGATTTTATGTTACAAATATACAACATAGTGATTCAAAATTTTTGAAGGTTATGCTCCATTTAGAGTCATTATAAAATGTTGGCTATATTCTCTGTGTTGTGCAATATATTCTTACAGTTTATTTTATACATAATAGTTTGTACCTCTTCTTATCTCTTTTGGGAGTGCATTTTAAAGCGAGCCTTATTACCACGTACTGAAATAGATGGTTTTGTATGCTATTTCAGTCATTACTACACATCTTTATTAATATAATGCCTTAAACATGATAGTCTCTTCACATGGTAAATAATAAAATGTGTCTAGACCTATGAATATTATGTGGTATACAACAGCATCAGGATTAAATGTCATTTTCTTCCAGTTTTATAAATAAATCATCTGAATTCTACAGCTTTATACAAAATGCAGTTATAGAAGTTCTTAAAAAAGAAATAAATAAAATAATTGGCTAAGACAAAGGGTTTTAGGAGCCAATTTGAAAGTGTTCCCAATGACCAAAATCTGGAACAATTTGAAGAACAAAATATATAACCAAGTACGAAGTTATAATCCAAAGTATAAAATAAATATTTTCAAAAACATTCCATACTGACATAGATAAATGATTGGATATATAAATAAATAGAACAAATAAATGGAAAACAAATTCCCCTGAAAAATTCATATGTAGATACTGCCCCTTTCTAGTAAATGGAGATTAAAGCCTCCATTACCCTCGCCCTTTGAGTGTGGACTCTACTTAGTAACTCCTTTACAAAGAAAAGAGTTTGGTAAAGGGACAAATGTGGGGGTGGAGGAGGAAGTTTAACTTTAGGGTGAATAAAATTGCCAAGCACAATCTCAGATCAAAGTTAACATCCTCAGTGATGTCTTATTGGCAGCAGGTACTTTTTGATAAGACGTGACAAAAGAAATATGCTGTGGATAGAATGTACCTTATCATAAGATATATGAGAATGGCCCTTCACCCCTGTGGTCTTTGTCACCAAAACCTATACCCCAGTCTAACCATAAAAAAAGACACCTCATATCCAAATTGAGGGATATTCTACAAAATACCTAGCCAGTACCTGGAAGTGTAAAGTTAGAATGCCTGAGAAACTGCCATAGATCAGAGGAGACTATAAGATAGAAAGACTAAATATAATGTTCCATCGTCAGTGGATCCTAAGGCAAAAAAAGAACATTAAGGGGGGATAAAACAGAAGCAGTGGAATCTAAATAAGGTATGGAATTTAGTTAAAAGTAATGTACCAGTTGTCAGTTCCTTAGCTGTTTCAATGCAGTTTAGAAATATGTTAACCATAGAGATTTGGAGGAGGGTATCCAATAATTCCCATGCTATCTTTGCAACTCTTCTGCAAGTATAAAACTATTATAAAAAAATTGTTCATTAAAAGAACTATTGGTACCTATTGGTTCATATTTTCAAACTTAGAGTCACTATACATGATATACCAACATATCCTTCTAGGGAAACAGCAGCAGCAATAATTTAGAACTAGCCATTAGCAATAGACACTGATTCCTGGGACCAGCTAGAGTGTCATAAAGATGATTTAGCCATGTCATTTTAAATTGGCTATTGTTCTAAAGCAACTGTATTTGCATTCTTCATCCTTCAATCCTTCACCATTGTCACCTTTCCAAAATGCCAGCTCTAAACAAGGTAAATGCCTCTGTCGCTCAGAAAAAGGAATCTCATAGAGTCCTTAACAGATGCAGACCTAGTCTAAACCTGACCCAACTTCTCTTTCCAATCTCATCTTCCACCCTCTCCTATTGTCAACCCATCTCCAGTTAAACAAATAATTTTCAATGCTCTAAATCTACCATACATCATGCCTTGATACTTTACTGAACATGCAGTTATTTCTGCCTGAAAAGTTACTTCTGCTATACCTCTGATTGCTATATACTTCATTTTTCTCTTACAGACACCTTCCTGACTTTCCCCAGTTTACTTTTTTTCTGCCTCACAAAGCCTTGCACATCTCTATTACAGTACTTATTATTTGCATTGTTGCCTTTCACACTGACAAGTAAACTATGAAGGAAATGAATATACCTCTGTTTTTTCCCTGTTATATACTTACATGTATAAAGTGCTTGATGTAGTTAGTGCTTAATAAATGCACATAACATGAATGAATGAAATAAAAAAAGTTTTATACTAGTCAAAATAAATGTGTCAAAGATAATATTTTTCTACATTAACAGAATAAATCTGTCATTCATTTTAATGTTTGTGATCTTATAGAGCCTCAAAAAATTAGAGCATAAGGTGATTAACTTATTCACCTTTTGGAATAAAATGTGTTTTTACATATTTGCATAATCTCTGATGCTGTTGAATGGGAAATAGTAAGCTATCTACATTTCAACAAGCTGAGTATTTTTCTTAAAAGCATAGTAAAAAAATAGATACCCTTAGTTTAAATCAATGGGTTGAGTAATTATTTTTTAGCTCTCTAGTATTTCTCAAACATTAAAATTTTGTTTCTGGATCAGGATTATCAATATTATAAGAATTAGTAAAATATATTTAGAGCATATTAGCAATCTAAAAAGAGGTAAATTTTAACCAACATCAAAGAAAACATAGTTATAATACCAATTTGTGAAAATCTTTATATCTGCAATTCTTTTGCAAGTATAAAACCATTATTTTTGAGAATAATAATTTAGAAATATATACTAATTTCATTTAGGAAACAGCAGAGAACTATTCATAGGAAAGAAGTCTGGTCCCAGCCGTAGCTGTTATTAACCAACTATGCTACCCTGAACCAATCAACTAATATTTGAATTTAAGTGATTTTGTACATGAAACTGAGCAATTAATATTTGGTCAGCCTTCTCATACTGTTATTTTGAAGACTGCCTTAAATAATGAGTGTGTGAATTCTTTGAACTATATCAAGTATGATTCACATGTATAATATTGTTTTTATATTACACATAAAACTGCAAAAGAACTTTTAGTGAAATCTTAGATCTTTTTATTACAATGTACTCCCTGCCAAACTACATAAGCAAAGACTATATTTTTCAGTATGTGGGAGTTGGATTTACATAAAGATAAATGTGAACAAATAAAGATGCAAAAACTAACAACTTTGATGTAATGCAGTCAAATGCACTGGGGATAAAATTCTCATAACTCTTATGTCAGGAAGAAAAGCATACCTTGAGCCCCCCATGAAGTATAAAAGAAAACCTCTCAGGATCTGGACTCAGACCTCCAAAGCATCCCTTCATCACCCTCAACTTCCATTCACAGCAGCTAATAAGACACAGTTTATTAACTTAAATAAGTGAAACCCTTTGCCAGTTTGCGTCTTGACCAGTTTCATATCCCCAATTGCAGCATAGATCAGCAAAATAGAACTATTCTGCCACTTACCAAGTCATTTTGAAATTTGATAAAAAATAAAATTATTCTCTGATTTTTATGTTTTTCTTTAGAGAAATCTGATAGTCATTTGTAATCCTTATAATGAAGGATAAATAATGGAAATAATAGTGAAGAGCTCTCCATAAAACTGCATTATCTTATTGGCACTTAAAAAAATGTACAAGTGGTGGGAATTCCCCTTGTGGCACAGCAGAAACGAATCCCACTAGTATTCGTGAGAACACAGGTTCAATCCCTGGCCTGGGCTTGGTGGGTCAAGGTTCCGGCCAGTAAGCTGTGGTGTAGGTAGCAGACAACCTTGGATCTGGAGTTGCTATGGCTGTGGTGTAGGCTGGAATCTCTAGCTCCCATTCAATGCCTAGCCTGGGAACTTCCATATGCTTCCGGTTTTTATTAAAAAAATAATGTACAAGTAGCTAAATTATTCAACTCTCTTTATATGTTACTGTTCTTGTTTTGAAAAGTGCATCCACTCGTTTCTTTTCCATGTACACTTTTGAATGGCAGAGGTCTTTATGGCAGCAGAGGTTGGGTATATGAAGAAAATTAAGACATGAACTTCTGTTCTTAAGCTGATTGTTTTCCTTGGAGAGATTCAAGTAGTTTATTGTAATATAAACTGTTAAGGATTTAGAGAGAGATGTCTGCTCTGGGAACCATGGAGGGTCAAGGGAAGCATCACAGAAGAATCAAGGCTTGAGCCCAACCTGTGAGAAGAATAAAATTTTGCCATGAATTTGGTTGTAAATGGAACATGGTGTAGAAGAAGCTAGGAAAACACAAAATTATGAACAAATATGATACATTTAGAGAATGGCAAGTAAAATGTATGGTATGTGTATTATTTTCTCAGGACTGTTCTAACAAAGTACCAAAAACTCTGTGGCTTAGAACAACCAAAGTGCATTGTCTCACAGTTGTGAAGGCTAGAAATTTAAAGTCAAGATATGGGGGGCTGGGGGCTTGGTTCCTTCTGAGAGCTGTGAGGAAGAATCAGTTCCACAGCTTCCGGTAGTTTTTTGGTGTTCCTTGTATTGTAGATGTGCCACCGTGATCTCTGCCTTCATCTTCGCATGGAATTCTTCCTGTGTTCATGTCTATCACTGTGTCCCTTTTTAGAGGACTTAATCCAACCCATCACAGTATGAGTATGGCTGGAGTATAGGATGTTTAAGAAGGTGGAATAGGGAATAGGGGAAATGGATAGGAGCACAGAAATGGGAACAGAAATGTGGGCCTAGGATTTTTAAAGGTAAACACTTTCTGAGCAGAAACACAAGCACTTATTCCAGACATAGCAATTTAAGTAGATGTGTTTTAAGGATAGAGATCAGTACTCTACTTGCATTCTGAGGAGTTGGTTCTATGTCATCGCTAATCACAGACTTAAGAAATTATTTAATACTTAGTTTCTCAATTCTCAAGGAAAAATTCTTTAAAGTAATGTAAAAATTAGAGTTCCTGTCATGGCACAGAAGAAACGAATCCAACTAGGAACCATGAGGTTGAGGGTTTGATCCCTGGCCTTGCTCAGTGGGTTAAGAATCTGGCGTTGCCATGAGCTGTGGTGTAGGTTGCAGATGTGGCTGAGATCTGGCATTGCTGTGGTTGTGGCGTAGGCCAGCAGCTGCAGCTCTGATTGGACCCCTAGCCTGGGAACCTCCATGTGCCCTCGGTGCAGCCTGAAAAAGACAAAAAGACAAAAAAAAAAGGTAATGTAAAAATTAACAACAATCATAGAACTACAGACCTAAGTCAAGTAAACTACTTTATTAAAATAAAAGAGACATCAATCTGGAGCTCAAAAGATTTTTCCAAGTAATTAAGCACTTGAACTTCAACTGTTTTGTTTAGCAGCTTACTCATGAAGAGCTCTCCCCTCCCAACCACTGCTTTTTCTCCCAATTTCTCATCCCTCAAGTCTTTCCTACATCACCCAATCTAAGTTGCTTAATGCCCATGATTCTGGTAAACACAGGCTGCCTCTGTCACATCTGCCCTACATCCCCAAGCCTTGCTTGCATCCAGTCACCCACCTACTTTACTCCCACACCCAGCTTGCTGAGCACCATGGGTGTCCTCCAGCACCAGCTGGGCAGTTTGGTGATCCCCCCCCCATCCCCAACACGTATGGCTTCCAGACACAGATGAGTTCTCAGTGCTGCTCACCCAGCCATAAACATGAGCTTTTCATGAGAGAAGCCTTTCTAGAATTCCACAGTCTCCTCAGGGTCTCCTCTCCATGGCTGCTGTATTTTGTCAGCCAATAAATGAATTTAAAACTTCTCAGAGAAACAAGACTGTTTCTGGTTTTCCCTCTCTCTACTTCTGCCCAGATATTTTCATTAAGGTTTGTGAATTCATAAGCATGCATACACTCTTCCTTCTGGTTCTATAGAAATGTTTTCCTCTCTTCAGCAGGTCTAATCCTTAGATTGCTGACATTGCTCCTGCTCTGTTCCTCTCTTGGACCTTGTTCTGTCATCGACTCTTGGCATTTATCCCTCTTCCTCTCAACTGGCTCCTTCTGAAGACACCATAAATGCATTCATGTGTCTCACATTAACACACACATATTCACAATCTCCTCCCTCATCCATATATTCTATTCAAGAAATACGTCCAGCTCTCTCCGTTTTTCTCAGGGAAAGAGAAGTCAGTCAAATCAACCTTTATTTCATAACCTCCTTTGAATGATTGTTAAATGTACTGAAGCTTGGATTCCAGGTCTCCTGCTCCACTGGTTGATAGCTGCAAATCCAGTGTTATTTTTTAGTTCAGTTGCAATTTTCAGAACATATTTGCTTACTCAGAAGCTTTCTTGGGATATTCCTCAAGGCCTTCAACATGATATCCCCTAAGTTGAACTTTACAGACCTAGTCTTCCTCCTATTCACAATCTTGGGGTACAACATCACCTTACACATGAGCCCGAAATCTGGGTGTCTTCTGATTCTCCTCTGTTTCTCTTATCTCCTATTTTATTTATTTATTTATTTATTTATTTATTTATTTATTTATTTATTTATTTATTGTCTTTTTGTTGTTGTTGTTGCTATTTCTTGGGCCGCTCCCGAGGCATATGGAGGTTCCCAGGCTAGGGGTTGAATCGGAGCTGTAGCCACCGGCCTACGCCAGAGCCACAGCAACGCGGGATTCGAGCCGCGTCTGCAACCTACACCACAGCTCACGGCAACGCCGGATCGTTAACCCAGTGAGCAAGGGCAGGGACCGAACCCGCAACCTCATGGTTCCTAGTCGGATTCATTAACCACTGCGCCACGACGGGAACTCCTTATCTCCTATTTTAAATAGTTACCAGATCCTTAGATCTCTTGTGTACTTTATGCCTCTCCATCCCTATGGCTACTACTGTGGTTAAATTTGCATGGCTTTTCACTGGGCTGCAAATATAGGATTTCAACCCATTTTCATATTTCTTACAAGCTTAAAAGGAAAAAAAAAAAAAGGTACATGATAATTACTCCCTCCTGGCCTGGGAAAAATCCAGTCCTCTTAGAAGGCATTAAAAAACTCCCTCTCTCATTTGACCATTGCTAAAGTTATGTTTTTTTTTTTTTTTTTTGCTTGTCTGTGGTGAGTCACAAAAGAAAGCTGTACATTGTTTCTTTAGAAAATCGCACATTTCCCCATGCACACAAGCTCAGTTTATTTTAGTCATTTAAGGGGGTTCAAAGACTCTTTGAGATCTATTCATGAATTACATGGTTCAAACTGACCTCTTACCACCTTCTCCAACACCTTTGGCAATGGCAGAATAGAGTTCCTCCTACACATCATGTTATTTCTTGTTTTATGATACTTCTTCACACAATCCCTTTCTGCCTCATTTACTTGATGAATAGAATAAAACCCACTCATCTCCTCTCCATTAGCCCAAGGATACCTCTAGACCTATCCTCATTCTCTCCTCACACATACAGGGCTGCATTATTTCTCTCCTTTATTACCCTATTATATATGACTTTTTAGCAAGAGATAATAAAATACCCTAAGGTAGACAGTGTTATTTACAGCTAAAAAGTTTTGGCATCAGAATAACATAGATTTGAAGGCATGACAGAGATGGAATATATTTGGTAAGCTATAATATCCTCGGGCCCAGGTATGGAGAGTTTGAGTTTGAAAAAGAAGAAATTTCTTCTGACAAATTAGTAGCATCTGAGGTTTTATGACAGAAATGACATTCAAACTGGTTTCAATTGGTTACAACTGGTTGCACATTTTTTATTGTTTTTGATATTAAGCTGCATAAGCTGTATATTTTGGAAATTAAGCCTTTGTTGGTTATACTGTTTGTGAATATTTTCTCTTGTTCTGTGGGTTGTTTTTTCATTTTGTTTATGGTTTCCTTTGCTGTGCAAGAGCTTTTATGTTTAATTAGATCCAATTTGTTTATTTTTGCTTTTGTTTCTGTTATCATAGGAGAGATTTAGAAAATATTCCTGCAATTTATGTCAAAGGGAGTTCTGCCTATATTTTCCTGTAGGAGTTTTATAGTATCTGGTCTTACATTTAGGTCTTTAATCCATTTTGAGTTTAGTTTTGAATATGATGTTAGAGAATGTTCTAATTTTATTCTTTTACATGTAGCTGTCCAGTTTACCCAGCACCACTGTCTTTTCTCTGTCATATATTCTTGTTTCCTTTGTTTTAAATGAATTGACCATAGATATGTGGGTTTATTTCTGGATTTTTTTTCTCCTGTTCCATTGATCTATGTGTATGTTTTTGTGTCAGTACCATATACTATTTTGATGACTGTAGATTTGTAGCATAGTCTGAAGTCAGGGAGCCTGATTTTTCCAGCTCCTTTCTTCTTTCTTAAAATTGTTTTGGCTACTTGGGGTCCTTTGTGTTTCCATACATATTTAAAATAATTTTGTTCCAGTTATGTGAAAAATTAAATTGGTAATTTGATAGAGATTGCATTGAATCTGTAGACTACCTTGAGTAGTGTGGTCACTTTAACAACATTGATTCATCCAACCCAAGAACATGCTACATTAACTGTGTTTTTAGGAAATCTAATCTTATGGGAAATTCCCTAAGAAAGTTTTCTATGGGCTAATAGGCTTTAGTTTGTACCAGCATGATAAAGTCTCTGAAAAGTTTTATGGTAAAGAAATTTCACTGCCTAACTCACTTCTTCACAATTTATTTGACAACAGAATTCCTTTTCCATGATAGCTGTTATTCAAAGGACTATTCCTTCACACTTAGAGGAATTATGTTAACTGTAAATATTCTCCTCATACATACTAAAACTCAAATCATACTATGAAAGAACTTTTGGAACCAAGGGGATGGCTACATTTCAGGTGGTTTTCTCCACCATTCATTTGGAGAAACTGGAGCCTATAGAAGTTTAACAAATTTGTGGATATTACAGAGCAATTCTGTAGTGGAACCAAGGCTTAAAAGGCAATGTCTTGAATAAGAGCCTAGTACTTTTTTTGCTCACTAATCTAATGCATTCTTTAATGATGCATTTATAAATAGTGAAACTGATTCTATTGTAATGACAGTTGAGATTTTTCAAGACTTAAGGTTGAAAACAAAAACTAGAAGTATTTATGTAAATGTTGATTTCAATGTATCATCATTACTAAATATTGTTGAAGTGATATTTGACCTAATTGAGGAAACAAAAGCTTTAAAATAATTCAGAAATAAATTGTAATATCCTGAAAAAAATTTTAAAAATATATTTTGGAAATATTAACTTTATAAAACCCAAAATGTAAAGTAGAACATGGACTCTTTTACCTCCTTTTTGGTTGTTTAGTTTTTCATTTAATAAAATGTTTTCTTACAACATGAAACCACTCTTGGGGATCAAAGTCATTGGGAGAACACAGCAGATTGTGCTTATTAGTTGATTCTAACCAGTTCTGTGGTTTAGGCATAAGTTGTTTTTCCAAGGCAGAGGCATTTCTGTTAGGAAATAGGGACTTCCAAAATTGGTTTCTACTATGCACAATATCTTAGCCCCTTCCTGAAAAACTTTGGAAAAATTAGGAGACATTGTCAGCCACAAAAAAATAAAATGAAATTTAATGAGGAAAGTGTATTATATCCTCTTCTCATACGGAGTTACTTTCTTTTATTATAATTTCATTTTATTACAAAGAATGCCATAATAACATAGTGTTTGGGAGCTGTCAAGCTATAAAGGCACATGCTCCTGTATTTCCTTTACTTTAAGAAAATGATGTTTTGTGTATATTAAAAAAACCTCTTTACTTTCAGGAAATATGATCCGCCTTTTCAAGATTAAAGAAATAACATAACACGTATGCTACTTTAACTAGACAATATTAAATGTGAAATAAAAGTCCAATGCATTTAGCTCCAACATGACTGTAACTTCATTATCATGTGGCAAATGACTGGCACAAAGTCAAAGTTGGAAATAAAATATATAGAATAAGATATATTTGCTAAAGAATAAGGCATATTTACTGAGGTGTATACTCAGAATGTTGAACCATTAGTAATAGTATATATTACGTTGAGAAGTGATATGTGCAAATTTAAAATGTTTTAATCTTTCAGATATTCTACTCTCCCTTAGCCCTCTTCATACCACCCTCGGTATATGCTGTTCATCTTCAGTTCAATCTCCTCTACCAGTTTTGGATCCACACAAAGGTAATTATTTTTTCTTAAGTTTTATACCTAAATAGCCTAAAGCAATGTCCTGGAAATCCACTAGCAGCTGATTTATTGTGTAAGAAAAATCTTTGTCTGCCTTTTTTAAGGAGAAACATCTGTTCATTTTTATTCCTTTTTACTGAATATATATTGCAAAGTTTATAAGAAGCAATGAGGCCAGTTGGTCTCAATTAAATAAAACAATTTTTGAGCTATTAAGTACCAAAACATTTTAATACTATATTTAATACAGTATCTTTCTATATTACAGTTTATTAAATATTGTTCACTGAAATATGTCGAAATTCATTTCAATTTAGAGACGTAAGTGTATATATATATATGTTATGTATTTGTAAATATATATTAATGTATGCATTTAATATTATTGTTTATAATTATTTATATTTATAATATAATTATTACACAATGAACAATATTTAAATATACATAAAATACATAATACTTATTTTCTAAATGCATATATATATATGTGTATATATATATATGTATATGGATCACTCTGTGGAAACTCCTTAAAAACTCCTTGAAAATCGTTTAATGCTTAAAGAAGTTATCAAAATATTTTTTGATTGGAAAACTTGCTCTAATTTTAAAGTTTAGGTTTTACTTAAAAAATGCTCAACATTTTGTTAAGTTTTTCTTTCCCCCACAGAAAAGTGGAAAAATATAATTTCTTGGGTCTTCTGTGTTATCTCAAATTGTCAGACTTGAATGTTTGCAGCTAGATCATTAAGCAACTGATTGTTTTATGAACTATCGCACTGATCTGGTTGTTAAATACCAAAAATCACAGACCCAGAAAAATTCTTACTTATACACATGAGAACCCTTTCAAGCATTTGGTATTTATTGGAAGTCTTTTGAAGTTCTAGAGGAAACATGCTGACAGGTGTTGCAACTGGTTGAACAATACCACAAATCACAGCTGCAATAGATGCCAGAGCTTGATACAGCAAAGTGCATTATTCCGTTAATCTGCAGTATTTCATGCTACTGATTTACTTGGAATAGAGACTGTTACCATGACTTTGGACATACGTGGCATTATTTGAAGATCCGTCATGAAATAGTATTGCATTTTATGGTAGTTGACATACATCAAACAGTCAATACTACAACTTCTGAAAGAGTTGTTGAGGCCATTTCTGACTCTAGAGGTCAAAGACCAAATTTGTTTAAATCAGTGGAGGGAAGCTTTCTGATGATTTACATGGAGAGGTTAAAGGAGAATTACATTTTTATAGCAACTCTGCTCCAGGTCATGACATGTGTTGGGTCCAGTATTAGTCTGGATATAGAACAATGGTGCCAAAGTAACTTCCTCCTTTTCCTGTGGCCCTTCAAGAAGTCCATGAGCCAGGGCTTGAGTTCTGTCTAGGGAAATGGCGAATGGAAGAAAGCCAGTGGTCAGACATTTCTTTTAAGCTCACAACCTCCATGTGGATTCATTTTAAACTTAAAAGCAATTCATTAAGCCTCTTGCTTGTCTTGTACTTTATACTTTTGCAAGTACTGTGTATAGTTACTGGCATTGAGCTGCACAGAACATACCTTCTGAAATTAAGGTTTTATTCTTGGAATTTTAAATTATATCATCAGCTGTGAGTACGTGTCTAAGAATTTTTGCAGCCATACTTAAATACATTCATTATTATAGGTAGCATACTACCATTTGTTTACTAATAGCAGAACCATTCAGGAAGTACAGCCAAGAGATTTGTAGTAGCAGCTGCTTCTGGAGAGAGGCGTAATTGATACAGAGAACAGGAGTGAGGAGAAGACAATCTGTTTTTTTTTTTTTAAGGGCTGCATACATGGTGTATGGAAGTTCCCGGGCTTGGGGTCGAATGGCAGCTGCAACTGCCAGCCTACACCACAGCCATAGCATCGACGGATCTGAGCTGCATCTGCAACTTACACTACAGCTCACAGCAACACTTGAACCTTAAACCAATGAGTGAAGCCAGGGACAAACCTGCCTCTTCATGGGTAATAGCCTGATTCCATACTGCTGAGCCACAAGGGAACTCCTACTTAATCTTTTTAAAAGAAAAAAAGATTGGAGTTCCGTCGTGGCGCAGTGGTTAACGAATCCGACTAGGAACCATGAGGTTGCGGGTTCCATCCCTGGCCTTGCTCAGTGGGTTAACGATCCGGCATTGCCGTGAGCTGTGGTGTAGGTTGGGGACACGACTCGGATCCCGCGTTGCTGTGGCTCTGGTGTAGGCCGGTAGCTATGGCTCCAATTAAACCCCTAGCCTGGGAATCTCAATAAGCAGCAAAAGCGTCCCTAGAAAAGGCAAAAAGACACACAAAAAAAGAAAAAAAGACTATAATGCTTTTTCCAACATTAAAAAAATTAATACATGCTAGATTAAGAAATGAAAATAAAAACTGAAAACCGTGGCCTTCAGCCTAGAAAAATACCCACTTTGCGACTTTCAAATATGTGGGCCCCTTAGGTCACTTCGGCACTGTTTAATTTCAGACATCATATTTGGGTCTCCATATACAGAAAGACAATATGAGCCATAGACATGGTGATGTTGGCCATGCTTGGATAGAGGTTTGATTTCTCAGTTATTTCACTTCTGACATCCATAAAATCAGTTCTCACTCTTGCAGGACTGGTCTTAGGGAGATACTGATTTTCTAAAATGAAGAAAAGTTTATTCCCTTTAATCAGATGAGTATAGGATAAAATACAAAAAAAAAACAACATGCTTTTGAAAGATTATATAGGAGAGATAAAATAGATTGTATAATAAACTAAAGAGTTTATAATGAAATATTTTGTTTAGTTTTGAGTTAATTCAGTGAATAAATAGCATTTATCTCTTTTGGTTTTTGAAAGTTACAAAACATTCTTAAAAATGTACTTTTAATATAATTAATTAAATTTTTATGACAATTTTTATGACTACGTTTTTGTTTATTTTTCATTCATCTATAGTGTCTGCAATACATAGTCAGTTATATTTTTGAGTTACTATATGTAATTAGAAAAAAATTATTTAATACTTGTTTTAAACTTAGTGACCATGTAATATTATAAATAATTTTAAGCTATTACTCTATGATATTTGAGGGTTAGCTGGTGTAAATAATACAGTCATAACAGTAACTTTATCTGTTGCCTTTGATTTTACTTAAATTTAAAATCATATTTTTGTGTGCATACCAGATGACTGGACAAAGAAATATAAAAAGGAATAATTATTTGGTATCAATGACTTGGACTATGATTTGATGATTTTTATAGTGCTACAATGAGGCTTCTACTTAGAACATTATTTTCAGTTACAGAACATAATGAGCAATCTCTTTATGTACTAATACAGCTAGATTTCCAAATAAATCAAGTTATATAACTGGACATAGCATATGCTAATATTTATACTTAAAAAAAGAAAGCAATTTTATGTTTCATATGTTCACATATACCTTAAATGTCCCTAAAAGTACACACTGGTAAACAATTCTTTTCCCAGGGGAGAGATATTTGGGGTGGCTAGGAGATGGATTAGAATGAAATGTTAACATTCATTTACCCATTCTAATGGGTGTTTTTTTTTTCTTCATTTTTTTTATTACTCAAATGAATTTATTACATCTGCAGTTGCATAATGATCATAACAATCTGATTTCACAGGATTTCCATCCCACAGCCCAAGCACATCCCCCCACACCCCAAACTGTCTCCTCCAGAGACCATAAGTTTTTCATTATCTGTGAGTCAGCATCTGTTCTGCAAAGAAGTTCCATCTGTCCTTTTTTCAAATTCCACATGTCAGTGAAAGCATTTGATGTTGGTGTCTCATTGTATGGCTGACTTCACTTAGCATGATAATTTCTAGGTCCATCCATGTTGCTAAAAATGCCAGTGTTTCATTCTTTTTAATGGCTGAGTAATACTCCATTGTGTATATGTACCACCTCTTCTGGATCCACTCCTCTGTCGATGGACATTTAGGTTGCTTCCATGTCTTGGCTATTTTATAGAGAGCTGCAATGAACATTGGAGTACATGTGTCTCTGCGAGTTGTGGTTTTCTCTGGATAGATGCCCAGGAGTGGGATTGCTGGGTCAAATGGTAGTTCTATATTTAGTTTTCTGAGGAATCTCCATACTGCTTTCCACAGTGGTTGCGCCAATTTACAATCCCACCAACAGTGTACTAGGGTTCCTTTTTCTCCACACCCTCTCCAGCACTTATTGTTTGTAGACTTTGGATGATGGCCATTCTGGCTGGTGTAAGGTGGTACCTCTTCGTTGTTTTGATTTGCATTTCTCTAATAATGAGTGATGCTGAACATCTTTTCATGTGTTTCTTGGCCATCTGTATGTCTTCTTTGGAGAATTGTCTGTTTAGATGTTCTGCCCATTTTTGGATGGGGTTGTTTGTTTGTTTTGGTATGGAGCTACAGAAGGTGTTTATAAATTTTGGAGATTAATCCCTTGTCAGTCGATTCACTTGCAAAGATTTTCTCCCATTCTGTGGGTTGTCTTTTTGTGTAGTTTAGGGTTTCCTTTGCTGTACAGAAACTTTGAAGTTTGAGTAGGTCCCATTTGTTTATTTTCCTTGTTATTGTCAATACTCTAGGAGGTGGATCTGAGAAGATGTTACTGTTGTTTATGTCAGAGAGTGTTTGGCCTATGTTTTCCTCTAGGAGTTTGATAGTGTCTGGTCTTATATCTAGGTCTTTAATCCATTTGGAGTTTATTTTTGTGTATGGTGTTAGGGAGTGTTCTCATTTCATTCTTTTCCATGTGGCTGTCTAGTTTTCCCAGAACCACTTATTGAACAAGCTGTCCTTTCTCCATTGTATATCCTTGCTTCCTTTGTCATAGATTAGTTGGCTGTAAGTGCATGGGTTTAATTCTGGGCTTTCTATCCTGTTCCACTGATCTATATTTCTGTCTTTGTGCCAGTACCATGCAGTTTTGATGATTGTTGCTTTGTAGTATAGTCTGAAGTCCGGGAGCCTGATTCCTCCAGCTCCATTTTTCTTTTTCAGGATGTCTTTGGCTATTCTGGGTCTTTTGTACTTCCAAACAAACTTTAAAATATTTTGTTCCAGTTCTGTGAAAAATGTCCTTGGTAATTTGATAGGGATTGCATTGAATCTGTAGATTGCCTCTGGTAGTATAGTCATTTTGATAATAATAACTCTTCCAGTCCACGAGCATGGTATATCTTTCCATCTATTTGTATCATCTTTGATTTCTTTCATCAGTGGCCTGTAGTTTTCAGAGTAGAGGTCTTTTGTCTCTTTAGGTAGGTTTACTCCTAGGTATTTTATTCTTTTGGATGTGATACTAATGGGTGTTAAGAGCTATCTCTTTGTGGTAATATTTCTCTAATAACTAATTATGTTGAGTAGTATTACCTATATTTATTGGACATTAATACATTTGCCTTAATTAACTATATATTCAAACTCTTATTTTTTATTAAGTTGTTTGCCTCGTTTGTTGGAATCCTTTATAGATTACAGATATAAATCAATGTCAGACCTATGTGTTTTAAATATATTCCCTAAGCTTGAAGCTTGCCTTTTCATTTTCTTTCTGATGACTTTTCATGAAAAGAAATATTGGATTTTGAAGATTAACTTATTGTTTTTAAATTTTATGGTTATTTTATTTGCATTTTCTGTAAGAAATATTTGACTATCACAAGCTTCCTGATTTATCCTAGAATTTCTTTTGGAAATTTGAGTTTTAATTTTACCTTTCAGTCTCTAATACTGGAATAAACTTTTATGAATGGTACTTGATAGGGGCAAAATTCATTATTTCTGTGCACAAATCCACTTCCTCTATTACCATTTATTGTGGAGACTTTATCTATTGGATTATCTGGGTCCTTTGAAAAGATATCAATTGTATATGGTTGGATCTAATTTTACACTTCTCTTTCATTTATTTATTTGTTTCCTCTTAAATAAATCCTTCACTTTATTGATTACTATGGCTTTATAGGAAGAATTGTTTGTACAAATTGTAAAATAATTTGTTTTAAAATTTTAAAGGGCTAGGAGTTCCCGTCGTGGCGCAGTGGTTAATGAATCCGACTAGGAACCATGAGGTTGTGGGTTCGGTCCCTGCCCTTGCTCAGTGGGTTAACGATCCGGCATTGCTGTGAGCTGTGGTGTAGTTTGCAGATGCATCTTGGATCCCACGTTGCTGCGACTCTGGCATAGGCCAGTGGCTACAGCTCCGATTCGATCCCTAGCCTGGGAACCTGCATATGCCTCGGGAACGGCCCAAAGAAATAGCAAAAAAAGACAAAAAAAAATTTTTTTTTCAAGAGCTTTTCCCATGCAAAATTCTGTGGTCTTTGAATAAAAGTTTTATTTCTTTCTTTTCTATGTGTATTTTTCTTGATTATTTGTTAGAGTTCATAAATAGTATATTTTAAACCAAATTTTTGGAAAAAAAATCTGGCTATTATTTCCTTAAATATTACATCTATATCTCTCTCTATCTCCTCTCTTTTTTTTTTTTTTGTCTTTTTGTCTCTTTGTTGTTGTTGCTATTTCTTGGGCCGCTCCCACGGCATATGGAGGTTCCCAGGCTAGGGGTTGAATCGGAGCTGTAGCCACCAGCCTACGCCAGAGCCACAGCAACACGGGATTCGAGCCGCGTCTGCAACCTACACCACAGCTCACGGCAACGCCGGATCATTAACCCACTGAGCAAGGGCAGGCACCGAACCCGCAACCTCATGGTTCCTAGTCAGATTCGTTAACCACTGCGCCACGACGTGAACTCCTCTATCTCCTCTCTTGGAGATAATATGTTTATTAGACTACTTGATATTGAGTCACAGATCAGTAATGCTCTGTAATTTTTAAAATTTCACCTTTTTTTCTTATTTATCTTGGATAATTTCTATTAATTTGTCTTTAGGTTCATTTACCCTTTCGCTTTTCTCATCATTCTGATTTTAAGCCCATTCACTGGGTTTCCTCACATCAAATATGCTTTACATTTTAGAATTTTTTTTTTTTTGCTTTGTGCTGTATGTATTACTCATTTTGAATATCTTTTCCTTTAAGTCTTAATTATAATAATTATGTTTAAATTCTGGTTTGCTAATTGCAATATCCGAGTCAGTGCACTTCATTTGGCTGCATTTTTAAAAATACGGATCACATTTTTAAAAGATTATTTGTATTTTTAGTTAATCATGATTAGCCAATCTTTATGGCACATTTGTTGTGGGGACTTTAGACTGTTATCTTCCTCTGACCATTTATTTATTTTATTCAAGGAAAGAGCAAAGTAATCAGTTAACCATCTTGTTTTTCTGGAGGCTTTGGTTTACACTTTGATGGACATTTATCTTTTAGTATTGCTTTTAGTCCTGGGACATATTCCTTATCCTTGGTAGTCTTTAATCTTAGGGCGAGGTCTATCTTTTTTTTTTTTTTTTTTTTTTTTTTTAGGGAAGTGCATTAGGTGTTTATAAAACCCCTTTAACTTGATAGGATATGAATTCTAAATTTTCTCTTGTCTGTACTAGGCAGCAGTTGAAAATTCTTTCAGCAATTTGCTAGCTTTTACCCAGCTAACTTTTCAGCAATTTCTTTAGTGTCTTGTCCTGTGTAGAGTAATTTAAGAGTCAGCCAAGATCGTTAATTCAAGAGTCTGGTTTAAGGAAGATTTGTGTGCAGATATTTAGTTTCTCCCCCTGTGGTGCCTTTGTTCCTTAGATTTCCCCTTTCAGTTTATAATTACTCTTGCATTCTCAAAATTTGATCTCTGACTCCTAATCTAATGTGACCAGCATTTTCTCCTAGAGCACTTCCACTCCCAGCTTCTTGCCTCTCTTCTTACTATCAGCACATGTGTTAGTGTACCCCATTCTAGTAGAATCCTACTGTGGTGACTATATCTACTGAGAATAAACATTGCCATCCGTGATCTAGTTGACAACCTATGAAGAAAAAACAAATTCTCATCAGCAACAGTATAAACTCATGCAATCGTGCCAATAAGATCTTTTCTCTGTGGATATATTTATGATAGACATATGTAGTAAGGTAGAAATTAGAGTATAGGAACTGCAAAATGTAATGTGCAGTGTTAGAAAGCATGAGAAATATGTAGTGGTATTATGATGTAATATAGCTTAATGAGACAGTAGAAGCCAGAAGTTTGATGAAGCTAGGACATATAGAAAAGATAGGAAAATGTTAGTCTATAGCAGCAAAAATAATGAAGTAGTAGCAGTGTGAGCAGTGAATTAGGACATAAAAGTTCTTTTATTTTGGCCACGCCCTCAGCATGTGGAAGTTACGGGTAGGATTTGAACCCACATAGTTAGTTGCAAAGAAACACGTTTAATTTATCTCAAGTTTCTGTAGCTATTATTTTGTCCTTTGTCGAGGTATGAAATGTATTGGAATAATTAAGCTAGTCAACAAATATTTTTCATTAACAAATTCATATTTGTTTTGCACAAGGAAAAGTGACAACTAAGAAGATATTCTTGAATATTTCTCATACTATAATTATTTACATTTAAATATGAATATTATAAACACATTTACTTCATGTGCTTTTTTTGAAATGTGATAAGTTAAAAGTAAGAAATACTATTTGCGTAATGTAAACTATGTTTTTTTGGGGGGGCCTCAGATTAAATTGCTTAAATTCAAATCCTAATTTCATTTATTATCATCATTACAGATTTTGACAGTCTACTTTACTTACCTATACCTCAGTTTCCTCATATGTAAAATAAGGCTAGTAATAGCACATAGCATTGTTGTGAGGCTTATAAAATGTAGTTCGTGTTAAAATCTGTTGATTAGAATAGTTGGCACATAAAAAGTACTAAAAAATGTTTTCAGTACTATTGTTGTTGTTTCTGTTTCTGTACTCTAAATACCTATTTCATTGTATGTCACTTACTAATCATGCCTAGCCATCTTTATGATTAATGGTGTATGTTTTATGACATAATTTGAATGCAATACATATTTTGTTTAGTATGAATTACTAATAAAAACAAATGCAGTTGGATTTTAGACTTGAGTAATTAATAAGTGCACAATTTACTTTAGGGAAAATAATTCATTCTTAAATATGAGAGATTGGGGATTTCCCGTCATGGTGCAGTGGAAACGAATCCGAGTAGGAACCATGAGGTTTTGGGTTCGATCCCTGTCCTTGCTCAGTGGGTTAAGGATCCAGCGTTGCCATGAGCTGTGGTTAGGTCGCAGACGTGGCTTGGATCTGGCATTGCTGTGGTTCTGGCGTGGGCCGGCAGCTACAGCTGTGATTAGACCCCTAGCCCTCCATATACTGTGTGTTTGGCCCTAAAAAGACAAAAGACAAAAAAAAAAATAGAGTTTTGGATTGTGGTCATGAAGTACACTGTCAGATTTTTCACAATATTTTTTTTTGTGATTTGGAAAATAATCATTGTACAACATTCTTAAATTTGCTAAATTCAACACATCTTTTTAAATATTTCAATTATTATATCCCACAGACATTCACTGAGTGCTTACTGCATTCCTAGCCTTGCATGTAAAAACAAAAACCAAAAATGAGTTAAAGACTAGAATAATGAGATATAGTATTTTGGAAGAAAGGTTACTAGCTGAGCTTGGAAGATATAAAAAATGACTGAAGCAGGGAGTTTCCATTGTGGCTCAGTGGCAGTGAACCCGACTAGTATCCATGAGGACACTGGTTTGATCCTTGGCCTTGCTCAGTGGGTTAAGGATCCAGCATTGCTATGTGCCGTGATGTTGGTTACAGATGCAGCTTGGATCTGGCATTGCTGTGGCATAGGCCGGTAGCTACAGCTCTGATTCAATCCCTAGCACAGGCACTTCCATATGCCACAGGTATGTCCATGAAATGGGGAAAAAAAAAAAGACTGAAATTGAGGAAAATAAACAGTTGGTCATACCCAGCCAATAAGTCTCATTTACTGATAATTGTCATTGACTGAGATATCCTAAGGAAAATATGATGAGATGACATATCTGTTTATTTACTTTTTTCATTTTGTATATCAGATATTTATCCAGCACTCATTATTTTCAGCATTATATTGAATTATTGGATTTATTTTAAAATTAAATTTATTTTATTAAATTAAGTTGTATAAAGTATTGTGTTTAAGCATTTAAAAAGATTATCTCATTAAATATTTGTAACAATTCTTTGAAATAGGCAATGCCATTTTCTCCAATTAAATATACTAAATTCCTTACTCTAGGTCACGCAATTAGTAAATGTCAAAGCTTGGCTTTATACCAAGTAGTCAGAATCCAGATTCCTTGCTCTCATTCACTACATGCTACAGCTTCCCTATAGAAGGGCCATTTCTGATCTTAATGTTATAATAAAATAGCCACCATGTTTTAAATATAGATTTAATATATATATATAAGTATATAAAACAGCCATTCAGTATGTGTGAAGCAAAATTTTTTCATTTCATTCCCATAAAATAATTTGAGTCACTAAAGGCCAATTAAAATTTTATAAGTTGTAAAGAATGAATACACGTTCAAATAATTTCAGTTAACAGGATTTTATTTTAAGGGGACATATAGAAGTACATGCATCAGGAAACCATACCAGAGGTTTATTAGACAATTTTAGAAAATGGAACTTTTATTTATTTTTTAAGACAGTGCAAATAACTTTTATTTTTATTTATTTTTGCTTTTTAGGGCTGCACGCATGGCATATGGTTGTTCCCAGGCTAGGGGGTGGAATTGGAACTCTAGATGTCAACCTACACCTCAGCTCACAGCAAGGCTGGATCTCCAACCCACTGAGCGAGGCCAGGGACTATCCCACATCCTCATTTCTGCTGCACCACAACTGGAATTCCAAAGACTGGAGTTTTTATATCCACCAACTCTGTAAGCAAACACCATTCCTCTTAAGCTAAGAATATTGAGATTCTATGGTTTACATAAGGTAACATAGCTGGCTCAGAGTTAATTTTTAGCCATTATTTACCTAGCAGACTTTTGCTTCAAACAGTGAAAAGGCTATTGGTTACTCAAGACAGGACTTAGTTGCAATCTTGCCTATACCAAACTGCTGTGTCTTTGGGCACATCTACTTGTCCCTCTTAAAATTTAATCTATTCCAAGAAGTTACTCCTGCTGAAAATTCTTTGGTGATGTTCTGTTGCTTAAGTCTAAATTTCTTGCATTTCATGTTTCTTACAAACTGCCTTCAAAAAAAATCTCCTGATATATATATATCCCATTACTTTCCATTCCGTCCAGTTCAGTCAACCTAGACCATTTTCATTTCCCAAATATATCTAATGTATGATCATTGCAGTACCTCTCCTTTTTATATATGTGTGTGTTTACTCATTTCTCTCCTATACATTTTTATACAACTATGATGATCATTGTATTTTTTAAATTTTTTATAATGATTTTTATTTTTTTCATTATAGCTGATTTACATTGTTCTGTCAATTTTCTGCTGCACAGTAAGGTGACCCAGTCACACATACAGGTATACATTCTTTTTCCTCACATTATCATGATCCATCACAAGTGACCAGACATAGTTCCCAGTGCTATATAGCAGGATCCCATTGTGATGATCATTTTAGAACCCAAACAATAATATCAGGGGATTCCCAACATGAAACAAGTACCAACATCAGAAAATTTTAAATCATTCTCTATTGCCTCTAAGATAGAATCAAATACCTTAAATACATATGTAAAATTCAGTGACTTGAGAATATGACTCTACTTACCTCTGCAGTCTCATGCCATTAGTCAGCTGGTCCAGCTAAACCAGACCAAACACGTTTTCCCCCCTCTGTATTTGCATGGGCTATCTCTGTGATGTCTTTTTTCTCCATGATGCAACTCAATTACCACTTCCTCTGGAATGTTGTTTTTTTCACCTCTTACTTAAAGTTGAGTGTACTTTCCTTGACACTACTACTGTGCTTCTATCTATTTCCACATTGGCAATTAATGATTAAGAGCATAGACTCTGTCAGGGGGCATAAATGTGATGTATTAGTTCCTGCACAGAGGAAGCATCTGATTAATCATGGTGAAGTTTAATTCTTACACTACTCCATTGTAGTTAATGCTTAACTCCCATTCTCTTGTTATTCTGTGGGGTCCTTGATAGCAGAAAATATTCCTTATCTATTATGTGAACATGTTCATATATTATATAAATATATACATATAAACTTAAAACAAGATTATTTAAATAAACAATTAACTATAACTTATTATTAATATTTATTACTGCCAAATACTAGTAAATATATGTGTGTACGTATTTGTGTTTATATCTAGAATATACTTATGCCATAATCTCCCTATAGAATGTAAATTCTTCAGGATTATGATTACATATCTTTAGAATTTTTAAGGAATTTGGGGAGAAAAGTAAGTTATACTTCAAAATGTATGCTTTCAAAAAAACTTTTTATAACAAAAATAGGAGTTCTTGTCGTGGCTCAGTGGTTAGCGAATCCGACTAGGAGCCATGAGGTTGCAGGTTTGACCCCTGGCCTCGCTCAGTGGGTTAAGGATCCAGCGTTGCCATGAGTTTTGGTGTAGGTCGCAGACACGGCTTGGATCCCATGTTGCTGTGGCTCTGGTGTAGGCCAGTGGCTACAGCTCCGATTAGACCCCTAGCCTGGGAACCTCCATGTGCCTCAGGTGCAGCCCTAGAAAAGACATAAATAAATAAATTAAATTAAATTAAAAAATAAAAAAATAACAAAAAAATTTCATATATTTTTGGTATACAGTGCTTATTCCAATAGTTACTAATATAACAAAACTTTTATTCCTGAAATAAGCGGAGACATTTCTCAGGATTTTTGCTCTTCTTTTTCCCTTACTCCACTTTACTTCTTCCTGAATTCTAGTTCCTATTCTCTTTTCTTCTCTCAGTAGTATTCCTTCTTAGAATTTAATTTATGTCACCATTTTAAGTTGTCTCTAAGTTATTGGATACTTTGTGTATAGCTCTAATGTGGATTTTCTTATGGATTAAAGATTGATTTTTTTCCAATGTTTGACTTAACATTCATAGGAGTATTTGATACCACTTTGAGTCAATGTGTCTAAAATATATTTCATTATAGCTCCTCCCACATCAAATCAGCTGTTCTTTGCTTCTACTGCTACTTAAAGACAGTGTCAGAATCAAATCTTGGTGTTACCTTTGACTCCTTGATCTTTTGTATAGCTTATCTTTAAGACCTATAAATTTTCTCTCTAGGAGTAATCTTTTGTTCTCTTACACAGTTACCTTTTAAGATAATTCACCTCTACCCTTCTTCTTCATGTATAAATCAGTAATATTTTTCCATATGTATTAGATATATAAACCTCTTTGAAGTTCATATATTCAAAAAATATTTCTTAAGCACATACTCCAGGTCAAAGAGTGATTCCAGTTTTCTGTCCTGAGTTGGCACCCCTTGCTACTAACATTTGGAGAATCATGACAGCCTCTTTCAAGAAACTGTTAGATTCTGGTGATGCTTTCCTCCCCCAAAATAAAAAACTTGACAAAATTTCAAAAATTGTATTGCGCTTCCTGAAAATTGTCAATAGACTGTTCAAAAGGCCATAGATCACCATTTAGAAATGTTTCTTATGAAAGGGCTGGAATTGGAGGCCTTCAGACGCAAGAAACATGATGGGGATCTATAACCAGAATTGAAGAGGAAGACATTTCAGGAACAAGGGAGTAGTAAAACATAATGACTAAGATTATAGGTTTTATAATCAAAGAGAAGTCTATCCTCTATTAGAGGTGTATATACCTTCTTCACTAGTGTGTTCCCAGAATCTGAAAGGGTACCTCCCTAATAAATGCTTTGTCAAGACATATTTGTTGAATGAATGGGTGTAGATATTGGGTGGAGTTATTTAAACTGTCTCATTTCCTCATCAGTTAAGTGAAAGTAATCATAACTACTCCATAGGAGTGTTATTAGGATTAATGAACGAACATGTGTTAAGTGTATAGCCTGGAAGACACACTTTCAACAAATGGTATTATGAAAAAGCAAACAAAATCTGCATAATGGAATTGGTACGTAGAAATAGAGCTAATGAAACAAATATAATAGTTGCGGATCACCCGCATGCACAGAGTCATGGTCCCATTCTAGAAACCACAGAATCACAATCTCTGGAGAGTGAGCCTAGGAAACTGCATTTTGAACAAGCACAACAAGAGATTTCATTTTGTGATAAAGTTTAAGTACAATGAATATAGGAGCTGACAGTAAGCTTTTTGAAGACAAGGACTGTGTTTTATTCCTCTTTGTTTTCCCATTGTCTTGAACTGTATGGCTATCAACAAGCATCTTTTTAATGAATGAATGATCATGTTAACCAGATTCTTTATAATACTTGTGCATATTGAAGAGAAGCAGAAGGAGAGACAAGAAGCAAGTACTGAAAGCAAAGATTTGGATAGGATAGAATGTTCTGTGGAATGAATTGCATTCCTCCCAATTTCATAAATTGAAACCTCAATCCCCAGTGGGGTGGTATTTGGAGACTGAGATTTTAGGAGGTAATCTGGTCTTGAAGGTGGAGCCCTCATGATGGGCTAAGTACTCTTATAAGAAGAAACACAGAAGATAATATACAGCAAGAAAGTGTCTTTCACAAGATGCTGAATTTGCTGACAGCTTGATCTTGAACTTCCTAGCTTCCATCACTGTGAGAAACGAATATTTGTTGTTTAAGCCACTCAATCTGTTGTATTTATAGCATCCCAAACTGACTAAGACAGGATGTACAGATAAAAAATAAATCTTAGGTGTTCCTGTCGTGGCACAGTGGTTAACGAATATGACTAGGAACCAAGAGGTTGCAGGTTCGATCCCTGCCCTTGCTCAGTGGGTTAACGATCTGGCGTTGCCGTGAGCTGTGGTGTGGGTCGCAAACACGGCTCAGATCCCACATTGCTGTGGCTCTGGCGTAGGCCAGTGGTTACAACTCTGATTAGAGCGGGAGTGGCTCAAGAAAAGGCAAAAAGACAATAAATAAATAAATAAATAAATCTTAAAAATTTCAGAGACACAGGGGGAGGAGATTTACTTTAGCTTATCCTTAGAAGGACAGTGTGCAGACAGAAACAGGGCAGATGAATTTACAACAAACAAATCTGTGCGACTTCTAAACAATTGATTGAGAAATCATTCTATAATGTTTGATTTTAAGCAATTAATATTCACAAATATTTTTAAAAGGTGAAAATTTATAATGAGTGACAGGATAACTGACCTATGAAGATTGTTGGCGTTAAAGTGCAGATTTATATCTCTTTTTCTTTTTTCCATGAGAAGATCTAATGCTTGGAGAGTGCCAGGTATATGGATAGTAATCACTGACGTTGTTGACTAATGAATGTGAAAGCTACACTGAAATTGGAAATCTGATCATAATGGCAGTCACAATGTACTGAGTTTTGGAATGGGTCAAATATTTAGAGTGTGAATGAAAACTACTTAACTTCTCAGTTTATTAGTTAACTTATTTTAACATAATGTTACTGCTACTGCTAATGATGTAGTTCCTTTTCTCAATGAATGCCCAAATTAGTAAATGTTAAAATGGTGTTACACAAGAATGAAATTTTATATAATCATGCTCATGAGTTTTCCTATTTTCCTTATATCGATTTTATGATGTTGTCTAAAAAATGTCATTTAGAATCTACCTCCCTTTGAAGGAACACATTCGGCAGCTACTTGCATTCATTTTTCCAAGGAATAGTTAAAATTTAAGCTGAGATGAATTGAAATAATATGCCAACATGTCCAACTCTTGTCCTGTTGTTTGAGGAATAATACAATCATAAGTGACAAGAATCAGCCTTCAAGATAATTTATTATAAACAGTCCTTTAAAACTGTTATTTATTGTATAAACATAGCCTAGTCTCATTCTTCTTAAAACTAAGCTGTTAACTCTTTAATCCTATGGTATGGATTCATCAAAAATTTACTCCCTATGAAGCTCTTTATGATCCCAACAGTCCTGATTCCTCCAGATTGTTTTATTTCCAAACTATAAATATTGTTTTTTCACTCCTTAGTGTGGAAATTCAGCTACCTTCATATTACATGCTTACTGAAGTAGAAAACTGCCTAATCAGATAGGAAAACATTTGGCTGTTAATAAATCAGCTTTTGTTGAGGATTTCAAAGTGTGAAAGTAGGCAGACAAGTGCAGATCCTAAGAGCTCTGCTTTCTCTTTCTTCCCTGTAGAGAAATCAGAGGCTAATATGGCCTCCACTACCATCTGTCTAAATACTTGAGTGTGTTGTCTTGAATTAACATAGCAGATCTAGTGGGGAGGGGTGTAATTAAGATTTATTTTTACATCTCATCACCAGATGCTCTACAATATAAATTTATCTGTAAATGTTCAGATGATTAAGTTTTTAATTAGGTAAGCAATGGTTCCTTAAAGGTCAACTAATACAGAACAATAAGTAAATTTATTTTAATATATTGACATAATGTTTATGAAGTATATCCATTTTCTAAAATTTTAAATGAGAAATTGCTATAGATTTTCTTGAGAGTGAAAAGCATATTTCTATATATATTCAAACAATAAAATCTAACATTGTCATTCATTCTACCTTTAAGTTAATTGTTAAATTACCTGCTATTATAATTCCCATTGTTCTACTCTGGGATTTTTCAAAAGATCTTAACACAGTACTTTGCATAAAATATGTTCTCAGTAAATACCTGTTGCCACAGAGTTCATTTTAATTTCCATCTAATCAGATGAAGTTTATGAATGAGAAAGAATTCTCTAATGCATGCTCTAGGAACAAACAATGGGACTATTTGCAAAACTTCACTATAGAAAAGTAAATAAAAGCATTTAACTTTACTAAAGGTAATTTTCAGCTTGAGTCTTGGAAAAGGAACTTGATTTGCTCCTTATTAAATAATTATTGTGTTAATTATACATTCAAACTGATTAAAAGCTCAAATATATGTACTGTGCATTGTATTTGAAAAGAAACAAAGAATGATTTTCTCATCCTTCACCAAAAACATAGATTTATTTTAAAAAGTTAACTTTTTATAAAGCCTTTTTTTTCCTAAAATAGATTCACCTTCCCACTGAAGAATCCATTACAATGACAATAAGTTTCCTGTGAGACATACCTGGCTATCACATTGTTTCTCATTACTTCTAAAACCTAGTAAAGTTAATAGAATTTCAAAAAACATTTATAGAACAAATGGAATCACTGACAAGAGACTTCTTGCTCTGATTATTATGCAAGTAGCTTTTAATGAAAAACTTTGGAAAGGATTTATAAGTACAGGTTTTAATTATCTGAAACGGATTATTTCCAATGCTAATAGAAAACCCTTATTAGTAGTTTAGTACCTAAAATTGCCATTAATTGGCTTTTGAGTTTATATTTAATATGTAATAGTATATTTAATAGGGATAATATATGTATATACATTAATATTTTTGTCCCTCAAGTTTTTTTCTGTAAATGGAACCAAAATACTAGACTGAATTAGTGAAAGGGCATAGAAATATTTATACTCACTTCCTTTTCAGAAAGATATGCATGAGCCTGTAGTTAACTGTAAAGATCTTCCCAAATAAATGTTTCTCCAAATTTTATATACATTTTATACAAATTTTATACATGGATAGATAGATGAGAGGAAAAAAACAAGTGAAAATAGAGGAAGGAAAGAAAAGAAGAAGGAAGAAAGAGGGAAGGAGTGAGGAAGGAAGGAAAGCAAGCAAGCAAAGAAAGAGAGGAAGGACAATAAATTGTATAGGAAAAAAGCTAAATAAGGGAGTTCCCGTCGTGGCGCAGTGGTTAATGAATCCGACTAGGAACCATGAGGTTGCGGGTTCAATCCTTGGCCTTGCTCAGTGGGTTAATGATCCGATGTTGCCGTGAGCTGTGGTGTAGGTTGCAGACGCAGCTCGGATCCCACGTTGCTGTGGTTCTGGCGTAGGCCAATGGCTACAGCTCCGATTAGACCCCTAGCCTGGGAACCTCCATATGCTGCGGGAGCAGCCCAAAGAAATAGCAAAAAAAAAAAAAAAAAAAAAAAGACAAAAAACAAAAGGTAAATAATCATAGTATAACTGTTAGTACATTTAATTTTAGTTTAGGATTGCATTGAATCTTGCCACTAATTTACCTGAAAAGTTTTTCCATTTTCAGACTGTACCTCAAGCATATCTTTCTCAGTTAAATATAACATGACAATGATTTTTATATCAGGTGATAAATGTATTAGGAGCTGGCTTAGCATTTCCTTTAAATACTGATGCAGTGAAACCCAGAGGCATGCAGTGGTATAGGTCCCTCTGGAACATCCATCATGCACAAAGCTGTAAGGAGAAGTCTTGATTAGTTAGAGTCAATGTCGTCACTCTAACCTATGCTCATCTGAATGCAGGCATTTTTCTACCAAGGAGATTTCATTTCACTTCACCCCCAACCCAGTCATTCCTCAGCATTTATCATATTGTTAGCACATTCATTTTTATAATGAGAGTTCTGTAAAACATATGCTTTTTAGGACATGTTTTTTGTATTATTATTTTTTCTTCTCAGACAGGAAGCATGGATATTTGTGAGCATCTCTTATTTGGAAAGATCTTTACAAATAACTACAAACTCATGCCTTCTTCCAGAAAAGTAAATGATTATAAATATTCCTTTGGCCTTTAAACAATAAATTTCAGTATTTTAGTGACAGTTTTCAGGTAGAGAAACTGAAGCGTAGAAATACAATATGATATTACATATTATTCTAAAATTGGAAAAATAATTGAGATTTTAAAATTAGATTTAGAAGGTCTCTTCTCTAACCTCATAGTCAGAGTGAGGTGAAAAGAGGCAGTTTTCCAAACTGTACAGACAGACAAAACATATTTGTCTTGAATTAATTATTTTTGTTGAAAGCAAATCTTATCATCCAACTTGACCATCCTTATTTATTTCTGTACTTAATTGAACTATAAAATCTAACCAGTGTTTCTTAATCAAAAGAATCGGTGAAACCAATTAAGAAATGCATGGAATGGAGTAAGTTACTTTTATAATAAATAATTTCAGTTAACTATTTAGCTTATTTTGAGGCTTTTAGAATTCAAATATAAGTGATTTTTCAATTTCAGCTGGAAAGATCTATTGAAGTATTTTTTTTTCATGTAATGTGGGGTGGTGAGAAAACTGAGGACTATATCATGAAAAGATATGATTGTAATCTGTTTACAGTAGATATTTAAATATTCGATTTGCCAAATGTACTTAGTTTATCAACTTCCAAAGTAAAAATTATTTCAGGCTGCTAACCTAAATACTACAGAAATTTCATTACTCTTTTAGGCCTCTAATTTATTTGGCTCCCTCAACGTGTAACTGGAAGGCTGATGGGGCAGGGGAAGGTCATGAGGACTCTCAAAAGAAATTTCAAAATCACTTGATGACAAAATCACTTGTATTTTCCATTTCTGATTCTTTTTATTGAAATTGAAGCCCACACAAACTTGTACTAAGAGAGCATGAAGATAATTTAAGAAATTCACCTGCCGATTAGCCTCCATGATTTTCTGAGTTTTCTGTAAGCCCCTTTATTTTTAGCTATTTTTCTTAATTTTTCAATTCACTAGATCAAGATTGTGTCTGGACTTACTTTCCTTGCTTTAAACTCTAAGGACACTCCAAATACATATTTTGTCTCTAGCCTTGGCAGTGACTCCAATGCACTCCATTCACCAATGCACCTCTTCTTCCAACTTCCCAGTTAGAAAACAGTATACAGTGCTGCCCCTGTGAATTACAGAAGACTAGAGCACAGCAAGACATCATACCCATGATGCAGAGCTTCTTATCCTTGGATGTTTTGGATTAGATAACTCTTGTTTGAGAGGAACTGTCTTGTGCAATGTAGAGTGTTTAGCAATATTAAACCCCAGTACTCACTAGAAACCAGGAGCACTTCCCCTAGTTGTGACAACCAAAAGTATCTCCAGACACTGCCCCATGTCCCCTGGTACCACAGGCATCTCCATTTAAAAACCACTGTTATAAATGTGGAAGTGTGGAAGGCAGTGAGGTGGATATATCTCAATATAATCTTGCTGGGCAATCACTATGTGCAAGGCTATGCTGTGTGTGCTGTGAAAAACTTAAAGAAGGGTGAGGCATAGTTTCTCTCTTCACAGAACCTCTAACATAGTGTAGGAAATGAATACCAATAATTGGGACGTAGAACAGTCTGACATAAATGTAGCTATATCTTGATATGTATTCAGTGAAAGGAAAATGAAATTCCCTTCGAAAAAATCAAGAAGAGTGCTCAGAAGTTTTAGGTAGGCCTTGAAGGTCAGGATGGGGTATGAGGGTCTTAAAGGAAAAAACAAAGAACATCAATCTTGAGGAAGAATGTGAACAACTGTGAATTCCAAATGTTTTGGATTTTATTTAGTACATTTTGATGATCCTTTCATTTGAGTTCATTTTATTTTTGGTAAGAGGAAATGGCATAATTAAATGACAGAATCTCATGGTTCCTGCACTCCCATACACAACATTTACCTCTTCCCTGCCAAATCTACCTTAAATTGTAGAAAGAGAAATAAGGAGTCTATGACCAGTACAGCACATCCAGTCCAGAGCACTTCTGCTGAATAAAATGTTAATCAATAGAATAAGTGGATATTATAATTATAAAATTATTACTTTTTATTTATTCATGTATAAGAATTTATTAAGCAAGAAAAAATAGCTTAAGGAATAATCTTTCTGTAAATAATGGTTTCAAGAAGGAAACATAAAAAAATGTTAAAATGTACTATCTTTGAAGTTCGGGTAAAAAATTATCACCCAATAGCTTTAATAATATAGAACCTTAAAACAATTATTTAAAGAAGGGGAAAGGAAATAATCTAAAGCTCTCTGTTTAGGACATTGATTCTTAACCTCTGGGGACTTATGGATCCCTTTGATTATACTATGAAAATGGTAGTTTCCCCCAAGAAAAATACTCATAGGCACATATTAAAAAAATTTCATATGACATTTCAAAGTGTTCTTGACCTTCTGAAGCCCATCAGTGGCCTTTCTGAGCATCTCTGGTCCTCAGATTATAAAATCCTGGCAGAAAACAATACCCTTACAAGACATGGAGCATTGCTTCAGAGACCTAAAAAGCTCTAGAAGTGTATGAAATACCACGAGTGGTAATTTAGAAGCTGAAATTCCTGGGCTCTTTATAAAATATCTGAATTTCATTTAGAAATGTAGTTTTAAAAAAAAAACTTTAGTTATTATTTTCTGTTAAAGTTCTAAAAAATTAAATTACTTTTATTTGATGGAAAAAAGTGCTATATCTCTTAAAAGCAACATGATAGAAAAATAGATTACTGAGCTGAAACTGAGAAGGCTTTATAGCTTCTTCCAGGATGGTTAAACTTGAATTAGTAATTTAACATCTCTGAGCTTCACTTTTATACTTTTTCATGATAAAGTATTGGTCCATATTATTTTTAGGTCCTCTATATGTTCTAAAATTAAATCATCTAAATCTTAAAAAGAGAGACAATTTCTAAAATTGAGAATACTTGCAGTTATTTCTGCAGTAACATATTTTCATGAAAAGATTCAAAACTAGATGTGGTCAAATTGCCAAATGACTGAATTTGCAAAAGTGGATGATAATTAAGTCATTACACTCAGCCCTTATTAATTATTAATGATATCTTCATTACTTTGAATCGAAAGAGCCTGCTACAAGAGAGGCTCTGACTGGGCTGTCTGAATGATGAATCATCTTCCACACTGAGGTGGTCTTCCTCAGCTCCAAGGTATGCATAGGCACTACCAGGAAATTTAACTGTGGTTGCTTGTGTTGTACTTGGAATTTTACTAAAAATAATTAAAAGGAACTTTCAATATTGATATCACTGTGCTTTAGCCTTTGAGGAAAAGCGCTCCACATTAAAAAGTAATACTCTCAGCCAAGGCTCCAATCACCTGAATTCACTCAGCATTTGTGTGGCTTTAAGTTTGGCTATATACACAACAGGACCAAGGATCAGAAATGCATCTGGGTAGCAGAAGCCAGTTGGTGTAGTCTCCTCCAATCCCTTTTGTTGTCTGTTTTTGTAACATATGTTAGCCACCAAAGAGACAAACAAGGATAAAATGTCTTTCTCCTTTCCCATCTGGTTCTCTGCCAGAGATACAAAGCCTGAACAAAGAATCAAATTTCAGTGTCCTGACTGTTGAGAAACCTCACTTTCTTGTTCTCTATCCATCACCATTCTTCTCAACAAATATTTTTCCACCAAGTGCAAAGTAATCCAGTCCAATAAAATTCAGGGTTATTTCTACTTACTCCTCCCCCGATTCCTGGTCATTTTTGCTGAATTTGTGGAATCATAATTTTCACATCTTATTTCATAGGACTATAGAATGGTATAAGGGCTATATATTCACAGTATTTTGAACTCACAAAATTAAAAATACAACATTCTGTTCTATGAGTCAACCAAAGTCTTATGAGTCAACCAAAAATCTGTTGTTTAGAGTTCATAATACATTTCTCATCAAAATAACTTTTAAAATGGTGATAGAACTCTAGAGATTAAAAGGAGATAGACACACAAAGAGAAACAGAAAGAGAAAAAGAAGACTACATCAACATAGAGCAAATATTATTAAACATTCTTTTCATTTTTTGTTCTATAATGCAAACTGAGAATCCTCTAGAAGGTGGGCAGCAGAGTAGGAGACAAGGACTGTTTCTTCAGGTGTGTATACAATGGATCTAATAAGGAGATGCTGGTAGCACCTGCCGTAGGAGAGCTGCGGTGTTATTATATGGCAATACTGCTTCAGCTTCTACTTCAGAAACATATAAGATCCCATGAGCTATAGACCACATGGCTGCTATGGCTGTCTACTTTTGCAAAGTATTTATAAGTTGGGTCTTTTAATGTCAGAGGTTGCCAAATATGATTAAACCTCCCCCATATAAAGCATTACATTTAGAAGTACACTTGGGACTGTGGAGATCTATTAATATTTTCAGCTGGCTAACTGAACATTACTATATATTACTAGAGTAGTAATTTCTTTTATTCAAAATTGTATCTCATCGCTTCTCGGCCTTTTGGCTAAGATCAAGTGTAGTATCTGTTCTTATCAGTTTAAAATTGTTTCTCAAAATTTTTCATACAGGCAAAGAGTAGAGAGAATAATAGAAGAATGTTCATAGGTCCATCACTTCAATTTAAAAATCATTAAACATCTTATAATCTATAATAAAAAAGAATCTGAAAAAGAATAGGTATATATGTATAACTGAATTACTTTACTGTATATCTGAAACTAATACAACACTGTAAATCAAATATATTTCAATTAAAAACTCAATATGATTTACAAGGCTGTCGACTCTCACCACTTTTATTCAAAATAATTTTGGAAGTCCTAGTCATGGTAATCAGAGAATAAAAGGAAATAAAAGAAATCCAAATTGTAAAAGGAGTAAAACTATCAGTGTTTGTAGACAGGATACATAGTCCTAAAGATACTACTAGAAAACTCAAAGAGCTCATCAATGAATTTGGCAAAGTTGCAGGATATGAAATTAATACACAGAAATCTCTCACATTACTGTATACTGACAAAAAAAGATCAGATTAAGGAATCAATCCCATTTACCATTGCATCAAAGAGGATGAAATACCTAGGAATAAACTATCTAAAGAGTCAAAAGACCTGTGCTGAAAACTGTGAAGGAAATTGAAGATGACACAAACAAATAGAAAAATATACCATGCTCTTGGATTGGAAGAATCAACATTGTCAAAATGGCTATACTACCCAAGAAAATCTATAGATTTAGCACAATCCTGATCAAACTACCAATGGCATTTTTTTACAGAAGTAGAACAAAAAAATTTTAAATTTGTATGGAAACACAAAAGACTGCAATTAACCAAAACAATTTTGAGAACAAAAAATGGTGCTGGAGGAATCAGGCTTCCTGACCTCAGACTATACTTCAAAGTTACAGTATTCAAAACAGTATGGTACTGACACAAAACTGAAAGAATAGATCAATGGAATGAGATAGAAAGTGCAGAAATTGGTCTACTTAAAGAATAAGGAAGGGGAGAGAGGATTAAGATGGTGGAATAAAAGGACTGGAGCTCAACTTCTGTCCTAAAAACACAAAATTCACATCTAAAAGCTGAGCAATCCCCACCCAAATGGACCAGAAACCTTAAAAAAGATACCCTACTCCAGAAGAAAAAGAGGAGGACGCATCAAGAGGTAGGAGGGGCGATTTCATGATATAAACAACCCCATACCTCCCTGGTGGGAAGCTCCACAGACTAAAAACTAACTGGTTCACAGAGAGAGACTCACCTACAGGAGTGAGAGTTCTGAGCCCCACATCAAACCCTCACGTGCAGGGATCTGGCTCTGGGAGAAAGAGCCCCTGGAGCAGCTGGCATTGAAGGCCAGTGGGGCTTGTGCACAGGAGCTCCACAGACTGGGGGAAATGGAGACCCCATTCTTAAAAGGCACACATGGACTTTCATGTGCACTGGATCCCAGGGCAAAGCAAGGTCTCCATAGGAATCTGGGTCAAACCTGACTGCAGTTCTTGGAGGACATCCTGGGAAAACAGGGGTGAATATGGCTTGTTGTGAGGGAAGGACATTGAAGGCAAAGGTCTTGAGAATATTCAGCAGCTGCCTTTCACTGGAGGTGGCCATTTTGGGAAAATCTGGCCCCACCCATCAGTCAGTCCTGAGTGTTGTTGGCCCCAGGGCAAACAACAATGCAGGTGGGTTCACAGTCCTGCCCCTCAGTAAACAGGCTACCTAAAACCCCTCAGGGACACAGCTGCCTCTAACCCCATCCAGAGACTAAGCCCCACCCACCAGAGGGATTAGAGTCAGCTCCACCTATCAGTGGGCAGGCATCAGCCCCTTCCATCTGGAAGCCTACAGCAAGCCCCCATAACCACTTCAGCCACAGGGGATCAGACACCAGAAGTAAGAGAGGCTACAACTCTATTATCTGGAAAAAGGTCACCACACTAAAAGCCTATAAAAATGAAAAGACAGAGAACTATAACTCAGATGAGGGAGAAAGGAAAAAACCCATAAGATAAGCTAAGCAATAAGGAGATTCTCAGCATCCAGGAAAAAGACTTTAGATTGTTGATGCTGAAGATGATGCAAGGCGTTGGAGATAAACTGGAGGCAAAGATGGATAACTTACAGGAAACACTGACCAAAGAGATACAAGATAGAAAACTTAAACAAGAAGAGATGAAAAATACAATAACTGAAATAAAAAATTCACTAGAAGCAGCTAACAGCAGGATATAGGAGGCAGAAGAATGAATAAGTGAGGTGGAGGACAGATTAGTGGAAATTACAGATGCAGAACAGAAAAGAGAAAAAAGATTGAGAAGAAATGAAGAGAGTCTCAGAGAACTCTGGGACAACGTCAAATGCACCAACATCCGTATTATAGGGGTGCCAGAAGGAGAAGAGAGAGAGAAGGGGACAGAAAAAATATTCCAAGAGATAATAGCCGAAAACTTCCCTCACATGGGAAAGGAACCACTCACTCAAATCCAGGAAGCACAACCAGTACCATATAAAATAAACCAAGGAGGAATACACTGAGACACATATTAAGCAAACTGACCAAAATTAAAGCCAAAAAGACAATCTTGAAAGCAGCTAGGGAAAAGAAACAAATAACATAGAAGGGAACCCGGATAAGGTTATCAGCAGATTTTTTCAGCAGAAACTCTGCAGGCCAGAAGGGAGTGACATGATATACTTAACATGATGAAAGGAAAAAAACCTCCAACCAAGATTGCTTTACCCAGCAAGGCTCTCATTCATATTTGAAGGAGAAATCAAAAGCTTTATAGACAAGCCAAAGCTAAGAGAATTCAACAACACCAAACCAGCCTTACAACAAATACTAAAGGAACTTCTCTCAGCAGAAAAGAAAAGGCAGCAACAGGAATCAAAAATTCCACAAATGACAAGGCTCACCAGTAAAGGTATATATACAGTAAAGATACGAAATTGTCCATGCACAATTATACCACCAAAATCAGAAATCATGAGAAGAGGTAGGTACAAATGCAGGACACTGGAGATGAACTTGCAATTAAGAGAACAACAACTTACAACAATCTCATGTACATATAGACTCTTACATCAAAACTTCAGAATAACTGCAAACCAAAAATCTACAATTGATACACAAACAAGGAATCTCTGAAGAAGAAATATATCTCATAGTAAGTAAGAGCATAATGCATCACAAAGGGGATCATTTGACATCATTCTTGGAATGCTGAAGTCTTCTTAGAACTGATTCTGATTTACTCTCATTAAAGAATTTATGATAATTATAATTAAATAATGCAACTGTACAATTAAATAATATAATTCTACAATTGTATTATTAATAACCATTTCTCTCCATGGTACAATGTAAAGTCTATAATGTCTTGTTTGGTGTAATGCTTTTATTGAAGAATCAATAAGATGTAACAAATTGTGAGGACATATTTATATAGTTACACTGTTTTTTAACCACTTTATGCATTTTAAATTTTACTTATTTTCAGAGGCTGTATTATTTTTGTTAGTCTTACCAGTGAAGTTATTCTTTTTATTATGCTATATAAAATATTTAATGATATATAAGGCTTTCTTTATAAATTTTAGTTGCATAATATACACAATTTTAATATAATGCTAATTATTAAAGAAAAATTGAAATGTAATAGGTAATACTAAATAGTAAAGATGAAAGCCATACAAAATGAGATAAGGTATAGAATAAATTTCCTATTTGTCTCAGCATATTTTCCATTCCACTTCTCCAGAAGGAGTCACTTAATCTGTTTCTTCAGATCCATGATATAATAATGTGTGAATGTAATTGTGTTTAAATATATGTATTTTATTTTCTAAAAAAAAATAAAGAAAGAAAGTGCAGAAATTAACCCATGCATCTATGGTCAAATAATCTACAACAAAGGAGCAAGAATATACAATGGAGGAAAGACAGCTTCTTTAATAAGTGGTGCTGGGAAAACAAGACAACTACATGGAAAAGAATAAAATTGGAAAATTCTCTAATACTATATGCAAAAATAAACTCAAAATGGATTAAAAACCTATACTATACTATAAACATAGGCAGAACATATGCAGAAACATAGGCAGAACTTTTTTGGACATAAATTGCAGCAATATCTTTTTTGACCCAACTTCTAGACTAATGAAAATAAAAACAAAAATAAACAGATTGGACCCAATTAAGTTTAAAAGCTTTTGCACAGCAAAGGCAACATAAACTACAAACTGAAAAGACAACCTACAGAATGGGAGACAATCTCTGCAAACAAAGTGACCGACAAGAGATCAATCTCCAAAATATATAAACGTCTCATGGAGGTTTATACAAAAAAATATATATATAGCCCAACTAAAAAATGGTCCAAATGTCTAAACAGATATTTCTCCAAAGCAGACAGATGGCCAAAAGACACATGAAAAGTTTCTCAACTTCACTAATAGAGACATCCAAGTCAAAACTACAACGAAGTATCACCTTACTTCAGAATGTGGGGGAATGTAAACTGGCGCGACCACTGTTGAGGACAATATGGAAGTTCCTTAAAAAACTAAATATAAGAGGTGGAGCAAGATGGCGGGGGAGTAAGAGGTCACGCACACCTTCTCCCACATGCACATCAAAAAAAAAATACATCTGCATGTAAAATGACTCACACAGAACATCAACTGAATGCTGGCAGAGGAACTTAAACCTCCAAAAAGGGCAAGAAACTCTTGACATAACTGGGTAGAGCAAAAGAAAAAAAGAGAGAGAAAAGGAATCAGGATGGGACTAGCCTTCCAGAGAGGGAGCTGTGAAGGAGAAAATGAACCTACCTCCTGGGAAGCCACCTGACTGACGAAAGATCGGCTGAGTCAGCGGGACCTCAAAGTCACTGAGAAAAGGGTAGAAGCTGGACTGAGAACAGCAAAGCAGAGTGAGAGGCTCACAGACCATCTGAGCCACCAGCCTGGGCACACCACAGCCTGATACATTTGGGCGGGGGCTGGGCTCTGAGACTCAAGCTCCAGAGTTCAGTCCCGGGGAGAGAAGTGGGGGTGGCATGAAAGGCTAAGAAGCAGTGCACCACAGGCTAAGGAGGGAAACGCCAAGGCAGAGGGAACCTGGGGGACGGTCCGGACCCACAGGAGAGGCAAGGTACCATTGTTGGGGAGGGGAGAAGAGGAGGGGCAGGTCGCCATAGGAAACTCCCCCAGGTGGAGCATGCACATGCCAGCAGGCTTAGAGGGTGGGGCAGTTCTGCATAGCCTATTGGCAGCTAGAAGCCTCTTGCTCTTTTAAGGGAGATTAGGCACTTCTTGTGCAGGCTACAGGTGGTCAGGCACCTATTGTGTGGGCTAAGGACATAGGGGTGCTAAGTGCAATGTGGTGCCTCTTGCACAATCTACAGGTGGCAGGGACAGACTGCAGCGGTTGTTTCAGAGGCCAGAGGGAGGCATGGCTTGCCACCACTGGGGGCCTGTGAGTGGGCTCCACCAGTGACCTCAGTCACCTCAGGGGTTGGCAAAAAAGAAAAAAAGAGTGCATTGCAACCAAGCACCATATGCTATTGCTCTCACTCCCCTGGAAACACACCCATCCTGCAGCTGCCACTGCCAAATGCTGAAAACACACTGAGCATCCTGAGAACAACAGCCTGCTCACACCAAAGAAAGAGACAGCAAATATTCAAACTCCCACACCAAAAACAAATAGTAACTCCCCCAAAATACAAAGGGGTATTCTTGCATAGAAGTAGCCTTACAAGACTACAGTTTGGTTTCCCCGAACTGACAGAAAAAGAAAAACACAAGCAAGATGAAGAAGCACAGAAACCATTCCCAGTTAAAGGAATGGGAGAATTCACCTAAAGCAGTCAACAATGAAAGAGACCTCAAAGTCTGACAGACATTGAGTTCAAAAGGGAGGTATTGAAAATACTGAAGGAATTAGGAGAGGATATTAACAGTAATGCAGATTCCTTTAGAAAGGAACTAGAAAATATAAAGAGGAGCCAAGAAAAACTAGAAAATTCATTTGAAGAGATATAAACTGAGCTTAAGGCAATAAAGAGAGAATGAATAATGCAGAGGAATGATTTAGTGACGTGGAACATAAAATAATGGAAATCACCCAATCAGGACAGCAGATAGAAAACAAAATGAAAAAACATGAAAGCAATATGAGAGACCTATGGGATAATATAAAGCAGGCCAATCTACACCTAATAGGAATTCCAGAAGGAAAAGAAGAAAAGGGGATTGAAAATATATTTGAAGAAATTATGGCTGAAAACTCCAAATCTAAAGCATACTTATATCAAGATACAGGAAGCACAGAGGACCCCAAACAAGCTGAACCCAAACAGGCCCACACCAAGACATATTATAATAAAAATGGCAAAAGTTAGATAAAGAGAGGATTCTAAAGGCAGCAAGAGAAAAGCAAAGCATTAATTGTAAGGGAACCTCCATAGGGCTATCGGCTGATTTCTCTGCAGAAACACTACAGGCCAGAAGGGAGTGGCAAGATATATTTAAAATGCTGAAAGGAAAAAATTTGCAACCTAGAATACTCTATCTAGCAAGACTTTCATTTAAATTAGAAGGGGAAATAAAGAATTTTTCCAACAAACAAAAGCTAAAAGACTACAGCAATACTAAACCCATTCTAAAAGAAATACTGAAAGGGCTCCTCTAAATTAAAAAAAACAAACAGAGAGAGGAAAAAAAAAGAAAAAGAAGAATTAGGATGGAGGAAACCACAATTGGAACGCAATCACTTAAATAAGCCAGCATAGAGATCTAAACATGAAGATGTTAAAAAAAAAAAAAAAAAGACATCAAAATCATACAATGTGGGGAAGGAAAGTAAGAAAAAGAAAAAAATAGTTTCTTTTTTTTATTTTAATAATGTATCTGAGCCTATATGACTATCAGGCAAAAGCAAGCAGATATAGGAAGGGCTTAATGTGCTTAAAAAACAGGGCAACCACAAATCAAAACCAAACATTACATTAAAAAAAACTGAAAAGTACCAAGCATAAAATAAATGGAAACCATCCAACCAGAAAAGGAAAGAAGAAAAGAGAAACATAGAATCAACTGGAAAACAAGGTTTAAAATGGCAATAAATATGTATCTATCAATAATTACCTTAAATGTCAATGGACTAAATGCTCCAATCAAAAGACACAGAGTGGTATATTGGATAAAAAAGCAAAAACCTTCAATCTGCTGCCTATAAGAAACTCACCTTAGAGCAAAGGACACATATAGATTGAAAGTGGGGGGATGGGAAAAGATATTTCATGCCAATGGACAAGACAGGAAAGCAGGAGTTGCAATACTCATATCAGGTAAAATAGACTTTAAAATGAAAGCCATAAATAAAGACAAAGAAGGACACTAATGGTTAAAGGATCCATTCAAGAAGAGGATATTACAATCATCAATATATATGCCCTTAATATAGAAGCACCCAGGTACCTCCAACAAATACTAACCCTAGACATAAAAAAAGAAATCAATGGGAATACAATCATAGTAGGAGACTTTTAACACCCCACTCACAGCAATAGAGAGATCCTTTAGACAGAAAATCAATAAGGCAACAGAGATCCTAAAGGACACAATAGAAATGTTAGACGTAATTGACATTTTCAGGATATCACATCCAAAATAACCAGAATATACATTCTTCTCAAGTGAACATGGAACATTCTCAAGAATTGATCACATACTGGGGCACAAAGCTAACCTCAACAAATTTAAGAATATAGATATTATTTCAAGTATCTTCTCTGACCACAATGGCATGAAACTAGAAATCAACCACAGGAAAAAAAATGAGAAAAAACTGACTACATGGAGACTAAACAACATGCTACTAAAACACCAATGGGTCAATGAGGAAATCAAGAAGGAAATTAAAAAATGCCTCAAGACAAATGATAATGAAGACACATCCACTCAAAATCTATGGGATGCCACAAAAGCAGTGCTCAGAGGGAAATTCATAGCAATACAGGCCTTCCCCAAAAAAGAAGAGAAATCTCAAATCAACAACTTAACCCACCACCTAAATGAATTAGAAAAAGAAGAACAAACAATACCTAAAGTCATCAGAAGGAAGGAAATCATATAGATCAGAGAGGAAATCAATAAAATAGAGATCCAAAAAAAATAGAAAAAAAATCAATAAAACCAAGAGCTTTGAAAAGGTAAAGAAAATTGACAAACCTCTGGCTAGACTCACCAAGAAGAGAAGAGAAATAGCCCAAATAAACAAATCAGAAATGAAAAAGGAGAAGTCATAATGGATTCTACAGAAATACAAAAAACCATGAGAGAATACTATGAACAGTTGTATGCCAGCAAACTTGACAACCTGGAAGAAATGGACAACTTTCTAAAGACAGCCTGCCAAAACTGAATCAAAAAGAAATAGATCAACTGAACAGACCGATCACTAGAAATGAAATTGAATATATCATAAAAGCACTCCCTACAAATAAAAGTCCAGGACCAGATGGGTTCACAGGTGAATTCTACCAAACATACAAAGAGGAACTTATACCCATCCTCCTGAAACTTTTTCAAAAGGTTGAAGAAGAAGGAATACTCCCAAAGACATTCTATGACACTGCCATCACCCTAATTCCCAAACCAGACAAAGATACCACCAAAAAAGAAAACTATTGGCCAATATATTTGATGAATATAGACACAAAAATTCTCAACAAAATTTTAGCCATCCCAATCCAACAACATATCAAAAAGATCATACCACGACCAGGTGGGATTCATCCCAGGTGCACAAGGATGGTTCAACATACACAAATCAATCAACATCATACACCACATTAACAAAAGTCAAAAACCACATGATCATCTCAATAGATGTCAAAGCCATCTATGACAAACCCACGGCAAATATAATACTCAATGGAGAAAAGCTGAAAGCCTTCCCACTAAAATCTGGAACAAGACAAGAATGTCTACTCTCACCACTCTTATTCAACATAGTTTTGGAAGTCCTAGCCACAGCAATCATACAAACAAAAGAAATAAAAGGCATCCAAATAGGAAGAGAAGAGGTAAAACTGTCACTGTATGCAGATGACATGATAATATATATAGAAAACCCTAAGGATCAACCCAAAAACTGCCTGAACTGATTAGCAAAGTAGCAGGTTATAAGATTAACATGCAGAAATCAGTCACATTTCTGTATACTAACAAGGCAATATTAGAAAAGGAATACAGAAATACAATACCTTTTAAAATTGCACCCAAAAAAATCAAATACCGGGGAAAAAACCTGAACAAGGAGGTAAAGGACTTTTATGGTGACAACTATAAAACATTAATCAAGGAAATTAAAGAAGATGTAAAGAAATGGAAAGATATTCATTGCTCCGGGGTTGGAAAAAATAATATTGTAAAAATGGCCATACTACCCAAAGCAATCTTCAGAGTCAATGCAACCCCTATCAAATTACCCACGACATTTTTAGCAGAACTGGAACAAACAATCCAAAAATTTATATGGAACCACAAAAAACCCAGAATTGCCAAAGCAATTCTGAGGAACAAAAACCAAGCAGGAGGCATCACTCTCCCAGACTTCAGGGACTGTTACAAAGCCACAGTCATCAAGACAGTGTGGTATTGGTACCAAAACAGACATACAGACCAAGGGAACAGAATAGAGAACCCAGAAATAAACCCAGACACCCATGGTCAATTAATCTTTGACAAAGGAGGCAAGAATATAAAATGGGAAAAAGACAGACTTTTCAGCAAGCATTGCTGGGAAACCTGGACAGCTGCATATAAATCAATGAAACTAGAACACACTCTCACACCATGCACACAAATCAACTCAAAATGGCTGAAAGACTTAAATATAAGACAAGACACCATCAAACTCCTGGAAGAGAACACAGGCAAAACATTCTCTGACATCAACCTTATGAATATTTTCTCAGGTCAGTCTCCCAAAGCAACAGAAATAAAAGCAAAAATAAACCCATGGGACCTAATCAAACTGACAAGCTTTTGCACAGCAAAGGAAACCAAAAAGAAAACAGAAAGACAACTTACAGAATGGGAGAAAATAGTTTCAAATGATGCAACTGACAAGGGCTTAATCTCTAGAATATACAAGCAACTCATACAACTCAACAGCAAAAAAACCAATCAACCATTGGAAAAATGGGCAAAAGACTTGAAGAGACATTTCTCCAAGGAAGATGTACAGATGGCCAACAAGGACATGAAAAAATGCTCCACATCCCTGATTATTAGAGAAATGCAAATCAAAACTACCATGAGATACCACCTCACACCCGTCAGAATGGCCATCATTCATAAGTCCACAAAAAACAAGCGCTGGAGAGGTTATGGAGAAAAGGGAACCCTCCATAACCACTGTTAGTGGGAATGTAAGCTGGTATAACCACTATGGAGAACAGTACGGAGGTACCTTAGAAATCTATCCATAGAACTACCATATGACCCAGCAATCCCACTCTTGGGCATATATCTGCACAAAACTTTCTTTAAAAAAGACAGATGCACCCACATGTTCATTGCAGCTCTATTCACAGTAGCCAAGACATGGAAACAACCCAAATGTCCATTGACAGAGGATTGGATTAGGAAGATGTGGTATATATACACAATGGAATACTACTCAGCCATAAAAAAGAATGACATAATGCCATATGCAGCAATATGGATGGAACTAGAGACTCTCATCCTGAGTGAAGTAAGTCAGAAAGAGAAAGACAAGTACCATATGATATCACTTATATCTAGAATCTAACATAAGGCACAAATGAACCTTTCCACAGAAAAGAAAATCATGGACTCTCAGAGTAGACCTTGTGGTTGCCAAGGGGGAGGAGGAGGGAATGGGATGGATTGGGAGCTTGGGGTTAATAGATACAAACTATTGCCTTTGGAATGGATTAGCAATATGTCTAGTCACTTATGATGGAGCATGATAATGTGTGAAAATAGAATGTATACATGTATGTGTAACTGGGTCACCATGCTGTACAGTAGAAAAAAAATTGTATTGGGGACATAACTATTAAAAAAAAGAAAAACCTAAATATAGGAGTTCCTATTGTGGTTCATCAGTAATGAACCTGACTAGTATTCTTGAGGATGCAGGTTCAATCCCTGGCCTTGCTCCTTAACCTCCTTGGGTTAAGGATCTGCATTGCCGTGAGCTGTGGTGTAGGTTGCAGATGGGGCTCAGGTCTGGCATTGCGGTGGCGGTAGCATAGGCCAGCAGTTGCAGCTCTGATTCAGTCCTTAGCCTGAGAACTTCCATGTGCCGTGGGTGTGGCCCTAAAAAAACACCAAAAGAAAAAACCCTAAATATAGAACTACCATATGATCCAGAAATCCCACCCCTGGGCATCTATCCAGGGAACACCATAATTTGAAAATATATATACATCTTAATGTTCATTGTGGCCCTATTTATAATAACCATGAAAAGGAAGCAACTGAAATGTCCATCAAGAGAGGAATGGATAAAGAAGATGTAGTACATACATATAATTGAATATTAGCCTTAAAAATGAAATAATGCAATTTGCAGCAACATGGTTGAACCTAGAAATTATCATACTAAGTGAAGTCAGGTGATGACAAGTATATGAAATACTAGTATGTGGCATCTAATGAAAAATGGTAACAAAAGAACTTACAAAAGTGAAACAGATTAAAAATTTTTCAAACAAAATTTATGGTTACAAAGGGGAACCTTGGGTGAGGGGATAAATTAAGGGGCTGGCTTTGACATATACATACTACTATATATAAAATGGATAGATACAAGGACCTGCTGTATAGCACAGTGTAAACTACTCAATACTGTGTAATAACTTATATGGGAAAATCATCTGAAAAAGAATGGATATGTGTGTGTGTGTGTGTGTGTGTGTGTATGATTAACTTTGCTGTACACCTGAAACTAACACAACTTTGTAAGTCAACTATACCCCAATAAGGTTTATTAAAAATCAGAGTTCCTGTAGTTGACACAGCAGTAATGAACCTGACTAGTGTCCATGAGGATGCAGGTTTGATCCCTGGCCTTGCTCCGTGGGTTAAGGATCCCGCATTACTGTGAGCTGTGGTGTAGGGTCACACACGCGGCTCTGATCTGGCATTGCTGTAGCTGTGCTGTAGGCTGCCAGCTACAGCTTTGCTTCGACCCCTAGCCTGGGAATTTCCATATGCCTCAGGTGCTTCCCTAAAAACAAATTATTAAAAATCATCATGATTTTGATTCATTTTCATTAGTTATCCTTTTTTTCTTTTTTCCTTATCATTACCAAAAGTTATGTAGCAAAGCCTAAATGTCATGTATACTTCAGTTATACAACTCTTCAAAAACAATTACATATTTTAATGCAACGACAATGCCATTATAACACCCAATAGAACAGCATTTTTATCATGTCATACACTATTTATAATCAGTTTTCCCTCATTGCTTATAAAATGTCTTTTATGTTTGGTTTGTTCAAGTCAGTATCTAAAAAATATCCCCACAATGTATTGTTATATATCTTAAATATCTTTTCATCTGAAGGCCATCCCATCTTCCTATTTTTTTCCATACCACTGACTTATTGCCAAATTCATGTCAGTGTCATGATTTCAGTGACTTTTTTCCCCCGAAGCAGCATTTAATGTATTACTTTATTCCTTATATTCCATTAAATGGAAGTTAACTTTAGAGGTAATTTCTTAAAATGTCATGGCAGTGTATTGATTTTGTCGTTAGTAAGCTCTAACAAATCCATTTAGATTTTGATTAAAGAAAAGTAAAAGATTCTGTTTTCTGCCATGGATGATGGAAAAAAAAATAATGTAATTGTGATTAGAAGAAATCCCACATTATCCAATATCAATCATATAACAATATCTTACCTATGGCCTGCTGTTCTTTTTTCTTTAATTCTTTTTAAAAAGATTTTTTAAAATTATAATTGATGTACACTGTTCTGCCAATTTCTGCTGTACATGGCCTGCTGTTCTTTTTTATGACACCTACTTGGTTCCTAAACTCCTTGGAAATTGCAGGATCTGGCATAGGGGATTTTTACTGAGGAATGCTGAAAGGAGAAAGACCATTAGAAAATTATAGACAAGAGTTTAAAGAGTTAAAAGGGTTTTTAATTTTAAAAAGGCCCATTTATATATTTGACTATGAATTATGTCTCAAGAATAGACTGGGAGATGTGGAATCTACAGTAAGGGAACATTTAGAATACTAATTGAATAAGCAAGGATCACCCTAATGCTATAGATAACAACCACACTTGTAAGTTGCTACATGAGTGATTATTGGGTAAAACCAACTCCAGAAAATGAATATAATACTGGATTTTTCCCCTCCCCTAGTTATGCTCTGTTGACATAAATCATCAAATTCATAGCTGAAAGGGGGAGAAAACAAAAGATATGAAACCTTAACGAAGTATGTGTTGGCAAGTAGAGTAACTTTGCAACCCTCAGAATATTATGTAGACTATTACTATTTATATTTTAGAGATAAGGAAACTTAGTTTTAAAAAGCTTAAGTAATTTCCCCAATACCACATAATAATAAATAGAGGATTCAGGAATTGAACTGAGGCAGTCTAACTCTTCACCTCACTGCTACACTATTCTGTCTCTAAGAAATGACTTGTGAGCTTTCAGTTACCTTTGTATGAAAACCAGGAGATAGAAAAACTTCTGACTTTGATGCCAACCTGAAATGGGATTGAATTTGAGCCATGGGATTTTAATGTGAGTACTTAAATATTACATATAATTTATTTTATTTTATGGCCACACCTGAGGCATATGGAAGTTCCCAGGCCAGGGATTGAATCTGAGCCACAGCCACGACCTACACTGCAGCTGCAGCAATGCTGGATCCTTTAACCCTCTGAGCCAGGCTAGGGATCGAACCCGCACCTCTGCATTGACCCAAGCTGCTGCAGTTGGATTCTTAATTCATTGCACCACAGCAGAAACGCCTACTTTAATAATAACTATATTCCTTTTCTTTTAAACAGGTCATCGATAATCTTGGTCCTTTGGAACTGATTCTTAATACTCCCAGCCATCATAGGGTTCATCATGGTGAGGAATTTGATCTTTTCTTTTGTTTCATCTTCATTTCTTGAAAAATGATATTGTTCTTTTGTGTTATCTTATCACAATTACCCAACCTAGTTACCACACACTGTGCACATAGACATTCGCTTCTTCTTTCGTATCTAGACAAGCCTCATCTCCAAAGGAGTGATGGGAGGTGGGAATAAAAGCCAAAAACCTTTCCATATTTGGCTTTTGGATTTTCCTTTTTGCTTAGATATCCTCAGATATAGTGAAAAAAGAGTTAACCATCTGATGGATCCATACTTCAAATTGTGAGGGAGCTTGTAGAAGGCTTCTACTTGACCTGATGTGGAGGGTCATTCCTTTGTACAGCCAGAGTCTTGATCTTTAAATCTGTTAGTATTTGGGGAAAGCCTAATAAATAACACATAACTTTCCTGCCTAAATCCTGTGAATAAACTCAACATACACTGCATTTGCCTTACTGAGGAAAAAAATCCCATGGTTTGTGCCTAATGTTTAAAGATACCAGCTTAAGAAATAACAGCAATGTTTACATGTGTGCACCAAAAGACCTGTACAAGAGTGTGCATATTGGCATTATTTGGGAAAGGAAAAAAAGGGGACATAATTCACATGTTATCAGCAACAGAACATATACACCGTAGACTATTCATATAATAAAGAACTACATGGCAATGAAAAAGTCCAAACTCTTGTGGCTTGCAATGACATGAATAAACCTCACAAACACAATGTTGAGAGAAAGACGATAGAAATGAAGTAGTAAATATTATTCTATTTTTATAAGTTTCCAGGCATCAGAGTTGGTACTGGAGCACTGAAGCCTGCCTTCCTAAGGCAGGGAGCAGAGCAGAAGCACAAGATCCCCCAGGAGAGGAGAGGATGCCTTCAGGCTGCCCATGCTATTTCCTCTAACAAATGCCACTGTCATCCCCCACCCCCAGGGAAATGTTAGTGAGGAGCATGGACAAGCCAATAGGATTATACTCTTGGGGTTCCCTCCATATATAAAGAAGTATAAAAGATGGAGAAAAACATGTCCACACTGAAAAATAAATAGTTTCCTGTTTGGCCTCAGACCACCTTTCCATGGATGTTGTTTTATATCAGGGTTTCTCAGCCTCCGCACTATTAATATTTTAGACCATTTGGGAGCAGGGGGTGAGGAAGCTGCCCTGTGTATTATAGGATGTTAATCTCTACATACTAAATGCCAGTGATATCCATTCCCAGTTGTGACTACTATCAGTTATCTCCAGGCATTGCCACATATCCTGAGGAGCAAAGGACTCCCCAAGCCAAAGGGAGTTACTATTTATTCCACATTGGCAATGGGTGGTAGGTCTGTGGAGTCAGCTCCACTCTGTACTTTTGCAATGGGAGAGATCTTTCCTTTTGTCTTCACTTTCAGATGTACATTTTCATGTATGGAAGGTGCATAAAGAAATGAGGACACATGAAGATAGTTAAATTTATTGGAATAGTGACCTGATAGATTAATATTTTTTCTCCTTTGATTTATAATCATGTGAATATGATCGTGTTTACTTAAGCTTTTTAAAATAAGAAACTCTGCCCAACTATTTAAATTTAAGTTATTATTTAAGGGCTTTGGGGCAAGAAAAATTTTATATATGTTATGAGGTAATAAATATAACTAAAGGCAATTTTACTTTTACATATGCCTTTTATGATTAAAAAAATAGTAAAGGAGTTCCCACTGTGGCACAGCAGGTTAAAGATACAGCATTGTCAATGCAGCAGCTTGGCTCATTGGCTGTGGTTGGGTTTGATCCCTGGCCCAGAAACTTCCACGTGCTGTGGATATGGCCAAGATAAAATAGTAAACTCTTATTCTAAGTGGAAAATTTCTTCCTGGAAAAATGCAGTGGAAAGGGGTAAAAGTAAAATCAAAATTTTTTAAAAATATAAAAATAAGTATATTATTTATCTTATTTCCTATTGCCTTTTGTTCTGAACCATTTAATTTTTAATTATTACTCTTTGCTAGTCCTAAAAAAAGAATTACTTAGAATTATCCCAGGGTTTTGAAGAATAGAAATAATTATAAATATACATGGTTTTAAGGAAATCTTTGCTCTTTTTAGTAAAATAAATTGGTAAATAAAATGACAACATTTTACCAGCAAACAAAATCTAGTGTTGTCAGTGAAAAGATATTTTTAGGAAAATTATTATTTCAAAAAGCTTAATTTCATTTTGCAAAAAAAAATTTGAAAAATATTTTGTCTTATAGGCAGAAACCGTTATTGCATAGACAAAAATTATGCTGGCACTCTTATTATATGGGATAGAATTTTCGGTAAGTAAAAAGTATAAGAATTTAAAAAATTAAATTAGCCCCTTAATTCACAGAGTCAAAGATCATATCATTATTGTTTATCTTTCAGGAACATTTGAGGCAGAAAATGAAAAAGTTGTATATGGCCTAACACATCCCATTAATACATTTGAACCATTCAAGGTGCAGGTAATGTACTTGATTTTATTCTTTCCGAATTGATTATATAAATTTATAAATTTTATATTTAAAAGAAAAGTCCTTTGCCAAAAGACAAAAAAAGTATAGCACAATACCCCCCAAAAGTAATTTAACTGCAAAAGATTTTAGAAATAACTCCGATGCTCAAACACTTGAGTGAAATTGGGCAAAACACACTTCAAAACATTATAAGAATTAAGTCTACTAGCTACAATTTTAAAAAGTTACTCTTTAGCAGACACATCCCTTCTCAGAATAGGCCGGAAATATATTCATGTATTCAGAAGGAGCGGTAGTAAAATGTATAATTAAGGCTGATGCCAGAGTAAGAAAAATATTTGCTTCAAGGCTGCATGACTCTGGTTAGAAATTCAACATGAGCCCTTTGCCCTCCTCTTCTTGGACCTATGTGTCAGGAACTATTATGGGTGGTTAGGTCTGCACGTTGCCTTACCTGCTAAGACTTGTTGCCCTGGACCAGTGTTCTGTCAGACATGTGGTCTTGGTTGTTCTCTATTCTCAATGGTTGGCACTAGAGAAATAAGGAATGTCTGTGAAGCTCTGATCCGTCTGCAGCAGACCACCGCAAACACCCCTGGGGGGCAGGACTAGTAAATGAGAAAAAGATAAGAATGCTTGAAAAATTCAAGAGGTCAGTCATTGACTGCTCTGTCCTGGGCACTGGGTATACAGCATTCAGAAAGAAGGAAAGTGCAGGTTCATGTTGGCTCTGCTTTTCAAACCCACTTCTTCAAAGTTCCTAAGAAAGTTAAAGTAAAAAATAAATGGACATTATTGAGCTTACACTATAGGCAGGGCATTGCTAACAGCACAGATATTTAATGTAGCCATGACTAAAGCCTTGTAAGGTTGTGGCTCTTTTTAGCCTCAGTTTTTTGGTGGATGAAACTGAGGTTCCCAGGATTTAAACAATTCATCCAACTAAACACGGTTTTTCAGATGCAAATCTAACGAAGGTGGTTTGAAGGCCAGAACCAAATTTGCTTAACTCAATTTTACAGAAAAAGCCATTGCAAATTGTCTTCACTTTTCAAGTGAAAGGCATTGTTATGTTGCAGTTCAGAAGAGAAAAGTTGATTATTTCTCTTTTTTTCTTCTCAACTAAGTGCATTTCTCAAACACACTCTCTCTTTCGGTTAGGCATTACCAGGAATGCGGTAATTTTTTTCAGGAGAATACTAGCAAATATTTCTGGGTATTTTATTAATAATAAGATTTATAGAATTGAAAACAGTTTCAAAGTAATACATTGAGAGCTACTTCTTCACTGGGTATGGACTTGTCTTTGTAATGTGCAGATTAAAAAGGAGCTATAGCTTGGTGTCTTTCCTCTAAGAGAGAGCATATGAGGATCTTATTAAAGTGCAGACTCTTTTCAGTACATCCAAAGTCTATCCAAAAGTCTGTGTTTCTAACAAGCTCCCAGGAGGTGCCTATGCTGTTGGTTCATGGTAATCCTGTAGCTAGCAAGGATGTGGGGTTGTACACACACTGAGAAAAAGTGGTTCATATTTGAGATAGAATAAGATTGAAAGCCGCATGACATGAGCTGCATATGGATTGGATGATTAGGATTTGAAGACACAGTCACAGGTACTTATGAATGATGCAGAATCTGTGTCAAATTTAATTCTGCAGGTCTCTGCCCTCACAGAAACATTTCCTTTAGCATAATGATCGTCACAACTGTGTCTAAGGTTTAGTCTTCTACATACTCATCTATATCGTCAGAAATATCAACTCAGCAAGTTGTAATAATTATAAGTTCCTAAACTTACAGAATCATATATTCACTCTCACTTGTATTCCCTTTATATTTAGCTAAATTTCTCACCTTCACATTAGAGGCTTCAAAGAAACTTAGAATAGTCCCTGTTAGACGGAGAGATTTTTTTTTTCCCTCTGTATTATTAGGCGTAGATCATTCATTTTGCTTTCCTTTGGGGTCCAAGAGTTGCAGGGCATTAGAAAACAAATAAGTGAGAAAGTACTCCTTATTTAAAAGTATAACCGTGTATTTCTCATGGCTTGTGTCTAGAATAATAGTAATAAAATTTAAGTCAGTTTTTAAAATAACAAAACAGGTAAGTATATTACTGTGTGTTGTAACATTAATTTTGTGTTATTATTATTATGAAGCCTAAGGATAAGTTTCCACCTAACATTTGACTTTTCTTCAAAATCTGCTCAATTAAATCCTACATTGTTCCTTCATATTCCTCATGTTAATATTTCAAATAATTCTAAACACTATTTTTATAATGCTAGTAGTTTAAATTCTATATGGTTTAGTGAAAATACCAGGGAGATCACAAATTCTTATAGAGCCAAACCTTCTTTCTATGTTAATTTATCACTATACTTGTAATAGAACTCATTTCTAGAGTCTACAGCTGATGCCCAGTATCTAGGACTATTTTTAATCCTTTGATGCACTATTATCTTATAGATGGTATATATACCTAATTATCCTAGTAGCCAATATGTATTGAGTATTTATCATGTGTGGTCATGCTTTTAACTTTATGCATATCAAATGTGTGTTATTTAAAGAATGTAAATTCCAGCTATAAGGCTCAAGGTAAACTTTTGACTCAGCAAACTTTTCTTATTCAGAAAATGGTCTATTTAATACTCATAATTCTACTATTAGAAATAGCTTTGAACATTGTTTTTAGTATGATGTGTTTGCAACTCAATATAGTAAGCAAAAGGTTAAAGATACATAACAGATATTGAATATTTGTATATTCCATGTTCAACTTTAATAATCACTTGGTATATCTAGAAAAGATATCATTAGACATTGAGTGCATAGCTGCTACTTAATTCGATTGGAAATAAAGTCTGTGAAATCATTATTATTCTTTGATTTTTAAACAATTGTCCTATTTTTAAATTTCAAATTTGTAATTTTGTGGAGCTTTAGAAATATTGACAAGAATACATTTAAACTTTAAAATATGCAGGATGAACAGAATTAATTTCAATTTACAATGTAAATGCATATTAATAACATTATCAAATTATACATAACCTGCGTGTTAAAGAATAACATAATTTTATTAATAGTAAAATAAAATGCATTATTTATTATATTTAATTTTTCCTGTTATAGATTATTCTTACTTTAAATAGACTATATTTTTATTCTAGTTCCACCATTTAGTTAACATATGGACTACATTCTGGGCCACACCTGGATTCTTCAATAAGTTTTCTGTCATGTTTAAAGGACCAGGATGGAGTCCAGGTAAACCAAGACTTGGGCTGAGTGAAGAAATCCCAGAGGTAAATAGAGTTCATGAATTTGATGATGGTGAAGATTAATCTCATATTGTCAGATCTACACCCAGCCTGTAATATATGCTGACTTCATGCATATCTGAAAAAAGATGTTACCAAAGACAAAGACAGCCATGCAATGTGTAACTTAATGAGTGGACACCACCTAGGGGCCAAGGAGAGGGGTGGCTTCTCGCAGACTGACACTGACTTACTAGGGAGCATGGTTTGGGGGCAGAGCAGCAGAGGTTGGTTTTCTTGGCACAAACCCACGATAAGAGCCCATGTGTAGTACAGAAACTACTCAGATCCCTTTGGATCAGTCACGGAACTTAGACTACTAGAAATGGAGGGAGGCCTCGTAAAGATGATTCTGTCTAGCTTTCATTTTGTCTGTGAAAAAGTTAGGTCTCCAGAATAGAATGTCTAAAGTCACACCAAGATGGTGTGGTTGTTGAATTAAACCACAAATTTATTCCTTGAATAGTAGAGTAGTAACATTAAACATAAAAATCCTACTGAAAAAAAATCAATAAGATAAAGATTTAAAACACTGGAAACCAAAGGAAAAATTCAGTTCTAATCTGAAATACCTCTTACAAAGATGAAAAAGGAATTTCTTTCCAATCACTCAAGATATATATTGCAATTGTTTATCAAAATAGCTGTCATTGATAGTAATATAGAAACAATAAACTACTGTTGATTTCAAAGATAATTATGAGTATAAAAATTAGCCAGTATTTCAAGGAAATGAAGTCACATGTTACATTTGAATATTACTATTTTTCAAAAATCTTGATCTAAACAAAGATGTTTTCTCATCCAGTTATGAAAGTTGCTGTGTTGAAATTTCCCAGACACTTTTGGTTATGTTCATAGTTAGTTATGCAACAGTGATCTAACTATAGGTGAAAATAATCTGCTATTTCAGCTCCAAAAGTCTAGGCAGCTATGGCCCACTTATTATTTTTCTTTTTTCAATAGCTAATTCAAAGTAAACTTTTATTTAATAGTGATACATAAATCTGTATTATAAAGATAGAATTATTATGGGAAATTATAGTTGGGGAAAGTTGTTTTCAGACAACATTTCTCTTTGAGGCATGATTATCTGCACTACCCCTAATCACCTTCCATTTTCTCTTTTGCTCTACTTTCATGTATAATCATGGACATATTTTCAAATTTCATATCCCATGTTCATTTTAGTTATGTTTGTCATTATTGGTAATTCTTAAATTGCTCTATATAAATAAAGCACACTAAATAGAATTGTAATGCTTCTGCAATGAAAAGCAAATTCTCCTAAATTGTACATTTTTTACTTTTCAAAGTTTTGAAATTAGAGTCATTTTGAGGATTAAAAAGAAAAAGAATAGTGAAATCTTTCATCTCTTTTTTCATATTTCCTTTTCACATAGTATGAATTTCAATAGAGAGATAAGGGAGCAATATAACAGAAAGGCTTCTTTCTTGTCTTCCTAGGTCAAGGGGAAAGAAGTTCCCTTCTCATCTTCGGCATCTCAACTATTAAGGATATATGCAGTTGTACAGTTTGCTCTGATGCTAACGTTTTATGAAGAGACCTTTGCAGATAAAGCTGTAAGTGGTCATTTTAAATATAATGTGAGAGAATTATCTGTCATTTTGAAAATGAAAATAAGTTCCCTCTATGATAGCTCTGCTCTATTCTTTTCTGTAATTGTCTTTGAGTTTTTGGCAATGTCACATTTAAACAGGTAAACAAATTCTTCTAAAATTAATTTAATTAATATAAGTTAATTAATTATATCCAAAGTGTTTCTGGATAAAATATACATCAAATGGTATATTATTGATCTAAATGATAAATGAGAAATGATTTGTCACAAATAAGTTCTGCAACAATTATAAGAAAACTATTTCATAAGTTAGAGTTAAATGTTTTGGGGACAGCAGACTTTATATCAGCTTCAACATACTTCTCTTCAATTAGAGAATACCCTGATACCTTGACTTCAGAGAGTTTGCAATATGGCGTTTATTCCATTTATTTTGTCCTTTCAAAATATTCAATTTGTCTTATACAAATATAAAAGCCCTGGACCAGTGTTTAGAACCTGGATTCTGATTCAGGCATTACCATCTGGGGACTCATTTTTTGGCCACATAAGGAATACCCTCACTACCTACATTTTGAAGAAAATAAAAATAACATGATATATGTAAAAATGCACTGTAAAGTATAAAAAGATAAAAATGGGGTATTTTAAAATATTTTTATATTTCATAGATTTATTTATATTACATTCTTGCAAAAAGTATTTAAATACTTCAAAGTGGTACATAAATTATAGTAAGGTGACTAAGTTGGAAGTAGGTGAAATTGAAAATAGAATGACAGAAGAACGAAAAATCAGTGTCTTTGACTTTGTTACAAAAAAAACAGGTGCCTCATGAAAGACCCTCATTGAGTCAGTAATGTTGAGGGTTTATGTAGTAGCTTTGTATGAATAATGGTTTTATGCTTTAAAGAAAAAAGGAAAAGGGGGTCTCCATTTCCAGAAAAATGAGGGGTTAGGTACGACTATTTCTTTTTAAGGCATACTGAGCACCTAGAATTGCTGTATAATATGTCATATATCTTTTAAAAAGCTCTTTACATACACTGTATAGATGAGCTGGCAAAAAATTGAGGTACTCCTTAGAGGCTAAAAATTTTGGGAAAATGTAAATCCAGTGAGGTACTCTTCCTGATAGCTGTCCCAGGGCATCAGACCATCTCTGTTAGTTAAGACCTTAAGGAACCAGAAACAAACTTAAGCACCTGCATAGGTGGAAAGTCAGTTAAACAACTTCAAATGAAACAACTGAAATCAAAAGAAATACTCTCAGGGAGAGGGACTGGGATGAGAAAAAGAAACATAAAAAGGCAACTTGCCTTCACTGGACTTGGCTTTGAGGAGGTGGAGAAAAGTCTTCCCTGAGAATTTTAAACTAAGAAATACTTCTCACTCAGATATGGATCCAGGATTTAAACTAGTTATTGATCTTAAATCTAAACTAAGGATATAGTTTAAACTAAGAATATAGTTTATAGATTAGGTCTCATATGTTTAGAAGATCCATGTTCGACTCATGCTTAGAGCAATCCCTTCAAACCCCAGTCTTAGCATAGTCCCCCAGGGAATGTCTTACTGATGATGAGCACATAGATAAAATGCACAGAAATACACTAGGAAAAAGCCATGATGAAGCATTAGCAGAAACAACAAATGGCAGAATTAAACCCTCAAAAGCAACAGATTTTGAAAATAAAATCAAAACATCAATTAAATAAATGTAATATGTTTGAAGAAAAAGTTGAAATTAAAAAGAAATTAGAAATGATGAAGCACATTTAGAAATAATCAAATTAAATTTCTCACACACAAAAATATAATGCACCTGAAGAGGTTAATGACTTCACTGGCAGTTTAAAGACAACTGAAATTGTATCCATTATACAGTGTTAGCAGACAATGATATTAAAAGAAGTTATCTTAGATATAAAAAATAATGTGAAAAAGTCTAAAAAATGCAAGAATTCAGAAAAAGTATAGGTGAATACACATGCGATTAGCAGGCAGGGAATTGAGGAAATATAAATTACCTTTTTCAAAGATTAGGTATGGGCTGTGACAGATACCTGTCTACCCATGAAAGCCCCATAATAGAAAGTAGTAATAGAAATTAATTAATAATACATATAGAAAGTTAGCCTATTGTGAGGTGACTTTTTAAATGATATATAAACCCTATGGACTTATTTTTAATAATTAGATCCCATTATAATAATCATAGCATATTAATTCCAAGGAACAATTGCAAGAATACCCTATGACTCACACAGTGAATTCTATAAATAGGTCTACTTGAAGTAGGGTATTGAGTGTATTAAGTAGGACTTTTTGGTTGTATGTGACAGAAATTCACCTCAAAGTCATTTTATTAACTCAAATTCCTGAAGAGTCTGGGATTTTTCTTTAAGCAGTGTTGGATCCAGTTAGTCAGGTAATGCCATCAAGATTCTTCTCATTCTTTTATATAGTTATGCATTTCTCAATGCAGTTTCTCCTACAGGCTCTCAAATTTCATGGTAGCAAGATGGCTACCTGCAGCTCTAGCTTAAATACTGCCACACAAGAAACTCCAGAAGTGAAAGTTCTAAGTGGGAGTCTGATATTATGGGTTGGTCCATCTGGATATCACTAAATCAATCAATGTAATCAGGTGGATCACAGACCATTCATTCTATGAATGGCAGGGCAGGACCAGCCCCACAGTATCCTCAAGGTCTGAGGGGAGGGACAAGATGGCTTGAAAGATATACTGAGATGATGGTATATAGAATAAGCAAAATAGATTTGAGTAGGCAAAGATAAAGGTTAGATCTCTGTGTTATCCTGTAAATAAGTGTAAGTGACAGTGTGTGCTGCTAAATAAAATAGGCTTACAAAAGTTATTATAGAGAATACTGGATAATATATTGAAGAAAGCCATTTTAATTTTAAACATTATTTAAAGACTTTAGTGATTGGTGTTACCCATGTGTATTTGTGCTTTTTGCATTTAAAATTAATAACCCGGAGTTCCTGTCGTGGCGCAGTGGTTAACGAATCCGACTAGGAACCATGAGGTTGAGGGTTCTGTCCCTGCCCTTGCTCAGTGGGTTAACGATACGGCGTTGCCATGAGCTGTGGTGTAGGTTGCAGACGCGGCTCGGATCCTGCGTTGCTGTGGCTCTGGTGTAGGCCGGTGGCTACAGCTCCGATTTGACCCCTAGCCTGGGAACCTCCATATGCCGCGGGAGCGGCCCAAAGAAATAGCAAAAAGACCAAAAAAAAAAAAATTAATAACCCAAAGTTGCTACGCATAGTGACTCCAATTTTGGACAATAGACACAAGTTCAAAAATGCTCTCTGTTCATGTATGCTTTTTTAAACTGCAGAAAAATATTTTCACGACTATAGCAGAAAACAGTGATTTAAATTATAGTTTCCATTTTGTAAAGTGAAAATAAGAAATAGGATATGATGTGACCTATTTTGTTTACTGTTTTATATATGTGCTACAACTAATGAAACCAATTCCACAATGCAGCAGGTTCATTTGCATTTAGCTTCAAAAGAAACAAAATCTGAATACAAGAATATCTTTTAAGAGCATAACTTTCTTAAAAGCAGCATGAATTACATCACTATTAGCATTGCCCATATAGACATCAAACTACCATGATGGCTAGACTTATTAATTGCTAAACCTAAAGTCTCATAATCATATCCTCAGTATTACCCATCACTGATTACTTTGTTAAAATTACTTTGTCATTTTAACTTGTTCACCTAAATTATGATTAAAATATGCATGCATTAATAAAATTTAGATAATTGAGTAATAACAGGAGACAAGCTACATGATCTGCATCTAAATATCTAACCTTTGATATACTGATCAGTACTGATTACCTTTGCATTATTAAGTTTTTTTAGTTGTGCTAAATATAGTCTCAAAATGAATTGAACTAATTTGTAGAAATAAAATTTTTTTCATTTTGATTTTGAAAGAGAGGCTTTAAGATTAAGTTCACCAAAATAAATTTGAATGTCTAGGCATGTGTAAGTGCTCCTTTGGTAAAAATGCAGCCAGACAGGGTGTGTATTAAAATATGTAACTCATAGCATGGTTTTCCCAAGATTTTTCCACTGTCGTAAAACACTATATGAGAAACTCATGTAGATATGTCGACAAAGAGAAATATCAAGTGATGAAATCCTTTTCAAATTGAAATTAGAGTTGGAGACAGCTTCATTCCTGACAAAAACTAAATCTGAAAAGTTCATTTGCCTGTTTCCCACACGTGTTTTCCTTTGCTAAAAACATGCTGTGCAACTAAGAAAAAAAATGTTGCTTATTTGCAAAATTCTATAGGGCCCTTCTAGTCTCAGGGCTGTTTAAAAGCATCTGAAGATGTTAAAATCCAACAGCAATATTTTTTCTCTAGATTCATTGTAGCCAATGATCACATAGAAAAGTTGTGGCTGACTTGTAATTGGGGACCCTGCTGTGGTCTTACAGCCTTTTCTGTTTATGCATATAGCAGAGTAGAAAAATACTTACTTGTTTAATGTGTGAAAGTTCTGTATAAATAACTTTGGGAGTCAAAAAAGCAAGTTGATGACCACCAGAAAGGTGTAAAAGGCACATTCCTTTCTTACTCAATCTTGCAATGCATACATTTAAATATATGGTGTTTAGTTTAGTGATATGACCCACAGTCTTCTATGTTGATTTTAGTTTAGTAATGCTTGGGAAATCAATTCCTCAGCTGCTAGGGTCCACTTCATGGGGTGATACCACGAATATGGGTTTGAAATGAAAATACAGTCACACAAGCATGTTTCCAAAGTAAAACTGTAAAGGCAGTGCTAGCGTTTTAAATGATAGACACGCTCAAAACAGTTTGAATATTTAGCAGGATCTTATAATAGAAGGGTAATAAAGCTACTTCAGGTATTTCTAACAGATTATTTGATGATATATTTCAGGTTAATGAAGTATCTGGGAATGTTCAATATAAATGTAGAAAGATTTTTATAGTCATATTTTCCCTGGCTGCTGTAGTAATAGTGTCTGTGAAACCATTATGGATACTACAATTTTGTAACCAGTGTTTTCATATTGACATGTTTTAGGAGACCCTTTGGAAAAAAATCGATATATTTAGTTGTACTCTCACAACAAAGAGTGTCACTTGCACAGATTAGATCTAGCTACATGAAATGTCGCAGCTCAATATGTAGTACATACTGTTTTTTTTTTTCCAATGCAGCCCCCTGGGATTTAATTTAATTTCCTAAAGTTTTTAGGTGGTAACTGAAGTAATACCAAAAAAAAAATTAGCTAAATTGAGCATCAGTTATAATTTAGAGCCATGAAATTAATGTAATAAATGTACATGTAATAAAGGAAGGATATTAATAAAAACTATCTAATTAGCATAGACTTCAGGAATTTAGAAAAGTGATCATTGTGAACTCCAGTGAAAAAAATATATTTTTGTTCACTATGTTGAAATATGATAAAAAAGGAAATTGAACATTTGAAAATGGTTTTTGTATCAAATAGTGAAATATGAACAGTGAAGTTAAATGTATCTTCATATTTCTACTACTGTCTCATAATTTGGTCAGTATCAGGCATCTCCTTTAAAAATTGTCATATAATAAATACAACGAAACATAAACTGCTTATAATTTGAATTAGTATCTCAATTTGATTTGTTGAAAATATGTAAAAATTAGGCGTCCCGTCCCCGTCGTGGCTCAGCGGAAAGTCATCTGACTAGGAACCATGAGGTTGAGGGTTCTATCCCTGCCCTTGCTCAGTGGGTGAAGGATCCAGCATTGCCGTGAGCTCTGGGGTAGGTCACAGATGTTGCTCAGATCTGATGTTGCTGTGGCTCTGGTGTAGGCCGGCAGCAACAGCTCCAATTAGACCCCTAGCCTGGGAACCTCCATATGCCGTAGGTGCGGCTCTCAAAAAGACAAAAGACAAAAGACAAAAAAAAAGTAAAAATTAGACATTTTAATTCAGCTTCAAAAACTCAAAATCTAAATGCACAATTTTTGAGTCATAATTCTTTATTAAAAGTCATCCTCATGAAAAGGAAGTTTGTCTCTTTGAGACTTCTTTTTTGAAGTCTCTTTTATCTTTTGTATTTTGGGAAATAATTGAAAGGTGTATAGCTTATATTTCCAGTTGTTTCTTAGTGAAAAAATTAAAGTATCCTATCAAGGTTATAGAGAATGTTGGTATATGGATTTCATGAGCTCTTGAGACAAATACTGGTAATTCAGAGAAGCTCCAGTTACCCCTGAAATAGTCCTACAGCACATTCAAGAATGATATATGTCAACATGGATATCTTTGAAAGCAAATGTCATAAGACCTTTCATTGCTGGGGCTGCATATTCTTGGACAAATTGCTACCTGATACTGAGGCAAGAACCTCCATATTCTCTACCCAGTGCCCTGTGAATCATGAGATTGTCCATTCTGGCTGGTGAGAACATGTACTATAGCTGGCCCTGTTGTGAGCCTTTGATAGTTTTCTCACATGCTTGAGCTGATATCCCAGACTTGATAGGTACCTTCTGCAGATGAATAAAGTTCTATCTTTATAGCTCTCTCCTCCTTCCTACTCTGTCTTCCAAACAGTAGCCTCCTTGGCTTCTCCCAAATCCCAGCTCCATCTCCTCAAACCAGGAAGCATACCAGGCCCCTTTGAGTTCCCTCTGTGCTACAGCCTGGAAACCCTGTCAAGCTATTAACCAGAGGTAATAGTTGGGGGTGGGGGAGGACATGTCATTTATATCCATTTCTCTGAATCACTGACCTTTCCTGTCTGGTCCAGAGTTTTGAAAACCATTGTTTCAGATATGCTGTTTTGTTTTTTGTTGTTGTTGTTTTCAAGTGGAAGGGTAAATTGACCCTTGTTTCTCTATCTAGTTGAGTTCACTTTTTTTTTTTTCAGCAAGTAAGCAAAGTCTTTATTATAGGAAAGCAAACGGCTCCCAGGACAGCTGAGAGGGGGAAGAAGAGTGCCCCCTGCCCCGTTGACCTATATGGGTTTTTATCCCTTAAAAATTGGGGTACCAATGGGAGGTTCAGAAAGATGTGGTTTACTCCCATTGGCCTTTCCCAATTACCTCTATCAGTCCTTGTGCAATAGGGCTCTTAGGGGTGGAAATGTCCTATAAGTGTCATAGTTTCTTTGCCCTTTTCTTCCTATAAACTGAGTCACAGGGGGTTAGGGATTAATGTCCATCTGGGCATAGGTACACTCCCTATAGTAAACAAGGCCTGTGGGGATGTTACTTCCTGGCGCTCTTAAGCCGCAAATGTTAATCAATGGCCATATCAAAGACTGCATTGAAGTCTAATGCTCCTACACTGGCTACCTGAGTTATTATTCTGCTTCAATCCCCCCTTCTAGAGTTGGAAACTCTAACAGTGGGGGGTGGGGTGGGGCAGGGGCAAAAACTGCTCTGACTGCTTCCTGCTGCAAAGAGGCATTGTTAGGGGAAAGTAGTTAGGTCTCCACTCATGGGACAGTCTAGAGGACTTCAGTACATTTCATTGGGTACCCCTTCTATCACCGTTTGAAGGTTGATAGTTTTTAATCAGGATGGAATGAAGTGAGAAATACAATTAATTGTACAGGGTCCAAACAAAAGGATCAAGGTCACAATGATGACTATGATGAGGAAATATTTCCACCAGGAGGAGGAGGTCAACCATTTCCAGAGGGCAGCTCCAAAAGCTGGAGCTAAATTGAACATCTTATCAATCTGCTGCCAGAGATCTCACAGGGAATCAGACACATTCTGTGAATAATCAGGAATATAGACACAACATTCAGATTTTATTGGCATATAGTTGACTTACAAAGTTGTGTTAATTTCAGGTATATAGCAAAGAAAATCGGTTATACAGATTCTTTTCTTAATCTGAATCAGTTTCAGATTCTTTTCCCATATTGGTTATTACATAGTACTGAGTAGATTGCCCTATGCTATACAGTGGGTCCTTATTACCCATCTATTCACCCAATATACAGTAGTGTGTATGCATCAGTCCCAACTCCCCAATTTATCCCTCCACCCCAAGCACATTATTTTTTCATAGTCTGGAATCATAGCTCAAAGTATAACTACAACATAACTATTAAGTTACTTAAAGTTTATAAATGAAAATTTGCACTTTTATTTCTTACACATTTTTGTAGAAATTCACTAACTCTGTATCAACTCAATGTTGGTGAACTGTATATTTGTTATGCATTTTAGCCAATATATTTTTACCTTTAATATATTTATTTTGCTTGTTTTATGTTTGAATTTATGGAAAATGTTCATTCTTTTTTAACAGAATAAGATACATTTATTTTATTTTATTTTTCCTATGTATTTATTTAGGCTGTAAGAAATAGAATAGCCTATCAAAGGATATTATATAGAAAAACTTAAGAGTTCTATAGGAAAATGGACTCCCTAAAGGAAACATGTGTTCTATATTGAATTCCTTCTTCTAGAAACTTAGTTTCCTTTAAACTCAACCCATTTTTATAGTCTTGTTCTTTAAGAACTTAAATATAGACTATTGAAGCATTTAATATTTAAAATATTCAGGAGTTCCCATCATGGCACAGCGGAAACAAATCCGATTAAGAACCATGAGGTTGCGGGTTCGATCCCTGGCTTTGCTCAATGGGTTGAGGATCCAGAGTTGCTGTGGCGTAGGTCACAGATGCATCTCAGATCTGGCATTGCTGTGGCTCTGGCGTAGGCCAGCAGCTATAGCTCTGATTAGACCCCTAAGCTGGGAACCTCCATATGCTGTGGGTGCATTTTTGTCAAAAGACAAAAAGACAAAAAAATTATATATGTGTGTGTATATATATATATATTTAAAATGTTTAACATCCACAAGCATTTTGTATATTAATATTAAATTATTAAATTATTTAATTAATTTTTAATTTTAAGTAACTGAAATATTTGTATTAAATAAAATGTTACAATATTAAATTATTAAGTAAATTAAAATTATATTAAAGTTATGAAAGATAAACACAAATGTAAAATGTTCAATTGTTTGGTCAGTCATTCAAAAAAACACACATATTGGGAAAAAAATGTTGTATACTGACTATGTGCCAGACAGTGTTCTAGGCACTTGGGACATACTAGTGAATAAAAAGATAAAACTTCTTTTGGGGAGCAGGAGAGTACAGACAACAAACAGCTAGAGAGTGAACAAATTAATACAGAAATGTATGGGAGCAATAGGTTGTATGGAGTAAAATACAACAGAATAAGGTTATGAAGAGGTACAGTTTTATATAGAATAAACAAGGACATGCAGTAGAATAGTTTCCTGAATGAAATGAAGGAATGAATCAAAGAATTACAGAGGGAAGTCATTTCAAGCCTAAGAAATAGTAGATGAAACATATTTGAGTGGGAAGGATGTTTGTCATATTCAAGGAAGAGCAGAAATTTTGATATGGCTAAGAGTGAAAGATGGAAATTTTTCAGGGGTTATATGAAAATAGGGATAAATTGTGTAGAGGCCAGAATAAGGATTTAGTGCTTTATTCTGAGTGACATTTGAAGCTCCTAGGGGATTTAGGACATAAAAGAGATATAATATGACTTATGTTTTAAAGAGATAACTCTGGCTACATACTGGGGATAGGAAGCCATGATAGGTGGACATCCAACTTAGACCTGGAGAGACCAGTTAGGAGAGAATTTTAATTGTGGTATAGATCATATTGGGGGTGAAACAGGGTATTTTTTTGGTGCTGTTTTAAGCAAATACCTTTTTTCCGGATATATTTCAAATATAGTACTGAGGTTTGTTTCTGATGTATTAAAAGTAGACAGTGAGAGGAAAAGTCAAGAATGAATCACAAGTTTTGACTTGAACAAACGAAAAACTGGAGATGCCATTCCTAAAATGAAGAGAACTGGGGGGAGCAGGGGGCGGGGGTGTGATGTGGAGGAGGAAATCAAATACAGGGGATTAGGCACATGGAGTTTCAGATGCATTGTAGCCAAGTAGAGGTTTGACAAGGCAGCTGGATAGCTGTATTAAGTTGGTTTTCACCCTCAGCCAGGAAACAGTTTGCAGAGAGAGGAGTTCTTTATTTTTGTCTAGGGATCGTAAATTCTCTAACCAAAACAAAAAATACATTTTGTGCTGTCTCTGAATTTCCTAAAATATTTAAAAGTGCTAATAAAACTTTAATTTTTTCTTCCTTATCTTATTGTAATTAATTAAGGTTAGCCTAAGTGCCATTTGGAAAATTAGTATAGCCTGAATATAACTGATAATTATCATGACCATTAATTTACTTCTTATTTTGACTCAAGCACTTTTCTAAGTACTTTATTATAGTTCTTGCCAAACTCATACTTTATTTCCAATGAACTGAACATGTAACAGAGCCTTAGAAATGCTGAATAATTTGACTGTGATTACATGGCAAATAATTTCAAATAATTCCAAACCCTACATTTTTACAGAACATTTAAAATCATACTATAGTTTGGAAGCGTAAATCATTTCTCTCTTCCATAACATATTTTTCCCTAAAAATCAAAAAGAAGCAATAATGGTTCTAGAAGCATTTTTCTTTAAAAATAAAATGTTTCTCTTAAGCAATCTACTCAAGCACACATAGTTACTTCACCAAGAAAATATTTTTCTGGTATTTTTTTTCTTTACCATCCCAAAGCAGCTACTGCTGAATTCCACATACCCACATAGTGCTCTCTTGCTCCCCACTCCTACATTTTGGAGTTCAATGGGCTTCCCATCCTATAGCTGATAACCAGTACCATCCCCATATTCCTAAACATTCTGACACTTTTTATTCAAGTTTTTGATTACTCATAAATACCATTCCACTAAACTGTTGCTCTGGAGCGTTGCAACTGTTGCTCTTGGCTATTCCAGGTGCCATCCGAGGCATGTGGAAAGTTATTAAGGAGGCATTAGAAGTTGGCCATGGAAGGCAGGAGTGATTTAGATGATGGTATGGAGCTAAGATATTGGATGTGAGCAGTGACTGCATTTGATGGCTTTTGTTTAGTCTTTATACCTTTGGACTGATGCCACTTAGTTGTAGGTGTGTATATTAGTTGATAATGACTTGGAATTACCTCTAGTTATTTCAGGACAAAGAAAAAAGGAGAGTGTTTGATCACTGTTTTAGCCAATATAAAACAACCTTTGGTATTCTCGTTAAGCTGAAACATAAATATCACCAATGAATAGGGAAATCATCCATTGGCTGTGCATCAAACTCCTTGCTTTTACTGATCGACTCTCAGTCTGAAGGAGTAATCATCTATGCCTAACAGGAGCTATGTAACTTCAGTGTAGATCTCTCCCTTATGATTGGAGCTCAAACATGGTCTACCATTGTCACACTTTGGGGTTAAGTAGGCCTGTTTTGAATTTCAGAGGCATCATTTATTTCTGTGTGATAATGGAAAAATTACTTAATCCTTGATCTCACTTTGTTTTTTCACATATGAAGCATATATAATGATACCTATTTTGCAAATATGTTGGGAATATAATAAGAATTAACATGTTTGAAGCATATAGCATGGAAGATATAAAAAAAGTTACTCAATAGACAGTATCATTAAATTGTCACATAAACAAAATGCATAATTAATTTATAATTATGACATAGAAATAAGTGGTTTTTGTTACTAACTCAAAAAAGGACCTTTGACATCTAGGTAGGAACATATAGATTTCATCAAATACAAGTGTAAGTGATGCATGCAATCTCTTTCATATATGTGTTTGCCCTCATAAACACATTCTCCTTTAAATATCATCTGTATTAAAGACATCTTTGGATTTGAAACCACAAAGAATTGGTAATATTAAAAATAACCATTGGAATGTGGTATTTATTCATAAAAGTGTGATTTCTCCATACATGGCAGCACAGGGTTTCAAAGAATTATGAGAGTCAAAACTTTAAGGGAGAATTATCACAAAAAAACACTGTAAGCAAAATATCAGTGTAGCATTGTCTACTTTATTCTCCATGTGTCCAGTGAGATAACTAAATGACATTAGGAAAACCAAAATATTTTCTGCATATTCAGCCTTCTTGAAAATGTCGGTAACAAATCATGTCATATAAAATAAAATTGAGGCCATACCTGTGGCAAAAGGAAGTTCCCAGTCTAGGGGTCAAATCGGAGCTACAGATGCCGGTCTACACCACAGCCATAGCAACATGGGATTCCAGCCACATCTGTGACCTACACCACAGCTCACGGAAACCCTTGACTCATCATCCTAAGGGGCCATTGGTCTGTGTTTGTTTGACAGGCATTATCACAGGTCACACTCCTTCTGAGGGTTTGCTTCCTTATCCTGACCTTGACCTCCATTGGATTTCTTCTGGATCAAAAGTAAGAAGTAAAATTATTTTATTTTGTACAACTTTACAATGTAATTCTAAGGATACATGTAAAATTTTGATGTTCAGAAAATAATTGTTATTAAAAAAATAAAGTTGTGGAGTTCCCATCGTGGCGCAGCGGAAAGGAATCTTACTAGGAACCATGAGGTTGCCGAATCAATCCCTGGCCTCGCCCAGTGGGTTAAGGATCTGGCGTTATCGTGAGCTATGGCATAGGTCACGGATGTGGCTCAGATCTGGTGTTACTGTGGCTGTGGTGTAGGCCAGCAGCTGTAGCTCTGATTAGACCCCTAGCCTGGGAACCTCCATATGCCACCTGTGTGGCCCTAAAAAGACAAAAAAAAAAAAAAGAAGAAAAGTAAACAGAAAGTTGAACAAGTTCCCAGGCAGTGCAATGGGTTAAGTCTGGTGTTGTCACTGCTATGGCATTCATTCAATCCCTGGCCCAGAAACTTCCACATACCCTGAGACCAACTGAACAGAAAAAAAATAAATACATGAAACTTAAAAATAAACAAAGTTGAAACTGCATATTCACACTTTCATTTCAAATGAGACAGAGCAGTGGTTTGTCTGATTTTAAGTCGAGGGTCAATTTTAAATTTAAGCCTTTAAATGAAATTTCAGTTTTTCAAGTATGTTAATAAAACCCCTAAAATATAATTATTAATTCAACAAATCATAGACTGTAACTATGAGTGCTTAATAACATTATAAGACATATTGAGTATTTTTCCTTTGCCATTAAATAGTCCATAATATATGCCCAAATGTATACACATTGGTCTCTTGACATCGGCAGGAGATTGATTACAGAACCCAGGCCCCCACCCCATATACCAAAATCCATAGATGCTCAAGTCTCTTTTATAAGATGGCATAGTATTTGCACAAAACATATGCATACCCTCCCATTAACTTTAAATCATCTCTAAATTACTTAAAATATTTAATACAATTTAAGTGCTATGTAAATAGTTGTAAATAGAACATAAACACTGTTAGACAGTTTCTGGCAGTGGTAAATTCAAGTTTTGGTTTTGAGGACTTTCTGGAATATTTTAAAAATATTTTTTCATCTGAGTTTGATTGAATCCCAGATGCAGCACCCATGGATGTTGAAGGCTAACTGTATATTTAGAGTTTATGTCCTTACCCTCACACAGAATAGTATTTAATTAATCTTGCTTTGAACACTTCTCTGGCCAGAAAATACATTCACTTGAATGATTTTAAATTGCCTTTGTGTCAGAAGGTATACCAAAGAATACCCATTTTTTATTGCTTAGTATTTATAAATCATGAGTATTCTAATATCAATATTTATGTACTTAATATGTACATGGAATATTATATTGTCTTATAACACTTTAAGGTAATAATTACTATAAAATCCGTTTTATAGGTTGTCAGATCAAAGCACAGTAAGAGAAAGATCAGAACACAAACCCAAGAAATATGAAAAAAAAAAAGCTCAGTCATTCTTGAAATCTCACCATTGTTGTAATATAATTGTTTTTCAAGTAGGTAACCGATAACCAAATTACTTTTAGGAAATTTTAAATACAAAAGTTCAGTAAAGATATATTTACTTTATATTGAATATTATGTCACTTTCCTAAGAAATGCTTAATATGCGTTCTGGAATATCATAGATTCTGTAATTTCACCAAAATCCAAGTCCAATGGTTAATGGAACTGTGTACAATATGCATTCTCTCTAAGCATTTAGAAAAGAATGATGCATTTGGCACATTTCACACACTCCTATGTAAACAATGTATAGAATTTTAAATGTATTTCCTTCAATAGTTTAAAAAATGTGTTTATTTTAGCATTAATTTTGTTTGGCTTTCCATCCCTACTTTTATACACTAGAAATAAAGTACATACTGAGCCATAAAAGGGGGAAATGAAAAACTGACTCGCAAGGTGATCTGAAATAATTACATGGATCCAAGCAATCAGGATTACATTTTAAAGGCCACAATAATGTTGGTTGCATACACTCACTAAAATTAGCAACTAGTCAATAACAGTAGTGTAATTTCTTTCTTTCTTTCTTTCCTTTCTTTCTTTATTCCTTCCTTCCTTCCTTCCTTCCCTCCTTCCTTCCTTCCTTCCTTCCTTCCTTTCTTTCTTTTAGCTTTTTAGGGCCACATCTGCGGCATATGGAAATTCCCAAGCTAGGGGTGGAATCAGACCTACAGATGCCAGCCTGTGCCACAGTCACAGCAATATGGGATCTGAGTCACATCCTGCACCACAGCTCACAGCAATGACAAATCCCTGAGTGAGACCAGGGATTGAACTCACGTCCTCATGGATACTAGCTAGATTTGTTTCTGTTGCACCACAATGGGAACTCCCATGTAATTTCATTTTTTTTTTGTCTTTTTGCCTTTTCTAGGGTCTCTCCCACGGAATATGAAGGTTCCCAGGCTAGGGGTTGAATTAGAGCTGTAGCTACCAGCCTACGTCACAGCCACAGCAACTCAGGATCTGAGCTGCGTCTGTGACCTACACCATAGCTCACGGCAACACCGGATCCTTAACCCACTGAGCCAGGGATTGAATCCACAACCTCATCGCTCCTAGTTGGATTCGTTAACTACTGAGCCATGATGGGAACTCTGTAATTTCATTTTTTAGTGAAAATATTTTTTGTCCCCGTAGATGCAGATTTATGGACCAAATAAATAAGCTATTGATTTTTTAACACAATATATCCTATGATACATTAAATCATTCTTATTGTGTATATTTATATAAAACTCTCAACTGCCTCTGGCCTTGTTTAGGAACTCATTCTGAGATATAGGTATGTCATTCTAAACCAGTACAAAAGAAGCCATGAGAGAATAAAATGATATTCTAAAACTACTGCAAAAAAATTAATACTAAACTATAATTCTATATTCAGCAAAATGTAAGTAAAAACTATTTATACAAACTTCTACAGCAAGCTTAGCATTTGATAGTGAAACGTTGAAAATATTCCCTTTGAAATTGAGAACCATCTAGATATGCTTATTGTTTAACAGTACTCTGGAAACTGTCAGTGGAGGAAGAAAAAGGAAGAAAAGGCATAAAGATTTTCAAGAAATTGATAAATTAATCAGAATATTTATATTGATTAAAAGTATAGTCAGTAAACTAGAAAATCTGAAGAATCTATACAGAAATTATTTAAATTAATGGATGAATTTAAGAAAAATTTTCAAGAAATGGGTCACTACATTTTTATATGATGGCAAATATAAAATCATATGCAACTGGGAGTTCTCGTCATGGCTCAGCAGTAATGAACCCAGCTAGTATCCATGAGGATGTGGGTTCCATCCCTGGCCTCAGTCAGCAGATTAAGGATCCAACATTGCCGTGAGCCATGGTGTAGATTGCAAAGGCAGCTTGGATCCCACATTGCTGTGGTTGTGGTGTAGGCTGGCAGCTGTAGCTCCAATTTGACCCCTAGCCTAGGAACTTCCATATGCCACAGGTGCCGCACTAAAAAAGCAAAAAACAAACAAACAAACAAAAACTATATGCAATAGCATCAAATAATCAGAGTTCCCTTTGTGATTAAGTAAGTGGTAACAAACTCAACTATTATCCATGAAGATGCAGGTTCAAACCCTGGCATCATTCAGTGGGTTAAGAATACAACATTGCTGTGAGCTGTGGTATAGTTCACAGATGTGGTTTGGATCTCACATTGCTGTGACTGTGGTGTAGTCTGGCAGCTGCAGCTACAATTTTACCCCTAGCCTGGGAACTTTCATATGCTACACATTGGCCCTAACTGCAAAAAAAGAAAAAAAAATCAAATACCAAGAAAAACCAATCCTAAAAAAAAAATGAGTACAAGATCTCTAAAACACACTATAAAACTATAGAAGTATTATGAAAAATAAATAATTTTAAAAATGGAAAGATAACTATATTCATAGATTGTATATATATATTCAATATTATAAAGATTATAATCACAGTACTTGATTTACATATTCAGTGCATTTGAATTAAAATTGTAAAAGTTTTCTCCTTTTTTCATTTCTTTAAACATTTTTTGTTGTTTCAAATATTGCTTGTTATTTTTATTAGAGTATAGTTGATTTACAGTATTGTGTCAACTTCTGCTGTGTAACATGACACAGTCATACATACACACACTCTTTATCTTATACTATTTTCCATCATGTTATATCCCAAGATATTAGATATAGTTCCTTGAGCTGTACAGTAGGACATCATTGCTTATCCAATCTAAATGTAATAGTTTGTGTCTACCAACCCCAAACTCCCTATCCATCCCTCTTCCTCCCTCCTCCACCTTGGCAACCGCAAGTCTGAGTCTGTCTCTGTTTTGTAGGTAGGTTCATTTGTTCCAAATTTTATATTCCACATGTAAGTGATATCATATGATATTTATTTTTCTCTTTCTGAGTTATTTCACTTAGTATGAGAATCACTAGTTACACCCATGTTGCTGCATGTGGCATTATTTTGTTCTTTTTATGGCTGAGTAGTATTCCATTGTATATATGTACCACATCTTCTTAATCCATATGTCCACTGATGGTTATTTAGGTTGCTTCCATGTCTTGGCTATTGTGAATAGTGCCTCAATGAACATATATAGCATGTTTTTTGTTTGTTTGTTTGTTTTTTTGCTTTTTAGTGCTGCACATGTAGCATATGGAAGTTCCCTGGCTAGGGGTCAAATTGGAGCTATTGCTGTCAGCCTACACCACAGCAATGATGAGCAAGGCCAAGGATTGAACCCACATCCTCATGGTTAAACTAGTCAGGTTCTTTACTGCTGAGCTACAATGGGAATTCCATAGCATGTATCTTTTTGATATTTAGAGACAAATGACAGTGAAGATACGACAATCCACAATCTATGGGACACAGCAAAAGCAGTTCTGAGAGGAAAGTTTATAGCAATACAATCTTATCTCAGGAAATAAGGAAAATCTCAAGTAAACAACCAAACCTTACATCTAAGAGATCTAGAGAAGGAAGAACAGACAAAGCCCAAAATTAGTAGAAGAAATCATAAAGATCAGAGCATAGGTAAATGAAATAGAGACAAAGAAAACGATAGAGATGATCAATGAAACAAAAGTTGGTTCTTTGAAAAGATCAGCAAAATTGATAAAGCTTTAGCCAGACTCATCAAGAGAAAAAGGGAGAGTGTTCTAAATATTTTTAAATTGATGGATGGTTGATGTACAATATTAAATAAGCTTAGGAGTTTACATTGTGGTTCAGTGGGTTAAGAATCTGATTAATATTCATGAGGATATGGGTTTAATCTCTGATGTTGCTCAATGGGTTAAGAATCTGGCATTGCTGAGAGCTGTGGCATAGGTCACAGACATGGCTCGGATCTGGCATAGGCCTGATCTTGCAGCTTCTATTTGACTTCTAGCCTGGGAGCTTCCATATTCCATAGGTGTGGGCCTTAAAAGAAAAAAGAAAAAAAAAAGTTATTAGTGTATAGTACAGTAATTCACAATTTCAAAAGCTTATACTTCATTTATAGGTATTATAAAATATTGGCTATATTCCCTGTGTTGTACAACATATCCTTGTAACTTATTTTATACATAATAGTTTATACCTCTTAAAGCCTTATTCTTTGTGGAATTTGACAGATTCTTTCTAAAATACATGTGTATGAAATGCACAGGCCCAGTAATAGCCAACACAATCCTGAGATTAAAAAGTATGACAGGAGCTGCACTACCAGCTATCAAGATTTACTATAAAGCTACAGTAATTAGACATGTTTTATTAGTACAAAGATTAGAACAGAGAACCTAGAAACAGACCTATGCATGTATAGAAACTTGATTTGTAACAAAGGTATTCCTGCAGAGCTAAGGGAAAAGGATGTCTTTTCAATAAATGGTCCTGGACAAATTGGATTTCCACATAGGAATAAGAAAAATAAACTTGACAAATATTTCATACCATAAAAAATTAATAATTCTGGGTTCGGGGGGACTGTAGATTTAAAAGTGAGAGGAGAGCCAATACAGATTCCAGCAGATAGCATGGTAACATATCTCTATAACTTTGGAGTAGGTAAAAAGCTTAAATGGTCTACAGAAATCCCTACTCATATAGATATAATTGATTATAATAATATTATGAAAGGCAGTTATTCAAAAATTAACTCTAAATAAGGCAATACAGAATAAAATTTTCAGGTTGGAAGTGCTATTTACAAATTTTTATAGGCAATAAAGTCCTTATATCACAAATAGCCAAAATTAAAAGAATTGTCAATACCAGTTGTTTGAATGCTTACACCCTGAAGAAGACAATTTCTACTGTGATACTTGATTTGAAAATCTATTTGAGAATTTTACTAAATTTGGACACATGTACATAACCTATAACCCAACCATTTATTCCCAGTTACATACTAACCAATATAACCCAAACCATGTGAAAGAATGTTCAGAAAACATTGTTCATGATACACAAATGCTGCCAATAATCAGAATGTTCTTCAGGAGCTGAATGGATACATGGATGTTGGTCTCTTTACACAATGGAATACTATGCAAGAGTGAAGAATGAATTGATGCTACATGCAGCATTTTAGATGTATCTCACTAGCAACACTGATTGAAGGATGATAAATACAAAAAAAATAAACACAGTATAATTCCATTTCATAAAAGTTAAAAACATAAAGAATAGTTTTTAGGAATTTGTTCTAATGCAGTAAAAATATAAATAAAAAAGGCCAAGAAAGGGTATGATAACCATAAATAATAAACTACCAGATTGTAATTCTTAAAAGTATTGAGTAGGTGAGATGTCTTTGGGGGTGATGATACTGAGTGGTGGTTATTTGGTTGTTTATTTGTTGAAAATCTTTGAACTGTGTATATCTATTTTGTGTTCTCTCTGTTTGCTTTATTTCACAATATAAGGAGTTAAGAAATGAACTATACACAGATTTAATGAAAATAAACAGAAATTTTATTATATGTTTAATCATTGAAAATCACACAGATATCAATCTAAATATCAGTTTAAAAGACAGTTTCCAGTAATGATCGATTATTTTACCAGGGAAAAAATTCTTATTTTTTTCATATACACAAAAATCACATTACTTGGATGCAAATAAATCATTAGCTGGTACACTGTTGTAATTGAGTTTAAATTACTCATAAAGATGTGTTGTCTTTTTTTGTACAAAAATGTTGTAATCTTCAATTTTATAGAAATGTGTCATAATTGATGGCAGAAGATTTATTTAAGCTTGATAAATACAGTATCTTAATTTTTTCACCTTTTTCTTTACTCTGTATTCTAAATTAGCTAAGTAAAATATAGCTTTATGTTAATGGGATTAATTCAATAATATTTTATTGAATATTCACCTATAAAATATTATGTATTTTATGAAAATATTTAGTTATACAATAAATGTTGGTTGACTATAAGTTTATTTTAATCTGATAAAGTAGCTGTTCATTACAGTTAGTATAAGGCAATTAATAAATACCTGTGTGTGACCATCACCTCTTTTAAGTACATATACATATTTTATGTATGCTAGAGTTTGAATTTCAAGAATACTATACATAAAGAAAATATTCATCACAAAATAATTAACAAGGATCTGCATTTATACTCTCTGTCATGTAAGGATTAATTATACATCATGTTCCTTATATTTCATAATTCAAGGGCTCATTGTTTTAGAGTAATTAAATCATTCCTCCTAAGCGATCGTTTATTAAATGCATAAAGTATGGAAGTATTAGGTGAGTGAGGGGAGTCAAGTCTTTAAACTGTAGAAACTTGGTTTTCTCATATTTTATTTCTTAGTTGAAAATGTTTCTTCCGAATTCATCAATATGCAAACGAATCAATATATTGATAAAGATGAGATTTCTTTAAAAAAGTGCATTGTGTCTTAGTTCCTTCTAAAATGTTAAAATGCTATATGTTTCCTTAAAATTAAAATAACATGTGTTTCAATGTATTAATTATAACAGACAATAAAGAGCATATTTAAAGCTAATGCATGTAAATGACATTTTATTTCAGACCTAAGGCAGCTGTTCTGGAAACTTTCCGATGCTTGCTGTTCCTAATGCTGTGTAGATTTGGTCATCTCAAACCTTTCATCCCTTCTTTGTCATTTACTTTTGAGGTAAGACATTTGCTTTAAGTAGCTATAGCTGGGTTATATGTCTGCTGCATATTTCATTCATTCATTCAGCAATGTTTCTTTCTACTTGTGGGAAATTTTTACCCATTTACTTACTTACCAGTACTTAATTTGCTGTGTCACCCTGAGCTAGTTAATATTGTTGAGTCTCAGTTTTTTGGTCCCTAAATTTAGGTTGATACTATGAAGTCTTGGACAAATTGCATTGCATGATATTTATAAAGAAATTAAACCACATAGTTGTTTGTTGACAAGTGGTAGAAGTGAGTTTACAAAAAGTTCTTGGCAGTGACTCTGCCATTTGAAAATTTTCTTTTTAGGTTGTTAAAGTGAAAATTGTGATTAAGATGTTTTTTCAGTTGCCTGTAATAGTTAATAATTCCATAAAAATAAGACCATTAAAGTTATTGAGATTTTTCTACACCTGAAAAATATGTTTAGTTTGACCCTCTGTCAGGATTAAAAGTTATCTTCCAAGAACTACATTGAACTTTTGGATACATATTTATGACTTCAAATCTTAGATAACTGTGAAAAAATATTATTCCTATCATTAATGTTTTAATGGACCAGTTTTATTCTTTTTTTTCTTTTCTTTTTTAGGGCTGCACCGCAGCATGTGTAGGTACCTGGGCTAGGGGTCAAATCAGAGCTGTAGCTGCCAGTATACACCACAGCCACAGCAACTCAGGATCTGAGGTGCATCTACAACCTACACCACAGCTCACAGCAAAATTGGCCCCTTAACCCACTGAGCGAGGCCAGAACCAAACCCACATCCTCATGGATACTAGTCTGGTTCGTTACTGTTAAGCCACGACAGGAACTCCTGTTCTTTTAAATTGTTATATTGTTTAACTTTGGTGCTGAGCAACCTGACAGTATCCCTGGAATGTGCCTTGCATAACTTTATTTAACCATGAAACATAGGAGTTCCTGTTGTGGTGCAGTGGAAACAAATCCGACTAGGAACCATGAGGTTGTGGGTTCAATCCCTGGCCTCACTCAGTGGGTTAAGGATCCGGCATTGCCGTGAGCTATGGTGTAGGTCGCAGATGTGGCTCAGATCTGGTGTTGCTGTGGCTGTGGTGTAGGCCGGTGGCTACATCTCTGATTATACCTCTAGCCTGGGAACCTCCATATGCCACGAGTGTGGCCCCAAAAAGCCAAAAAAAAAAATGAAACATAAATGCTAACATTCTCCCCAGCATTAATAGAAAAACTGAAATAGATGCTTTCATAATTGAGTGATGATTATAAGTTGGGTCAGAGTCTTTGGAAGGTAGTGATATCTATCTATTAAAAATACTCATGCCTTGCTATCCGGCATTTCAATCCTAGGAATTAATGCTATGCAAATGATATGTTCACATGTGTATGAATTAATGTATGTGAAAAATCAGTCCTTGGTAATGGTATGACTGAAAACAACCTAATGATTATTAATATAAAACTACTTAAAAATTATGGTTCAGTCGTAAAGCAAAATATGCATTTATAAACGGAAATGGGAACATCTTTAGTACCAATATGGAGCATTTATTAAAAAAAAAATACATATATGGGTGTTCCCGTTGTGGCTTGGGATTAAGAACCCAGCTCGTATCCATGAGGGTGTATTTTGATCCCTGGCCTCGCTCAGTGGTTTGACGGATCCGGCGATGCCATGAACTTCTGTGTAGGTTGCAGATGCAGCTAGGATCTGGCATTGTGGTGGCTGTGGCATAGGCCAGCACCTGTAGCTCCAATTTGACCCCCTAGCCTTAGAACTTGTGTATGCTGCAAGAGTGGACCTAAAAAAAATGAAAAAATATACATTTGTATTTTAGCTTGCTTATTTGTATATGTATATATTAAATGGATTGAGAGAGGATAAAAAATAGTACAGGAGAGTCTGAAATATGTCAAGTATGCTACCATACAAGGTATGTATGTATAAAAATGTGGAAGGGGGTTATATGCATTTAATGTATAAATGTTTTATGTGTATGTAAATATATCTGGAAATATAAACGAAAACCTAACATATAGTTGCCTGTGGGATAGTGAATTGTGTGGCTAGAAGAAAGGAATAGGAGAACGATTCTTTATTAAACTAATTTTTTTGTATCTTCAAATTTCTGAACCATGTAAATATATTTCCTATTTTTTAAAAATTTAAATTGAAATGAAGCATTAAATCTTAGACTCATGATATTGGACATCATCTAATATAATATATACTACATTTAAATAGGCATTATATAAAGTTTATATGCGTAGATACACTTTATTTCTTGAGATTACAACCTAAAAGCAAAATAAAGAAGCATAAATTATACATATATAATGAAGTTTAGAAAGGTACAAACCAAAAAAAAGCCCCTTAAAATGACATTCTCATATTCTACGTGAGTAAAGATATTTTAATTGTAGGGATGAAAGAAAGTAATTCCATTTAATGAACCTACTCTTGGGTTTGTTGTGGTAGTTTACCTTAAATGTCCCAGAAGCAAAGAGAGAATGTAGATTCTTTCAGTTGTCCATGGTGTTAACATATGAAAATGTATGACTATAAAAGCATTGCATTTGGAGTTTTTGATGATGGGCTAGTGAAGGGCATGGAAGTGTGTTCAACTTTTGAGTATGATGAGCTCTAGAGTGGAAATGCTGTCTGTTTATTTGGTCAGTAGGTAAAAGTGAATGTTAAGGCTTATACTTTGAAGGCACGTTGTCTGAATTTGATCCCTGGCTCAGGAACTTACTAGCCATGTGTCCTTGGGCAGTTACTTGATAACCTAAATATTCTTGGCCTTAACTTCTTCATCTGTAAAAGGATAAAGTAACAATGTTTATCAAATAGGGTTTTGAGAATTAAACAATATAATCTATATAAGACATTTACTACTGTGCTTAACACATAAGACATGCTTAATAAACATTAGGTGTTATTATTGTTTCATATGAACTTAAGGACTATTTGCGATAATTCTTTGGCTTGCCACGAGATCCAAAAGTCAAGTTTGAGAATAACTGACGTGGAGATTGGGAAGGAGCAACAATGTTAAGCTTAAAGTTATGGTTATGAATTCCTAGCCTGACACTTACTTTATTGGACATTGGACTCTGTGTCTCAGGTCGTTCACCTGTAAAATAGGTTTAATGAAAGCTAATACGCATGGAGCTCATACCATGTTCGAGAAGACTTACCGCATCGTTCCATTTAGTCCTCATATCAGACTCATGGGGTAGTAACTATTATTATTTTTATAACTGAAGATTAAGTAACAGGTTAAAGGACTTGTTTGAATTCTCATAGGCAATATGCCAGGAAGTCAGGATACAACTCAGGCAGTCTCACACCATAGCACTGATCACTTAGCAACACTTTTTCCATGTATTGATAAAAGTACTCATTTATCTCAAGGGTTCTAGGTGAAATTTCAAATGCAGTACAGCAAAAGCACACTCTGAAAAATGTGAAGAGTTACAATAAAAAGGTCTTATCGATTTAACTGCAAAGTGTTCTGAAAAGGGTAATAGTTTGAATAATTTATCTCTGAATTATCTTTAGTTGATTCAAGGTAGGGAGGACCATGGCAAAATCTTTCAAGATATTTACCTTGTCTTTCCAGAAAGGCACTCATGTGGACAGTTCTTTAAGAGAAGATACTGCCTGTGGTTTGCCACTAAAATATTTCCTTAAAATAGTGTAATAATGATATCTGCTCCATGTGGCTTGGTGGAAACATTAAATAACACAAATGAAGACTATAGAAAGTACTTGATACATATTAGTTATTATTCAAATTACTATCATTACTATTATCATTATTAAAATATTATTATTATTAACCGTTGAGTTTCCAAGGTTAAACCTGAACAAATCTTCCTTGACCAGAGGTCAATAACTGTATGGTAGAAACTAGGCAGGTTTTTATTATCAACATTTCTACCTGTGAAGCTGCCTTTTTTTTTTTTTTTTTGTCTTTTTAGGGCCACACCCACAGCCTGTGGAGGTTCCCAAGCTAGGGATGGAATTGGAGTTGCAGTCGCCTATGCCAAAGCCACAGCAACGTGGGATCTGAGCCATGTCTGAAATCTACACCATAGCTCATGGCAAAGTCAGATCCTTAAACCACTGAGCGTGGCCAGGGATTGAACCTGTGTCCTCATGGATGCTAGCTAGTCAGGTGTGTTAACTGCTGAGCCATGACAGGAACTCTATCTTTTTAAAGTTGAAATATTTTAAAATCAAAACCAGTTGCCAATTCTTACTTTGTAATTGTAAACTTAAAATTTGTTTTCCTCACATTTTTATTTCTTAGAACTTTATGTAAATCTTTGCCATTTATCATAGTTTTTCAAAAAACTGTTCCTTACATCCCACAAGCTATATAGCAACCTAATGAATGGCTTCAGAGACTCCATTCAATATGAATTTAAGACCGACTGACTGGGAATGATTATCCTAAAGGACACAGTATTCCCATCATTTTTCTTGAAACTATCATTAGAAGCAGTGACATTGAAGTAGTTAATACTCTTTTTTTATAATCCAGTGTTGTGTATATTGACAATATCAGCCTGTGACCCTTCTGTAGCTAGAAGGCTGGTTGGAGGTTGTCTGTTATATTGCTTTAAGTCAAATTCCATAGGTGTGCAACGAAAACAGTCCTCCTCTAAACAAGCATACTGCTGGCCACACTTTCAGCTAAAAACACATACTCACAAGCACACACAGACGAGAAAGTTCACCTTAAATTGTTTTTCACTTAGTTTATAAAAGATCTTAGGTAGTTACAATTCTGAGTTCAAAATACAAAGTATAATTTGAATTTAATCGTGTGATTTCCACATGGAAGTTTTATTCCTTTTAGCTTGTATCCACAAGAACATTTTTTAAGGGTGTGGTGCTCTTGCTCTTTATAGATAAAATTTACTAATATGCAAATGCACAGTTGTCTATTGTCGGGAACCTGTTTCTACAATCTTTTCTTAGCCTCTGTTTCTATTTTCTATGCTAAAAATCCCATCTTGTCCTGCTTTACTTTACCCTATATTCCTGCTTGAAAAACAGTTGCAGTGCTGGCAAATGACTTAAGCTTAAGAACAAAGACCTAAAGGCATGTTATTCATGTGGTCAGCTGAATAAGGACATAATGCGTTGGTCTAGGCATGCCTGACCTTGCAAATAGGCATGCTGTTTGCACAGCATGATATGTCCTCTTAAGAATAAGAGGAAGATGAGCCTCATGGCCCCAAGGGGTTTATGAGGGGTCATTAGCAGGATATGCATCAGCAAGGAGAACTGAGGTGCAAACCTAGGCAGGCCAGGTTGCCTTAGATAGGCAGGCTTTTTGCAGAAACACAATGATGATTCTCTAGATGCTATGCGTAGATAGCTGATGCAAGGCTTCCACATTGCTAATGATTGTTAAATGCCTACAGGTCAGAAAAAAAGCTTAACCATCTACCAGCTATGTGACTTTTAAAATAATAAAAGAACTTTTAAAATAATAAAAAAACTATATCCTACATCTACAACTCCCTCCTCACTTCACTTAATCCTAAAGAACACAATAAAAGCAGTGTGGTTTCTTGAGGCAGCACTCTTGGTCCCTGAGACCTTGAGTACACCCCCCTTCCCACCTTTAATTAAGATAAATGTCTCTGAGTCTTGTTTTATGTTAACTTTTTCTTAAGTTTCACAGCACCCGTTCTTCAGCCCTCACCTGCTGAGCTGGTCTCAATAGTCTATCTAGTTTTTGCAATGATTAGTCTGTGCCCTTGTACGTTTCTCTTTGCATAGAGCTATTAATATTTTCAACTCACATACTTTTTTAAAACTTGCTATTTTATGCATAAGAAATTTGATAGAAAAACAATCCCTTCATTCATTCATTGACTCATTTCTCATATAAGCACATACATATATTTTTTTTTTACTCCTAGCTCAGGTATAATTTGTTCTTTCTAAGATGCACCTGTGAATTTGTGATTGATTTAACATCTCATATCAGTAGCTTGAAACGTGTCTAACCTGATGGACACTTAAAGAGAAGTGCATCTCTTTAAGGTCAAAGGTGGATAAATATTTTGGTAAGCATATAGGTATATAAGATAATGGGAAATACTTATTTGCATATATTTTGATACTGTGTACATTTTGTTTCATATAACTTCTTATTTAGTTGAAGAGATAATTTAGAGTACTGGAAAAAGTACTGGCTGTGAAATCATACAAATCTAAGTGCCATCTCCAACTCTGCCAACTGGTTGTGTGGCCTTGAGGGATGATCCCAAATAACCTCACCTTTGTTCCCTCAGCAAAAAAAGAAAATAAAAAAAGTTGGGGAGTTGTTTTCACATTCAAAAGAGGAAAGGCCTCTATATTCACATGCCCCTTGTTATCCAGATGGATGATCAAAATGCATGTATCAGAAAGTGAAGGGGGTTTAGCAGTTTTCATGGAGTCTGTCTTTCTCTTTAAGTAAAATTCCACCTTCTTTGGTATTTAAATTATCTAATTCTATATAACAAACCAACTCAAAACATAATGGCTTAAAATAATGAAGATTCATCATTTCTCACAGTTCATTGGTATTTCCACTGCTTTCATCTAGGCCCATTTGTTGGGCTACATTCAGCTTAGGGATGTGAGCCTGGACGTACATGAAGGTCACAGGAAGGGACCATTTTGACTGTTGGTAGGAACACCTTTATTTTCCCTACACAGGACCTCTTACTGTCCAGTGGGTCAGACCAGGTTTTTACCTGGCAATATCAGGATCATGACAATGGAATTTGCCACACTTCTTGAAGCCTAGGCTTTGGAACTCAAAAAGTGTCATTTGTGCCATATTCCACTGGTTAAAGAACATCAGCAGGCCAGCTGTTGTTCAAGGAGTGGAAAATTAGACTTCATCTCTTGATTGGAAGATCAGATAATTATACAAGTGTATGCATGAATTTATGGTCTTTACCTTACTGGAATTTTATATTATTTAGGTTTATTTCACAATGCTGCTTAATATCACAGTATGTAGCCATACTTGCCTGAAACTATCACTTGGTTCATCTCAACTGTACATCTGACCTCACTGTGAAAGTGAAGAATAGAGTACACCCCATTGTTTTCATGAAATACAAGCTAGTCTGCCATGAACATACTTATGAACTTAAGGGATTTAACACACACTCACATGCTGACGTATAAATATTCATAATATACGGCAGTTTTGACTAATCTATTTCAATATTATCTAACCTCAAATATTTTATCAATTGTGCCAAGTTTGCATTTATGAATAGTAGCTATATGTTCTAAACAGTGCATTCTTCATAGCAACTCATAATTATCCAATAGATGACATTTATTATATATGAAATTATATAAAATAATTTTTAAAAGACAATAAAATGAAACCACCCACCTTAAAATTAGTGTTATAGTGTTATTTACACTGTGATCTGCTACTTATATGACCCTCCTTTATTTTATACTCTCACAGATACTATTATTTTTGTACTCTGTGTTTATCATTGCCATACTTTTTCTAAACAAATTCTAATTTTTTGATGTATTAATATATCTATCACTAAGCAATATTTGATATATCTAAACAATTTTTGAGTGTAATAAAATTATATCATACTATGTATGTAGTTTCCTGCAATTTCCTTTAATTTGCTGAATGTTTTTTCTAAAAAATGTATCCATTTTGTTGCATGTAGTTGATGTTTATGTACATTGTATGACTATGTCCAATATCCATTCTCTAGTGTTTGTTTCTTGCTTTAATTTTACAGTGCTGAAATGCAAATTCAAGCACAGATCTTCTAGTGTACATGGCATCTATGTAGTTTCTCTGGGGTTATATAGTCATATGTGGACTTGCTGGATTGAAGGAAATGTGACCTGATTACATTCTTAAGAGCATGCTAATTCTTTTCTAAAGTGGTTGTAAAATTTACTACTATATGAATAAGAGTATAAATTCCCTCCCAAATGTGGATATTTTCAGATTTCTTAACTTTTGTTCATTTGGGGCAGTAAATGATATGTCGCTGTATTCCTAATAACCATTTTCTTATTTATTATTGAAGATGATCATTATTTCATCTTTATTGGCCATTTATATTTCTTTTTCTAGTGATATACCTTTGCATGTCAGTTGCTCATTTTTCTTTTTGCTTATTATTTAGCTCTGCTTTTTTCGAAATTCTATGTAGGATATCAATCCTTTGTCATTTATGTTTGTTAAGAGTATCTTTCCCCATTTTGTAGTTTGTCTTATTGTCCTGCATTGAAGTGAGATAGATTTTATTTCCATAGAATAATTCTATATAATAGTATTCAACCTCCACACACAAAGATGGTACTACTAAGCCAACCATTATACTAATTCCGATAAACATATACTTTTTCTGTATGCATAGTACTAAGTATATCCAGCTACAGTTCTTCTTATAACCCCTTAATATAAATCTATATGAATCTTGAACAGGGTTATAAATCTAGACTATAATTGTACAAAATATAAAACATATAATATGAAGTTTAATTCCACAAGCATGACTTCTTTAGCAATGTTTATTGGCTGTTTGAATTTTAAATGCATAGATCAGAATTTATCCTATCCTTTTGTAGGGAAGACCACTCAAACTTAAAATTAATTCAAAATGTTTACTGTATATCAGATCAAAACTGCTAAAATTTATTGAAATATTCCTATGTCCATGGTGCTATGTTACAGAGAATATATGTCTTCTATTAAGCAATCCAAAGATTGGCTATTATTTTGTTTTCATTAGCTGTTTACCCAATAGGTGAATATAAGCTACTTCACAAGCCAGATCACAGTCCCAGAATACAATCCCTTTTGTACTCTATAAATTAAGATGACAATAACTTGCATGTGACATAGAAGAGGATATGTTTTTTTGGACATTTTTATTTTTAGCAAAATATGTAATATTCATACATATTTTGAATATGTATGAATATTACACAAATAAAATACACAAATGTTGAGGTTATTAGCAAATTCCCTTTTTGTGTGTGTTCATGTAATAAATTTTTCACTCTTCTGCTTTCACCTCTAATTCAAGTATCGCTTCCACTTTGTTTTAAAATCCTTTTATTCTCACTCTCCCTTGTCATCTTGGTAAGTATTTTAAGGTTAATTATCACATACAGATAATAACTATTTACTCTGTTTCAGGTCCTGTGCAGAGAGTTTTATGTGTGTAAAGTCATTTACAGTGCACATATATCTCTCATGCCCCTTCATATACTGTTCTATGAGTGGGTAGAAAATAACTAGTATATTAAATGTACAGCAGGCTAAGTAGGAAATGAAAATAAGCTAAATGGGGTGATTTTATATGAGGCCCCTTTTTAAATATTCTTCTCCACCTTCTATTTTTTGTTTTTTCCTAGAAAGAATTACTTTTTCCTTCTATGAGCAACACAATACTTAGTAAACAAAATAAAGCAATATTAGAATACAATACTGCTTTTCTGTTTTATGATAAGCGACAACATCTGACACAGTGGATCATAGATGATTATGTTAAAATTCCTGAAGTTTATTGGCCCTTGGTTGGGATTTTGAAATAAATTTTGAATCTATGTACGAGAAAATGTTCATCCATAGTATCTTTATATGTATCATCTTTTCCTATTAGGGTGTTTAAAAATTAAGAGACATGAATATATCTTTGGCTTTTAATAGACTAGTGTTAGTGTGGGCATTTACTAAGTACAGTTGCTTCTGCAAACACTCTATCATCAAGGAAATTTTCACCATCAAGCACTTTTCCCATCAAACACATTTTAATATTATGTGTATTAGTAGGAACACTAGTTTTATACTTTCTGTTATTTTATGCTAAAATCATCAAATCATAGATGTTTTATGGAGAATTTTACATCAAAAAATATAATGAGTTTTTTAAAAAATATTTTAAATGCATTTCTTTTTGTTTGGTTTTTGTTTGTTCCCTTTACATGGTCTTGCTTTTCTCCTAGTTCTAGTTTTCTTATTTGAAAACAGGAAGTGATTACTTGCCAAGAATGGATTAACTGGAAGAACAAACATGTTGAATTTATTTCAGTATCACAAACTTCGGAATTTTGACTGTGTTCTAAAATGGATACCATCTCCCTTAATTATATTGCTTGGATAAAAACAGAAATTTAGGAATGTTGGAAATCTAGCATTCTACATCGCTCCTTCCTGACCACTGAATCCATTTCTATCCTGTTGACACATCTTTCTACATTTTTCATGGCTCTCCTTTTACCTGACTTATTTGTGGGTGTAATCTACCAATGTCAGCATAGTGAATTACGAGCAGCCACTTAAGGTAAACATCATTTACTCATAAGAAATTATTTCCACATCACCTTGGTTTTCAACTTGGCATTTAAGAAAAAAAGAAATCCTGTCCCTTTTTATAATCACCTGTCATGCATTTGAAATAACAAAGAGCCTCAAATTTTGCCTTCTCTTGTCTGAGTGTGCCACGCGGTGTGCTATGATTTATGACCTGAGCATCCAACACTCTCCATGCACTAACACGATGGCCCGCTGCGTTTGAAATATATCCCCCAAATGAAAGCAAACATGGTCTTGTGATATAAAGCCCTGTCTGCATGCAAGGAATTAAACACATATGAATTCTAATTTTTAGTCTTTTTTTCTGTGTTCCCTTTAAAAATGGCTAAAATAAGTTAAGATCCATGGGTGGACAGGTTTCCATATACTCAATGAGGGCTCTAAGGGGAATCCTGACCCTGAGAAAAAGGTGCAGGGATATTTGGCAGAACGTCAACATGGTTTCCACTGTACATGACAGGGATTCATTATGGGCTTGCTGTTGCCTGTAAGCTGGTTTCACTACCATCAACTATGAGGCCAGTATGCCTGGTTCCAGATGCTCTCTCCAATTGACCATAAAATTGCTATGCATTTCTGGCCAAACCAGAGATTTTAAAAGCTCCCCTCCCCCCCCAACACCCTAACCCCCAATTCCCTCTAAAAAGCTGCTCATTATTCTTCCTTTGCCCCCTGATCTCAGCAAAAGAAATACTTCTGGAATCAATTAGAAATGTCTACCCTTGATGAGGTTTGCACGTGAGTTTGGAGTTGTGAGGCTTTGATAGTGGCAGCCAACAGCTGCAGTTTCAGGTGGTAAAATCTAAGAAGGAATTTTCCAGGGTTTATTTACCATCATAAAAATTTTAAAAATAGGCAAGTCACGTTAGGAGACCGTCTCATAAGTCTTTGAAAGTGAAGTTAAATTTGGATTATATATTTATTTATTTTTATCCACTATGAGCAAGCTAGAATTTTCTGATTGGGGGAATCTTTCCATTGCTTTAATAGATTGTGTCAAAGGGTGATAAATACCGCAAATGGGGATCTCCTTTCTGAAGGTTAATGGTGAAAGAACATCTGTTATTTCTTCTGTCATATTGATTGCTTGACAAGTTAAGATGGTCAAGGTTAATGGAAATCAGAACCCATCTTCTGAAAATAATGTGAATTAATACTGTGTATTTTCCTACTCTCTTTCTCTCGTTATATGGTGTATATACGGTATTTAATCAAAAATCACAATAAGAACTTTTTTTCCTTTTTAAATATAGGTATTTGATAAGCTTTTGTTAATGCTTATTTGATAAGATGCTATAAGCTTCTTTTTATATCTATGTGTCCAATTAAAATACATTAGCTATTGTAGCCTGAAAATGACATGATTTTCCCAAAGCCAAATTAAAAGGTATCCAAATTATCACCTGACACGTGTCCTTTTCCGTCCTTGAGTAAATGACATTCTTCGTGAAAGTCTGCTTTTGTTTCTCCTGCTGGCTCGAAAACAGAAATTTCCAAGGGTACATTTCCAGGACTAAAGTTTTTCACTTGAGCCTTCATGAAATGGTATCAAACATTTTTTTTTTCTCAGAGAATCACCATTAAATACAGAATTTTAGTTCCCAGACCTACCTATTACTTCTGCAGTCAAACGGAATTTCAAGCACCTGCTAATTCCTCTTGAAATGTTTCAGTTTCTATTTATATAATGGTGGAGAGGTATGTAGAAATTGTATATCTTTTTTTCTGGTAGTATATTCCTATTTATAGATGACAGAGATAAGTTTATATTTGCATTTTTATAAGAGCTCCTTCCACACATGAAGACGTCTGCCTAATAATAGTATGGTTTCTAGATTGAAGTATATTAGTTTGGAAAATATCTTAGTTTGTAAAACTGAATAAGTATATTATCAAGAGTACCTAAAATATCATACAATTTTATTATATTCCTGGAATAACTTTAAGCAGGCTGAAAAATTCAGTTACTTAGGATACCTAATGTTATATGTATGCCACAGTATAATAAAGGTTAAAAAAATAGGGAGTTCCCGTCGTGGCGCAGTGGTTAACAAATCCGACTAGGAACCATGAGGTTGCGGGTTCGGTCCCTGCCCTTGCTCAGTGGGTTAACAAACAATCCGGCATTGCCGTGAGCTGTGGTGTATGTTGCAGACGCGGCTTGGATCCCGCGTTGCTGTGGCTCTGGCGTAGGCCAGTGGCTACAGCTCCAATTCGACCCCTAGCCTGGGAACCTCCATATGCCGTTGGAGTGGCCCAAGAAATAGCAAAAAAAAAAAAGAAAAAAAAAAGACAAATAAATAAATAAAATATATTTTGCCTAATAGTTTCCTGGGTAAAGTAGCAAACCAACAATAGGAACAAAAAGAAACAAGGCCAAACAACTTAATTACCATCTTTCAAAAATAATGCCTAATTTATCCTTCTCAATGTCCTCCATATGTTCTGCATGTTATTGGTGAGCCAAACTTCCTTTTATTGAGTAAAACAAAAAAAGCTATATGCAGCCTTTAACAGCATTCTAAACGTTACTTCTCTGTGATCAAATTGTTACAGAAAGGAAAAGTTGACTAATTTGTTCATTCCTTTGCTCTGAGATGAAACATCCCATGTGCCAGCTCTTTCTAAATATGTTCAGATCTAAGGGCAAAATCTGGCTGTTTGGTATTAAGTCCATTGACAGTTGAAACATTCTCTCCAGGGAGGAAGCAGAAATCTACTCTCTGCCTTGCAAATATGAGGCTTCCTTGTAGGTATCAGGTAAGACTGTAAATGCGCTAATAACCATTTGGACATGCACTCTCAGAGAAAAGCACCTAGGGAAAAGCTGATGGAGATTACTGCCTAATACCCTCATTGGTGACTCCTGAGTTTCCTGTTTACAAGGTATTATTTCTCTTCGTCCTTACTTATTGGATTGTGAGGAATGCTAATATAGATTTTTCAACACAGTTTATGCTGTACTTTGTTTCTACGAAAATTCGGTAAGGAATTTTGTAAGGAATTCGATCTAGTGTGCAGCACAAGAAGGCACTATCTCTTAAATTGTGCTTGTTTATGACAATGTCTGACACTGGCTCAGCCTAGCTTTTTGTACAAGCATTTAAATTACTGTGATGAGATGGAGAAAAATTGGCCTCGGATTCCAGACACATGGTTGTTATGAATTAACAATGTAAGGAAAATCACTTAGTCCTCAGTTTGACCATCTGTAAAGTCAAAGGAATGAAGTCGATTTCTTAAGTTACTTCACTGTTTAAGGTTTCATACTGGCTATGTAATTCTAAAAAACAAATAGATGCTCTTGGTTTACATTCGCATGATTAATTCTCTAAAAAGAGTGGGATTCTGAGGAATCTTTGGGAAATGAAAAGTTGAGTCTATGAGATGTTTCAGTACATGATATATGAGAACTTAAAAGATAGGACTGGAACAATAATACTCCTAATTGTGCTGTGTGAGAATCTAATTGCACCTGCATATAATCACTACCACACAATTTTCAACCTACAAATCACTTCAAACAAATGAATAATCAAAATATATTTTAAAAGTTTGCTACCTATAAATCTGGCTTCCAGACAAGCTTTCTTACTGTTAAGGATGGAGCTTAGAAGTGTTCCAGGCCATGTGGAAATGGAGTCAGGTCATTGAAGTGAAGCTTGGAACAAATTTGTGTGTAGGAGGATATTGGCTATTGAAATACTAAAGCCAATATCTATGATATAAATACAGCAAGTCTTTAACAAATCTCTCTGAGTATCCTTGTGCCAAAAACTGATACTAGCTGTGCATAGAAAGTACTGTCAACATGCGGCAAGATTGGTAGTGTAATGTGCCTAGAATAAGGCAACCAGAGGAATATATTTCCTCCACTTTGTTCTAAAGTGTTAATTATAAGTCACTGAGGGGTCACTCACAGAAAGAAGTCCCAATGTGAGACACGGGTGGTTTACAATAAGCATGTGGAAGTGTTTAATCAAAATGCATTAGGCAGATAATTTAGAAAAACTTTGTTTGCTCTTCCATTTTAGTGATACTATGTGGAAACCGCAGTGCAGAAAAATATTTTCCTCGGTTTGCTAAATTCTCTTCAGATGATTGCTGAAGGCTGTGGATAATTTTGCATTAGATTTCCATTTACTTTAAATCCAACACTAAAATAGTAGACTGATTTCAATCTGCAGTGGAACTTTTAGATCAAGCTTATTTCATTATTCCAGAGGAAAATCTTCACATGAAAAAAGGGAGATTTTTCACTCATATTTAACTCCAGTAATAACCTTAAGAAAGTGGATTATCTGACTGTACAAACACATGAATATTACAAAGTAGCAAATGGAAGAGAATCTTATCAAAGCTATAGTAAAATAATACATATTTGAGAATACCTGTTCCCAAATAACTATAGAATGTATGCCAGGACATTTAGTTTTACTTAAATTTTGAAATTCTTATTATTCTTTCCCTATGACATTTTGTCATCTGATGCTCAATTCCTTTAGTCTGACAATGGCAGTTTCATCTTTCATTCAGTAGAATTTCACTTATTTCTGGCCAGCATCCTTTTAAGCAGCATGTATTTAACCTTAGTAATATATAGAGGTGTATTGATTCTTTCAAAAGAGAGGGCATAACAAGAATGAGTTCAGGTATCTTTTGAGGGTGAAGTTGGGTCACTGGATGTGGGTGATTGGAGAAAAGTTAAACTGCCTAATGCTAAAGGATTCTCTTCGCATTATAGGTCAAAGAGGCTTCTATTTATTCCTACTTCTGATAAAACATTATTATAAAATATTATATAATCAAATAATACACTATGACCACATATTCCATTATACAATATGTAATTATACATAATAATTATATTATTATTAAACATTATTGTAAAAAGTTATGATGAACATCAAAAGTCACTAAGAGCAACAGTTAACTTCAGGAAAATGTCTTTTTTTTTTTTGGTCTTTTGTCTTTTTTAGGGCCGCACTCATGGTCTATGGAGGTTCCAGGCTAGGGGTCTAATCAGAGCTGTGGCTCTGTAGCTGCCGGCCTACACCAGAGCCAGAGTAATGCCATATCTGAGCCACGTCTGCAACCTACACCACAGCTCACAGCAACACTGGATCCTTAACCCACCAATCGAGGCCAAGGATTGAACCTGCAACCTCATGGTTCCTAGTCAGTTGTTTCTGTTATACTATGACGAGAACGCCAGAAAAATATCTTTAAGAGCAGAGAATATTATTTGAAAGTAAAGACCAGAGAGGATTACTTTGAACATGAAAGTAGATCTAGTATCCAGTTACTATTCTCTCTCCTGTATCAGGTGGTCATAAGAGACTTTTAAAAATTAAAAAAAAATTTTTTTTTGTCTTTTTTTGCCTTTTCTAGGGCCACTCCCACAGCATATGGAGGTTCCCAGGCTAGGGGTCGAATTGGAGCTGTAGCCATCAGCCTATACCACAGCCACAGCAACGCAGGATCCAAGCCGCATCTGCGACCTACACCACAGCTCACTGGCAACGCCAGATCCTTAACCCACCAAGCGAGACCAGGGATTGAACCCACAACCTCATGGTTCCTAGTTGGATTTTTTAACCACTGAGCCACGACGGGAACTCCCTAGAAAATTTATTATTAAAAAAAAAATTCATTAAAAAGGAAAATCAGGTGCCTACGAGTTAGCAGCTTTTAGACTGAAATAAACTCAGGTTTCATAAGCTAAATCCAACCTTTGTTTGTACTTTGTTTGACCTGCAGAGAGCTATCTGTTTTTTAAAAAAATTATTGCATATCCTTGTAGATTACTTTATACCTGATAGTTTGAATCCCTTAATCCACTACCCTCATTTGTCCCTCCCACCTCCCCTCTCCCCACTGATAACCATTAGTTTGTTCTCTATGCCTGTGAGTCTGCTTCTTTTTTGTTATATTCACATGTTTGCTGTATGTTTTAGATTTAACATATAAATGATATCATTCAGTATTTATTTTTATCTATCTGACCTCTTAGCATAATGTCTCCTGCGTCCAGCTATGTTGCTTCAAGTTGCAAAATTTCATTCTTTTTTGTGGCTGAAATATACATATATATATATATATCTCACACCTTCTTTACCCATTCATCTGTTGATGGACAAATAGGTTTTTTCCATACCTGGCAATTATAAATAATGCTGCTTATGAACACTGGGGTGCATGCAATATTTTTTAATTAATGTTCCTGTTTTTTTAGGATGTATATCTAGGAGTGTAATTGCTAGGTCATATGGTAGTTCTATTTTTAGTTTTTTGAGTAACCTCCACACTGTTTTCTACAGTGGCTGCAACAATTTACATTCTAACCACCATTTCCAATAGTGTATGAGAGTTTGCTTTTCTTTATATCTTCATCAACATATGTTATTTGTGTTCTTTTTTATTATAGCCATTCTGACAGGTGTGAGGTGATATTGTGGGGGTTTTTTGCATTTCCTTGATGATTAGCAATATTGAGCATTTTTCCATATGCCAGTTGGTCCTCTGCATTTCCAGAGCTATTTGTGTTTAATTTACAAATTAAAATTAATTTACGAGGAAAACCTATAAAGTCTGAAAGAAAAGCCTATTACTCAAATACACAGATATCACATAAGGAACCAGGAATTGTGAAAATTAGTTAAATATGACACCACCAAAGGAAATTAATAAAGCTTCAATAAAGAAATGGAGATCTATGAACAGTCAGACAAATCATTCAAAATAATCACCTTAATGAAGTTTAGTGAACTACAAGAAAACAGACAGACAACTAAACAAGATTAGGAAAACAATGCATGAGCAAAACGAGAAATTTGACAAGGAAATAGCAACCATCAGAAACAAAACAAAAACCAGAAATCTTTAAGTTGAAAACTACAATACTTGAACTGAAGAATTCAATAGTGGTTTCCAAAAGTAAATGTGACTATGCAGAGGAAAGTGTCAGCCATCTGGAGAACAGGACATTTGAAATTACTCAGTAAGAGGACCAAAAAGAAAAAAAAGAAGTGAAGAAGAGTGAAAAAATCCTATGGGAATGGGAATTATGGAACACAATGAAAATGCATATTTACATTATGGGAATTCCAGAAGGAGAAAAGAATAACAAAAATATTTAAAGAAACAATGGTTAAAAACTACCCCAATTTGGGAGAGAAATGAACATATATATCCATAAAGCCCAAAGGCTCCAAATAGGTTGAACCCAAATAGAATTACACTGAGGCATAAATTGTCAAAAGTCAAAGATAGAAAAATAATTTTAAGAACAGCAAGAGAAGAGAGAAGTTATATGCAAGTTAAGCCCCATAAGTTTATCAGTGGATATCTCAATTGAAAATATTAATGCTAGGAGGAAATTATAAAACTTATTCAAAATATTGAAAGAAAATAACTGTCAACCAAGAATTCTATACCCAAGGAAGCTGTGCTTCAGAAACCAATTAGGGCTAAAAGCCCCTGAACAAACAAAAGCTGAAGGAGTTCATTACCATAAGATCTGCCTTACAAGAAAAGCTCAAGGGAGTTATTTGAGTGGATGTAAAATAATTTTAATTGACAACATACAAAGAGAGAAAAAGTAGCATAAAAATCACTACTAATGATAAATATAGAGTCATAGTTAGATTTTGCAATATGGTAATAGTGGTGCGTAACTCACTTATAACTCTAGTTTTAAAATTAAAAAAAGAACATGCAAAAGTAACCTATAGCTATAATAAACTGTTATTAGTTATAACTAAGATGTAACAACACATTCTAAAATGTGAGAGGCAGAGAAGCAAAAGTGTAAAGTTAAGAAAAATTATTGAATTTAAGTTATCAGTTTAAAATAGGGTTTAAAATATTTTATGCAAGCTTCATGTAAGCTTCATAGTAACCACAAATGAAAATCTTAAAGTAATTACACTAAATTCAGATTGTAAAGAAATTAAAATATACTAATACTAAAAGATATCAAAATACAGAACAGCAGGATGAGAAACAAGAAACAATGGTTCTATAAAACTACCAGAAAACAATGAATAAAATGGCAATAGTAAGTTCTTATCTATTAATAATTACATATTAAATGTAAATTGTTTAAATTTTCCAGTCAAAAAACAGATAGTTTACCAATGGATAAAAAGACAAACTCCAACAATATGATGTCTACAGGAGACTCATTTTAGCCTTAAAGTAATGGAAAAGACATTTCAAGAAAATGATAATAAGAAAAAAGGAGGGATAGCTATACTTATATCAGACAGAATAGAATTTAAACTAAAAAAAATGATAAGAAAGAAGGTCATTATATAATGATAAAGGGGTCAATCCCTTTAATAAATATTTAGGGACTTTAATCCTTACTCTCAACAATGGGTAGATTATTCAGACAGAGAATCAGTGCTGAAATTGAGATCTGAACTACACTGTAGGTAAAATGGGCCTAATAGACATATAGAAACATTCTATCTTATAGCAGCAGAATACATTCTTCTCAAGTTCACATGAACAATTTCTAAGATAGACCGTTATATTAGGACCAAAACAAGTCTTAGGAAATTTGAGAAGACTGAAATCATACCCAGTACCTTCTCTGACCACAATGCCATGAAACTAGAAAGCAATGATAAGAGGAAAACTGGAGAAGTCATGGACACATAGAAATTAAACAACAGTTTCCTGAAAAAATAATGGATCAAAGAAGAAATTAAAAGTGGAAATAAAGTTTCTTGAGATAAATGAAGATGAGAATACAACATACCAGATATACGGGATGCAGCAAAGGCAGTTCTCAGAGGATATTTCATAACAATAAATGCATACATTAAGGATCAAGAAAGATGCCAAATAAATAACTTAATTCTGTACCTTAAGAAACTAAAAGTAGAACAAACTGAGCCCAAAGTTCTCAGAAGAAAGGAAATGATAATGATTGAGCAGAAATAAATGAAAAAGAGGGAAAAACATAGAAAAGATTAAATAAAATTAGACATGATTCTTTAAAAATCTTTTAAAAATCTAAACCAAGTTGACAAACCTTTGGCTTGACTAACCAAGGGAAAAAAAAGGGACTCAAATCAACAAAATTATTAATGTAAAAGGAGATGTTACAGTTGATACCACAAAAATTCAAGGGATCATAACAGGTTGCTATGAACAACTACATGCTGATGAACCAAGAAGAAATGGAAAAATACAACTTATCAAGACAATTGGGAAGAAATAGAAAATGTGAATAGAACTATTGCTAGTAATCAAAAACATCACAATGAAAAAAGCTCAGGACCAGATGGCTTCATTGGTCTATTTTACCAAACAGTTAAAGAAAAATTAACATCAATCCTTATCAGAATCTTCCAAAAATTGAAGAGGAGGAACACTTTCAGATTCATTTTGCAAGGTCAGAATTATTGTGATACCAAAACCAGAAAAGGACATTACTAGAAAAAAAAAATCTATAGGCCAATATACCTGATGAATATGCAAAGATCCTCAATCAAATACTAGCAAACCAAATTCAACAGCATATTAAAAAAAATCATTTACCATGATCAAGTGGGATTTACCCTGAAGATGCAAGGATGACACAGCATACACAAATCAATCAATATGATGCATCACTTTAACGGAATGAGAAAAAGAATCATATGCTCATTTCAATAAACATGCACAAAAAATGTATGACAAAATTCAACATCAATTTTTTATAAAAACACTTAACAAATTAGGCATAGAAAGAAAATATATCAACATATCAAAGGCTAACTCTGATAAGTCCACAGCTAACATATTCAGAGGTGGAAAGTTAAAAGCTTTTTTCCTAAGATCAAGACAAGGGTGTCCACTCTCACCACTCCTATTCAACATAGTATTGGAAGTACTAGCTAGAGCATATGGACAACAACAACAAAAAAAATAAAAGCTATCAGATCCAAAAAGGAAGAAGAAAGATTGTCTCTATTTGCATATGACATGATTTTTCCTAAAGAATTAAAAAAAAAATTGTTAGATCTAGTCAATTAATTCAGTAAAGGTGCAGGATTCAAAATTAACATACAAAAATCAGTAGCATTTCTGTATACTAAGAACAAAATTTCTGAAATAGAAATTAACCTCATTTATAAAATCATCAAAAACAATGCAATATTTAAGAATAAAAGTAAGGTGGTGAAATATCTCTATGCTGAAAACTAAAGGACATTGATGACAGAAATTGCAGAAGACTCAAATAAATGGAAAGGTATTCTGTGTTCATGGATTGGACAAATTAATACTGTTAACATGTCAATACTACCAAAAGCATCTACAGATTCAATGCAATCTTTATCAAGAGTCCAATGGCATTTTTTTGCATAAGTAGAAAAAATAGACTTAAAATTTATATCCAACCACAAAATATCACATTATACTGTAAAGCTATAGTCATCAAAACCTCATGGTACTGGCAAATAGACCAATTGAACATAATCAAGAGTTCAGAAATAAACTTGAACATATATGATCAATTAATATTTGATAAAGGAGGAGTTCCTGCTGTGGCACAGCTGGTTAAGGATCCAGTGTTGTCTCTGCAACATAAGTGGTTGGGTCCCCAGCACCACATAGTGGGTTAAGGATCCAGCACTGCTGCAGCTGGGGCATGGGTTGCAACTACAGCTCATATTCGATCCTGGGCCTGGGAACTGCCATATGCCATGGATGCAACCAAAGAAATATTTGATAAGGGAGGCAATACTAAATGGAGAAAGGATAGTTTCTTCAATGAATGGTTTTGGGATAATTGGATATTCACATATAAAAGCATGATACTGGACCTGTATCTTATACCATTCACAAAAATTAACTTGAAACGGGGTTGAAAAATTAAATTTAAGACGTGAAATCATCAAACTCCTAGAAGAAAACAGGAATAAAGCTCCTTGACTTGGGTCTAAGTAAAGATTTTTTAAAATATGACACAAGCACCAGAATCAAATTTAAATAAGTGGGTTAACATCAAACTAAAAAGCTTCTGCATATCAAAGGAAACCATTAACAAAGTGAAAAGACAACCTTTGGAGTGGGGGAAATACTTGCAAAATATATATCTGATAAGGGGTTAATATCCAAAATACATAACAATCTCATTCAACTCAATAGCAAAATCCCCCAAATATCCCTATTAAAAATGGACAAAATACCTTAAAAGATATTTCTCCAAAGAAGATATAGGAAGGGTCAACAAATACCTGAAAAGGTACTCAATATCACTAGTCACTAGGGAAATACAAGTGAAAACTATATCATCTCATACCTATTAGAATAACAATTATCAAATAGATAAAATCAACTATAATAGAAAAAATAAATAAGAAAGATACATTCTGGCATGAATGTGGAGCAAAGGAACCCTGTGTACTGTTGGTGGATTGTAAATGTCCCCACTAGGGAAAACAGTATGGAGGATTCTCAAAAAATTAAAAATAGAACTACCATATGATTCATCAATTACACTTCTGAGAATATATTCAGAGGAAATGAAAATACTAACTTGAAAAGATATCTACACTCCCCCCATGTTCATAGCAGCATTAATAACCATAGCCAAGACATGGTAATAACTTAAGTGTGCACCAATTGATAAATGGATAAAGACATCTTTCTATATATACATATATATATAGAGAGAGAGACCATACACACACAATGGGATTTTAGTCAGCCATAAACAAGGAACTCCTTGTTTTTGGAATAACATTATAAAAACATGGATGGACTTGAAGGTATTATGCTTAGTGAAATAGATTAGAGAAAGAAAGTTTATAATTTCACTTATATGAGGAGTCTAAAAAATACAAAAACCCAAACTCATAGAAAAAGAGATCGGACTTGTGGTTCATAGAAGAGGAGGGTAAGGAGGGGAAAATGGAGAGGTGATCAAAAGATTCAAACTTTCAGTTATAAGAAAAATTACTAGGGAATATTGTACAACATCATGACTGTAGCTAACACTGGTGTATGATATACTGAAGAATTGTTAGGAGAGTAAATTCCAAGAGTTCTCATCACAAGGGGATTTTTTTTACTTTTTTTTCCATTTCTTTTCTTTTTATTGTATCTGTATGAAAAGATGGATGTTAGCTCAACCTAATGTGATAATTATTTCATAATACATCTAAATTAAACTATCATGGAGTTTCTGTCATGGCTCAGTGGTTAACGAAGCTGACTGGTATCCATGAGGATGCCGTTAAGTGTGGCCCCAAAAAGACAAAAGACAAAAAAAAAGTTACTGATTTTTTTCTTGGTAGATTTAATGCAAAATGTCATATTCAGGTAAATTTCAAAACCCATTGATAGTATTCTATCATAAAAGCTATACACTTCATACTGAAACAGGCATTTCAAACTGTATATACTGCATATTAGCTTTTAATCAGCAATGTAAACAATGTAATACAAGCATTACATGAATTTTACATTAAGATAAACCAATCCACTTTTACCAAGACAGATGTGATCACTCAAATCCCATTGTGAAAGAAGTAAGAGCATTATTTGGTCTAGGTCTCAAGTACTGAATTTAGTAAATAACTTGGGCTTTGTATATTCATTGCTTCATAACACCTATTTCCAACATTTAAACATTACCAAGTGTTTCAAAAGTTCTGGGCTTAAGATTCAATGAGAAAGCATGACATTTGTAAATCTTACCTCATCAAGCAGTTTTTATTTGACAGTTACAAGTGTAATTTATTTTAACTACTCTTTCTTTTATAACACCTACATAATAAGAGGAATATTGTATTATTATATCTCCCTTATATATCAAGCCCACTTTTTTTTAAAAATCACAGATGTAGAAGAAAAGCATAAAATGATTTTATGAAGTTATATTCAGAAAAATTCAATAATTTGACTTCAATAATTTTTAAAATTTTTTATGGGTTAAAATCAGAAAAATGAGTTTTTGCAACATATGGCTTTGAAAAAAAATTTTAGCGTTGATTATAAGCAAAAAGCAAAATTGTATGAAATGAACTGCATTTTCTTGTTTTTAAACTGGTTCCCTCTGAATTAAAAGTGCATTTGCAAGTAACCATTTTATATATCTAAATTTACATGCTTTATATTTATTTTTTTCTTACACATTCACAGAAAAATCAATATTAGTCGTATCAATCGGCATATCAATATTAGTCATAAGTTTAGGTAATATATTTACGTGAATCAAACTTTAAAGCTTCTTTGAAAAGTTCCCTTCCACATGAAACTCCTCTCCCCAGAGGATTCCAAGGTTATTTTGTGTGTGTGTGTATCTGTGTGTGTGCGTGTGTGTGTCTGCGTGTGTGTCTGCATCTGTATGTACCTCCTAACATATCTTATGCACATATAACCATAAATATACAAATATCAAAAGACTTAGATCCACACCTGGCCCTATACTAACCATGTAACTCTGAACAAGTCAATCTCTTAGATGCAGGGTACATCTATAAAGTGCCAAAAAAAGATGATTACATTTCTCCCAATTCTAAAATAGGTCAATATTGAAAGCTGACAACAGCAGTTTATCCCTCCATTTATTTTCATCTCATAGTTGAAATATCCTCCTTTAATATATAATAGGCAATATAGTCATTTTCTACCATGGCACAAAGTTATAGGGACTCACATGCTGTCTGTAACTTACATTTGTCTGTCGTTCTTGATGTCTATGACCTGTAAGAATCAAATCACTGCCTGAGGACTTTTCATGGATTCAAAGCTATTCCTTGACTTCACCTCATTGATGCCCTGAGGGAATGTTGGTTCAGGGTTGCCAGATCTTTAAATTTTTCAAGAGAAATCCTTAATCCAGTTCGTAAAGTCTCCCAAATTTAAAATGTTATTAAACTGTCAGTTTTGTTCCATTTTTATTGAGAAGTAATTGAGGAGTTCATACTGTGGCATAGTGGGTTAAGAATCCCATTGCAGAGGCTCAGGTTGCTTCAGAGTTGTGAGTTAAATGCCCTACCTCCCACCCCCCCCCCCGCCCCCCGCCTGTGGTGGTGTAGGTCACAGCTGTGGCTCAGATTTGATCTTTGGCCTGGGAACTTCCATATACTATGGTGTAGCCATAAATTTAAAAAAAAGAAAAGAAAAGGAATTGATATATATCACTGTATAATTTTAAGGCATACAGAATGATAGTTTATTTTATTTTTTGTCATTTTAGGGTAGTACCCATGGCTTATGGAGGTACCAAGCCTAGGGTTCAAATCAGATCCGAGCCGTGTCTGTGACCTACACCACAGCTCATGGCAATGCCAGATCCTTAACCAACAGAGTGAGGCCCAAGACTGAACCTGCATCCTCATGGATGCTAGTCAGGTTCGTTTCCACTGAGCTACAGTAGGAATTCCCAGAATCAGTATTTTTCTTCCTATTAACAATAAAAGTCTCTCTTTGATTTATAGGAAAAATGTTTAGCTATATCGAACAATAATTATATTAGTGCTTTTACTAAGAATTAACATTTTATTATTAAAACACTGATAAGTCATTCAACTTACTTGGATTTAATACATCCATCCATCAATACACATTCAGGAGATATTTATTAAGTATTACCTTTGTGATGGAATTATTATAATGGTTAGGAACAGGAAATGGGAACTCTCAGATTTCAGTTTGGGTCCTGGCTTTGATATTTAAAAACTCTGTGAATGTCAGTAAGTTTTCATGTTTTCCCTGGATAATAATAGAATTGTTACAAGAGTTAAATGAAGTATTGTATTTCAAGCACTTACCGTAATTTTGCTGCAAGGTGGATATTTAACAACTGCCAGCTGTTGTTGCTGCTGATGAAAACAATGTCACCAGTACCTAGTACTGAAACAGATACTGGAGGAAAATGGCAAATGGGACATTATCTCAGACTTGAAGTATGTGGAGATAATCAAATAAACGAGTAATTCCAGTAGAGTTTGATGAACACTATTTTAAAGTTATAGACAGCATGGTCTGAGAACAAAATGAAAAACATAAATAATTCAGTTGCAGTATGTGATAAGATTCTCATGGTGATGATGTTTATCTTGAGCATGAGTGGCGGTTTACCTACTGAAGAATTTTGATGGAGGTCACATCAACTACAGCCAAGCAACTTGGGCCAAGGCCATTTGGTGAGAAAAAGTCTTGCCACGTTGGGGAATTGACAGTCATTCTTTACGGCATTACTGTTAAGCGAGGGTAGAAGAAGGCAAGGATCAATAGTAGAAAAATGAAAAAGTCAAGAGTAGAAAAAGATGTATAGGGAGTACATATGAGTTTGGGGGTTTATCCTTGGAGTATTATCACCAATGCCATTGAAAAGTTTGTTTTTTTGTTGTTTGTTTTTTCGTTTTGTCTTTTTTCTCTTTAGGGCCTTGCACACTGCATATAGAGGTTCCTAGGCTAAGGGTCCAATCAGAGCTGTAGCCGCTGACCTATGTCAGAGCCATAGCAACGCAGGATTGAAGATGCATCTGAGACCTACACCAAAGGTGTAGGCAATGCCAGATCCTTAACCCACTGAGCAAGGCCAGGGATTGAACCCACATCCTCATGGATGCTAGTCAAGTTTGTCAACCACTGAGCCATGACAGGAACTCCCATTGAAGAGTTTTAAGCATAGAGGCCATTTGCTTAGATTCACATTTTAATATAATCACTGAAATGGTTTTGTAAAGAAGGAATTTGTAGGCAGCAGGAAACACATTGCGAATAAGAGAGAGGCTGTATTTGAGTTTAAAGATTTCTTCAACCAGTGGAAAAGCATCATACAATTCAGGTGACCCTACATTCACATTCCTAGTTTCAAATTGTAATATAGTTTTGCTATGCAGATTAATTCTAAGTCTGAAACCATTAATTTATTATAATATTAGCAGTGCCCCAAACCTGGTTAATGTTGCTTTAGTTTTGTGGAAAAAACCTGAAACTCCTTAAGGAAATTATGACACCAGTATTTGTAATTCTACATATTTATGTGTTTATTTATTCAGTAAATATTGTTGAGTTCCTACTATGTGTCATGTATTACAGTAGGTGTTTGACATATATCAGTGACCAAAAATATGTTATTTTCTAAATGGAGAATCAAGAAATTCTTAATTTTCTCTTAAATTTGGAATTTTAGTTTTTGCTTGTATCAACCTGAGTGACTGCCACTTTGTTTCTTTTCTTAAATTCTCAAATCTGTAAGAGGAAAATGATAGCCAGCATCCTCCAGTGAATGGTATGCATAGTAAAGGAAAAATTATTTTCTAAATCTTATTTCCAATGAGTGCATAAGTGAGTAAAAAATTTTTTTTCATTTTGCTTTTTAAGGCTGCACCTGTGGCATATGTTATTTCCCAGGCTAGGGGTCGAATCAGAGCTACAACAGCCAGCTTACGGCATAGCCACAAGAACGCAGGATCCCAGCCACATCTGCGACCTATACCACAGCTCTCTGCAATGCTGGATCCTTAACCCACTGAGAGAGGTTAGGAATTGAACCAGCATCTGCATGTATCCTAATCAGGTTTTTTCCTCTGAGCCACAACAGGAACTCCCAAATTTCAAATTTTAAACTGTGTTTAAGACAGGATACTAAAGGGAAAAATGTTGTCTACTATTTCAGTACTAAGTAATAAATGGGTCTTTCTCTTCCCCTTTTTATGATTCAGTACTATTTTTGAAAGGCAAACAGTAATATCATACACAAGTTTTGCTGAGGTTTTGTGGGTAATATTACAGCAAAATGTAAGTGCAAACTATGAAGCTCATGTCATTTTCAAACATACTGATAAAATAGCAGTGAGGTGAAACAAGGGAGTTGGTAAGGAATTGTGTGTATGATAGAGTTTTGGTGTTACTTTTGTAATTTGATTCCTTGATTTATATTTTTTTCCTTGAAAGTAATAAGCACTGAAGGACAAAGTTATCATAAATGCCAAAAAGTGAACCTGGACCTACTAAAGATTCATTTAGTATTTTCTGTGACCCCTTTCATTCAAAATCATTCAAAATTTGCCTTATATTTCATATCACTTATAGGTCTGCTGGTGTTAGGATAGGAAATGAGTCAAATATTTGATACAATGTTGCCTATATTTCTTATAATCTAATATTAAAACCTTAATTAAGGATGAAATAAGGGTGAATGAAGAAGTAGAACAGATTCTCCTTGACAGAAAGGCAATTTTTCTGTTGAATATATTAAGAGGAAAAGGCATTGATATAGTCTACCACCACAGTAATTGTAGTTATCAATAGTTGTTAATATATTATTGATACATAGAATTGATCATTTTACAGTGGAGATTTGTGAAATATACTATATACCAATACACTAATATACTGTTGCAAGGGGTTCCTTAGAATGTAACTGAATATCCAATGTAATTTAGGTTTTAATAATTTCTGTAAGAAGATAAAAAAGTCATAAAGATTTCCATTTATGTAATTATTATTAGGTTGCATGTCAGATTCCAGAAAAGCAAAACATCTATTAAAACAAAGGCCACTGATATTTATCAACTGTCTCCTCCATTCTATATATGCATTTCATTTACTCACAGCATCTTTTAGTATATGTTGTCATCCACATTTTTCAGATGATGAAATTGAGACTCAGGAAGTTGGTTAACTTGTCCATGGTCATAGAATTGTAAGTTATAAGGAGAGAATTCAAACCTCTTTTCTGTCTCTATGTTTGCTATTATACTAATATTTCACATAGCATTTTATTATTGTGTCTTAAAAAGAATAACAATGACCATGTTGATAAAATTATTAACATATATCACAATTCCTTTCTAAATACATACATTAATGGAATAAGCTATTTTTTAAAAGGCTGATCAAGACGGCAAGCCCAAATCTCTTAACATCCTAAAAATATTCCCATTCAGAGCACTTTTATTGATGAAACTGCTCAAAACCTTGGAGGACCTGATATGAAGCTTGGTCTAACAAATGGCAGAGGATGATGGACGGTGGGGGCAGTTTAGCAGTGAAGTCATTAACACTGGATTTTAAAGACAAGTAAACTCTCCTTAAGTGGGAAAGGATTTGGAAGACATTCATGGATTTACCTCTGTTTAATTTTGGAGCAACAACCTTGACCTTTCTCTCCTTCCTTATTCCTTCTGGTTTCCACAGCAATGCATTTTTGTGAGTTTTATTCCAGCCTTACTAGCCACTCCTTTTCAGCTAATAGAACTGATTTTTTTTTCTGAACATCATTTTTCATAGTGCCTCAGGCTCAATCTTCTTACTTTCCCTCTGTATCATCTACTCTCAACCCCAGGCAATCTACCCTATTCTCATGGATTAAATGCTTTCTACAATGCTATTGACACAGAATTTTATGTACCCTTGAAACATAAAATTCTCCATTAAATTTCAGACTTGTATCTAATGGCCTATTCAGTGTCTAAGAGGGGAAATACAAGTTTGGAAACAACAGGAGTTGTCTAAATTGGAGATGTAAATTTGGGAGACACTTATCCATGGGAATTCAATGGATAAGTGTCTCCCATATTCCCAGTATCCATGGGAACTGATGAGTTTGGAGAGACAAAGTTGGTTTCTTACATTGTTCTAACCACAGAAAAAATGCTAATATAAAACAATTTCATTACTCATATTATTACCAGACCTCCAGTTCCTTATGAAGCATCTGAGATTCACCCTTCTTCTATACCAAAGATTGATCTGTGTTAAAGTACTTCGAGGTCTAACAAATGTTAAGTAATTAGAGGCAATGTAATTGAGTGAAGATGTTTCATTCAGTGTGCTCCATTTTTAATTAATGATTCAATGTTGATGTTCATGAAATTTACTCTTTTTTTGAAATATGCTTTCATTCATCCCTTCATTTGTCCATTAATTTATAATCCTCAAAATATGTTTAAAGTTGGTTTACTTTTTAGAATGTGTAGGAGTGGTAGGTGTTCTGGTTCCTATGTAGAGACTGCATTGAGGGAAGAGGCCTAGGGAGGTATGCACACGTGCAAGAGTTTGAAAAGCACATCTCCACCAGGTATTAACCTTCAAAGTAGGTAATCTAAGCAAGGTCAGCGCTTCACTGCTACCAAATCTGAAAGCAGAGATTCAGCGGCAAAATAGTTTGTGTAACAATAATTTGAATGATTAAAGTAAAATTGTTTTTTTATCTACAGTTAAAAATAAATTCTTATAACTTTTAGCTATTTGCCTATCAAATAAATATGTGAAAATTTACCTTTTTTGGAGTGATGAAAATGTTTTGGAACTTGACAGAGGTGGTAGCAACACTACACTGCACTAAATGCCTTTGAATTGTACACGTTAGATTAATTTTATGTTATGTGAATTTCACCTCCATAAAACAATGAAAAATAGTGTCACATGGGAAAAAAAGATGAAATCAGTGTATCAGAATGTCTCTAGAAGGTAAAAACAAAAACAAAGTCCCTCTTGATATACATGTATTTCTAAAGTACTTAGAGAACAGTCCTCTCTAGCAGAGGTAAAATTTTCATAATATATCTTCTAGCCATCCTAAGTCACCGCTTAATTAAAACCTCAGATCCTCTATTATGTCTGCCTGGGAGCCTTTAATCGCCTTCTTCAGTTAATTCTGGAACTAAGAATTCACTTGAGAGTAGCGTTGCCTTGCTATTCAAAGTTGGGAAGGTGGAAGACAGGTGCCTTAATTTATCTGTCCACGGTCAAAAGGGCTAGCAATCTGGTAAATGCAAGAAACAGCTGGCAGAACTCAGACGGTCACTGCACTCAGAGACAGGTGGACGAAGACTGCTAAAAAGATTTTATCCCCGAAGTGCTGCAGTGATGGCGGCTGCAGTTTCTGGATATGTTGCTAGCAAGCTTTAAGATGTACAGGGTGAACAGGTGGGTTGCACTTGACCCTCCCATGTCCCCTGGTAGAACTATAAAGAGCTTTTCTCTGGGGAGATGCTGCATATTGTGCAGGTAAGGGTGAATTTAATCAGCCTTCCCATCTGCCCCTTTCTATAAGTCCTTTTCTCCGTTTGGAAGATCTCTGACAAGGTAGAGATGAGCAGTGAGTGGGTGTCATCACGTCCCCTTTAGCTATGCTAAGTGAGGGAACACACCCCTTTTATGGGTAATTGCTTCTCTCATTACCTATCTCCCCTTCTTATTTTGCCCCCCGTACCCCGGAATGTTTGAGAATGTAAATTATAGAATGATGAAATATGTTTTATTATTGAAATGTGATTTTTGGGCTTAAAGTATTCCGTCTTGTGTACTTATGGCATTAATATTTGGAACTATTTATGAATTTTGAATGAAAGAAAATGTAGAAAGAGTTGGTATCTTGACTCCAACTGTAGAAAGGCTGTAGTTGCTATTAAGCTGTTCCTTTCCTCAAAGCCCTTGCTCCTTATCTCACAGACTCAGATTGCTGCCTCAATAAAAGGACCCAGTTACTTTCTTTTAAGGAAATGTGATAGCATTTGACATTGTGATATACATAGTTACATATGTTTGGGTGCCCCCAGGGAGGGCACTGGAATGTTTGACAATCCTGCACGTGTTTTCAAATGTTGAAGTTCATGAACTCTAAACGACCAGGTGTCAAACGATTTTGTTTATGTGGTTTGGGAAAATTATAGTCTAAATGTAAATACAATCTAGGCCATCTTGATGTGCTGAAATATATGTAGGGCTTGATAAGACAATTACTTAATAAAAGCTTTTTTAATCATGCAAATACTACAACCTAGAACTTAGTAGATTTGTCTAAGTTGGAAGTAACTCATAGTTTCTCTTTGACTTAGTGTGTGTCAAAACATACAAAGTCGTCAAAGTCCAAATACTTGAAGATGAGTATAACAGCCCAGATCCTAGAATCTAAAGAATGTGATTATTATATTCAATGGCACACTTTTAAATGACAAATTTCCCCTAAATCATTAACTCAGAACCCATAACTTCATGTTTTTTATTCAACAGCAATCCTTAAACATGAATCAGTAAGATTAATTTTGGGATTCAAAATGAAGAATAACAAGTGGGTGTGTTGAAAGTTAATGGTGGATATTTTTTTCCATATTGAGTCAACCAATTTTATAGGAAAGAACAGTGTCCGCCAAATTTAAAGAAAACAAATAAACCCCAAATAGTATGGTTGCTTTGATTCAGTTGGCACTGAGATTTTTCTAAATAAAGGAAAGAACTGGGTGGACATATATTTGTGGTGAGAACATAGATTTTTGGGGTTTGTTTTGTTGTTGTTCTTTCGGTGGGTGTGATGGATTTCTTTTACTGTAGTAATTTGTGATGTGAATTGAATGTGGTAGAAGTGATGGCCCGTAAAAATTTTTGATGTGTATGTATTTGTGTTTATGTGTGTTTAGAGGTTATTTACTTTTCACATGAATGCAAGGATTTAAATAATAAGGAGTACAATCATAGTTGTTTTCACCTGGCAAAGCATGTAGCTTTAAGATTAGTGTACATTTTTATAGGGCTTCAGTTCTCTCATGTATTTTAGTGTAGATCTGCTTTTTATGATGTATTTTCTCGTGATAGTGATTCATTTAAAAAGCTAAACTAATTTTTCTCTGGATTAGTAATATATATGTATATGAAATTCATTTTGTTTAATGTGATTTATTTAAAGTAACATGAAGACTACTGTTATGTTTGGGTGAGAAATCTGAATATTGTGAGTGACTACTGAAATCACAAACTGAAGACAGGTAATATGCAGAGTGTAGATTGCTACTGTATTATCTAAGTTATGGGTATGAAAGCTCAAGTATATTTATCTACACATGCTACAATAAATCTTAACAGTAACTGGTATGCAGAGAACATTTGAAAGGTAGTCCTGGCCAGACACAAGTCATTTGGCAGTGGCCTTGCCTAGTATATATTTTCAGGCCTGTCTGCACAAAGATGCTGGCACGTTAACCATGATTTCTATTCCAGGTGATGGATTTCTATCCAAGTGAGCGAGTGACTAAATATTTTCCGGTGGAATCTAGGCACCATAAAATCACTGAGGCTGAATAAAAAAGTCGTCGACCTTTCTAAAAAGTAATTATAATAGCTTTGCGTACTACTAGGACAGAAGAAATATTTCCACTTAGATCACCAAATAATGGAATGAGTTGAACCTAATTAGAAAAAAAAAAAGTAATATGGGTATCCTGCAAATAATTATTTTTATCAGCACTAATGAATTACTGAATCTTTATGAATTTCTAGAAAACTTGTCTTTAACAGTAACTGAAAACATTGATTCTACATCTAGCTCTATCAAAGAAAAGAAATCCAGTCTGAACCCACTCAAAGCCCATATGCCATCATCACTTCATCTGATTTATTCTACACAGAACCAGTTGAGAAACTGAACACTTTACATTAGTTTATTTGTGTTACTCTAAGCAATTAGAGATGAATATGCCTTCCCAAGTGACACAAATGTGAATCTCCCTTTGTGGCAGGTTGTTTAAATTTACAACATAAAGCTAGCATTTCCACCTCCAATAAAATCCAAACAGACATTTAATTTTGGTGCATGACATTTCTGACTAAAATAGAGCCAGAAAAAGCTCTAGGATAACTCTTATCGTTCATGAATTCGAACAAATTGGGGATCTGTGAATTTATGGCTAGGTTTTTCTCTACTATTGTTTAAAATAGCACACATGGAAAACACACCATGGGTGTGTCGTAATTCAGCTTTAATGATGTAACACTTGGTTTCAGTCAATTGTTGGAGGGCTGCAAGTGACATTGGTTTTGTGCTTCAGACATTGCATGTAACTGAGCAATTATAATAAGGCTTTCAATAATGGCTGTTGGCGGGATATCCGCAAGTGAAGTCATAGCAATTTTGAAAGAGAAAGCTAATAAAAATACACCTGCTTGTAGTGGAAAGTGAGCCTTTAATATCTATGCTTTGAAGTTGGGCAAAGCCTTTGGTATTAACTAACAGATATTATGATGTAGGAATAACCCACTGCCTCAGGGGAGAGCGAGGTTGAATTACAGCAGATTGTTATTTTCTAATCACCTACTTTTCAGTCACTCTCATGTCACAAAAGGAGAATAGAATGAGGTTTTTTTTTTTTTTTTCCTGAAATATCCCAAAGATGTTACAATTAGAAAGCAAATCAGTGTAATTGTAAATATACAAGCTAGCACATACATATTCCTTAAACTAGTCAATGACAATAAATAATGCTTTTTAGTAAGTGTGTTTTTATTGTCAGAAATTTCAGAATGATTTGAAATTTTACATTCTACTAAATCAATTTGAGGTGATGTTTAAAGTTTGAGGTTTGCTTTATGAATTTTTCTTCCTCCTTACCTCCTTTCCTTGGCCACTTTCAAAGTCATTTATTTATAGTTCTTTACATGTAAAAAAAAATAAGAAAATAAAGGTGCTTGTAAAACTTTCTTTTACATCATTTGGAGCATTGCTGCTCTCAGAAATCTTCATGCTATGGAAAATTAATTCCTTCCCTTGTTCACTTGCTTCCTTCACAAATATTTGGGCTTACTTGTGGTTTACAATTACTTCTACGGAAAATTTAAAATACTGAGTCTATAGTAAATGCTGACATATTGAGATCACTGAAGGAAGAGATATTTAAGGAATAAATACAGCTGGAATTTGGAAATTCTGCAAAGAAAAATGACCATTAATTTCCATTTTACTGTTAGTTTTACCATTTTCCTAATATGTATTGCAATAATATTTTAAACTATTGATTGTAATGTCTAGAGTAGTGTGGAATAATTTGCATAATCAACATTTTTCCAAGTATTTTAAATATAGATTGTTTTCTGTAGTCATTTTCTTTACAAGTCAGTATTTGAACCTATGGCAGTAACTTTTTTTTTCTTCTTTTCAATTCAATAGTGCATCTCAATAGAGAGTATCAGGTAACCCAAAGGGGATACATTAGCACTTGTCAGGGCCACATTTAACATCAACATGCTAAACACATTGAAACTTACTACCAGTTCAAAGAGAATATATAGACTCTAAATTCCTCATTAATGTGGTAAAGAATCATCATCAAGGTGTTTGTTTTGTTGAAAGGAAGTCACATTTTATTTCTCATTTATGAAATGGACTTTGATGTTTCTTTAAGTCAGAAGGATTTTTTTCCCCCAGTTCATTTACTGTATCAATTAAGTACACTCTCAATAGAGAATATTGCACAAGAAGTCTTTTTGGTGGGAAAGGAGTAGGGTTGTTTTTTCTATAGAATTTCAGTGTGTAATTTGCATTTAACTTTGAAAGTGGATTGTTGTAGAGTCTTGACACCTGCTAGGATGAGTATCCATTTCATGCTACAAAGTGGTGCTCTGAAATAAATATCAGCAAGCTTGTTAAATTTTGTCAGCTGTATCATCACATTAGTACCCAATAATATGGTGAAATAGATTTGAGTTCAATTTTATGGTTGTATGTTTATGAGTCAAGAGTTTCTACTGCCAGAAAGGATCCAAGGATGCAAAAAGACAGATTGATCTATTTAACTTTCACGTGCTGAGAAGACATTATGCAATTTATACTGTCATATGAGATACTGATATAATTCTGTGATACCTGTCAGAGAATCAAGATGTGAAAATATAGTTTTAAATACCATTATGTTTCAAAAAAGTAAAATGTATTTTGATGTTGGTATTGAATATACTATAATTTTGGTAAATAATTTTCATTTTAAGTAATAGTAATTATCTATTTAGCCCCTATTAAGTATTAGGTACTCTCTTGGGTCCCTGGCTTCATTTACTTTATCTCATTTCATATTAACTATTCTTAGAATTGCAAAGAATGGCCTTGGTTTTTTATTTTTACTTGCTCAAAGTCATATAATTAGTGAGTGGAAAAATCAGAACACCAGGTTTGAATGGGCCAGAAGCTGAAGCTGCAGTGGCAAGTGAAAGAGAAAATGATATAAAATATCAGAAAGAGGATATAATGAGAAAACATTAGAAAAAAAGTGAAAATGAACTGTACTGAATCCAGTGCCTGAAGATGTGTTCATTTTATTATTTTTTTAATTTATTTTTTATTGTTATTTCCCCCAACACATTTTTTTCCCCACTATACAGCATGGGAACCCAGTTACACATACATGTATACATAAATTTTTTCTCCCATTGTTGTGCTGCATTGTAAGTATCTGGATATAGTTCTCAATGCTATACAGCACGGTCTCATTGTTAATCCATTCCAAAAGCAATAGTTTGCATCTGTTAACCCCAAGCTCCCAATCCCTCCCACCCCCTCCTCCTCCCCCTTGGCAATCACAAGTCTATTCTCCAAGTCCATGATTTTCTTTTCTGTGGAAAGGTTCATTTGTGCCCTATATTAGATTCCAGATATGAGTGATATCATATGGTATTTGTCTTTCTCTTTCTGACTTACTTCACTCAGTATGAGAGTCTCTAGTTCCTTCCATGTTGCTACAAGCAGCGTTACTTTGTTCTTTTTATGGCTGAGTAGTATTCTATTGTGTATATATACCACATCTTCCTAATCCAATCTTCTGTTAATGGACATCTGGGTTGTTTCCATGTCTTGGCTATTGTGAATAGAGCTGCAATGAACATGTGGGTGCATGTGTCTTTTTTTTTAAGGAAAATTTTGTCTGGATATACACCCAAGAGTGGGATTGCTGGGTCATATGGTAGTTCTATGTATAGATTTCTAAGGTACCTCCATACTGTTCTCCATAGTGGTTGTACCAGCTTACATTGCCACCAACAGTGCAGGAGGGTTTCCTTTTCTCCACACCCTCTCCAGAACTTGTTATTTGTGGACTTATGAATGATGGCCATTCTGACGGGTGTGAGGTGGTATCTCATGGAAGTTTTGATTTTCATTTCTCTAATAATCAGGGATGTGGAGCATTTTTTTCATGCTTGTTGGCCATCTGTATGTCTTCCTTGGAGAAATGCCTCTTCAGGTCTTTTGCCCATTTTTCCATTGGTTTGTTGGCTTTTTTGCTGTTGGGTTGTATAAGTTGCTTGTATATTCTAGAGATTAAGCCCTTGTCCGTTGCCTCATTTGAAAGTATTTTCTCCCATTCTGTAAGTTGTCTTTGTGTTTCCTTTTTGGTTTCCTTTGCTGTGCAAAAGCTTGTCAGTTTGATTAGGTCCCACGGGTTTATTTTTCTTTTATTCCTGTTGCTTTGGGAGACTGACCTGAGAAAATATTCATAAGGTATATGTCAGAAAATGTTTTGCCTATATGTTCATTTTAAAATTTTCATTTAGCAAAAGTTCCTAATGAGACAGACTTTAGTCTCAGCGGTAATTTTAACACTTAAAATCCATTCAGTTCTTTATAAATTGTTGAGTTCTTATGAAAAACCACAACCAGGCATGGAGTAAACTCTCAATAACAGAAAGAGGAGTCCTGACGGGAAGTTAGCAGTGTCCAGTGAAGATGTATATTAATTAACATTACACTAGCTACTGCAGTAGATGAACTCCAAGTATCAGTGGCTTACCATAATTGAAGTTAATTTTTTAGTCATCAAAATACTAAGATTGTTTTTGATGATGCATAGTCTTCTATGTGATCTTTTAGGAACCCAGGCTCTTTCCATCTTGTAATGTCATCTCCCTCTCCATTCTGAAGGAAGAATGGAAGGAGAAGAGAAGAGTGTCCCTTAGAGGGCTTTGGGCTATGGTAGAAACAGCACATATAACCTCCACTCCTCTTTCATTGGCAGGACTTTGTCACATGGCCATTCTTAATTTAAGAGAAGGCTGAGAAATACAATCTAGCCTAACAAGAGACAGTATGTTTTAATGAACACTTAGTTGTGGCTGCATGTTGCAAACATCTATATGATAGCACAGAAGCTCCTGAAACAGATCTTTCTATCCTTTTTTCTGGGTTTAAGCCCCAACCTCCTCTCCACACACAATTTTAAAAATACCTACCACAATCTTTTAAAACACATACTGTGTGCTAGTCACTATATTAACCCCTTTGTTTACATTTCCTTGTTTTATTCCTGTAACATTTCCATAAGAGACATTACTCACTTTATAGTTATTTTGGCTGCATAACATAACAAGCTATCCTAAACCTTAGTGGCTTTACAATATTTTCTATTCTGGTGGCTCCTGTTAGCCAGGAATTCAGGAAAGGCTTAGCTGGGCAGTCCTTGCTTGATCTTCCTCTCTCTCTTATACTAGCAGTCATATGTTGGCTGGGGTTGAAGTCATCCCCAGGCTTGGCTAAGACTGGAGGTCTCACTTCCAAACCTCGAAAGATTAAACTGGTCATGAACTTGGTAACTTCAGTTTCTCCTTGTATCAACCTCTCTTGCCTGCTTAATGGTCTTTAAAACATGGCTTCTGGCTTGCCTAGAGTGAATAGTTTAAGAGGTTAGGGGAAGATGTAATACCCTTTATGACCTAATATAGAAGTCACACAATATCACTTCACCATATCCTATGGGTCACAAAGGACCAATCCTGATTCACTGTGGGATGATCTTCTTTAACAGTGTGAACACCAGAAGGATTGATCATTGGGGTCATTTTGCAGGTTGATTACTATACCTCCATTTGGGAGGTAAAGAAGTTGAGGCTTAAAGGAGGGTTAATTAAGTGTATTGCCCAAGTTCCCATAATTAGCAAGCCCAGAAATACACACAAGAATGTTTGCCTTTAAAATCCATGCTATTAACAATGAAAACAGGAATTTCTGTGGTGGCTCAGAGTGTTAAGAATCTGACATAGTGTCTGTGAGGATGTAGATTAGATCTCTGGCCTTGCTCAGTGGGTTAAGGAACCAGCATTTCTACAAGCTATAGCATAGGGTGTGACTGTGACTGTGGTGTAGGCTGTATCTGTAGCTCCTAGTTGATCCTTAGCCTAGGAACTTCTGTATGCCATGGATGTGGATGTAAAACAACAGCAGCAACAACAAAAAAACAATGAAAATACATTGTCTTTATAAGCAAGTAAAGTATATAAGCATGCGTTTTGCCCTGAAAAAAATGTATGTAGCCAGTAAGCACAAACAGAAGCAAATGCTACTATGAAAATTCAAATAGTTCAAATGTCAGAATTTGAAATAAAGGGAATACTTAGTCAGAAAAGCTCAAAATTTTCTTGAACTCAGTCCTAGAAATTACAACATAAATGATTGTCGAAATATTATATCACAGAGTTCCCATCGTGGTGTAGTGGAGACGAATCCAACTAGGAGACATGAGGTTGCAGATTTGATTCCTGGCATCAACCAATGGGTTAAGGATCCAGAAATGTGAGCTGTGGTGTAGGTTGCAGATGTGGCTCAGATCCTGAGTTGCTGTGACTGTGGCATAGGCTGGTGGCTACAGCTCTGATTAGACCTCTAGCCTGGGTAACTCCATATGCCATGGGTGCAGCCCTATAAAGAGAAAAAAAAATTATATTTCATACTACAGTTTATATTACTAAATCATCAGTCCTTTTTGATATTGAAATTAGAGCAGGAAGGCCTAGATGAGGGCTAGTTAGGGTTGAAATTCAACATATACCAAAAATCCCTTTCTGAAATCAGAACAATTACTCCTTTTATCAAGTTAGAGTTAACTTTTATCAATCTGTTTTTGTTTTTGTTTATTTATTTATTTATTTATTTTGCTTTTTAGGGTTGCACCTGCAGCATATGGAGGTTCCCAGGCTAGGGGTTGAATCAGAGCTACATCCACCAACCTATGCCACAGCCACAGCAACGCCAGATCTCAGCTGCACCTGCGACCTACACCACAGCTCACAGCAACACTGGAATCTTAACCCACTGAGTGATGCTAGGAATTGAACCCGCATCCTCATGTATCCTAGTTTGGTTTGTTAACCCCTGAGCCATGATGGGAACTCCTTATCAATGGTTTTAAGTGAAGTGCAATTTAACTGTGAGCATAGGATTGTATTTTCTTAGGCTATTTGTAAATAGGTTGGCAGACAGATGTTTTTGTTTTATAACACTCTGAAATAATCTAGTTTATCATTGGTGATTACAATGAAAATAATGTGGTGTTTAAAAATTAATAGTCTTGGACTTCCCATTGTGGCTTAGTGGGTTAAGAACCTGATAGAGTGTCTGTGAGGATGCAGGTTCAATCCCTGGCTTCGTTCAGTGGGTTAAGGATCCAGTGTTACCACTAGCTGTGGCACAGGTTGCAGATGTGGCTTGGATCCAGCATTGCTGTGGCTGTGGCATAGGCCTCAGCTACAGCTCCTATGTGACCCCTAACTGGGAACTTCCATACATCACAGATATGGCCCTAAAAAGAAAAAAAAAGTCTCAAAATCAGTTAAGAAATTGCCCTATAATGTCTTGTCATTAAATTTAAAATAAAGGGTGGTAGGCAATTCTATACCTTAGTGACATTTCCCCCTCCACCAGTCCATGGACCACTTGAGCATAAGATATATATCTTGTTTTATTTTTAGTCCTCTGACATAAAGCACAGGGTTAATACTACATTAACTAAAGTGAGCTGCATCTTCACTCTCTACCAAACTCAATAAGGAGAAGACATTCATGGAAATGAAACTCCCTTATGCTCCTCCAGCAAATAGCATCCAAATGCCCAGAGGTGGGTTTGAAGCCAAAGCTACCATTCCCAATCCCATGATTACTCTGTTTCCTTTTCTGTAAATGAGGAAACAGGCATGTCAGGTTTGAGAGGATTACATATGATAATGAAGTAAACATATCTAATACAGATGTCAATATCAATATCTATCACAGATATCAAGTGACAACTATAGTGATAACTATACAAAAATGGTACCTGCTAGTTGCTAGGTTATTCCTTTTTGAAATTGAAGGTATATTTGAGTTGTTCTATCATTTTCATTTCAGAAACAAATATTTTTCCATCAAACAAATATTGTTTACCCACCTCCAGGGTACTTGAGGATAGTCAGTGTCTTGTCACACTTTTTTAGGACCTTCCAATTAGTCATTCACATTTTCTCCCACTGTGTTATCAAACTTTAACTGGAGATCCTCATTACCTGTCTTCTTATATTTCTGAAAATTTTAATAACTTACTTTTATCAGCAGTGATTTAATTTATTGAAAGAAATACTTAGTGGGCATAACTATGTGCCAGGAATTTTATTAGGTTCTAAAGATATACCAAAAACAATACAAGCAAAAATCAAGGAGTTCCTGCTGTGGTGCAACTGGATAGCAGCCTCTCAGCAGTGCTAGGACTCAGGTTCAATCCCCCACCCAGCACAGTGGGTTAGGGATCTGGCCATGGTTCAGATCTTGTCCCTGGCCTGTGAACTCCATATGCAACAGGGCAGAAAAAGAAGAAAAAACAAACAAGCAAAAATCAAAGCCCTCAGGGAGGGCTGTCTCTACATTTTGATCAGAGCCCTCTCTAGGTTTTGGTAGAGAGACTGTAGAAATTGGTGAACGAGATATATATAGTGTGTTACATAGTGATAAGTCAGATATGAGGAATAACAAAACAAGGGAAGTGAAGAGGGAACTGGGAAGGAAGAATTTCAAGGGATATATGTGTTCTGGGCAAGATTTGAGTGAACACCTAAAGGAGGCACAGAAGCAAATTATACTGTTATTTTAGAATCCAGGCAGAGGGAGAGGATGATTCTAAGCCCTGTTTTAGGAGAAGGATTGGTGTGTTCAAGGAAGATGGAGAAGAGTCATGTGACTGGAAAGGACTGATGAAAGGAGAGAGAAAAAGGTGCATCAAAGAATTAACGTGGGAACAGAGCACATCAAGACTTGTTGACTAGTATGAGGAATCCATGTGGTATGACTTAGCCTTTCAAAAATCACTCTAAAACCTAATTTTAAATGGAAGATTGATTGACTGCTTTGGAATACAAATATAATGAGCTTCCTTTGCCTGTCTAAAGCCCTCGATGACTGCTTCTGGGCATCAGGCATGGTATAATAAGATCCTTTTTGATTAGCTTCTCCAACATCAGATTTTTCTTTCAATTGTACTGTTATCTTCCTTTCTGAAGGTTTACATTTTTCATAGTTTACTCTAAACTGAGCACAGGCTACTCATGTGGGGAATATCTCCTTTCCTTGATCTTCAGTGACAACTCTTTTCTTCATTTGGCTGAATTTTTAATAGCTTAAGAAATCAGCTTATCATTGTCTCATGGTAGCCTGTCCTTTCTCCCTCTTAAACTTCCAATATATATATATATCCCAAACATAGATAATGTTCGTGTAGTGTTTCAGAGGCTAAATAAAAATACAATTTAAAATATTTAATTTATATTTCCTATATCACTGTGCTAATTGTCTCTTCTAAGTCTTTTTAAATTAAACTCCTAAGTTGCATTAATGGATATGCAACCTCCTTAACTCAGTGGCTGACATAGTGTAAGTGCTGAACGAATGAACTTTGCTCATGAGCAAGTGAAGCTCCAGGAAGATGCCTTAGGCTCAATCTGGTCATTCCCACACTTGCTCCTTCCTGTTCTTTCTGGTATCCAGGTTTAAATACTCTTTTTGGTAGCTGACACAGTCTTCCTATCCCAAGGTGTTTTTTTCTCCCTCAACAGTGATTTCTCCCTTTTCTCTGAACCCTAACCTCAAGCATTTTTCATTTTTAGTGTTCTTTCTATTAAAACAGAAAATATCACTTAGGTGACCTTTGTAGAGAAGTCAAAAAGCATTTCTTCCATATATGGTTAAGTTGAGAGCAACAGAGCTGAGTTGCAACCTGCATTTCTATGCAGGTAACTGGATTTCCTCTTAAGTTAAGAGGCTCATTTTCCTGTACAATGGTTTCATATCACAACATGGGATTTGGTTCATTGCCTCAGCAGAATTACAAGTACAAAACATCATGAACTTTCAGGATTGATCAACATCAATTGAAATAATTTACATGAAGAGTACAAATGCCAAAATTCTATTCTCTGGAAAGTTGCAAACTTTCCGGCAGTTCACAAAATCTTTCCTGTCTTGGTCCTGGGATTACAGTTTTTGAATCTTTTCCAAGATAATATCTGGCAGTCTGACCAGTTGAGTTATTGAAGGCAGGATGCACCAAATCTCTGTTTTTTTTTTTTCTTCCCAACTATACCTTTGCACATAGAAACCCTTCTTCTATGACTAGTCTACTTCTCAGAGGCCTGTGGATGCAATCCACAACAAATGGATGGTATCTGTTTGTCTCAAATAGACTATTTGTGTTTTTGAATTTGATATCCATTCCAAAGGGGTGTTTCTAGAGTTTTGTCATCTTCTCACAAGAAAGAAGGCCACTTCTTTAAACGAAATCATTGTAACCACATGTAAGAGATATTATATGATTAAAATCAAAAACAAATGTTTCATATGACCAGTAGGTTCCTAAAAAATTAGAAAAATTGAGGTAGAATAATATTAAAACATTATTGATAATTATACAGAAGCTATTACAGAATAGATGGAATATGGAGAAGCAGGCAAACAAACAGGTAAATAGGTCTCTGTGTTTTGTGTGCTGGAGACTATATTCAGGAAAGAGGACTCTAAAGGGAAGAAATAATGTCTACCTTTAATTAATTTACATTTTGCCAAAATACTACAGTCAAAAAACACCTATTTCCACATCCCCCATTCATACTATACTGCTCACGTGTCAGTTTCTAAGTAAGCAAGTAATAGCTAAATGTAAACTTAATGAGAATTTTGCCATATAGATGCCTGGGCTCCATCTAGTGGCAGAAGGTAACTGTATGTTTTGACCATTTTCCCAAAGAGTCTTTAAAAAAAATTTAATGGAGTTTACATCTTGAGAGCATTATGAATTAAGTCCCATATTCTTTCTAAGAAACAAGAGCATTCAAGGTTTAAAAGTTATTTCCACCATTTTCGTTTGTACCATTTTCATTGAGAACGTTTTATTCTGTCTGCTTTATAAAATTTGACCTAAATAGTAATTGTGGTGAATATCCATGTGTGTGAGATTTTATTCTTTTGGTTTCTTACTTTTTTGTTACTCAAGAGGATATATAGAAATTACAGATCAATCAAGCTAAGACGTCATAAACTGACTCATAGTTCAAGACACAATGATAAAATTTGTGAACAAAAAATAATAATAACAAATCAATGAAACAAAGATAGAATTCAAGAAATTAGAATTGGATGAATGATCTAAGCTGACAGGCTAAAAGTTAAATGTGAATTAGTTACATACAATACTGTATTTTCAATTTAAGCATTTTACATCTTACATGCTACTTTGAATGTTTTGAGTTTTTATTTTTCCTACTTTAACAGCTTTTATTTATTTATTTATTTATTGCTTTGTAGGCCCTCACCTGTGGTATATGGATGTTCCCAAGCTAGGGGTCAAGTCAGAGCTGTAGCCACTGGCCTACACCACAGCTATAGCAACACAGGATCTGAGCCACATCTGCCACCTACACCACAGCTCTCAGCAATGCCAGATCCTTAACCCACTGAGCGAGTCCAGGGATAGAACCTGCATGCTCATGATGCTAGTCAGATTTCCACTGTGCCATGATGGGAACTCCAGCTTTTTCTTAAATATATTTTAAAATCCTGATATATTGTCACTTGCCTTTGTACACATACATGTGACTGTTTGTGTATGTGTGTGCAGAATGTTTTACTCTTTATTAGATTAGTTTTGATGTGAATTGTGAGGGAAGTTAGTTTAAAAACAATTATCTTGTAAGATTTTTTTTATGGCCACATCCATAGCACATGGAAGTCCTGGGCTTGGGATCTAATCTGAGCTGCAGCTGTGACCCACTCTGTAGCTGCTGCAAAGCTAGATGTTTAACGCTCTGCACTGCATGGAACATTTGTGCATGAAACCTACAGCTCTGCAGTGACCTAAGCTGCTGCAGGTAGATTCTTAACCCACTGTGCCACAGCAGGAACTCCTCTTGTGAGTTTTTTATACTCAGTTTTTGTCTGAGATGCCTTTAAATTTTATTTATGTAATATTTGTTGAAGCTGATGAACCCATGTTGACAGGTCATAATCACCCAAAGTTCATAGTTTACATTAGGGTTCACTCTTGATGCTGTACATTCTGTGGGTTTGGATGAATGTGTAATGTCATGTATCCATCATTTTATTACCCTTCAAAGAATCTTCACCATTCTAAAAATTCTCTGTGCCAGAGAATTCTCCTTCATCCTTCTCTCCTAACCCCTGGCAACAACTGATCTTTTTACTATCTCCATAGTTTTTCCTTTTCTACATATTTGTTTTGTAAATATTTTCTCCCAGTCTATGGCTTACTTATGTTATCATTCCCTTGATATTGACTTCCACAGAGCAGAAAGCCTGATGATAGTAGCTGAGGGGCAGGTTACTGTGGTGGGTGATAAGCACAATTATTTGATAGACACCTTGGCCTAAACTAGTTTTTCTTCTTCCAACAAAAGGACATCTTTTACTTTCTCTACAAGTTTGGAAAATGGGGAGAAATATGAAAGTAAATATAATTCCAAGTTTTTCCTTCATACAATTCCAAATGCTTCTGACTAGCACTCAGTGTTTTGGTGATAACATTGTCATTTGCTAACTAACTGCATTTCCCAAAAATGATTTCATTTTAATCAAGTTTCCTCAAAGTCCACAAACAAGCCATACTTAGGCTTTCTTTATTCCTTTATCAAAAAATCCCCACTTTTATGCATTGACTACAGATAAATGAACTTAAAGCCAATAAGCATATATTTTACAGCATCCCTATCTGTTTTGATAATATCACTAAAGTAAGTATAAAATCCTAAAAACATGTAGTTCAGTACCATGGGGCTGTTTTCTTGTCACCCATTGTGTAGCTGCTTTAAAGCTTAGCATGTGGAAGCATGCTTTCCAATCATACAATGCTTTGCTCTGGTAAAAGTCACAAACTCCAAGCTCAAGAAAGAGCCCAGAATGATCTTTGAATATCTAATTTTTTTTAATCTAAATACTCTAAAAGAATGGGAGTGTTTCACTATTCTACCTGAATATTTCCTGAATAGGAAGTACCTTTTTCCATGTGAGGCTTCTGTAGCCTGGAATCAGAAATATATTGATTGGTTAAAGAAAGAAACCAGAAAGAACAACAAATGTTTTAAAATAAAAGTAGAAGGATCGGTATAATTTAACAGCATCTCAACTACCATCTCCGTATTAAATGGTTATATTTTATATACTGTATTCTTACTCATTTTTTTTTCTTATCCCCTTGAAAGGAAGATAATGGGATTTTTCTCCATGATGGTTATTTTTCCCTAGTCTGCCTTTCTCTAATTCTTTCATATCAAAGAATTAAAAAACAAAACAATGCAAATACACTAGCAAAATCTTGAACAGTCAGAATTATTTGTTTCTGATTATTGGAACATTTTCTTAAGGTAAATTGACTGTATCTATTTGTGGAGATGATTTAATAAATTTGTCCCATTTTTAATTCTACTATGAAAAGCAAGATGATTCTGTACTAATGCATTTGCTTACTGTCTTTTTATGTTAGAAATTTAAAATAATTCTAAATACTTCAGAGATGGCACATTTTTTGAAGTTTGTTTATTTAAACATTAGGTATGCCTAATTTCCATCCTTTAATTTTTTTTTTTTTTAGTTACACAAATTGATCTTCACAGTTGTATATATGTGGCCTATTATTTTCTTTATACAGGATTAAAGTTAATATAGTATGTTTAAATTAGATTTTACCAGTCTTGATAACTTGTGTTTTCATTCTCATCACCACTTATTGACCCATTCCTATCTCAATTGGTATTATCTGTCAGTTTTCCATTAAGATTCATAAAGTATATTTAATTTTTCATGTGATAGCTGATAATGATGTGTAACTTGACATCTCATTTTTTTACTAATCATATATTTCTATTTAATAAGGAAATAAAGTTTCCTGTAGTAATTAGAATTTTTAAAAGAGCCTAACCCATTTTGTTTAGTTTATTTACATTTTGCAAGAAATTTTTATTCTAGAAAAACCAGTAGGAAAATAATATATTTTGAATAAACCCCAGATTTTCCATTGTCATAGCTCAAGATTTTTGACTATGAAGAGAGGGTCTGGTATGAAGGTTAAAGTAAATAAAAATGGCCAGCTCACTATTCTGTGGAGAATAATAACCAATCTTCCTGTATTTTTGGAATCTCCTTGAGTTTGAGTCACAGGAAAACAAAAAGTATTGAAGCAAAATCTCAGGTCTCACTTGTCTTTCTTTTCTCTATTAAAGTTCAAAGTTGATTTTTATTGAGTACGTGTCTTCTTTTTTTTTTTGTCTTTTTTTTTTTTTGCTATTTCTTGGGCCGCTCCCGCGGCATATGGAGGTTCCCAGGCTAGGGGTCGAATCAGAGCTGTAGCCACCGGCCTACGCCAGAGCCACAACAACGCGGGATCGGGATCCGAGCCGCGTCTGCAACCTACACCACAGCTCACGGCAACGCCGGATCGTTAACCCACTGAGCAAGGGCAGGGACCGAACCCGCAACGTCATGGTTGCTAGTCGGATTCGTTAACCACTGCGCCACGACGGGAACTCTGAGTACGTGTCTTCTAAGTGTAGCAATGATATATGTCTTTTAGAACTATGTTGATCTTGCACTGTTAAATGCAAAACTTCAAGCAAATTGTCTTATGTACAAATGCAAACTGTAGAGATGAGAGTCCTTTCTTTATATCATGCCACTGTCTTCTGCACCCTAACCCCAATTCAAGAAAACTCTCAAGAGCTCCAATTTTAGTTAATTTTGGGCACCTCTTGTTTGGAGGTGATGATGTATTTATAAATATTGGTTGCCGACAGAGCCTTGCCATTTTTTCATAGAAGAATATATCCTACTTGGAAACCTTTAGTGCCAGATATGTTTGGAATATGGCATATTTTAGACCTTAAAGTATAAGTACCATGTATTATGGGACACTCCTAGGGGGTCTGTAGCAACATCCTTAGTCCAGTAAACAATATTTTCGAGCAAATTTACCAGCAAAAATTTGCTGGCAAATTTACCCAAAATTGTCTACATGAAGAATAAAAATAGATTTCTGTCAATTCCAGTTAAGTCCTATGGCAAAATAAAATAAGAAACATACAACACACACAACAGTTGGATTTCAGAACTTTTGAATTTCAGGCAAAGCATTGTAAATTATACCAAGGAATCCTCTCTGGAGATGGCCCCATCTCTTTCTATCTTTTATCAGAATAGGGGCTTGAGTGAAATGGGTGAGTAGATTTGGGGTGAGAGTTTCCCAGAAAAGCTATTCAGATAATTTACCGTAACATTTAATTTCACATTAAAAAATGTAAGTCATACAACATCTAAACTTGGTTTTTAAAGACTAAAAAGCTAGCTATATAACCCAAATGTAACATATATTTGACAATTATGTTAAATGCTGTCATTTTCTTAACTTGATTTCTCTGGTCAGAAGGGGACAGCTTGCACCTTTTTTGTTTATCTAATTTGGAAATTGTTTTTTCAAGTTTGTTTATATCCATACATTTAATATGTAATGCCCTGTGACATCCATCATCTAGTTTAATAATGGTTGTCAGTTCATTTGCTAGTAAAAAGGGAAAACAAGACTGTTGAGGTACTTGAAAAATCTAACCATTTAGGAAATAAATCCTCTCTAAGTTTATATTTACTGCTCCTTTTCATTATTTTCAAATTATGAAAATGCAATGTGAACATTTAATGTGTAAATGGAGAGTTGAATGATTTAACATCCTTTTTTTTAAAAAAAAGCTTAACAATAATTCACTTAGAATATTTAAAAGCAAAATCTCTACTTATTTGTGAAACTAGTGTGAGAAAGCTTGGAAAAGAATCAAAGTACAAGAATTTTCACTTAGAGAGGTGACTGTTTTACAGCATCTCTGGCTACTTGGAAGGTTTTGTCTTTGGTTTTTGGCAGTTTCACGAAGATACATCTCACTTTAGGTATATTTTTATTTATTTGCTTAGGATTCTTGGGTTTCTTGAAGTTATGAATTGATGTCTTGCATCACTTTGGGACATTCTTATATTTAATCCCTTCCAATACTGCTTCTGCTTCATTCTGTGTTCTCCTTTTAAAATTCTAATTAAACATATTTTAAAACTTCATTATTGTATCCTTTTACAATATCTTCTGTTTCATCCTAACCTCCACTCCTGTCCTCTACCTCCTGAATTTGATTCAGGACTTTTTTTTTTTTTCCTGTATATTCTACTTTACCTGTTTTTGGTTCATTTGTGTCTCGCTCCAAAGTGAGACCACTAAATTGTATTTTTCTAGCTCAATATCTTGATAGTGCTTTTTTCAAATATTTTATGTAAAAGATTCATGTACCATTTTCCATCCACAAAACTGAAGCTTGCCACATATCTCCTTAAATATTAAAGATAAGTATCTATGATCTATGTCAAATAGTACCAATCTTTGCATACCTTTGATTCTTTTTCTATTGTCTTTCATTTTTCTTCCTTCTCATGCATGGAGTTTTCTCTCCAGTGTTTCTGATGAGTTTTGACTGGGTTATGGATATTAAGTGTAGCATTTAATTTTTAGAGGTTAGTTTGATGCCAGAAAAATTCACCAAAGAGGACTTTAAATTACCTTTGCCATAGTCTCCAACATTCCATATAAACTTAATTCAAATTTGAGGCGTATTTTCTACATATATGACTCAAAACCAACCTTCAGATCATGGATTACTTGGTTCATGCCCTCAGCCCTAGGATGCATCCTTTTGGTCCACAGTCCAGATTCAAGGTTGATTCACCAGGGTCACTCCTTTGGGAAATCCTAGACTTTGATTCTCTTCATCCAGCCTCTTTCAGTTGGTAAATTCTGGGAGAGCAAGAGAATCCTAAATGTTGGACTCACTTCTTTGGATTTCCATTCTTTCTCATTTCTCATTCTGATAATTCCATACTAGCATTCATTAATTCCCCCCAAATATTTAAAATTACTTTGTCTCACTTTTTAAAAAATATTTTTAGGGCCGGACATGAGGCATATACAGGTTTCCAACGGGATCAAATCAGAGCTGTAGCCGCCAGCCTGCACCACAGCCAAAGCAACACAGGATCTGAGCCACATCTGCTACCTACGCCACAGCTCATGGCAATGCTGAATGCTTAACCCACTGAGCAAGGCCAGGGATCGAATCTGCATTCTCATGGATGCTAGTCAGGTTTCCACTGAGCCACGATGGGAACTCCTGTCTCACTTTTTTAGTAGCCTCAGTGAGGGAGTGGTTACTAATATTGCCATTCCTTGAAGAGGAAATTCAATAGGAAGGCATCAAGAATCACCTTTGAGTAGAATATAAATGATTATTTCAACAATGAGAAATAGTTGAGTATTCTACTTAACTACTATTTGAATAGAAGAGAATGATTAGGAAAAGGCTAATGGAGGAAAGGGAGGATTAAAAAGAAAAAAAGGCGCATTGAAAGATTTTGACAATAACCAGTGATAAATGTAGTAGTAAAGGATCATGGAAATCAAAGGGAGAAAGAATTTCAAGAAGAGATAATTGTTAAAGGTAAGAATGACCAAAGAGGATGAATACTGTGGGGAAAAGAGGTCATTCAATTTTGTAATTAGAAAAACATTAGAAATTTAATGTGAATAGCTCTAAGAAGAATGGTTTTAGAGTTTTCAGAATGACTAATTCAGTAAAAAGTTTATCAACTTCTTGAAGAAGTTGGGTAAAGGAAAGAAAAAATGCATTTTGAGATAATATGGGATATAATTCTAGTTAATATATTTTAAGTATTTTATTTAAATCATACTGTAAATAAATTAGAATTAATTTTTTTCATGAACAGGCCCCACAGATGATGCTTACCAAACCAGTTCTAAAATTTATCTAACAGACACATAAGAGAAATCTGTTGAAATTGGAAGAATGATAGTATTAGATCTTGCATATTTTTCTTAATTTTCTAATATTTAATTTCTATAAACTCTAAGTTCATCTTTTGATTCTGGTTTGTGAAGTCATCTAAGGTAAGCATTTCCACCTGTTTGAAATTCAAAACCAGCAGGGTATTTTTATCTTTAAACTGATCCATTTTTAGGTAATACTGTTTTGAAGATACACTGTATCCAGGGCTCTGTCTTTTAGCAGCAGAAACCTGAGCTTGATTGCCATGTGTTAGAATAAAACTCCCATGAGGGACAATTGTAAGACTTTTAAATCTTTTATATATATATAAAACAAAGAGTAGAAACCTTTCTGAAATCCTTCCAGTGGAAATTATTAGATAGTACTATCCATCAAAGTTACCATTGTCTTACTAGGTGGAAAATTCTCTTCTACTGATTTCTGTAGAAGATACTTGTATCAAATTACTTCTGACTCTGTGTTTGGAAATTAATGAATAAATGAAAGCTCCTAGGATGTTTTATTTTACTATTAGTAGCTTTAATAATAAATGTTCATGTCACTCCAGACAAGTTCATCTTTAAGAGCATTTAACATGTTTTTACAATGGTAAATTTATACCAACCAATAGGTTAGGAGTTTTTCTTTTTCTTTTTCTCTTTTTTTTTTTGGTCTTTTTAGGGCTGTACACCTGGCATATGGAAATTCCCAGGCTGGGGGTCGAATCAGAGCTACAGCTGCCGGCCTACACCACAGCTCACGGCAGCACCAGATCCTTAAACCACTGAGCGAGGCCAGGGGTTGAACCCACATCCTTATGGATACTAGTTGGGTTCATTACCGCTGAGCCACAATGGGAACTCCAAGAATTTTTTTTTTTTATTAGAAGATGATATGAAACCAAATTATTTGAGAAGAATTTGAAAGTTTTGCTTATTTCCACTCCTAATTTAATAAAGAAAACTAGATTCCTCATACTGATTTATTCTAGTCTACATTTATTTTTATGTCCCAACACTGATTACAGGCTGCTGGTTTCATCTAGACATCTGTCAATGGTCAGGTTACAGTTGGTTAAATAAACTTTTACACTGTTCTGGGATTATGGAATTGACTACTTTTCAGGGTCATAGATTTATATTTTATATATGTTACAGTGTATATCTATAGTTCCACCAAAAAATAATCTTAAAGGACAAAGATTCTAGTTTATATTAATCCCAAATATAGTGGAATATTAGATAATGTGGACTTTACTAAAATGAAAAATTAGATAATGTGGAATTTACTAAAATGAAAATTAGATATAGTGGAATGTTAGATAATGATAGAATTTACTAAAATGAAAATGATATTACTATTTTGAGAATCAGTCACAGGATGATTCACTTGAATATTAGGGGAAAACAGAGTTGTTACGGTGAAAGTTTGTGGGGTTTTTTTCTGGCCACGCCCATGGCACGCAGAAGTCCTGGAACCAGGGCTCAAACCCACTCCATAGCTGTGATCCAAGCCACAGCGGTGACAATGCTGGATCCTTAATCAGCTGTGCCACTAAGAGCACTTATAGGTTAAGGGAGTTCCTATCATAGTGCAGCGGAAATGAATCCAACTAGGAACCATGGGATTTGGGGTTCAATCCCAGGCCTCACTCAGTGGGTTAATGATCTGGTATTGCCATGAGCTATCATGTAGGTTGCAGACGTGGCTTGGATCCTGTGTTGCTATGGCTGGTGCTGTGGCTGGCAGCTGTAACTCCGATTGGACCCCTAGCCTGGGAACCTCTATATGCCGTGGGTGCAGCCCTAAAAAGCAAAAAAAAAAAAAAAAAAAAAAAAAAGGAAAGAGTACTTATAGTAGGTTAGTAATAATGCCACATGTGGATGTACTTGATGTATTTCTTTTTCCCTATGTCTATCCTATCAGTTATAGGGAGCAAAAGGTTAACATTCTCTTTATGTTAAGACAATTTGGTTTTACTATGATGAACCTAGAATGCCATTGGCAGTGAATTATACTATCTACATAATGCCTAATTTAAAAAAAAATTATTTAAGTGACATACAGTCAATAAATCTGTAAAGTGGACTGATTTATTCAGTTACATAGAAATCTACTTCGAAACTTTTTTTTCTTGGACTTTTTGCTAAAAATTATATTGCTAACAGAATTAATGAGTAAATATTTAGCCTGGTAATTACTTCAACGTGCCTTATAGAAAAAGGAAAAATACTTTTACTTTATCGAGACCCCTTTAGCTATCTGACTGAAGAAAAAAATGGCATATTTATTTGAAAGGAGACAGTGTCATGGGTAGTCTTTAGACCCCCATGCAGCCATAGCAGAATGGGCTTTGGGCCTGAACACTTCTTTACCTAAAGCGCCCACACAGCCTATACAGGCTTTATCACCTTGAGCGGGAATATCTTTCTCTGTTTGAGACTGAGTATTCCTTTGTCCTGCTTATGTATGTGTGTCTATATCACAAGGGCTTCAGTACTTCAGACTCCATGGAGAAGGAGGAGGGGTCCTTCTATTGAATCAAGAAAGGACTGAGCTAAGCCAGTTGCCCAGCTTCCACTACCAAGAGGACCTGGGAGCCACGTGGGAACTGACACACTCTATTGGTGCTGATCTTGGTCTGTCTCTTCTCTTCCTGGTGCAAAGCATTACTCCACCCAGTGCTTGACTAGGTTGTGTCTTCCTTAGCAATTTGCATTCGAAAATGCAATGGGCAGAAGTGTTTGGACCTCTGTTCCTGGTGGCTGGCATTGTGATGCTCTTAGTTTTCCTTTGTGGAGTTGGAGTCCTCCTCTGGCATTGGTAACCGTGCATGGTGTTCTAATCAACAATATTGCTTTAATAATACCACTCAAAATTAATGTTTCTTGGAACATCATTTAGAAATTATTTCTCTAGATAATTGAAATTTCAGATATTAGAGAGGTCTTGTGGTTTTGACATTTACTCAACTGGTAAGGTATTGTGAATTTAACCTACAATTTAAAAATTATGAAAAAAATGGTGTGATGGTCTGTTTTCACTCTATTTACTCTGTGGATATTAACGACATTGTCCATCATGGTCCTCTTTAGAAGTTAACAGGTATATTTATGCAATTTGACAAACTCACTCGTATCTCTCTTATGTACAAATATCTGCTAATTTTATAACTAGATTTTTATTTTCCTATGTGTGTTGGTTATTCACTATGTTTTGCTTTTCTTTTCACTTTTACTTCAAGTATACTTTAAATGTTTTGCTGCATGTATATTATCTATTGCTGCAATAACAAATGACCATAAATTTAGTGGCTTGAATAACAGAGACTTGTTATGTCACACTCAATTAGTCAGAAGTCTGTGTTGACACAGTTCTTTGTTCCACGATTCAAGGTGTCAGTCTACTAGGTTCTTATTAGGGGGTGCTAGCAAAAATTTACTCCCAGTTTATTGAGGTTATTGGTGAAACCTGGAGTCTAGTAGTTGTAGGACTGTCATTCCCACTCCCTTGCTGGCCATTAGCTAGGTGCTGCAATTATTGCAAAGACTTCCCTCCCATCCCTACAGGAGGACCACTGCATCTCAGAGCTGGCAGTGACATTAAATCTGTCTCAGTCTTGAAATCTCTGATTTCCTCTTCTGCTACATCTTTTTCTCCTCTGTTGCCTTTAGCCAGAGAAATTGCACTGCTTTTAAAGGGCTGAGGTGATTAGACTGGGTCTAACTGGATCCTTCAGGATGATCTTCCTATCTTAAGGTTTATTACCTTAATTATATCTGCAGGGTCCCTTTTGCCATGTAAGGCAATGTACTCACAGTTGCAGGGCTTAGGGCATGGTCATCTTTATGGGTCATTATGCAACCCACTGCATTGTACTTTATAAATATTTGTGTTTTCTGTTTTGATATGTCATAAATAACATTTTAAGAATAAACCAAGAAAAAATAATTAGATATGTTCCAATGAACTGGAAATAAATGCCCTCAGATTAATCTAAATATGAGGAGAATTTCATTAAGTTTTGAAGGGTAAAATTTGATTTATAGTAAAATGTAGGTGTTTTAATTTTTTTAATTTTAAACTTAGACATATAAATCAACATTCACAAACTTTAAACATGCATGTTTATCACAAGGCATTTTTTTTTTGCCTATTTTCCTAAGTTACTGAACAAAATGAATGTGTCTGTGAATTATATCACTATATTACTATGATATTATTGTTTTTCTTTATTTCTCTTCTTTGTATTTGAGTTCATGAAGCAGTTGTATTACTGCACTAAATTTGTGTTTACCAGACACTTAAATCCTTTCACTACCTAAAAATATAGGTTCATCTGCTAGAAAAAATTTCCCATTCTTTTCAGGAAGCATAGCTATGAAAATGTGGGTTTTTTTGAAACTTTTACCAACAAAAGTAAATAAATGTGTACCTATCTGCTTATCAGTTTTAGGATATTTGACTATTATGTAAACTTACTGTTTCGTTTCCTCATTTGTAAATGTGTTTAATGGTAGTTACCGCATAGGACTGTGGGTAGTAATTGTAAATTGTTTAGCAATATGTCTGGAATACAGTTAAGAGAAAGTCGAGGGAGGATTTATTTTTATTAAAACAATTATTACAGGGGATCAGTGAGAAACATGCCTCTACTGCCATGAAAGAAGGTAAATCACAAAGGGGCTTTCTCTTTGCATCTAAAATTTGGTTTTTTTTTAGCTTCCTAAGACATTGATCATAGTTTTGTTACATCGTTAAGTGTTCATATAAGCCTTCCCACACACAGGCCTTCACTGTATTCTTTCTGCATTTCTGACCCTCTTTCTCAGAATTCTTTGCTTCTGATGAAGTTCATTTTTTAGAATTTGCTTTAGTGCCTGTTTGCTGGCAGTGTACATGCCGAGTTTTTTTTTTCATTCTTAAGCAGCCCCACCCCCACCCCCGAGTATAGAATTCTAGGTTGGCAGCTATTTTCTTTCAGTATGATAAAGATATACCTGATTGTTTTAGGACTTCTGTGACTATTCTTGAGAGATCAGCTCTCATCCCAGGGTCAATTACTTAAGGGTAACTTGCCTTTTATTCTTCCCCTGCCATGGAAACTTTAAACATTTCCTTTTTGTATTTAGTGTTTTATAGTTTTAATATGATGAATCTAGGCTTGGCTTTCTTTTTGTTTATCATGTTTAGTATTCATCTGGCTTTGAGAAGTTCTGAAATAGTGTTTTATATTAGTCCTGGAAACTCTCTAGCCTTTCTCTTCTCAGTTACTGCCTCTACCCAACTCTCTTCCTTCCCTGATTAAATTTAAGTTAGACTTTCTCATCCTATCTTCCACAGATTTTAAATTCTATTTCCCTCTTAAAAAAAAAATTTCCTCCGTGCTGCCTTTTGATAAAATTTTCTTAACAGTTTACAAATCCTTTCATGTGTATTTAATCTGATAATATAATCTTATATTAAACCCATCTATTGAGCTCATAATTTTTATTTTATTTTTTGTTAGTGCAAGTTCTGTTTTCTTAAAATGTATTAGTTTATGGCTTCTTATTTCCTACAAATGTTTTCAAATGTATCTTTTATTTTTTAAAATATGGCCGAAGGCAAAAGGTGTTATTTTAGAATACATGTCTGATAATTTCAACAGATATGTTTCAACTTTCTCCTATTTGTCTTTTCACTTAGCATGCTTTGGTTTCTTGTGAACTTGATTGCCTTTTATTATATGTTGTCACTGCCTTTAAAAAATTATGTGTAGTGATTCATTAAGACATAAAATGAGGTGATTTCCTTCAGAGGGAATTTCTGCTTTCACTAGACAGCTGGAGGTTCAGCCAGGCAAGTTATTTAGTCCCCCTAAGATAGAGAAACTTTGTTGCACATCTGACCAAGGGTTGGCTTGTGATTGCAAATTCATGGGCACCGTTTATCTCCCACCTCTGTTCAGGGCCTAAGCAACTTTCTTCCTGATATCCTGGTGTTAAAAAGGTAGGTGAGATCATTAATCATTCCAGATTAATGAGGAGGGGGTTTTCTGTTAGATTCCTCACCTTGCATGGTTCTTAAATTTTCATTTATTTCCCTTTTACCCAGAGGTCTTCAGCCCTAAACTAGTTCTCACCCTCTCAGTTCCCTTTTTCCCTTGAATTTTTGCTTCTACAATTCTCTCATTAATTCTTCAGTACTTAAAAAAAAATACATCTAATTGTGCTGCATACCACAGGAAACTATATCTAGTCACTTGTGATGGAACATGATGGTGGATAATGTGAGAAAAATAATATGTGTATATATGTATTTCTGGATCACTTTGCTGTACAGTAGAAATTGACAGAACACTGCAAATCAACTACAATGAAGAAATAAAAATCGTCAAAGACTATATATCTAGCATTTTTGTTTTATTTATTTTTAATAACATTTATTACTCCAAAATACATTTTTTTTATCTTTTTTTTTGCACCCATGGCCTATGGAAGTTCCCAGGCTAGGGGATGAATCAGAATGGTAGCTGCCAGCCTATACCACAGCCACAGCAATGACAAATCTGAATCACGTCTTGGACCTACACCACAGCTCATGGCAACACCAGATCCTTAATCTGCTGGGTGAGGCCAGGGATCAAACCTGCGTCCTCATGGATACTAGTCGGGTTCATTACAGCTGAGTCATAATGAGAACTCCTGGCACTTTTGGTTTGGAAGCAGTGTTTAACTCTATGTGGTAGGCAGAATAATGGCCCCCTAACTATGTCCATGTCCTAATTTCCAGAACCAATGAATATGCTATGTTATAGATACAGCAAGGAGAAGTTCAGGTTGCACTTGGAATTAGTGTTGTTAATCTTCTGACCTTGAGATGAGGAGATTATCCTGAATTGTCTGGGTGGCCACGGTGTAATCACAAGGGCTCTGAAAAGTGAAGGAAGGCAGGAGGGTCTGAGTGAGGTGATGTGAGAAGCACTCAACTGGTTATTACTGGCATTGAAGTTGGAAGAGGGCCTCCAGCCAAGGAATGTGGGCAGCCTCTAGGAGCTGGAAAAAGCAAGGAAATGGATTCTCCCTTAGAGCCTCCAGAAAGGAAGCAGCCCTGCCAGCACCTTGATTTTAGAACAGTAAGATCTGATTCAGACCTCTGCCCTCCAGAACTGTACAATAATTAATAATTTGTGGTATTTTAAACTACTAGATTTGTTGTAATTTGTAGCAGCGGCAATAGGTAAATAATATATTTTATCTTATTAGAAATGGAAGCTTCCCATTTTTTAAAAAAAGAGTATAAATATTAGAAATAATAATAGTAGTGTTCCAATATTCCTGGTTATTTTACTTACTAGTTAAAACATTGTAATAGTGAAATAACAAGATACCAAGGGAAATAAGGGCATTTTTGTCTGATCCAATTTGTTATATTAGTGATTGATGCTCTCTACCTTAAATCTCTACTTATTTGAGACTAAAAGGCAAAATATTTCAAGTGGTTACCAAATATGCTTATTTCTGGCAAAGTGATAGAAACTGAAATTTTAACTGGGTCCCCTCCTCCAAAGTTATAGCTAAGGATAGAATGGAAATTTTTGCTAAAAATATTATCTTGACCTTTTTAGCAAATGAAAATCTAAATAACCGCAGCTTTGATCATTTACTTCATGTGTGTTTTTGTGAGAGGTTTTACATTTGTTTAAATAACATTACTGAGTCAAATTATTCTTTAAATTAAAACCAAACTCTATCCATTTAAAGTGTGCCAAGTTACTCAGCCTTACTGCTATGTGTCTGCTCAGAGCAGCTGCTAAGCCTAAAAGGACTGGCAGGTACCATGTGGGGGTCTTGGGGATAGGATTCTGTGACAAATTGTGATGAGCAAAGATTTCCTTCCAGACAGCATATGATATGTATGTTTTTTCGTAAAATTTATATGAAGCTGAAGCAATATAGGTGAATGAAACATTAATTTAGAAACCTGCAAAAATGGAATAGGGGGAATTAAACCTCAATTCTATTGATCCTGGAATTAGGTATACTTTCCAGTGGATAACACTGTTTATTAAATACAGAGAATGTTTTATAACATAGAATGAAGATCATTTATTGAGGGACATTAGGCGAGTCAATTAGTCCTTCTTGGCCTTATTCATATTATCCCTAAAATGATAGGAAATAAATATAATAACCAAGTTTTCTCTCTAACATTCTATCTTAGAGGAGGTACACACACACACACACACGCACACACACACATACACACATAAATATATGTACATATAATATTATTATATTATATATAATGTAGTAATAAATAAGGGACCTCCTTTAACATCCTGGGTATGTTTTCAAAAATAAGAATCAATAAAAACAGCACCTGAGATAAGTTGACTCACTGAGCTCTTATATTTGGGGGAGGAGATGGAAAAAGGTACATCTCATTGAGACGAGGGAGGTGGACTTCAAAGTTGCCTTAGTTCCATCCAACCCATAAAGTTAATAACTCTTTGGCTATAGTTTAAGCTCATCACTATTACAGAGAGATGTTAAGAAAGTATAAAGTATTTCCTCTCTGCTGATGATCTTTTACTGGTACCTACTCAAAAATTTGGAGATGTCCTCCTATGGAAAAAATGTTGGCTCTACTCATCTTACTGGTCTGTGAAACAGTTCAGTGAGGATAAGGATGATTCTTTATAATGTGTGCCTGCAGTTGCAATTAAAATGTTCCCCCAAAGGATTTTTAGCATGGCTTGTCTTTCTATAATAGACTGTGTCTCTTCTATACTGAGTATTTGATTAATAACGGCTTGAAGGGAAGGCTGCTGATGGACTATTGCTTGATGTGGCTATTTCAACTAGTGACTTCAGCCTAATATTTGGGATAATATTTGGAATTCAGAATAAAACTGCTTAATATTAAGAAAGGGTAAGCTTTTAAGTTGTGAATTTTAGCCAGATCACTCTGTGTGACCAACTATAAGTCAGTGATTTTGAAATCAAATTTAAATTGAATTAAATATCGATTTTACCATACACAGATTAAAAGACTTTGGATAAGGTATTTAAATATTATGGAACTTTGTTACCTTATCCACACAATGTGGAAAACATTGCCTGCTTTCAAGAGGTATGTGAAATCGTCTATAAACTATAAAGCATATCATATTATTTATTATGTTTTCATTATATGTGATATAATAATATGATTATAAACAAATCCAAGAATAGTAAAGATCTTTGCTTAGCAGAGAGTTGCTTATATGATTTTTGGTTAACATTTTGACTTATAATTTGGAAAATCCTTATGAAAATGAACTTGAAGGCATAAATTTGTCTTTAAGAAGCTTACAGTGACTTGATAAATGCAAGTGGGGAAACAGTTGCTGTGCAGTGGAAAGCTCTCTGATATCTGTAGCTATTAGGAGGATGCTGCAGGTATATAGTAGAAGGATATCCAGTCATGACTAGTAGTTTAGAAAGGGCTTCTCAAGTGAGTAAATTTGGCCAGAAGCTTATAGAAGAAGGAGAGTAATGGAGCAGAAGAAAGGAGAAAGGAGACATCTTTAAATAGGAATAAAAGCATGTGCAAAGTTAGAGCAAATTTTCCGTATTCAGGGAGTAACCCATGTTTTGGAGTGGCAGGTGCACATGTGGAGAGTGAATAGGGCATTATTACTAGGGGACATACATACAGGATAAGCAGAATTTATCCCGCTCTGTCTTTATGACGGAATTTATCCCACTCTGTCTTTATGTCTAATTAATGAAGTTCCCACTGAACTTCTTTAATTAGACAAGTGACACGAATGGATTTGCTCTTTTGGAAGATTCTTCTGGCAGCTTGTGGATGATGGATGGAGAACTGGAGGAAAGCAGTGAGAAAAAAGGCAAGCAAGGCTTGAGACCTGGAATCTTATAGGAAATTCTAGGTATTTAAAAAGTAGGAGTAAAAGTAGACTAAGGCAGTAGGCATAGGGAACAGATGGGATTGACGCCAGAGAGATTTAAGCATGAGATACATCATAAATCAACTAATAATTTTTTTAAAAGAGATTTTATCAGGCTTCTTTATTAATTGATTAGAGGTGGAAGATACATGAGGAGTCTTACAGTCTTTTGAATTTCAAAATTGGTGAATTCACTGTGTCATTGAGAGGGACCTGGTAAGGGCAAAAATTCGAAGGGAGAGATACTGAGTTTATTTGTTGGCATGTTTATACTGTGGTACCTGTGAGATAGCTGAACCTCAGTTCTAAGTCTGAAACTCAGGAAAAGAGGTCAGGCCTGGAGGTGTAGATTTGGGAGTCATTTTGAAGGGAGTATAATTACAACCATCTGCATAAAAGCAGTCCCTTTGGGAAATTTTTTATTGTCCCTCACTTTGATGCATTTACATGTATAGGTAATTATAATGTCTCCTTCTCACATGCATCATAAGAAAAAAAAAGTCTAGTATAAGTTAGTGGTTTATTTCCAAATGTCTACATTTGTTTTAAAACAAGTAAGTTAAAGAGTCTTATTATTAGATTTTAAATTGATTTGCTCATATGAGAAAAAAAGTTCTAAATCAGCTACTGTCCCTATCACTTTTAGCTTATTTTCAGTTATATCTCTAAGTAAAAGTGTTTTAACTTTCCACCATAGGATAAAATGGGTGATTCTGTTTTTTTTCCAAATGAATGGATTTGGCTGGAGGACAAGTCATGTCAAATAGGAATTCCCGGGAGTTCCTGTCATGGCTCAGTGGTACCCTACTAGTTTCCATAAGGACACAGGCTCAGTCCCTGGCCTCCCTTGGTAGGTTAGGGATCCAGCGTTTCTGTGATTTTTGGTGTAGGTCACAGATGTGGTTTGGATGCTATGTTGCTATGGCTGTGGCATAGACTGGCAACTACAGCTCCGATTTGATCCCTAGCCTGGGAACTTCCATATGCCATGGAATGTGGCCCTAACAAGATTCAATAAATAAATATAAAATAAATTATGTCTTTATCTTTCACAAGATTATTAGAATCAAGGGACTGAACTAGATATTAAGATTGTGTAAATATATGTATCTCGTCATTATTACTGGTAGATTTGTCTTATTGGCCATGAAGAAATTGGGTAATTACAAGTTACTATATTTTTCCTTTTGGAGTCACTTTATCATTTTCTCATGTTTGAATAACCTAAGCTACTTATATGTTTTTTTTAATATCAAAACTTTCCCAAATTTGATATGCTTTAGTGAGTTATTTCTCATAAATGTAACTTCTGCATTTAGAAATGGTGAAGTATTTTAAGGAAAGAAAGAGTCCATTATCTTTGTAAGAGTGATTATAACTTATTTTAAAAATATTTTACATATCAGATTATGAATTATGTATTTCCATTAGCTCTTTTCTAATGTGTATACTGAGCATAATAAAGTAGAAATCTTAGTTTGAGGACATATTCTTCAGCCTGCAAGAATTAATACAATCTAAAATAGTAGGTGAAAATGTAAATTGTGCTAATTCTACACATTAAAATCTAACCATTCAAAGCATTAACAATTCTTAACAGCATCATAAATCATTTTAACTTTTTAGCAAGGTAACAAAAGTTGCTATATTTTGTAATGCTTTTTTTAAACATTCATACTCTAAGTGAATTTGGGCTCCAGGCCAAGGAGAATTTTGGAGAACTTTTAAGTCTGAGAGACTGTCTCACAGCTGGAAAGCACCCCAAAGTGGATTGATCGGAGAAGAATATGTTTCCCATTATCCAGCTCTCTACCAAACTATTTCTTGTAGCTTGAAAATAATAAAGATTTTGTAAGCCCCAAGAGGTCTTTTTTGATCCATGAATGAAGTTACCCTGGATTCATATAACTAAAATCTGACTTCCTTTCAGCCATTGAAATTTAAAACCCTTCCATTTATTAGTATGGAATAAGAAAATTCTTCCCTGTCAAAACTTTGTATTTTAATGAAGTCAGTGTCAGCGCATATCAAAGGTTTTTGTTCCATTTAAGATGAGTACAATATGATGTAAAAAAATGTAAAGTGAATTGAAAGAGGTTAATTAAAACAGTATTAAAAGGTTCATTCCAGTAGCCTTCAAATTGCTTTCAACAATTTTCTTTTATCAAATGTTATGCTTTTTTCTTCTACTTAATCACAAAAATTATCTTACTATGACTTTCCAGAAAAATAAGATATTGAGGGGTTTTTGGCTGTTGTCACTTTAAAATTTTTATTACCCAGAATTTTAAGGTGCAAAGGTATTTTTAAAAAGGACTTGTTCTTCTAGCTCATCTATGTACTCATAATGCCATTTTACTCCTGATTGAGTATTTATATGTATCATGTATTTTTAGTAACTTTTCATAGAGGAAACCAAGTTTAATTCATAGAATTTTCTATATGATTTCTCTAGAACTGCAGTCTCTATCAGTAGCACAGTGGAAAAATTGAGTTGTTATATATAACAGTGGCACCCCCAGTAAATTAGTAGCACAGTGGCACACTAGTAAATTAGCATATCTAAACTCAAGTCCAGATCACCATTCCAGATTCTAAATATCTATATATATCACCATTCCGAATTCTAAATATCTATATCTATCTCTCTATCTATCTATATATCCAGATCGTATATATGGGAATTTAGTTTTGAAGCAATTTTCCCTAGGAAAAAATTGGGAATTATTATTAAGAACTATTTACTACAACTATCTGAGTCAAAGGAAATAACCATAAAACCACAAGGTTTAAAAAGTGGCACAGTCACCCATCTTGCCAGGTGAAAAGAAATTGATGCAACATGTTGAACTTTGATCATTCATGTTTCACCAGTGAACCCAAACACACAGAAAATACTTTACTTCAATTGCTTATAATCAGTGCCAATCCTCATTGCCCCATATCAAGGAGAGATGGCAATATGAAAGAATATTAAAAAAAAACCCTGCAGATAATCCTCGAATCTTGATTTAGATAATATTTTAAATGTCCTGTCCTATCAAACTTGAAAAAAAAGAAAAGATCTCCTAACAGGATTGCCTTCTCTTGCCCCTGCCTGCCCCCTCGTGGAAAGCAGCAGGAGCATAAGGAGAAAGGAAGGGAAAAGACGTGGCAGAACATCCATGGTGAGATGATGACTAATTACTTAAAATAGGTGTAACCAAGCGTCATTGGAGAGTAACATCCAGTGAGAATTTGTATATTTCAAAACAATACCCTATTTTTAATATCACATTTCTTTTAAATTACTGAATGTCAGCTGTCTCACTCTGCCTTAAAATTCCAGGAGGGAATCCCAGAGGAAAAGGAAAGCAAGAGGAAATTGTTATCCAGCATGCTTCCCAGAGTTTAACTAAATCATTGGCCAGAATTGACTTTCTTATTAAATGTTGGTGCTTTGTGTTAGTGTAAGAGTAAAAGTGCCTCATTTTTCCATGAGAATATTTTGGAGGATTGGGGGACAGATTGGAGAAGACACACCACTTCTCAGTTCTGTTTAAATAAATTAATTGTTTCATCTCAATCCCGGCAGGCAGCATCCTAAGAGGCTGAAAGTGTTTGTTTCTTTGGGTTCATTGGACTCTTAAAAAGTCATGGCCCAGTAAGGTTCAGTCATGGACTTTTGAAATAGGTAAACAGAACCTTTGACTCATAACCAATAACTGCATAAATAAGATTTTTTATTGTTAAAATAACCAGAAAAAAACCTAAATCCTCAGTTGTAAAATCTCCCCTATATTTTCACAATAAAACTCTAAATAATGAACACTGAATCACCACCATTTAACAATAATGCAATTGAGAACTCAAAATTGTTTGGTTGTCCTCAGACCGGTAGATTTGAGATTGTACCCAATATTTCTGTCCTGGTTTGGCCCCATGCCTCCATCCAGCTCTTCTCCACAGCTGTTGGCTGGGTGCATTCTTATTCAAATAATAGGGCTCTGTGGAGAAGACCTCAAGGGGATTGAACGGAGAGAAAGAGTTGAAGAAGAAAAAGGAATGAAAGAAACTTTAAAAGATGAAACAAAGGTTAGGAGTTTATGTAGGTCAAATCATGTAAGTTTCCTTTAATTTATATTGTAATGTGGGGATATTTTAGCTACTTTGAGCAGAGAGCCCAGTTATTTTATAGAGTAAAAAAAAATTTCTGAGCATGCTGTCAAGCCTTGGATAAGGGTGTTGGCTTGGTATTGTTATTTGTAAAAGGACTGAAAGTTGAACTAACATAAATTTATTATTTTAGACTTGGGAGTCTAGGAGTTCATGGAAAATAGTATTAGATGTTTTGAGCTATTAGAGACATGCCCACTGCCTTGTTCCTTTCCAGGTAAAGAACATTATTTTAATGATAAGCAGAAGACATTATCAGAAAAAGAATTGACCCCCGCAATTAAACAAACACACCCAAAAAGCTGTGTGTGTGTGTGTGTGTGTGTGTGTGTGTGTACATGTGTATCTATTTTGTATAGAGAATCACCTATACACTTATTTCTCTTTACCTTTTCTACCTAACATTTTTAAAAGGCAGGTCCAACTTAGCATTCCATTTTTTCCATAGCTTTCATCAAATTCCCCATACTCTGCTTCTTTCTTCTGCTTTTCAGCACCTTCCTATCCCTTACATTCTTTTACAGCAGAGCACAACTCTCTCACTTTTTTCTAACAAGAAACACACATTGCAGTTAAACAACCGAGGTCATTCTCATGTTCACGTCACAGGTCAAGCAAGATCACTTACATTTTTGAGGGGGTCACTTCTTCTCCCTGGGTGGGATATGACCTTTTTCCTTTTCGTAGAAAAGAAATCACCCCAGATGTTCACCACCCCTTCTCCTTTTTTTTTTTCCATTCTCTTCCTCTTTTGCTGCCAAAGACACACTTAGACATCATTCATCTTGCTAGTTATCTTCCATTTTGTTGAGAAGGGATTGATTTTTACTTCTATAATGTATTTTGAATAGAAAAGGTTTGTTTTACAAACAAAAAACCCAGCTGATATTTAGAATGAACTTTAAGACACAGGTACTCATTTTTTAACTTGAAGTCTAATTCTGAAAACTCCTATGTTATAAAGCCATTTTCTCTACATTGGTGTTGCCATCTTAATATCAGCTGTGGGTTGCACGTTTCTCATAACCACCTGCATTTTGAGCTGTCTTCTGAGAAGTAGCTCTAAGACTGTATCTACTTCCATTCTTCCTATGTGGATTGGTCTTCCTGTTTCTTCACTAATTATCCTGGATAACTTCTGTCTTTTGAGGTCCTTTAAATTTTCTCATCTAATACAACCAAGTTTGCAGGTGTTCTTCACTGGCTAGAGATATATAGATAATTCTGTTTTAATCTTTCATAAGACTAGTCAAGAATGAATATGAGCATAAACAGTTATTACTATCCAGAACAATTCTATGGCTTGAACTTGTTGCCTTTATGTTCAACCTTATTAATTGAAAATATTGCATGCCAGGCACTGCCACAGATTCTAAAGGGAGGGAGAGTAGAGAACAAAACATAAGAGGCCTTTCTTCATGGAGCTTACAGTCTAAGGAAAATAGACTTTCTAATTCAAAGAAGCCAGTATATTAGAAAATAAATATCTGCTTTGCAACCACTACTAAACTGAAAGCCCTATACCAGTCAGATTGATTTATGAATTTTTTATTCTCATTTCCACTGATTTTAACTTTTAAATAAGTTTTACATTTTCCACCTTTACATTTCTAAGCTCATTTTTATTAAGTTCTGGAATTGGAACAAAATAATACATTTTAAAATAAGAAACTCTTGCAAAAATACCCCTACACCTTTTGTCACCATACCAATTTTACTACAGAACATTAATACCCTATAAAAATACATAATCAACATGATTTCCAAAAAAAGTTTTCTGCCTAATTTTTTGGTTAGAACAGTTCTGTAAATTAAAATCACATTTCTCTTGAGATGAAATATTTCTTTCCAAAGAAAGTTTGTTCATTTGAGAGATGAAAAATATTTGTGGAGATCAATCTAATAGATTATCTTAAAGAGCTATTCTAAAATTTTACCCTTAAAAAAATCTAACAATAAGTAGCAAATAATTCATTCAATCAAAAGTATCAATTATTAGCCTTATAACTGTGAAATATTAAAAAAAATAAAATGATAGAGGAAACATAGCAAACATATATACCCAATGAGTTTTATCAAATCTCATTAAGCTCCATCTGCTTAAGTACTTTTTTTCCTTTTTTGACTGCCCTCTCAGCATATTCAAGTTCCTGGGCCAGGGATGGAATCCAAGCCAAAGCTGAAACCTCTACCATAGCTGCAGCAATACCAGATCCTTAACACACTAATACTGGCCAGGGGTTGAACCCAGGCCTCTATAACGACCTGAGCTTCTGCGGTTGGATCCTTAACCCACTGTGCCACAACAGGAACTTCTGCTTAATATTTTTAAGTTAATAAAATATTACCCAAAAAAGTCAAGGAGCTTTCTCTATATACTTTTCTTTAATATCATTTTCCTCCTTTTGGTACTAGAAGTAGCTTCGACTATGAATTCAGGGAGGACTACATTTTAACTTTCATGGATTCTAGGTACTTTTGTCTTTTTAGGCACCCTTCTCCATAATAAAAGTCCAGGTGGGATTAATTGTTGTATATTAAATATTTCAATATTCATTTTTTCTTGTTTAAAAAAAATAAATCATTTCTTTGAAACCCTAAATTATCCTTGTTTGTCGGCACTGTGGCTGTTAGACCTAGTGGATAAGTCAATACTAATTGCAGGCTCTATCATTCCTGTGTGTTTCTTTATATGTTCATCTATAAAGATTATTTCTTAAATTACCACTCTTTAGATTGTTTTTAGCTCACATTATAAGAAATAGTTGCATAATTTTGGTTGTCCTACTCTGGCATTTTAAGAAAAATAGTGTCTTTATTTTGTGGTTACCTCCATTCTCTGCATTCAGATCACCATCAGAGGCATTTTAAATTCCTCCCACAAACACATACAGTCACCAAAACAATATAAATATGGGAAAGACTTGTTAAATATACAGTTCCTTCTTGGAACATAAGAATTGGTTTTCCTGTGTTCTCCAGTGGAAAATGTGTGTGTGTGTGTGTGTGTGTGTGCGTGTGTGTGTGTGCGCGCGCGCGCGCGCGTGTGTTTAAATCAGAGGAGAGAGAGTCATCTGACTTCTTAGTATAACTTGTAACATACTGCAAACTTAAATGCTGGCATGTTTAGAAATTAATCCTTGGAAAAAATGTGCATTTTGCCATGGAGAGAGTGTCTGCTGCTGTTTGGCTTTGCGGTTCAGTGCCATAATTTGTGTCATTTTTTTGGACAAGCACTAATACAGAATGTCATCCACACCTTTAAGATTTGCTAATTTCCTCCAGGAGTTTTGCTCTTTCTACTGCCAGTTAGTGGTAGAAAAATAGCTTCTTCTATTCATCAGATGAGGTCATGCTCCGTAGCTCTTCACATTTGAATGTGCTATGAGTGTTCAATATAAATGATATCAGCAGAAAAAAATAGCTTGTTTCTTTTTAAGATGATTCCTAGGCTTTTACTCTTTAATGATTTTAGGATAACTGTATAAAACTATTTCCTTGAAGGTTTTTAAATTTTCTTCATCTCAGTTAATGATGAACAATGGCTGTTAGCAGCCCCTGTTATACCTCATTCAAGATGTTAATACCACCATGATAAATTAATCCTGTCATATAGCTGCTGTGCCTAAGGATATGCTTTTCATTCCACGTACCCAAATCTGGTTAAGCTATTGCACTGTCAGCTTAGGTTTCACATTTGATGGTGAAAGATGCTCACCACTTTTATTATCATGAACTCTAATCCACTGGACCTATTTGCTAGCAACTAAACATGCTCAGCATTTCTTCATTATGCTTTTATTTTTTCCCCTTCTATCTCACGTTTCTTCTACCTTTATCTCTTGGATCTCTTCATATTCAAATCCCAACTACCTTTCCCAAATGTCAACTCAAATGCCTCAAACTTCTTAGAATCTTCCTCATTTCCTACTCCCTTCCTTCCACTTCTGTTTTCCCTGTTCCTCTCTATCAGGACAGGAGTGTTTCTTGTCTTTTAAAACCCCTTGTCTTTGCCAGTGTTTATTTAATAATATTCATATATTTTATATATGAATATAATATTCATCTATTATGCCATGGCTTACCCAAATCTTCTTTACATGTTCTTATCTGCTAAGTAAGGACCAAGGACATGTTGAATTTATACTTCTAATCCATAAAACTCTGAACATGTAGTGCTTAATAAATGCTTACATTAGAGATAGGTATAGAGGTTACTAGTCCTAGACTGGGTGTTGAGATACATATTTGAGAAATATACTCTATTTCTTCTCTTGGAAAGTTCAGTCCACTTAAAGATATCAAGAAAAAATAAATTATGGAGTTCCCGTTGTGGCGCAGCAGAAACTAATCTGACTAGAATCCATGAGGATGCAGGTTTGATCCCCGGCCTTGTTCAGTGGGTCAGGGATCTGGCATTGCTGTGAGCTGTGGTGTAGGTCGCAGACGTGGCTCGGACTCCGCATTGCTAGGGCTCTGGTGTAGGCCAGCAGCTGTAGTTTTGATTTGACCCCTAGCCTGGGAACTTCCATATGCCACTGGTGCAGCCCTAAAAATAAATAAATAAATACATACATAATACATACATACATACACACATACATACATAAATTACGGTAAGCACTCTTATAAGTAATACCATAGAGGTATGAATGGGGAGCATAGAACAAAGGGAAAAAAGAGATATTCTCCAGGTAATGCACTTGTCTATCATCAAAGCAATACTGTTAATATGTTATGATGTGATTTTATACAGACATGGTAACTAAAGCTTAGTGAGATTAACATGCTCAACATAAATAACTCCTAAGTAAAAAGAACAGGTTTTGAATTTCAGACCTGACTAATCTTAAAAGAAATATGAGGAGAAGAATCTAACAATTTGGGGAGATGATGGGAAAGTGGCTAGAGATCAGTTACAAAAGGAGAAGGTAACACTTGAGCTGAGCTTTGAAAGATGAATAGAGATACAAATATAGGGAGGTCTGGAGGACAATGACAAAAGCAGGCATGAGGCGTGAAATACAGGCAGTTAGGGGAAATGAAAATAGTTCAGTATGAGTGAGACAAAAGTGATGAAGTAAGAAGTGGACAAGAATAAAATCATAGAGGACACTAGTGCTAAGACATTTGTATTTCAACCCAAAAAGGATGAAGGGTTTTAAGCAGAGGAATAAAATGGTTGGTATTTTTCTAGTAGATCACAGACAACTAACACTAAGAAGCTATAGAGAACGAGCCAGTGGTGACCAGTGGGGACAGGGGAGCAGGCGGGGCAAGAGGAGGGTAGGGAATTAAGAGATACAAACTGCTATGTGTAAAATAAATAAGCAAAAATATATTGTACAGGGAACATACAACCATTATTTTGTAATAATTTTAAAGGAAGCATAATCTATGAAAGCACTGGATCACTAACTTGTATACCTGAAAGTAAGCATAGTATTATAGATCAACTACACTCCAGTAAAACATTTGTAGTAACATACTTCAATTCTTTCTTAAAAAAGAGGTGATAGTTTGAAATGAGTGGCAATTATAACAGAAAAATATAAAAGATGTAAGAGATAATTAGAAGGTAGAATTGATCAGATGTTAAGTGACTAGAATAGTGTGAAGGAAAATCATTAAGGGGGAAAAATCAGAGTTAGTAGGCTATATATATTTTTTAAAGTGTGAATTAAACTAATTAAATATTCTTAATATATTTTATATCACCCTAATCGTATTACAAGGAAAACTGATCAGCTTATAGTTTGCCAGAATAATTCTTATTATACATAGCTGGTTTGTGTTTCTTAGCTTTAAACATACATTCTTCAAAAGCCCAGAGGATGTGAATCTTTATTGCTCTCTTTATGAATTTACTCAAATATGCCTGGATAATTTATTGACTTCTCTTGAGTTAAAGTAGTGTCTCTACAAAGGAGTCATGTTAAAAAAACAGATAAAAATATTTCTTTTCAGCGTTGAAATTAACATCTACCCTAAGAATAAATATTTAACAAATTAGTAGAGCCTTCCCGTCTATTTGGATTTCATGTTAATTCAATATCTATCATGTACTGTTTATACAAAGCTCATTCACTTATGTTTTCATACTTTCCTGTCAATTCATTAAATGTGTATAATTCTCTCTTCATACTTGAAATTATTTCATGGAAATATTCCTGGAGTAAATACTTTCATAATTGATTGAAAAATCTTTTACATTCTCACATGATAATGTCAGTGTTGCCCAGGGAGGGGAATATCCTGGTTAGATATTTTTCTTTTGTACATTTGTATGTCTTATTCTCAAGTCCTCAGCCAAATGCAACACTAACTTCTCTGTGATTTACTCTGTAGTAAATCAAGAAAAAGGTGAACCTTTTCTTTCTAAATATGCATGTTTTGGCAAGTTTTCATGAGTCATTAGATGCTGAAAATGTACCACACTATACAATTATAGCTCCATTTCTCCTAAGATATTTGACTTGAAAAAAGTCCTCTTAAAACTGTATTCCATATGCCAATAACTACAATAGTAAAATAGCACTGCCCAGGATTTATATACTCTATTCCTTTAGAAGTATTAAAAGTATTTTCCATTTTCACTGCTCCACATTCTTCACAGCCCTCATCAGTGTGGTTGGTTTTGATGGTATATTCGAGGGATTTCATGCCATGTTACCTTTAGCACTGGGATTAGAAATGTTAATAAAGGCTTACTAGTGATAGATTAAATAGTGATTCTCTTTCTAGCAGTTCGGTGGGTATTGAGCAGATAATTTCCTCTGTGGGTAGATTGCGAATATGTTTGTGAGTGTGACATGAAAGGCAGTATGAGCATCTGTGCCATCTGTGGCATAACGTAGTCTGTAAACTCATTGCTGTATGCACGTTCAAAGCATAGTTGAGAAATAGCAAAGGGAGGGTTTGTTCCATCTGAAGCATCTTAGGAAGACTATGGTGATGTGGAAAAATGAGGAAAAACCCACAAAACCCTAGTTTTGGCTTCTTTCAGGCTCAAGGGCAAATCCCAGCTCAGCTAATTTTATAGTTGTGTTGCTGTGGCAAGTTATATTTGGTCTTCCTGAACTCCAGTGGCCTAATTTGGAAAAGAGAAATAAAAATATTCGCTCTGTGGTTTGGGGTGGAGAGGGACTATTGCATGTTAAAATACTTTTACTAGTAATCTCTCAAGTATATTCCTTTTCTGATGTGTTTTCACTGCAGTTATTAGTGTGCTTATTAATACTAATTAATTTTTAGTACTGAATAAGTGAAATTTAAGCCAGGAGCTAAAACAAAGAGATGGAAAAGGGATGGCTATTTCACTTAAGTGTGGTGGTACCGTGAGCCTGGGACAGTAGAAGGCTCACGGTATCCCTGGAAGGAGTTATTAGTATCAAAAATTTTTTAGGTGGAAAACTCCTATTTTTTAGACCAATAAGCTAAGCAACCTTGTCTATCTGGACATAATATAGCCAAATGAGCTCTGATTCTTGCAGAAGATGAAATCTATACAAAAGTGTATCTTAGTGGGGACCAATCCTCTGATATTAGATTATGTAGGCATAATATAGTGTTTTCTCTATTGTTTGAGAGGTTCATGTTGGTGTGATTGATTCACTCTAAAATTTTATAATTCTGAATTAAAATTATATCTTAAATCATATTATTTTCATATATGTCATATTTTTCATCCATAAATGTTTGTATATAAGTAAGACAATTTAAGAAAATTTTATATGTGCTATAATACTCTGACATTCTTCAATTAACATTGTATTGTTTATATTTTCAATATATTTATAAAATTTGACACCATAATTTTTAATGATCACAAAATACACATAATTATTAATATTATGGCATAATTATTCCATTAATGTTCTGTATTAAATAGCCTCTATTTATGGAATGCAGATTTCCAGATTTATTTCCAATTTCTGACAGCTAACATTAAATTGTGCTGAGCATTGCAGTTCCTAAGAGCCATTTCTATACTTTTTGCTGTTTCCTCCAAACAACTTTCCAGAATTGGAATTCCAGGAAGAAATGTTATGAACATTCCTAAGAATTCTGATAAGTATAGCACTCTGCTTTCTAAAAGCATTATAATATTGTATCTTTCCATGAATGATACTCACTGACTTCTCTGTTTTCACAGCACATATGTATTATTACTTTTTATTGTATTATAATTGTCATACAATATTATATTAGTTTTAGGTATCAACAGTAATTAAGTATTTTTATGCATTACAATGTGATTACCATATTAAATCTAGGTAACATCGGTTATCATGCAGTGCTTACAATATTATTCAAAATATGCCATATGCTGTATGTTGCTACCCTTGATTTATTTATTTTATAGCTGTAAGTTTGTACCTTTTAATCTTTTTCATCTATTTTGCCCATCCTCCCACCCCACTCCCTCTGGCAACCACCATTTTTCTCTCTGTACCTGTAAGTTTGTTTTCTGTTTTGTTTTGTCTGTTCATTTTTTTTGATTCAATCTATAAATGGAATTATATAATATTTGTCTTTCTTTGGCTTATTTTATTTAGCAAAATACTCTCGACATCCATCCAGTTGTCATAAATGGCAAGGTTTCATTTTTTTTAATATTGTATAACTGAGAATATCTCAGTGTGTGAGTGTGAATGTGTCTTTATCCATTCATCTATCAAAGGCAACAGGTTGCTTCTATACCTTGGTTTTGGTAGGTAATGCTGCAGTAAAGATATGGATGTCTATATGTCTTCTAATTAGTGTTTTTGTTTTCTTTGGGTAAGCCCCAGGAGTGGAATAGCTGGATCACATAGTGTTCTTGTTCTTTTTTTTTTTTTTTTTTTTTTTGCTTTAGAGCTGCATCTGTAACATATGGAAGGTCCCAGGCTAGGGGTCAGATTAGAGCTACAGATGCTGGCCTACGCCACAGCCACAGCAATGCCAGATCCTAGCCACATCTGTGACCTACACCACAGTTCATGGCAATGCCAGATCCTTAACCCACTGAGCAAGGCCATGGATGGAATAGAACCCACACCCTTGTGGATACCAGTTGGGTTCATAACCTGCTGAGCCACAACAGGAACTCCCTGGAGTTCTCTTTTTAATATATTGAGGAACCTCCATACTGTCCATAGTATCTGCACCAATTTACATTTCCATTAACAGTGAAAGAAGTTTCCCTTCGGAGTTCTTGCTGTGGCTTAGCAGAAACAAACCCAACTAGTATCCATGAGGACACGGGTTAGATTCCTGGCCTCGCTCACGGGTTCGACCCCTAGCCTAGGAACTTCCATATGCCATGGATGTAGCCCTAAAAAAACAAAAACAAACAAAAAGTTTCCTTTTTCTCCTCATTCTCACAACTTTTTTTTTCTTGTTTTTGATAATAGCCATTCTGAAAATTATGAAGTGGTGTCTCATTGTGATTTTGATGTGCATTTTCCTGATGGTTAATGTCGTTAAGCATCCTTTCATGTATCTGTTGGCCATCTCTGTCTTCTTCAGAAAAATATCTATTCAGGTCCCTCTGTCTATTTTTGAGTTGTTTGTTATGAGTAATTTATATATTTTAGAGGTCAATCTCTACTCAGAAAAATTGTTTATAAATATCTTCTCCAATTCAGTTAGGCTGACTTTTCATTTTGTTCATGGTTACCACAGCCATGCAAAAGCTTAGTTTTAGTTTGTTATAGTCCCATTTTTTAATTTTTGCTTTTGTTGCCTTTGTCTAAAGACAGATCCAAAAAAATACTGCTGGGACTGATGTCAAAGAATAGAGCATACTGTTTGTGTTTTCTTCTAGTAAATGTATGGTTTCAGATCTTATTTAAGCCTTTAATCCATTTTGAGTTTATTTTTTTTTATATGGTATAAGAAAGTGGTCCGGTTACATTCTTTTGCACAAAGCTGTCCAGGTTTCCCAGCACTTTTTATGAAGAGACTCTTCCTCGTTGTATACTTTTGCCCCCTTTAGAGTGGATTAATTAACACTGGAAGTGTTGGGTTTTTTTTTTTTTTCTGTATCATTTTACTTAAAAATAACTGTTAAAAGTAAGGCTTAAATTTTAGATCACCTTGTCACTCTCTAATCATTGATCTGTTCACTGGAATCTATAACCACTTCCACATTTTCTATCATCACTTCCTAAGTAATTTTTCTCCCTGGCAGTTACTCCGAACACATTAGGTCACAACTGTTAGTCTTATTTAATGGCCATCCCTCCTGTATAAGGGCAACACTTTTTGTCTCTGTATACTGCTATTTCTGCAGATTTAGAAAAGTGCTTTCATATAGCATGCATTTAGTAAATATTTGTTAACTGGTTAGGTAGATAATTATGCTGCTTTTATTTTGGTCAATTTTTTTAGTCCATTTATCTTTTAAGTAATGTGTTTTCTAATATAAATGAGAACTGTGTACAACAATATACAATTCCTTTATCTATACTACGCCCAGAAAATATTTTCCTAGTTTCTGGTTTGACAGACATACTTAATAAATGGATACATAATTAATAAATGCATTTATGTGAATATAGACATAAATATTGACACTATTTATGTCGGTTTAGATGTTTTAGGAATATGAAATAAATAAAGACTAGAATAGTTGTTACCAATGCTTAGAGAGTGCAGGAAGTGGAGAGATGTTTGTCAAAGAATTCAAACTTACAATTTTAAGATGAATGGGTTTTGGGGAATCTATGGTACGGCATAGTAATTATAGTTAATTTTAGTGTAATATATAGTTGAAAATTGCTAAGAGAGTAGATCTTAAATGTTCTTACCACAGAAAAAGTATAGTAGATATGCGATGTGGTAGAGGTGTTAGCTAACACGATATGGTAATCATTTTGCAATATATAAGTGTATCAAATCAATAAATTGCATACCTTAAACTGACACAGTGTGGCATGTCAATTATATCTCAATAAAGCTGGAAAAAAAAAGTTGTTTTAAACTTGTGAACATCTGCTCATGTTTTATTTTGCAACTATGGTTTTTGCCCATGGCTTTTAAGATTAGAATTTTTTCTTTTATTTTGGGGGTTGTAAAAAAATAATTCATTTGTATTAGATTTTACTTTATGGTGGTTGCTTCTATTATTTTTATTATTATTTTATTCAGGTGTTATTTAGGTTTATGATGTGGGTTTAAAAATATGTTTTCATATTCATTGTTGTACTAGTTTTTGAATAAATTTCATGACTTCTCATTTTTATGTTTCTTTTTTCATGTATTGAATTATTACTTGGAACCTATAAATTATTTTCTGTTTGTCATGTTTCATTGATCTGAATGAAACCTTGTATACACTTTAGCATAATTTGGTAAGGCTCAAACAACTCTTAATGATGTTTACATTGGGTTTTAAGCCTCCAAAAAATATGAAAATACTCAAACATCTTTAAAATAATCAGGTTTTTCATCCCCTCAAATTATATTTGTCTTCAATTGCTCATATGTTAAAGGAAATATTCTTAGTATTGTTTTAAGATTATCTTCATCTATGTCACCATATTTTTTTCATTAGGGCTTTATTCCCATGTAGTTTATATTTTTGTTATTGAAAATAAGATTTTGTTATATTTTATAATTTGATATTTTATGTTGAAATATTAGTTCCCATTTATATTGCAACTGGTAATTTATTATCCACTCCTATTAATTCTAATTGTTTTAGTTTATTACTTTTTGGTTATATGAATTAATAATTAACTTTTTTTCTTTTCTGTTTTATATTTTTGTTTCATTGCAAGTTAAGGACATCCAAAAATATTAGTAGTTATATCTGTATTATATTCAATTTTAATTTAATCTCTATCATGCTATGACCAAGCTCTTGTGAGTTTGTACTATGTACCCTAAGATATAAGAAAAAATAACTCTCAAAGGTTATGTTATGCCTACTCCTCTGTATTAAATGCCAACTTTGTTATATCATTAATCTCAGTAGAATTTGCTGGTAGC